>NC_138061.1:58753197-59353197 GCF_964194185.1 Rhinolophus hipposideros | reverse complement strand
CTTTCTCTTGGAGGACAGTTTAGTCCTCACCCTGCATTGGTCCGATGGGTGTGCTAGGCTAAGTGCCCGGGCTTTACCAGATGATTTATCCCTTCCCAGCAGTGTTGGTGTAAATTGTACATGTCAATCAAATTTCCCAAGGCCCAGTTCACTTCCCTCCTATACGTCACCCACTTGGGATATTTGAGAGATTCTGCTTGGGTCTCTCATTGTAACTTCGCGGGTAGTTGGTGGAAAGGAATGGGCCACACTGACATTCTACAGGAATGTCTCATTTATAGGAGTTCCTGAAAGTTTCTAACATTAGAATATGTATCTTTATTTCTCTGTTTCCACCGCTGATAAGTGTTCCTTTAATTTTTGGGACTTTGGACATTTAATGAGAACTGGGGTGCAACAAGGAAGGAGAAATATAGTTACATGTGTTTAAATTTCTAGTATAAGAGAAGACTTCAGTTTCTCTTTCTTAATATGATATCCTCTATTTTTTTTTTTTTTTTTTTTTTTTTAAGGATCAGGGCATATATCCTTGTCTTCTAAGTCCATTTTGCTCTGGGAGATACTTATATTATTAGATATAACTGATGGCTATGTAATTTAATTTGGGCAAGTTGCCAGTACTCATTGTTATTCAACTATTAATACAAGAACAAAAAAATATTGACTACATGAAAACCAATTCAGGTTTGACCTATCAGCAAACTGATGTATCAATGAGTTATTTTCTTCTGAAAAGAAATTACTTTTCTCTCCTTCCTTCTTTGCTTCCTTCCTTCCTTTCTTCCTTCCTTCCTTCCTTCCTTCCTTCCTTCCTTCCTTCCTTCCTTCCTTCCTTCCTCTGTCTCTCTCTCCTATATAACCTGTTGCCTCTATTGACCACACACACTTCCAAACACCAACATCATCTATTTATTACTATGTTACACATTAAGTGTGCAAGAAAAACAACAACAAAAAACAAAATAACAACAACAAAAAAAATAGTTTCCATGCATTCAAAATGAAATGTAAATAACCAAGACCTACAAGAAAAATGACCTTATTTGTTTTGTTTATTCTTCACATTTGATCTCACTTAAGGAGGATGGAATTCAAATTATTTTTTCTTTCTGACATGCCATGTGCCCTGCACAGCCTGTAACAGTTATATATGTAAGGAGGAAGATGTATGGGGACCTTTGAATGTCACCAACTCAGCCAAATACCAGGGCTTTCTGTTCACTTCAGCAGAGAGTATGGATGCCTAATAAAGATGCTAACGAAATATTAAACAAATGAGCCAACCATTGGGAGGAAGGGGGGCATTGGGATTTATTACACACCTATTGTGAGTTAGTTGTCAGCTCCCTACTTTTATTTGTCATTTCAGCAGATAAAATGACAACTCCATATGGTTTATTTTCCATTTATCATATAAGGAAACTGAGACACGGAGAGATTAAGGATGTTGCTCTGGGTTATAAGTCATGGACCAAGCCAAACATGTCTAGAAATAAAGCATGTGCTTTTTCTGACTCCCTTATAATAAATTCTGGGTTCTAATAGGTGGAGATGTAAAGATCTAGTTCCACAATGAAATAGCTGTGGAAGTGAGGGTTAAGTAGAGCTCCCCTCATCATTTGGGGCAAGGTGCATGCTTGGACTATTATCCATTTGGACACCAGTGGGAAGCCTGTGCATTTTGAAGGGCTTGAGTGTAATACATTCTTCTCTGCTGGAGTCCCCCAGTATCTCTCTCCAGTCCAATTCCCATGTGTGTTCTGATGCTTCTACTCTTAACCTTCACGCGTGAGAAGTGACGTGTGTGTGTGTGTGTGTGTGTGTGTATGTTTTGGGGCAGCATGAAAATGAAAGGTATTAAGATAGTTAGCATTTGGCGGATTAATGCTTCATCCACAGACATTAAAATTGTCATTCTCCAGCAAGAGAATAAATTCTAACCTCTATCTTAATAACCTTTTAGTTATTTTTCTTTGTGGATAAATGAGTGAGTTGGAATACTGAGGGAAAATACAATGTGTGGCTTGACTTACTTAAAAGCTTGTTTCTTGCCCCCAGCAGATTATGTTTAAGACTTTACCCTCTTCCCTCCAGATCTGCCTGATGTGAAGTTTTGGAGCCATATTTATATTACTAGGATTAGCTTCTAGGGAGCGTCCCTCTGACCTGGACGCGCAGCAGGAGAGCATCTTGGCAAGTTGGGGATGGGAGTGTCATGCCAGTGACATTTTATCTCTGGAGTTCACTGAAACTCTTGGATTTGTGGGGCAAGTGTAATTTTCTAATAACATACCTGGTTTCGATTCATATGGGGCAGTTGCTCAATTTGATGGATGTTCCACTTGCTGTCCAAAGAGCAGTTTTATCTCCACAACAGCCATGTCCTCCAAATGCTTGGACTCCCATTCACCTGAGAAATATGGTATATCTACCCACACAAAGGCTGTAAAAGATAGAACTTGTGCTTTCTGTATATTTATTTATATATCTATCTTTCTAAGCAATACAATAATGAACTCCTTTCCTTCTTTCCTTTCTTGAATATCAGTGTATAAAGAATATACGCTGGGAACTAGAGATTCAGAGACTTCAAAGACCCAAGATAAGAGTCATATGATTATAATGTCATAAAAATCATAAAAAATGTCATAAAAATCATAGTAGGTAAAGGGCATCGGAGAGTCTTAGGGAAGATATTACTTTTGAGCAAGTCTGGAGAATGAGTATGAATTTTCCATGCTGAGAAGGCAAGAGAAAGGGCACTTCTGACAGAAAAAGGGAATGGAAGGGCTGGAGTTGTTTGGGAAAGAGTAGTTGGGGTCAAGTAGTTGGAAGATAACAGCAAGAAGTGAGGTGGAAAAAAATGAGTGGGGGCTAAAGCCATAAACCTTAAATGCAGTGTTAGAGAGTCTGAATTTCATTCTTGAGTTGATGGAAACCATTGAAAGCTTTACTAGTCTAGCTGATCCCTTGAGTTAGGTAGTTGGTGATGAGAATAAAGAGGAGTACTATGTTCAGGTGACATTGTAGACACTGAATGAATTGGACTTGGTCACTGAATAGGGAGGGGCGGGAACTTGGGAGAAAGGAAAATGCTAGAAATGACCCTGGTTTCTAGTTTGGCCAATTGAGGAGCTGGTGGTGACTTTTACTAAGGTGGAGAACACATGAAGAGGAGTGGTTTCGTCCAGGGGATGAGGGAGGAGAAGGGCATGTATTGTTGGAGGCACTGTCTTCTCAAGTACTTGTTATCTATGGATGAAGAACAAATTTGCCCCAAGGCAATGACAGTAGAGTTCTCCCTCCTTTCACACTGACTTTCAAGGCTCGCCAGGACACTGCTACATGGAGAGCTGGGTCGTCCTAAATTCTCCATCCTAACAGATGCAAACAGTGCTAATCAGCAGCATCAGAGACTCGTGAGCAGCAGCAAGGCAGTGTTTGCAGCTTAGGCTGAATGACCAAGGCAAGCCAGAGCTTTCTCTAATGCAATGTGACAGTGATGTTAGGCCAAGGCTTATTGTTAATAAATGTCAGTATTGTCCCCAAGTCATAATCACTCAGTATTCAAAAAAGCTACCTATAGCAGCTTATAAGTCCAAACCAAAAGCTCAGAGCCATTATGTAGACTCTCCCCTGATGACAATTTGCATTCCTCAGTGCCTGGAATTGCCACTGGTGATTAGAACACTGACAGTGTACGGGCCAAAATGTCCTCTTGGGGTCACTCTGCACCTGTCTGGCTGAATAGAAACAGTGAGTAGAAGTGAATAGAAGCAGAGTTTGGCTGGCTGGCTAAACACAGAACAGATAGAACAGAAACACTAAAATTTTGTTGAATCAGTACGCGGCATGTAGGAGAAACACATTTGACTGCTAAATACAAACTTCTGCTTTAGGCAAGTCACCCCCATGGGAAATGCTCTTATTGACCAGCTTTTCTAAGAATGCTTATGATACATGCAGAAAGCCAAATCCCAGGGTTGGTGAAATGCCCTAATGTTGTCTTCAACCATTTGTTGAGGGTGAGGGAATATAAAGGGACAGTAATAGAAAATAGTTACCTTGTGCCTCCCCCCATCAGGAATTATTAAGCAAGCTTCTGGAGGGTCATCCTTTGCTTGGCAGGTCCTGTGTGTCCCATTGACAAAATCAGAAAAGACACTGAAAGGAAGAGGCATGCATGATGGATTATGCAAGGCTAGTCAGTAGGCTCTGAATACAAAGCCTCACCCCCCTCCCAATCATCTCTGGTATCCCTTTCTCTTCTCTGCAGTCACTGTTCTCAGGGCAAGGAAGCTTTATAGTTGTTCAGCCCAGGGCCAGCACAGCCTATCAAATTGTATCTGTGTTCTCTGTGTAAGGAGAACATTACTAAGCACAAATCCAGCTGAAGGCAGGAACAGTTAATGTGGAACACACACAGCTAAATAAGCTATGTAAATGTATGCCTACAAATTCCCAGGACTCCCCATTTGGAGGGGTCCAGGAACAGATCCCCACAAACAGTCCAGAACTGGCTGCCAGACAGATAGCTAAGTACACAAACCACAGAGGGGGATTAGGGGATATTTATGAAATACCTCTGTGAAGAGTTTGTGAGACTTAGTGATGGAGGTCCCCCCTTGGCTGATCTAGGCAGACAGACAGAATGCTGGGACTTCGATCAAGCATTCATTTCTCTGCGATTCTCCAGATGGAGTTAAATGTGGCCAGAGAGGCATAACACTTGGTAAACTGAATGAGAACATTGGCTGAGCTTGGATTCTTGGCTTTCTGATTGTCTGAGGAGTCTCTGACTGGGCCAATCACCCCTCATCCTGAATGTTAGGGGAAGGTAGAACAAAGCAGGCTAAGAAATGTAACATTCCTCTTTCCCAAAGACTTTTAAGGTAATGTCATCATATTGCGTGGCTCAAATGTTTGTAGGGATATTCAACTTTAAATAGAAGTTGGAAGGAGAGTAGGAAATTTGTTTGCTAGACTAGCTGATACCATGATTAACTAGTGCTGACTTGGACATTTTTCTAGATACTCAGTGATAAAGTATATAATTTCATAATTTTTCTAGGAAATTCCATGGAGTCCATGAATTTTGCTTATTTTTCTTCAAGATTAAAAATCTGTTATATTTTAAAAAGACACAATTCTTCAGATCATGGCTTTTCATGTTATTTGAAGTCAAAATAGCTTTGTGTTTAAAAATTATTCAAAATATAGGAAATTTGATGACCCACTGTGAAACTGACCTCTTTGCTTCCTGGCACAGTTCTGATTTCAACTGAAGAAGAAATGAACTGTTATAGAATTCTTATGAATTGTCATTAATTAAAGAAATGATACTGATTTGGAAATATCTATTCACAATCTTCATATATAAAAAATACACTTTTCAAAAAACTTATCAAAAAAGAAAAACTGGCTATTGCTTGTCTCTGAGAATTGTTTGTAGACAAAAAATTGTTTTTTACTATTTTGTAATTACCAATTTGTACTTTTTAATCCCTTCACATTTTTCCCCCAGCCCCCCCAACATCCCTATCATTTGGCAAACATCAGTTCATTCTCTGTATCTGAGTCTGTTCCTATTTTGTTTGTCTATTTTGTTTTTCAGATTCCACATATAAGTGATATATTTCACTTAGCGTAATATCCTCTAGGTCCACCCATGTTGTCACAGATAGCAAGGTTTCATTTGTTTTTATGGCTGACTAACATTCCATTGTGTATATAAGGTGTGATCATAAAATGTGAATGTTTAAATAAAAAAAAATATTACAGTAAAAGATGCATTGCCATGAATCCCCCTCAAAATACTTCTCCTCGCTTGGAACACACTTATCCCATCATTCTTGCCATTTTCTGAAGCAGTTCTGGAAGTCCTCAGTTGTGAGTATCTTTAGTTGTGCTGTCGTGGCTGCCTTAATGTGCTGAATTGATTCAAAACATTTACCTTTCATGGTCATTGGGACTTTGGGGAAGAGCCAGAAGTTGCACGGTACCAGATCCAGTGCATAAGGTGGATGAGGACACACTGTAATGTTTTTATTAGACAGAAATTGCCATACCAGAAGCGATGTGTGACATGGAGCGTTGTCATGAGGGAGGATGAAGTAAAGACACCCACGAAAGAGGACTTCCAGAACTGCTTCAGGAAGTGGCAAGAATGATGGGATAAGTTTGTCTGAAGCAAGGGGAAGTATTCTGAAGGGTATTAATGGCGATGTGTTTTTACTGTGATATATTTTTTCAATTTAAACATTCATCATATCTTTTGATCATACCTCATATGTACCTCATATTCTTTATGTAGCAGTGTATTGGTGAGCATTTAGGTTGCTTGCATATCTTGGCTATTGCAAATAGTGCTGCAGTGAACATAGGGGTGCATATATGTTTTTGAATTAGTAGAAATTTTATAGAGAAGTAAAATATATTGAAATAGGAGTCAAAAGTTTTTATCATCAACATAACTTAGGCAAACCACTTAACTTGCCTGACTTTGATTTCTTCATCTGTGTAATGAGAAGTTTGGAGGGAGTGATCTCTAAGGGCTGTATTCTATCCCCTACTCATCCCTTTCCAACTCTCACTACTGAAGACTTACATCCTTGCTATTCAGGTGCACAAGGTATGTCCTGGGTCCACAGCATCTTCACCAATCCCAGGTGCTGATGAGAATTTCAGTATCTTGGACTCCGTCCCAGACCTACTGAATCAGACTCTGAATATTAATAGGACCCCTAGGTGATTTATACACACATGAACATTAGAGAAACTCTGATCTACAACCTGCAGACTTCTTCCTTTTGTAATTCACTGTTCTTTTTTGGGCTCTAGCAACCTCCCTCTCCCTTGCTGTACAACTTTGCTGGCTGGGCCTATCCCTTTCCTGTACACCTTCACTTTCCTCCCTTTTAGGGTCCTGCTTCAAATAGACTGAGTTTCTGGAACAAGATACCACTGACTGGCTCTTTTCTGCCATTCTGCTCAAGTCAATCACATGTACTTTAGTTCTTAGATAACATACTGTTTGTTGTCTCTATAAAGTCTTTCAGTATTGTTACAGAAAACAAATTATCTGATTGGATCCTATATACTTATGAGATAGACTAATTTGGTGCCCAGAGTAGACAGAACAGACAGGGCTCCTATTTAAATTCTGCCTTACCAGCTTTACAGCTGTCAGAAAACATTGTCTGTGACACACACATCTAAAAGTACATATTTATTTTCCTTCACTGTAAACTTTCTGTGGCCCCAATCCATCAGACACTTTCATAATGCACAATATCTTCATCCAGAGTTGACTAAAGAACATATATTTGCCATGTCTGAGTTGTTCCATGAGTTTAAGATTAATTACTGTGTGAATTCTAGCTCTGAGAACAGATTCCAGCATTCTGTTTTCAAGGACAAACATTACCAGACAATTATGCTATGATTATATGGTGGTTGATTTTCAGTTTTCAAGGTCAGCATTAATAGAATAAATATAGTGCAAACACAACCTTGGCATTTTTAACTTTTTTTTTCCTACTGAAAGAGAAAATCATTTCCTCCCAAGCTTGCCGAGCCAGCTGTCTTTGTATAAACAAAGACCCCCTCCTGTTATCAACCATTGACGGAAATAAGAGAGGTGGCTGCTGGACCAGAGCAGGCTTGGCTACCACTGTCAGAAGTGGGACAGCTATTAGCCTGGGGACAGCACTCTTTTGCTTGATGAGTTCATACTGATAACACAAAGAATTTGTATAGGACAGAAAAGAAGAGGAAGGGACTCAGGAGCAAGTGGGGCAGGGTCCACAAGGAAACACTTCTTTCAAATGAGAAACCTGGCCACATCCATCACTAGGATAGTCAGGCCCTCTAAGAGGGCAGCTCTAAGATTTGGAAGGCCTTCTCACTTACCTTATATCAGGAATTGGCAAACTATGCTCTATGGCCAAATCCTAGCAGCTCTCTGTTTTTTTTTGAAATAAAGTTTTGTTTTATTGGGTCACAGCCATCCTCATTCATTTATAAATTGTCTATGGCGGCTTTTATGCTATAAGGACAGAACTGAGTCATCCCAACAGAGACCTTATAGTATGCTAAGGCTAAAATATCTGGTCATTTACAGAAAAAGTTTGCTGACACCTGCCTTACATCCAGTTTCATTCCTGAGTTTTAGATATTATAGGGGAGAGGAATGTTGATAGATTTCAGTTATGATCAACATTTATGATGAAACATCATCCTACTATAATGTAAACTTTGTTCTTGAACAACAGTCAACATTTAAGACTTCTTGAGCTTTGGTCCTCAGTAAAATGGCCTGGCTGTCAGTAAAATGCCTAGGGACCCATCCTTCTAACAAATTAAGCTTTTTCAGTTGCATAGCCACCTTAGAACTTGATTCTTTGGAAATAATGCAGCTTATATCTATTCCTCTAGCATTCCCACATGCACCCAATTTTTACTTCCAGAAGCCCTAGTAACATTTGGTTACCAAGCTTCAATGTGGCACAAGTCTGACTCCTACCTTTTGGCTTCTGGGTATTGAACACACAGAGTAAGGGTAGGGTGGTGGGAATGAAGAGGGCAGGCACTAGAGTATCCACCTTGGCTCACCAGGAAATCCTGAGAAAGTGTGTTGTGTTTCTTTCAGAAATATTCTGTGGTCACTCAGATCTCAAGCCCAGAACATAGACCTCCTGTGGATGGTGCAGCTCTAATTGCCAGTAGTTTGTATCAATAAAAAGTCTCTAGTTCCTCACAAGGGCTAAAAGAAACATTTAGTATTTTAAGCAGGGAAAGAAAGAGCATCACAATGTTGCTAAAGGGAACCACAAAACTCCATTTTTTCTTTTTCTTTTTTTAATTTAGAAGACAGACTATACAGTGGGTCTTTGAAGTTCTAATTGTGATATTGCAGGGAAGGTTACCTCTTTATGGTTTATTAATTAAATGTCAATTATGGTTTTTTACATGTAAGATTATGTCATTTGCCAACAGAGATAATTTTACTTCTTCCTTTCCAATTTGGATTCCTCTTATTTACTTTTCTTGTCTAATTGCTCTGGCTAGGCCTTTCAGCTCTATGTTGAGTGGAAGTGGCAAGAGTGGATATCTGTTCCTGATTTTAGAGAAAAAGCTTTGTTCCTGATATTAGAGGAGAGCCTCACAATTGAGTATGATGTTTGTTGTGAGCTTACCATGTATGGCCTTTTTTATGTTGAGGTATGTTCCTTCTATACCTAATCAGTTGGGAAAAAAATATTTAATCATGATAGGGTATTAAATTATGTCAGGTGCTTTTTCTGCAGATATTGAGATGATCATGTGTCTTTTATCATTCATTCTGTTAGTGTGGTGTAACATATTTATTGATTTGCATATAGCTTGCAAACTCTAAAATATTTACAGATACAGTAAATTTGCAGGATACAAAATCAACATACAAAAATCAGTTGTTTTTCCTTACACTAATGAACCATCCAAAAAAAAAATTTAAAGGAACAATTCCATTTACAACAGCATCCAAAAGAATAAGATACTTAGGAAAAAACTTAACCAAGAAATCAAAAGACTTGTACACTGAAAACTACAAAATAATGATGAAAGAAATTGAAAGAGATGCTATTTTCTGGTCAAGATGGTGGTAAACACTGTGCTTTCCTTCCCTCATGACCACATGAAAATTATAGCTAAATTACAGAACAACCATCACTGAGAATAGGCTGAAGTCTAATTGAGCAGAAGTCCTGTAAATAAGGACATACAGAAGAAGCCACCTTCAGACTGGTAGGAGGGGCAGAGATGCGAAATGGACTGGTGCAACACCTGTGTGTGGCAGTTAAATATTGGGAGAGATATCTCAGCTGTGGACATCCTCCCGAAGGAGCAAGGGGTCCCAGCCTTACACCAGGTTCCCCAGCCCAGGGTTCCAGAGATAGGAAGAGAAGTTCCCACAACATCTGGCTGTGACAAGTGGCGACTATTGTGGCTGAGTGAGATGGAGGCATTTCTCTTAAAGGGACCACACATGGACTTATTCATTGGCAGACTCACTCACTCTGAGTTCCAGTACTGGGGAAGTAGGCAGAAAAGCCCCAGGGACATATGTGGAGTACCTGAGTTGTCTGGTTGCAGGGAGAGGGCTGGAGGAGCAGCTTTCTCCCAGACAGAAGTGCTGGTAGAATCCATTATTTCTTTGTTGAGCCCTCCTCACTCCTGGTGGGCAGACACAGGCAGCTGCCATACCTGAGTCTCCATCAAAGTGGCCAACACTCTTTGCCCAGCCTTGGTGATTCCTTGAGACCCTGTCCCACCCAACTATCAGGCCAATCCAAGCCTCTTACAGTGGCTTTCCATATAAACAGCCTGTCTTGGCTCATGCTGCAAACTTTCTTAAAATTACTCTAAGGTGCAGAAAACCCTAACAAAAAACACCTGGTCTCAGCATGCCCCATATCTCTGCAGAGCAACCCCAAGCTCAGCAGTAGTGGCAGCTGGCCTCATTTCACAGTTTGGCCTCTTCAAGGCACTTTCAAGCCTAGCATGGGTGGCTGTCATCTGAAGATTGCTTTATGGCTCATTCCTGATGGCCCTGAGCAGGCCATAGGCTGTGGTTGAACTTTGTCTGGGGTGGGGTCCCTCTCAAGAGGCACTGGGACTGGCTGGCTGGCTTTGGACCCCAAACCTGAGTACCACCCAGCTGCCTGTGTGGATGACACACACAAAGGGCAAGCTTGGCAGGCACTGTGCCCTGCTAAAGCAAATCCTTCACCTTAGGGTTAGACCCTGCATAATAACTGTCCTCCATTGTACTTACAGCCAGTCCTCACCACCAATCAGCCCAAGGGTCAATCCCTCTCACTGATGTGCAAACAGCAACCAAGGCTCAACTAGAACAGGAGGGCACATTCAGCCTCCTGGAACACCTGGCTCAGGTGACCAGGTAGACTGTGTCACTGGGCCCCATTGGACACCTATTACATAAGGCCACTTGACTAAAATGGGACTGAAATAGCAGCCCTACTTAATAAATAGAAACAAACACAGGGAAGCAGCCAAAGTGGGAACACAAAGAAACATGTCCCAAATGAAAGAACAGAACAAGCTCCAGAAAAAGAATTAAACAAAATGGAGACAAGCAATCTACCAGATGCAGAGTTGAAAACACTGGTTATATGGATGCTCAATGATCTTAGGGGAAGAGTAGATGAACTCAGTGAGAGTTTAACAAAGAGATAGGAAACATAAAAGAAGAAATAGAAAACATGAAAAAGAACCAGTCCAAAATGAAGAATACAATAACTGAAATGAAGAGTACATTAGAGGGAGTCAATAGTAGATTAGATTAAGCAGAGGATTGAATCAGTGATTTAGAAGATAAGGAAGCAGAAAACACCAAATCAGAACAGCAAAAAGAAAAAAAAAAACTGTCCAAAAAATTAGAATAGTTTACAGGACCTCTGGGACAGCATCAAGTGTAACAACATTCACATCAGAGGAGAAGAGAGAGAGCAAATGTTTGAAAATCTATTTGAAGAAATAATGATAGAAAATTTCTTTAACCTGGTGAAGAAAATAGACATACAAGCTCAGGAAATGCAGAGTCTCAAACAAGATGAACCCAAAGAGTCCACACCAAGACACATCATAATTAAAATGATAAAGATTAAAGACAAAGAGAGAATCTTAAAAGAAGCAAGAGAAGAGCAGTTAGTTACCTACAAGGGAGCTCCCATACGACTGTCAGCTGATTTCTCAACAGAAACTTTGCAGGCCAGCAGTGATTGGCATGAAATATTCAAAGTGATGAAAAGCAAGGTCCTACAACCAAGAAAACTCTACCCAGCAAGGTTTTCATTTAGAATCAGACAGATAAAAAGCTTCCCAGAGAAAAAAAGCTACAGGAGTTCATCACCACCAAACCAGTATTAGAGGAAATATTAGAGGAATTTCTTTAAGAAGAAGAGGGAGAAAAAACAAACAAAAAAAAAAACACAAAATGTTAATAATAAAATGGCAATAACTATATACCTATCAACAATTACTTTAAATGTAAATTTATTAAATGTTCCAATCAAAAGGCATAGGGTGGTTGAATTGATAAGATTTAGGTATGCTACCAACAAGAGTCTCACATTAGATAGAAAGACACACACAGATTGAAAGTGAAGGGTTTGAAGAAGATATTTCATTAAAATGGAAATGGAAAGATTAAAATGCTAGGATGGCAATAGTTGTACCAGACAAAATAGACTTTAAAACAAAGACTATGACAGGAGACAAAGAAGAAGCCAGCCATTCCGTTTCTGGTTATTTATCTGAAGAAACCCAAAACACTACTTCAAAGGGTCATGTACATCCATATGTTCTTTGCAGCATTATTTACAATAACCAAGATGTGGAGGCAACCTGGGTGTCCATCAGTGGTTGAATAATGAAGAGGTCATGCATATATAAAATGAAATATTATTACTCAGCCATAAAAAAGAATGAAATCTTGCTATCTGCAACAAAATTAATAGACCTAGAGGGTATTATGCTGAGTGGAGTAAATCAGACAGAGAAAAACAAATGCCATATGATTTCACTTATATGTGGACTCTAAAGACAAAACAAACAAACAAACAAAACAGAAACAAATTTAGATACAGAGAATATTTTGATGGTTGCCAGCTAGGAGGGATATGTAGGTTGGGTGAAAAAGGGGGAGGGATTAAGAAATACAAATTGGTACTTATAAAACAGTCATGTGGACATAAAGTACAGCACAAGGAATACAGTAAATAATATTGTAATAACTATGTATTGTGTCAGATGGGTACTAGATTTATCAGGTTAATCACTTCATAAGGTATAGAAATATTTAATCACTATATTGTACACCTGAAACTAATATAGTATTCTATGGCAACTGTAATTAAAGAAAAAAGATATTTAAAAAATAAAGTAAAAAAAAAACTAATTAAAGGAGACACAATTAAAAAAATTACACTTTGATGGACTTGAAGACTTATTTTTAAATTGTCCATACTACCAAAGTGGCCTATTGATTCAATGATATCCACATCAAAACCCCCATGACAGTTCTACAGAAATAGAGAAAACAATTCTAAATTTCATGTGGAACCACAAAAGGCCTGGAGTAGCCAATGCAATCTTGAGAAAGAAGAACAAAGCTGGGGGCATTACCCTAGTTGATTTCAAAATATATTAAAAAACTACAATAATTAAAACAGTATGGTACTGGCATAAAGACAGATATAAACCAATGCAATGAAATAGAGAGCTGAGAGATAAACCCATGCATATATGGTCAACTGATGTTTTACAAAGATATCAGTAATGCACAATGTTGGGGAAACTGGATACACACATGCAAAAAAAAAAAAACCCAAAACAAAAACAAAAAACTGAACCTTTATCTTACATACCCCAAAATCAACTCAAAATGGTTTAAAGATCTAAATGTAAGACTTGAAACTATAAAACTCTTAGAAAAAAACATAGGAGAAAATCTTCTTGACATTGATTTTGGCGATGATTTCTCGGATATGCCACTGAAGGCACAGGCAACAAAAGCAAAAATTATCAATTAGAACTACGTCAAGCTAAAAAGCTTCTGCACAGCAAAGGAAACCATCAACAGAATGAAAATGCAATCTACAGAATGATAGAAAATGTTTGCAAACCATATATCTGATAAGAAGTTAATATCCAAAATATATAAGGAACTTCTAAAATACGATAGCAAAAACAAACAACAAAAAACCCCATAAACAAATAAAAAATGCCCTCACAAACCAAATAATTTGATTTACAAAGGGGCAAATGATTTGAATAGACTTTCATCACAGAAGACATAAAATGACCAACAGGGGCACAAAAAGACATTCAACATAATAAATTATCAGGGAAATGCAAATCAAAACTACAGTGAGATTGCACCTCACACCTGTTAGGATGGTTATCATCAAAAACAAAGCAAAACTCCCAAAATATCAAGTGTTGGTGAGGATGTGGAAAAATCGGAAACCTTGTGCACTGGGAATGTAAAATGGTTCAGCTACTATGGAAAACAGTATGGGAGTTCCTCAAATAATTAAAGAAGGGATTTCCATATGAAGCAGGAATCTCATTTCTGGGTATTTATCCAAAAGAATTAAAATCAGAATCTCAAAGGGATATTTGAACTCCTATGTTATTGCAGCATTATTCATAATAGCCAAGATATTGTAACAACATAAGTGTTCATTGATAGATGAATGAGTACAGAAAATGTATTATATAGACACAATGGAATATTTTTCAGCCTTAAACAACATGAAATCCTGACATTTGTGACGACATGGATGAACCTTGAATACATTATGCTACGTGAAATAAGCCAGACAGAGAAATACAAATACTGCATAATTCCACTTATATGAATTATCTATAATAGTCAAACTCATAGAAGCAGAGAATACTGTAGCAGTTGCCTGGGGCTGGGGGTTGGGGGGAAATGGAGAGCTTTGCAATGGGTAATGAGTTTCAGTCAAGCTAGACGAATAAATTCTAGAGATTGGCTGTACAACATAGTGTCTGTAGTTAACAGTACATTATTGTGCACTTCAAAATTTGTTAAGAGAGTAGGTCTTACCACAAAAAACAAAAACAAAGGGACATGGGAAATTTTTGGAGGTGTTGGATTATTTTTATTGCCTCAATTGTGGTGACGGTATCCTGGGTGTCTGTGTATGTCCAAACTCATCAAACTGTACACGTTTAAATAATGCAGTTCTTTCATATCAATTATACCTCAGGAAAACTGTTAAAAAAGGAATAAGTCAATTAGAAATTCTGTTACAGATATTTCCACTTTTTCAGCTCAGCACATTTTGAGTTGAGCTCTGCAAGAGACTAGGTGATGTCTCCCTCCCCCTTCTCACTTTCTAAAGGTTTAGCTTAGGGAAACCATGGAAAGAAAGTGTTAAGATGATTCCTAGAGGAGATCATATATGGCAGGAATTATTTTCAGTAGTTCACCTTGCTAACTCCTGAGTCTCAAAAACCTTTAATATGTCATTACTACAATGTGAGGCAATTAAGAATAGAAAGTAACCTTTCAATCATGGCCTGTGAAATTCCAGGTTCTATTGCAGCACTGGGTTGATAAATGCCAGTAATTATATTACGATAGCACGCCAGATTCAGATTCTCCAGGTCCAAAAAAACAAAACTGTTAAAATCTGGAACAAACTTGAAGAAAATAAATCAGCTCCGGTAAATACTTTTAAAGGAATAGTTTTAACTTCTTCCTGTCATTTTTGTTTGTTTGTTTGTTCCTCCATAAGACCTAGATTGTCCCACTTCACAAAAAAGCGACGGCATAGAATTTGGGAAGAGCAATATTCAGAGTCATAGCAGGTTTTGGCTTTTAGCTCTATAGCTAGTACCCTGGCTGCATCATCTTAGACAAGTTGATTTATTTGAGTGTTGCTTGTTTGTTCTTCTCTGAAACAGGTGTAGTAATAACAACCCTATGTGCTAATATATATTGGAATAAATGAAATAATATCTGTAACTTTTCAAGCAATGTCCTGCACATTAGTAGGAGATTAGTAAGTTAATGGGCTAATAAATAGCTTAGTAAAATTTCAAAACCTAGTAAAATATTTAAAAACCCTGCTTATTCTAACATTTATAGGACAGTGTTATCCCATCTTGTTTTGAGTCCAAGCAGAATTGGCTACCATTTTCATTGGAGTGACTACTAACCGATCCAGAAGGGTGAGAAACTAAATCATGGTCTAATTGCTTCCTACCAGATCCAGTTTATGCAACTCCCAAATCCCTATGTTCCTGCCTGCTCAGGGGCATACATTGCTGTCCTGGAAAGTCTTGGCCAATGCCCTTAGCACCTTGTTTTCTGAGTCTCCAGGTTGGCTCTGCCTCTGAAGGAAAAGCATGGGCTTCAGCATTCCTCCATTACCAGGGCAGTTCCAGTGCCAGGTTCAAATGCAGAAGTCAAGTGACACAACCTGGAGGTGAGGGGAAATTCATGCTCCCCCTCCCTGGTGTTTAACTAATAAGAACATTGGAAGATCGTAGGAATCAGCCGATCAATTAGTCACTGTTTTCCCAGAAGAATGTTCCAAGACACAGTCAGTCTACAGGCTCTCCAGAGATGTGGCAAATGACGAGGAACCAACTAGGTTTTCTGATGTTTTACACTTAGTGATTTGTTTGTGAGTTCTTATTACATTTTGTCTTTTATCTTTATATAGGTATAAAGTCTCATACAGGAAGCAAGAGTAAAGATGTTTTTAGCTTTAGTAAGACAGGACAAAATTTTACATAATAATGAGAAAGTTTAGGGTGACAAATGAGGTAAAGTAGAGCCAAGAAGCCTACCAAGTGCAGAGCTAGGCTTGCCTCTGGGTCTTCCCTCTCTCTCTCTCCACCTCTCCCTCCTTCCCTCCCTCCCTCTGTCTCTCCCTCTCTCAATCTCTCTCTCTCTCTAATTGCAGTACCATTGATTAATAACATATAAATTTTAGGTGTACAACATAATAATTTGATACCTGTATACTCAATTGCATGCTCACCACCAAAAGTCTAGTTTCCTTCTGTTACCATATGTTTGACTACTTTTACCCATTTCGTGCTTGCGTCACCTGCTTTCCCACCTGGTAACCACCATTTTGATGTCTGTACCTATGAGTTCATTTTTATTTTGTTTTGTTAGTGTGTTTGTTACTTTTTTGTTTTATATTCCACCTAGGAGTGAAATCACATGTTTTTTGTCCTTTTCCATCTGACTTAAGGGTCTTCTTAATCCAGGCCTTGAAGTCTCTCCATTTCAGCACAGCCTTGCTTTCATCTGCTCGCTGTACAGGGTGTGTACCGTAACACAGGATCTGGTAAGGTAGGGGCGGCAGGCTTTTTCTGTAAAAGGGCCGGATGGTAGATATTTTTGGCTTTGCAGGCCCTAAAGTCTCTGTTGCAACCATTTAACTACTCCTTTCAGTATCAAAGGAACCATAGACCATACATGAAGGGATAGACATGCCTCTGTTCAGGGCTGACTACATGATATGTAGGGCCAAGTGCAAAATAAAAATGCAGGGCTCCTTGTTAAAAATTATTAAGAATTTCAAAACATTAGTAGCAGTGCATTAAACCACATGTGGGGCCCTTCTAAGTGTGGGGCCATCTGCGACTCTAGGAAGCCAACCTTAGGTGTGATCCAGTGAAACTTTATTTACTAAACCAAATATAGGGCTGGATTTGACCCAACAGCCACTTTGCTCACTTCAACTATAAAGAATCAAGTAACAGCATTTATTATACCTTTGACTGAGCAAGAGTACGTGCATACTGTTGATTTGCCTACTCACTCATCCCTCAATTTTCCTGCATTTATGTACCGTGGCTGAAAGTCCATATGCTGGTCCTTGACCTAGAATTGTCTCTTGGGAAGGGGTGGCCCTGGCCTTTCAATGGGTTCCAAGAAGCCAACAGCAATGTGTTCTATCCTAAGCACATTACGTGCTGTTCCTTCCTGGTTATCTCTGGGAAGACAAAAGGACTTTTTGCTCTGTTCTATTTTACTCCAGGTAACTCTGTGTTGATTTTCCCTGTGAGTGTCCTTGACTTCTGAAACACCTTCAGAGACCACTTTTGAAATAAACACACAGTGATCCTTTCAGAAGTCTGTCAGCCTTTGATTAGCTCTTGCTGACTTTCTAAGAACAGGGCTTGTCACTTCTATTGAGTTTTCAGGGAGGCCTTTGTAGTGTCTGAAATATTTTTGTGTATGTATTTTCACTTCCCTGAATCAGAACTTGGCTCCTGGTGAGTCCCTGGGCCAGGCCCGCTGGTTTCCTTCACAGCCTGCTTTCATCTCCCGTGTTGGCCTGATGACAGCCTTTTCAGGTGTTGCCCCTTAAAAAAATAAAATAAAAAAACAAAATGAAAAACAAGAACGAAAAACCCTCCGTGGTGACATTAGTAGAAGTGCTATCTAGAGGAAGGATTTGGTCTGTATAATTGGATACCTGGCTCTTTTTCCTGTTCTCTCTCTTTGGGATTTGCTTTAACATCTGAGGCAAGAAATGGATTCATGTCATGTGAGAACACTGAACAAATGTCTACACTTTTCAGGAAGCTCCAAAGTTCCTTACACAAAGCACATAGCTGTAAGTCAAGAGCTCATATACACCCTGGGTTGGTCCATGCCTGCCTGGGAGAATGACCTCTGAGCTTGTCTTCTCCCAGTCTGATTCTCTTAGAAGCTACATAGGATAACGGGAACATTGTAGCTGCCTTGTCTGCTATGGGGACTGTGCCTGACCTGGGGACCTGTGAGTTAGCATGCAGGTCTCGTGCCTATGTGACTAGAAAGATTGGTGAGAAACTGAACTGTAGCTTCTCTGCATCAAGGTGACTCCCACCCAGCTTGGCCCTTTCCAGGGCAATGGTACCTGTGCTATGTAAGTAAGATGTAAAGGTAGGTGCTAGGCCTTCCTATGAGCTGAAGATGAGTACCTGCTTCATCTCCTGTCCTACATCCCTTAAAAAACCTAAGTCAGCTTAGCCCTAGATGAAAGTTGTTTGTGTCTCCTGAGTCTGATGCCAACCTGAATCCATAACAACCACTGCGGTGGTAGACTTAACTCTGTCCATCTTTTGATTCAGCAGAGTACAGTGGTCAAGAGTTTGGGATTTGAGTCTGACAACCTGGGTTTGAATATTGACTCCATCATTAACTTTCTCTACCCCACTAGGGAGATTATTTAACCTCTCTGTGCCCCAGTCTCCTTATTTATGAATTGGGGTTGGTGATAATAATAATAATGTGCACCTCATGGACTGTGATGATAAAATGCGTTACTACCTGAAGGATCATAGAATAATGACTGGGTAGATAGGGCTGCTCAGTGAGAGGGAGTCACTATGGTACTACTGAGAATAGCCTCTTTCATGTTATGGAAGGTTTCATGTTGAGAATATCTTTATCACTCTCACACATAAATGAAAATTTGGCTTGATAGTATAATCTTGGTTCATTCATTTTCTCTTAAAAGAGAAAGTTCTAATAATACTATTCTATAACATATTTTGGTACGGATTTCTGTATAATGATTTCCCCAGAGCCCAGTGAATTACTTTAATTTTCCATACTTATTGTTTTTCTAAAATTTCTGAAATGTTTTCTTTCGATTTTATTATTTTTATTATTAGTTTCAGGTGCACAAGACAAAGTAATACTTAGACATTTATCATTTATATCCCTCACACTGTGTGGACCGCCCCCCCCATACACTATCCCTCTGACATCGCACACAGCCATTACATTTCCACTGTCTCTATTCCTAATGCTGTACTCTGCTTCTTGTAAGTATATACATACATATATATATACATATATATATATATATATAAAATTATAGTTGGCATTTATTGTTGTTCAGCTTCAGGTGTACAGTGCAGTGATCAGGCATCTACATCATCCTTGAGGTGGTCCCCCAAATGGGACACGTGTCCATCAGATACCCTACAAAATCTTTACAACATTGTTGATTACATTCCCCAAATTAATTTTCAAAACCCCGTGGCCATCTTGATTCTGTTCCAACTGACCTTAAATTGAATTATTTAAGAATTTAGGAATTCCTCTTAATATGCTGTCTTTTCTTATTTTCTCTTTTTCTCTCATAATTTCTTTACTATTTTGTTTGATTTGATATTTTTTTCAATAATCTGATTTTCTGTAGCTCTAATTCTACAATTTGCTACTTCTCATTCTTACTTATTTTACCAAGTAGTTTTTATATTATTTCATTTTTGTGATTTCAGTGCTCCTTTTAGTTACCTGTTAATGCATGATTGCATATGATAACTTTTTTTTTTTTTTTTTGATCTTGAGTTTTGGTGGGAGATCCATTTCAGGTGTTGGGTTTCCTTCAGCACCTTTCCTACATTTTTAAATCATTCTAATAAAACTTTCTGATTATGATCAGTCTTTTTATTTCTGTTTATTAGTGTTTCCTTGTGGTTTTTTTGCACATGATCAGAAAAAGAGTTATAGGAACTTTGGAATAAGTACTGTTCTCTCTTAGTCACTGCCAGAGTGGGCTCTCCAAGTTTGATGGTGCGATTCTAACTATCTGGAAGTAAAAAAGATATTGGAGGAAGATTCCTGGCAGAGTGCTTCTACCAAAAAGGACCATCTGGAGGGGGTCTTCTAATTTGCTCAAACTACTTAAACCTCTCCTGAGAAGCAGATTTACTGAGAAGCTGATCAGTGAGAGAACCCACTTCCATCCTACCCCAGACACGCTGGCTCTGGCAGAGGGATCCAGAGGTGGGGGGCATTAGGCTGGATTGGGCATCTCATTCATGCGGGGGACTGTAGCCCAGCTTTCAGATTATTGGCATGATTAATGCAAGTGACTGTGACCCTGCCTGCTTTGCTCACTGTGGGGGCAGAATCACTGCAGAACAGCTGCCTGAGTCTGACTGGAAACCTAGGGAATAGAACTAATATCCGAGCGAAAACTCAGCAAGAAACAAAGAAAAAGCTCTGAATTCCAAGGGGGAGCATGCAGAGCCGTGACAAGGCATATTTGCAAGTCAATCTGTGAGCCGGGTTAGAGACATTATTACATTTGTATCCCCTAGACACTCTGGATACAGAGGAGGTAAAGTCCTTCTGGCTGCTGCTTGGTAGCTCTGGGTATTTCTGCAATGGGCAGCGTCTTGCTCTCTGAGGCATTTTAATTTAGGTACAGACTGGGCTTAGAGCAGATAGACAGAACTCACTCAATATTGATCACAGGGTTTAGGCAGACTTAATTTGCCTGCATTTGTAGGCCCACGTGAGGAAGGGAGCAGGCCAGAGTGGGCCACACTCGGTAAATTTGCCTCCGTATCTACAGAGCCAAGGATGGCAGCCATTTTACATCTGAAGGTTACTGCAGGAAAACAGATTCATTTTAGGGGTGAATAGCAGGCTTGATGTGGAGGCTCTTATATCCTGTGTTCCAAGAGGAGTGAATTATCAATGTCCTCTGTCTTTGTGTCATTGCAAGTCAGAGATCTGACTAGACAGAGGGTCAACACAACTGTGTTGTCTGGCTGCTTGTTCAATCAATGAGGTACAGAGCTGGCTATTAGGATAATATGAGTGGGGAGAGAAGGGAGTATGTGGGGGTGTATGGGCTGCAGCAAGAACAACCTGGAGAGTTGGTGGGCAGCGCTTAGATCAGAAGGGCTAAGTGGACTTCAGGTTGTCCAGGAAAGGATGCTCACACCCTTTAGGTGCACCTAGAGGAGGAGGGAGGAAATGTGGCTTCTCAGGCCAGGCCCTAATGGGGAGAAATGCCAGGAGACAGGTGTGCTTGGCAGATAGAAAGGAGGAGAGCAGTAGTTATGATGATAGAGATCGACCTTTCTAAAATAAGCGCGCAGGAGGCATTCACCTGGAACCCTTTGTGTCCTCTCTCTCAGTACGCTGAGCTGAGTGAGGGCTGCAAAGAATGTCATGGCGGCCGTGATCGTGACAATAACGATAGTGTCGTAATACCCTATAGTTTCCCTTAACAGACATGTTTTTGCTTATGTGGCAAATAAATTTTGAGGTGGAGTCAGGATTTTAGGAATAAGAGAATAGTTTTGTTCTCCTCCTTAGAGGTAGCTCTGCTTCATGAGAAGTGTATCAGCAACATCTAGCAAAACAACAATGATGATATGAATAAGAACTGGCGTATTTATAGTTCTTAATACTGAGCACTTTTAAATCATTTCGTTTTAAATCATTTAATCCATAAAACATGTCCCCATTATCCATGCTTCATATCTGTGGGGTCCCTGCTTTATATCTGAGGCCCAGCAGAGGGGATATGGGCGATATCAAATTTGAACCTAAGCCGTCTTTCTCCAGAGCCTGTGCTCTAACCATTGGACAGTGCTGCCTCTCCTGTTAGCCATGTGACCTTAGGCAGGTGATGCCTTCTCTAAAACAGGGACCCGAAAACTGACCCCACTGGGGTTCTGAAAGGGTTTTCTCGGGTAGAATGTACCTAGTCCAACCAGCACCTGGCACACAGTAGGAAGGAATCTCCCTTCATCCCCCTTTGCGTCCTTCTTTAGAGGAAAGGGCATGATTTGTGCTCTGTGGTAGGACACAGCGAAGCACAGTCAGAGGCATGTAACTGCTGGGTTTTAGAAATGGGGCAGTTAAAAATGCTAATTTTTAATTATGGTAAAATATATATAATATTTATCATTTTAATCATTTTTAAGTGTATAGTTCAGTGGCATTCAGTACATTCACATTGTTATGCAACCATCATCACCAACCATCCACAGAATATTTTCAGCTAGCAAAACTGAAACATTGTATTCATTAAACAATGATCCCTATTCTCCTCTACCCCATCCCCTGGTAACCACCATTTTACTTTCTGTCTGTATTGAATTTAATTGCTCTGAGAATCTCATATGAATGAAATCATATAATGTGTATCCTTTTGTGATTAAGTTATTTCACTTACCATGTCTTTAAGATTCATCCATGCTGTGGCATGTGTCAGAATTTCCTTATCATGGTGGAATAATATTCCATTGTATGTATATACCACATTTTGTTTATCCATTCATCCATCAATGGACATTTGGATTGATTCCACCACTTGACTATTGTGAATAATACTTCTATGAAGATGGGTGTATAAATATCTGTTTGGGTCCCTCCTTTCAAAACTTCTGGGTATAAACCCAAAAGTAGAATTGCTAAACCACATGGTAATTCTATTTTTAATTTTGGGAGACCACCATACTCTTTTCCATAATAACGACACCATTTTACATGCCTATCAACTGGGCACAGGGTTCTAATTTCTCCACTTCCTCACCAACACAGAAACAGGGCAATTTTGATGATGACTGATAGCAGCTGAGATATATTTCCCTCTTCATTTGGGGGAAAGAAAAGAAAGTAAGCAGATACACGATATGTATCCTGACAAGTTCCGTTGTGGCAAAAGCCTGGAGCAACTGGACTGTTCTCTCCAAGCGTCTCACTGATAAGCTAAGGAAGTTGCTGAGTGAAGAGGCAGAGGACATGGACCTAAAGTGAGAAGACCAGGGTGTGGGCATATTTGGTGCTATGGATGGTGTGACCTTGTAG
Organism: Rhinolophus hipposideros; assembly: GCF_964194185.1. Taxonomy (NCBI): domain Eukaryota; kingdom Metazoa; phylum Chordata; class Mammalia; order Chiroptera; family Rhinolophidae; genus Rhinolophus; species Rhinolophus hipposideros. Next base: position 59,330,024 of record NC_138061.1, on the reverse strand, counting down.
AGTCACTTCTCTCTCTGGGCCTCTGTCTCACTTGTAAATGATGGAGCTTGGACTAGAAGGTATCTGTGACCCCTTCTTACTTTGAAAGTATGTGTTATTTCCACGGAAGGCCTAGAGTTGGGGACTCTCCAGAATTGGTGGGTTTGGATACTGGCTTGCAGACTAGACAGCACTTGAGTCACGCAACAGCTGTCAGACCTGGCTATGAGACCACACAAAGTGCAGGGGCCATGACAGATGGGTGAGTGCATGTCCCTTGGGGAACGGGGGGAGGCAGGGGAAGGCATAGTCTCTCTAATCTGATTGACTGCTGACTTGTGGGAATGCTGATTCAGTGGCCAAATCTATTTCCAAATAAAAGCCAGACATCCACATTTTATAAAAGCGGAATTTTCCAATTTTTAAGTGTTGCAATTAATTCAAAACTTGAAAAATGCATTGTGAGAGCCCAGACCAGAGCTGGCCCTGGCCCAAAGAGTGTACCTCCTGATCTCAAGCAGTGAACTGCAAATGCTGCTCTGGGGACCCAAGGTAGACTGGGAATCAGTTTCTCTGAACAGTGACGTTATTCTCAGACAAGTCTGTGATTCCTACCAGAGCTCCAAGCTATGCAACACACAAAGTCAGTGGGCTTCGAGGGAGGATCCCCTAGGTGCCCCCCTTGCAGCCCTCACTATGTTTTCCCTTCTCTGTCAGGAGAAGCCAGAGATGTGGGCAGCCACATGGAGATTCTGGTTTTTTTGGCACAATTCAGTTCCCTCCCAATATTCCAAACTGAGTGAAATAGCATGGTGTGTTTTCTCCATTTTGAAGCTATCCTAGCTGTTTTTATTTTTTAAAGATTTTATTGGGGAAGGGGAACAGGACTTTATTGGGGAACAGTGTGTGTACTTCCAGGCGTTTTTTCCAAGTCAAGTTGTGTTTTCTAGTTGCAGGGGGCACAGCCCACCATCCCTTGCGGGAGTCAAACCGGCAACCTTGTGGTTGAGAGGACGCTCTCCAACCAACTGAGCCATCCGCAAACTCAGCGGCAGCTCAGCCCAAGGTGCCGTGTTCAATCTTAGTTGCAGGGGCGCTGCCCACCATCCCTAGTGGGAGTCGTTGAGAGCCCACTGGCCCATGTGGGAATCGAACCGGCAGCCTTTGGAGTTAGGAGCATGGAGCTCTAACCGCCTGAGCCACCGGGCGGCCCTATACATAAGTGTTCTAACAGCTATGATGAAGTCAACATGCTGGCACTAGTCGACATCCAGTGCCACTTCCTACTGCGTGGTCGGACCTAGATCCCCAGGATAATAAACTTATTAGCACTTGCCTGATACATACATTTCTGTGTCTTTGTTTTTAACATCCTGTCTCTTTTTCTTTTAAGTGTGTCTCATTAGTAATATAGCTGGATATTTTTTTTAACCCAACTAATGAGTTAATGGAGGAAGTAGAGCCTTCCAAAGTAGAGCCATTTCCAAAATTTAAACTAATTCCTGACACTCTTTTTTGTTTGTTGTCAATGTTTCTTATTCTATCTCCTGCTCTCCTTGAATTCTCTTAAATTGATCAAATATTCCTTGTTTTATTTTCCCCCTTTTGGAGTTGTGTCCTTCAGAATCTTCATCTCCTTCCACCCTCACCCTTAACATGGTTTTATTTCCGCACTCTCCTTCACAGCCCTACATTTTATTTTGAGATTATCTGGGATTTTGATTTCAGATAGTAATTTGTTAACTTAAGAAAATTGAATCAATGGTTTTTGATACTTAACTACAAGTTTTAGTGATTTCTTTGTTTTCATTTATTTCTTTTATCTCATAATTTTCTTATTTGTATTCATTTTTTTTCTAAGTGCATACTCATTTCTTTCAGAGATGTTCAGTGAGGAGATAAATTGATGAATCCTTGCATGTCCATATATAAATATTTTTCTTTTCTCTTAAAATGAGTTGTCCTCCCTTATCTGAGAGGGTATATTCCAAGATCCCCAGTGGATGCTTGAAACTGCACGTAGTAATGAACCCCATGTCTACGAGGTCTGACAATTAAGTCCACAAACTTGTTGCAACCATGTTGCTAACATTTTTTTTGCCATCAAAGGGATTTTTCATTATGAATTTGTATCAACTGGGCAAACAATTAACCAAGTTTACTATTTGGAAGTGCTGAAAAGGCTGCGTGAAAAAATTAGACACCCTGACCTTTTCATCAACAATTCATGGCTCTTGTATCATGACAATGCACTAGCTCACGGGGCACTGTCTGTGAGGGAGTTTTTAGCCAGTAAACAAGTAACGATATTGGAACACCCTCCCTATTCACCTGATCTGGCCCCCAGTGACTTTTCTTTACCCGAAGATAAAGGAAATATTGAAAGGAAGACATTTTGATGACACTCAGGACATCAAGGGTAATACGATGACAGCTCTGATGGCCATTCCAGAAAAAGAGTTCCAAAATTGCTCTGAAGGGTGGACTAGGTGCTGGCATCAGTGCATAGCTTCCCAAGGCGAGTACTTCAAAGGTGACTGTAGTGATATTCAGCAATGAGGCGTGTAGCACTTTTTCTAGGATGACTTTGAAAACTTATTGTCTGACCTCGTACTATGTTTCCTATACATACATACATTTTCACTTAAAGGAGGCACCTATGGCTTTCTTTTTGGGTATATCTGAGTTGCCAGCATCACTACTCTTGTGCTTTGGGGCCATTATTAAGTAAAATAAGGGTTACTTGAACTCAAGTACTGCAATGTTGCGACAGTCAATCTGGTAACCAAGATGACTACTAAGTGACTCATGGGTGAGGAGCACATATAGTGTGGATATGCTGAACAAAGGGAAGATTCTCGACTGGACTGGAGGGATGGGAACGATGTGAGATTTCATCACGCTACTCAGAATGGTGCACAATTTGAAGCTTATGAGTTGTTTATTTCTGCAATTTTCCATTTAATATTTTTGGACCATGGTTGACTGTGGGTAACCGAGTCTGCTAAAAGCAAAACATTGGATAAGGGAAGACTAGTGTATTAGTTTGGCTGGATATAGGATTTTAGGTTCAAAATAATTTTTCTGAGAATTTTGAAGATTTTCTGTCTTGCTCTCCAATGTTCCCAGTGAGAATCTAATGCTAGTCAGATTTTCATTCTACTCTGGGTACATTTAAAAAAAAATGTGGAAGTTTTTGAGGATTTTATATTTGTCATTGGTATTCTGAAACATCACTATTGTGTTCTAGCTGTGTGTTTTCTTTTCACTCAGTGAGACTCTTTAGTCTGAACATAACCTTTTTTCTGTCCTGAGACATTTTGTTTTTATTTCTTTGATGACTTCATCCATTCCATTCTCTCTGCATTCTTCTTCTGGAACTCCTATTGCATCGACACTAGAACTTCTAGGTATATTCTCCATGTTTCAATCCTCCCTGCCCCCATATTTTGCATTTATTTTTAGTACTATTGCTACATGAAAAACCACCAGAAAATGACAATTGTGTTTCATGATTCTGGGGTTGACTAGGTTGTGTTCTTGCTCTATGTCATATTGGCTGGGGTCACCCTGGTGACTGCATTTGTCTGGGAACTCAGCAGGGGCACCTAGGTTCTCTCTACGCATGGTGTCAACCTCCAGACCCTCTCCATGTGGCCCATTTCTCCAAAGGAGTAGTCTGGAATTCCTGGAGATGTGATGCTGTCCTTTGAGAATATAATTGAGTTTTCTGCCAGAAATTGGTTTATCTTCTTCTTCTTCTTTTTCTTTTTTCTTTTTTTGGCAGCTGGGTTTTAAGAGAGAGCATTCCAAGAAGGCAAGCCCCTGCTTCCATCAGTCTTGATAAGGTCCTATTGGCCAAAGCAAGTCACATGGCCCCACTTGAGTCAATGTGAAAAATTACAAAGGCATGAAAGCTGAGAGGTAGGGTTTTTTGGAGCCCAACAAGGTCAATGGAAGTTGGGGTACTGATTGCTCATCTTTTGAGTGCAAGATTTGTGCTATCCTTCTGAGGTTTAATGCCTATGTGAGATACTGCCCAGCATCTCCTAGGGACCCACACTCTCTGGTGTAGTCCTTGGGCAAAGTTTCTGTCATCTACTAAATGGCTCTGGTGGGAGGAGAGGAAGTACTCACCTGTTAGGTGCCTTGATTTCAGCTTCCAAATCATCTTCTCATTGAGTCCTTTGTTGCCCGCCCCCCGCCCCCATTCTTCTATCTTTTGTCTTTCAGCCCCAAAGTGTCCCAGTTTTGACCTGCATAGTTTCAGGTAGCAGCTTACCTTTTCTCTTTGGCTGTACCCTTGTGAATCTTCTCCCTTCCTTTTCTCCCCAACTGGAGATGTGATGCTGTCCTTTGAGAATATAATTGGGTTTTCTGCCAGAAATTGGTTTGTCTTTTTTTTTTCCAAAAAATGTTTCACTAAGTCTTTATGATTTAAATAATCACATTTTAATTACATTTAGCAAATATTTGTTGAATGGGTCAATTAATGTGCAAAAATTTATTGGTTAAGCTTAATGAAATCTGTTATTGTAAGCATCAGTGTTGGAGGTACCCTGAGAAGTCACCTAGACTATTGATTCTTGAACTTTACTTAAAATCCATCAGTGGTTTCTCATGGCACTTTTGATAAAGCCCAGTTTTCTTAGCATTTCACAAATGACCTTTTGTGGTCTATGCAGTGCTAAATTCTGTGGTCTCATCTTCTGCCTTTAATTGCTTCCTCTTTTATATTGGAACTAATATTTATCTAGTTTTTCAAAAGTCTCTCTGTCTCTCTCTCTCTCTGTCTCTCTCTCTGTTTCTCTCTCAATTTTGGGACTCTGGAAAAGCAAGGCATTCTACTGGGAAGAGTCTTCTCTCTTCAGTAGCTAGTCAATTCTAACATATCCTTTAGATCCAGTTTCTCTGGGACATCAACCATGACTTCCACACCTTGCCAAAGCTGAATTAAATCTCATATATTTTAACATTCTCCTGTCTGAGAACTTACTATTCTGCATGTATTCTGCCATGCACAGTTATTGTCTGGCCCAACAATTGACTGTAAATTCTGAGGCCAGGGGCCATACCAGTCATCCAGCCTGTAGCACGTTTTTGAGTATTTGCCTAGTACTGTGCCTGGCACATGGTAGAAACACAGGACTTATTTTATCTGTAAGTGATTGCATTCGATTGCATTCTATTTTCTGGTAAGTGATTGCATTAATGTGCTTCAGGAGATTTTATAAAATTTGGAGAAAAATTTCCATTATTAGCCTACATTTAACTTGAAGAATCTGTTCAACACTTTCATATAATGAGGTTTGAAAAGAATTTCCAGTTGAAATCACAGTTCTGATACTGAAAGAGTTTTAAAATCCTGCCCTGGGACAATGCTTGCCTTTCACAGATGCCTAATGAATTCCAGCATGGGAAGTAACTTACAAATCTCACATTTTTGTGAATGGCAGAGCTGAAACTAGGTCATCATCCCAACTCTCCATGTGACACAGCCTCTACATGGGCTGTGTGACATTGATGTGCCATCGGACCTACCTTGACATGCAGCCCTAAATTTTCTGCCCACAAACCTCAGAGTAGTGCCCGGCTTCCCCTGGGGGCAGACTGACTCTGTAAAATTCTCTCACTAGTGCTATTTCCTAGGACGTTTGATCATCTAACCCTAACAGGGCTTGATCAGAAAAAGCTCAGCAAATCTGTTAATATGATTTTAATAGTTTGAAAAAGGGCCAGTATCTCTGTAGCAGGTCCCAAAGCCCTTGCTTTATGTGTATCAAGACATCTCGTGTATTTCACCATGGTCAAGAGAGGTAGGCAGGTGATTTTTGTCATCCTGACTTACAACTAAGGAAACTGACTGGAGATTCGCATGAGCTGGACCCAGACAGTGAAGGGCAGAGCCGGGAAAGAACAGGGACTCATTGCTGTGTCTCCTGGGAATCACACTGCTGCTAACTGATCAGCTTAACAAATGCCCGATATTCCCCTCAACAAGAGGCAAACTAAATACAGGACAAATCAAACAAAATAAGGAGTTCTCATTTCTGGAGCAGGATGCTAAAGAGGCCCATCTCTGCCTCCGACCTTGTAAGGGTGCGGTTCCGTGCTGCCCCACTCAAGCCCTCCCCTCAGGACCGAGACGCTCAGTGCACAATGGACTGGAAGCGCTGACTTCCATGGCTTCTCTGGGAATTCCCCTTGACTGAGGGAGCTGCCTTGCCCAAGCTTATGCCTCCTCCTTGAGGACAACCTGCATCCAGGGCTGGTTCACGCAGGGGTACAGAGACCCGACCTCCTTGCCTCAATCTGAGAAGGGCCTGTCCAGCTTCAGCGTTCCCTGGGGATCAGCTGAGAGCTGAGGCAATTGTATGGAAGTTCAGCTTCTACCTCGGGCCACTCCTGCCCCTTCACTTCTTTACAGGAGTCACTCCAATAGCTTGCACTGTCCAACAGACTTTCTCAGTGTAAATCTCTTTCAGTCTGTTTCCAGGGAACCCAGCCTATATAGAGTTGTCAATGAGATAGGCATTATCCTCTCCCCATGGGGGGGGGGGGCGGAGAAGGGGAAATCTTCCCCATCATCAAGTCAAGACAGGAGTTTCAGAGAATCATAAAGATAGCACAAAGTGTATTCTCTGGATTTTGGAGAAGACGGAGCTTGAGACCCAACCCATACCTGAAAAAGCTTACAGGTGGGAGGCTTTCTGGGGTTACTTCTGATGGCTGTGCAGGAAGATAGGAGTGGGAATGAGCTGCAGATGTGGGTTTCTTGGAAATGAGACAAAACTCAAGCACCTTGAAAGTTCTTCAGCCCATAGGCTGATTCGGAGGGGTGAGATAACTCCCCTCCATAGTGGATGGCCAGAGCCCAGGGGCTTAGGGCACAGTCCTACTGTTCACCTAGAAGAGGCAATATTTATGCCAGTGATGTGCAGGTGGGATGTCTCCAGCACTGAGGTTTCTGGCGAACCCTCAGAAGTGCCCCCACAGGACAAAAGAGTCAGTATTTGAGTGTCTGCCAGGACTAAGGACACTTAGAAACCCAGAGAGGACCAGAGATAGCAGTAGGCACATAAGAAACTCTGACATTCCTTACCTCTCCCATGGCTCTTCTTCCTTCCCCAACATGAGAAGAACCAGGTGCAGCAAAGTGCATGGGGGAAGAATAAACAAGCCTGGGGGAATGCTGAAGGAAAGGGAAAAAGGAAACCAGCAAGACTAACTGCCCTTGGGGATAGAAGTTTTAAATTGGATGAGAGATTGAAGTTCTGATATTCAAACTGACAGGACTTTTTTTGCTTCTGAACATGAGGCCTCTTGTTAATACATGAGAATGACTGAGAAAGCTTAAGTTTGGTTTGGCTGAGCAGGTTAAGAGGAGACCTGATGAAGAGGGGGAAAAAAAATGTTTTCTTCTTGTATGCTACTGATCTAGCTCATTCAATAAACATGTTATACTCAGCTTCCTTTTGTGTTCATTTTCTCTGGGAGCAAACTGAAGGCAGGAGATGGTATAGCAAGTTCTTTGATCTGGAATGTTTTCTTAGCACTGTACTTTCCCAAGTGTGTTCCATATTCTAGCTGATGCTAATGAGTATTAATTGAAAAGGATTCTTTGTGGGCAAATAATTTGGGAATTGGGCTAAATAAAGTTCAATGGTGTTCTTTACTGCAGGCGTCTGAGAGCATTTAAAATACTGTTACGCACGGTGAATTTCTAGGATAGGCTTTGACAACTGAAACTCGTTTGGTAACTAAATCGTGTTTTTTTTTTTTGTTTTTTTTTTTGGATGAATAATAGCTCTTAGGTCTAGTGTCTTTGGAAACACTTAAGAATAGATGAATTTTAGGAGCATACCTCCCCGTTCTAGTATGTTAGAGCAGTGCTTTCTGGTCACAAATGTGCAGCAGGATAATATATTGAGGTATTGTCTTAGTTCAGGCTGTTATAAGAAAAATACAATAAAATGGGTGGCTTAAACAGCAGAAAACTATTTCTCACAGTCCGGAGGCTGGGAAGTCCAAGATCAAGATGCTGGCAGATTCAGTGTCTGGTGAGCCCACTTCCTGGCTCATAGATGGCCGTCTTCTTGCTGTGTCCTCAGACGGCTTAGAGGAGAGAGCGTTGGGCTCTCTATGTTCTGATAAAGGCACCAGTAACATCATGGACGTTCTACCGTCATGACATAATTACCTCCCAAAGGCCCTACCTCCAAATACCCACAGTAGGGATTAGATTTCAAAATATGAATTTTGGCAGGACATAGACATGAAGTGCATAACAGATACTAACTGAGAGATTAAGGTTTTCATCCTCGCTTATCAGTCTGGACATGCTGCATAGCAATTTCAGACGTGCTGACTCACCACCCTGGGCATGGGGGCTTCCTCTAGAAGGGGCCACCATCTATATTCACACATCAGTGCACTGCAGAGCACTCACATGGCAGTGGTGGGAATGGCACCTACTGGAGCTGGGCGGTGGCACCGCCTGTTTCCCTGTGAGGCTGTCTTCCTATAGAACTTCTTCTGGAAAATGAGGCTGATGTCCTGCTGACTCTCACATCCCCACTTCTGTATGGGGATTTCTACGCCCAGCAACCTGAGGCCAATTCCAGTTTTAGCAGGATTCCCACCTCTAGCACTGTGCCATCTTCTGGTCCTCTTCCTGGCATACACTTTCTAGGTCCTGGAGGGTAGTCACATGGACTTTTAAGATAAGATTTACTCGGGGTTGGGGGAGTGGCCAGGGCACCAACAGTCCTGTTACGGGCCATAGAATCTGCTGGATTCAGGCAAGGACAGAGGTACCACTCAGAGAGAAGTAGGTCACAGATGCAAACAGCGGCATCTGTCATTAAGACAAGGACAACAGAGGAGATAATATTATGTGGCTAGGAAAGTTCTTTCCAAGGTTTACCTTATTATTTCCTCAATCCCATACATGTAACCTTTGTCCTTGTAAAAATCCTATTGATCTGTAATAAAGCTCTGTTCATGGAAGGGAAATGAGAGTGTGGGGGCACATGACTGAGTTACAGTGCTTGTTGCTAATATTTGGGGTAGCCTGGGGTATTACTGTGGATAGCATGGTCCCCTTGCATTCCTGTGGGGACACTTTCTAGAAGATGCAGAGTTTGCATCAGCACCTCCCTCATCCCTCCACAAGATGTCTCACCTACTCCAAGGTGTTCCTCTATTCCTAGAGCCAGTGGGTGCTATAAAGGATAAAAAAGGAGAATATGGCATGATTTAGAGGACTTTAAAAAATCCTGCAAGCATCTCAACAGGAGAACAGGGTACCTACAAAGGAAGACACATCTGCTCACGTTGGATTTCACTCCACATAGAACCGCCATCTCCAAAGGTTTAAATAAGGGAGGTGGCGACCCAAAAATTCTGTGTTCAGCTAAATTGTCATTCGTGTGTAAAGACATAAAAAGACACTTTCAGAAATGCAGTGGTTTAGAAAGCATGCCACTTTCTTATTCTTCCTGGAAACTGCTCTAAGATGTGTGTCAGCTGAGGAAGAGATAAATCACAAATCAGGGATTCAAATAGGGATGATAGCGTATTCTGCAAAGAAAAATCTCAGTATGTTCCCCAGAGAATAAAATAACACAAGCCACATTTCCTGACTGGGATACAATAGAATTTTCAAAAATCCATAATAAATGGCATAAAGAAATAACTTTCATAAATGACTACTGGATGAAAGATGAAATGGAAATGCAATTACAGTAATGAGTAATTTGATACAATAAAACATTTCATAATTTCATCACAATTGTTTCATTTATGAATGAGAAGTTGTTAGATAGGGTGACTATCATTGTGCCGGAGGGAGGGGTAGAATCAAGACAGGTGTCCCACCTTCCTTAAGGAGAAAATGATGAAAATACGAGCCACTCCCCAGGAGAAGTACTTGTCACCTAAACTGCCCCAGAAACAGGGAAGCCTTCGGAGAGAGTAGATGAACTCATCTGAGTTAGCTAAGGAGGAAGAAAAACATTAGGCATGTCTCCTTGAGGGTAAAAAGGCAGAAAGCAGAATGAAAGGCAGCAGCAAGACAGAGCCAAAGAAATGCCAGCAGGCCTTGAGATTCCAGGAATCTTGACTCCACCCCCAAACCCCTGTTCACTGCTCACTTGCCTGGATTGTGAGTACCCCTTCAAGAAGCCGACCTGGCTGGCGGAACAGCTGCGTTAGCCCTTGGCTGCTTGAGACAGCTGTGGTCCACCTGAAGCTTTGTCCTCATCAGCCCCTTTGGAGCTCCTCAAGCCATACCTGAGTGTCAGGGCCAGAAGCCCAGGGGAGAGTCGATGAAAAGCCGTCACAGAGGCCCACAGAGACCTAACAGGCCACCCTTCCTCCTTTTACCTCTTTATTCCTTTTCTCACCCAATGCCCACAGGAGGGTGCTAATCTGGTAGTGCCCAATGCACGCAGGTCTCACAGGAACCTCCACAGCACTGGTGGGAATGGTACCCACTGGAGCTGGGCAGTGGTGTGGCCTATTTCTCTGTGAGGCTATCCTGGAAAATGAAGCCAATGTCCTGCTTGCTCTCACATCCCCAGGTATGGTTTGTGCAGCATCGTGAGATGAAATATGAGGCTGACCCACCAAATGCTGAGGCCTGCTAATGCTCAGAATACGTCCATGTTCCCCAGCCCTCAGGGTGCACCTAGGGAAGAGACACGCACAGGCAGAGAGTCTGGCTGCACTGGGAGCATGTACAGTCGGGGCCCCAGCCCCCCACTCCATTCTGCTGTTACTACAGCAGCTCCAGGGCCCCCATCAGTGGCTTGCTGGAACATGGGCCTTTGGGCAAAGACGTTCTATACCGGCTGCCCCTTCCTCTGCTCTCCTGCCTGGTCCACTGGCACTGCTGCCCGGCCTGCCTCTGAATCACTCTTTAATCTTCAGCCTCACACTCTCTCCTTGACCTTCTAAATGTCAGCCAGAGGGCAATTTTTCTACAACACAAATATGACTGTGTCTCCATCCTTTAAATTCTTCAGGGCCTCCCATGAGTCCTTTGCAGGATGCCCAAAGGAGACTACATGATTCTATATATCTATTCTGGGCTTATTTTGCTCCTCTAACCTCTCAAAGTCTTCCCCAGGCTCACAGATGACTTGATCTTTCCCACCTTGGGCCATTGCTGAGCATACTGTCTGACCAGGCAGCTCTGCCCTCTTCATCCGGGGGAGTAGCTTCTCCTCATATTACAGGTCTCAGCTTAGACATCACTTGATCAGGAAAGCTTTTCCTGGTCCCGGGCTTGGCTTAGGCACTGCTTCTGAGCTCTGGAGGCACAGTCTACCCCCTCCCCCATCACAGTAGGTATCACATCAAATGGAATTTGCTTATTTTCTGGTACACTCCCAACAGACCACAAGTTCACGTAGAGCAAGAGCTTTCTTCTAATTGTTTCTTGTTTATTTGTTTGTTTGGATCCTGCTGCCTACTCATGTGCCTGGCACGTAACTGGTATTCAACATATGCTTTCAGAATCACAGGACTTATAGTAGGTTTGCTGCCACCCTACTGGCTGCTATACTTGCCACGGGAGATTGGCAACACTTTGGAGGTTGCCCATCTCTTGTCAGCTTCAGGCAGCTGGTCACATTGAAGATTCATGCCACCTGAGAGTGTTAAGAAAGCCCAGCTTTGTCTTAAGGACTGTCAGAGTGTGCAGGATGAGGGGAGGGTATGTGAGTGGCAGCACTGTCACCTAGGTGAACGTCACTTTGCCGAGTGCCTGAGTGTGGCTGCACCCATATCCAAATGCCTTGGATGTGTAATAGGAACCCACATCCAGGCCATTCTCATTCCTGAACTTGACAGGATCCAGAGGGGGCAAGTAGGATATTGAATGACTTGTCTCCCTTTGTTTCTGTTTGTTTTAGAACTCCAAGAGGGTAGGCAGTTTGGACCGTGCCAAAGGGAATCAGGTTGGAGAAATTAGTCCCAGCTACCTTTTAAATTACACATGGTCAGCAAATGCCTAAAGAAATGGAAACTACAGCAGAGAATCTTAGGTTTTCACCAAATTCTATCCCCCACATTTTTGGGTCACTTTTGCAACTACGTGAGAGTTTTGGCAAGTGGAATGTGGGTGAAAGTGATGTGTGTGATCTCCAGGCCCAGCATCTCAAATACCACCTGTGTGACTGACATGTCATGATGGCTCAGTTTTGCCTTGTTGGCCAGCCAGATGCGGAGGATCCAATGCAGTGCACAAAGTATCCAGGGGAGCTGCCTGGGACCCTGAAGCACAGCATGGAGCAGAGCAACTATTGCTCATCCCTTCTCCTCTGTTGACTCAATGTGGTCTGTGAAGTGAGCGAGAAGCAAAGCTTTGTTGTATTAAGCCACTGGAATTTGGGGTTATCTGTCAAAGCACTAAGCCTACTCTAACCAACACAGCAACCTTCTAACCTCCTTCATCCCCAGATCATTGCTCCTGTCCCAGCTTCCTGAATTTCCAATTTTACTCCAAGTACTTGGAAGATTAAGTTAAGAGTAGGCAGAGACCCTAGTGTAGGAGAGTTGATGCAGACCCCGTGTTTCCCTGAAAATAAGACCAGGTCTTATACTGTATTATCCTGAAAATAAGACTGGGTCTTATATTAATTTTTGCTCCAAAAGACACATTAGGGCTTATTTTCAGGGGATGTCTTATTTTTTCATGTACAACAATCTACATTTATTCAAATACAGTCATGTCATCTTTTGTCCGTCTGTCTGATGATCTTAACTGGGGCTTATTTTCAGGGTAGGGCTTATTTTAGGGGAAACATTGTACTGGAAGGTAAAGATAAGGGGGGCTTGTGTGTTTGCTCTCCATATTGCTTCTCTGTCACTGTGATGTACCAGGACCTGTAGGAAGTTGTCTCCTAAGAGCATGGCTGCAGCTAATGTCAGCATCACTGGCATGTTACCTATTATTTCCAGAAGTGTTGACTCTTTGAGGACAACAAAGCTTTGTGGAAACTGGGCCCTCCCATTCCTGCAGAGCGCCTGTGTCCATGCACATGTAAGCATGGGAGATCATGAGTCATGAGTAGGGGACAGACCCTACCCATCCTAGGGTCACTGAGCTGCTGTCCAAGTCACGGAAGAAAGGAGAAGATTCTTCTCTGTTGTGGTAAAAAAAAAAAAAAAAAAATCCAGTTTGGGTGTCAGACAGATGTGGGTTTGAACATTTGCTCTGATATTTGAGAAATTTCGGACAATCTTTTTTTCTTTGAGTGCTATTTTTTTTTTGCACTTCTATATCTATCATCTATCAATCATCTACGTGTTTAGATACATACACATTTATCTATATAATCTGTACCTTGATATGTATATATGTATGTACACATACACACACACACACACACACACACACACACACACGAGTATACCGGGGGTGCCAAAAAAATGTATACAAGTTATAAGAGATGTTATCTATGCTCAAGCAGTAATCAGAAATGTCTGGACACTGATGGTAACCAATTTGAGTACCTCTTATAATTGTAGAAGTCAAACATGACTTGTATTCATCTTTTATTGTGAGTATATATTAAGTATTACAATTTTAATTTTTTCCTTTCTTAAAATGTATACACATTTATGGCACCGTGTGTGTGTGTGTGTGTGTGTGTGTGTTTATTTATCTTCCTATCTGTCTGTTGATTGATCAATAGATAATGGTAAAAATAAGTTTGTTTTCCCCAGCCTTCAGCAGAGTGCCTAATACACAATATGTCCTAAAGATGTTAGCTCTATTCATGGTAAGAAATGCAATAATAATGACCACTTACTGAGTACTGTGTTCATTCATTTAGGCCTATAACTTAGGTTCTATTATTATCTCCAATTTACAGATGAGGTAACTGAGGCAGAGTTATAGACCTTCTACAGTTTCCCCAGCTATAGTGTTAGAGCTGACATCAAACTCACACACTCAAGAGTCCCTGCTCTTAACGACTAGGTCACGAAGATGAGAGGAGGGGGAGGATGACAGGATGTTGACAGAATGTTGACATCATCATCACCTAGTTTACACCCTTTCTGTAGGGCCCTCTGCCCGCAGGAGAATTTCACTGTGGCTATGAGACTCCTTTGTCTCTGGCTTCGTGGCTCTCACCTTGGGCAGCTGACGGGCATTCAGATGCTGGAAAGAGGATCTCTATTAACTCATTCAAAATGTCTCTACATACTTCCAGTCCTTTTCATCCCAGCAGTGGTGCCAGGGAATGGGCTTAGGAAGGACACAGACTGGTGCTGCCTTGTAAGGGGTACTGTTTTCTTACTCATGTCACCTGCTATTTCTGTCAGGAAATGTCTGAGGACGTGCCACTCCTGTGGGGCTGTTTTGGAAGGTCTGGAAGTCTGCCTTGTCTCCGCCTTGCTGCTGCCATTTGTAAATATGACTGGAAAAAACAAGCCTTTCGTTGACTTCTACTATTGCTCGTGGTTCACGGTCCTGTTGCCCTATAAACCAAACAGGTTTCTGCGGCAGTGCCAACAACTCAGTATCCTGGGCAAAACTTTGCTAGAGCCTGTCCAGCACCTCTGACTATGCCACCAACTGGGGTCTTGCAGCCCTGGCCTTCAGTGAAGGCCACATTGCATGTGGACATTGGTGTTGGACACATGATGACCAGCTGCAGTAGGCCTGGGCCTGTAGGCTCACCCAAGAGGCCCACAACATCCATTTGGCTTCGTGGTGGCTGCCTCTGTCTCTGCATCACCCAGCACACACCGTGGTAACAGCTGCCTCTTGGGGTCGGGCCTCACCTTTCCCTGGTGTCATCATCAGTACTGCGGGGAGGCCAGTGCTGAAGCAGCACATTCCAGGTGTATCCAGATAATCATAGCCACTATACTGGACTCAACTGCGTCTCCTCTAACTCATATATTGAAGTAGTAACTCTAATATGACTGAATTTGGAGATAGGACTTCACAGAAGTAATTAACTTTAAATGAGGTATTAAGGGTAGGGCCCTGTTCCAGCAGGATTAGTGTTTTTATAAGAAGAGGAAGAGAGGCCAGCACTTTCTCTCCTTCTCCACATGTTGAGGATGGACCGTGTGAGCTCACAAGGAGAAGATGGCTGTATGTAAGTCAGGAAGAGAGCTCTCACCAGAATCTGACCGTGCTGCACTCTAAGAACCGTGAGAGAATAGATTTTTGTTGTTTAATCTGTCCAGTTTATGGTATTTTATTATGGCACCCTGAGCAGACTAACACAACCACCTTCATCTGCACCAGGAATCTAGTGTTTTCTATATGTGGGCCCTATGGTAAGGGCTTCATGTTAGGGCCTTATTTATGTCTAATTCCCTGGCTCCAGGCTTATACACTGAAGCCAAGGGACTCTGCCTTGGGCCTGCCACTGTGCCGTAGACCACACTTCCTCCTGCATAACCACCTTTGTTGTCCCCATTAGGATGGGCCACTGAGGCTTCTGCTGAGCTAGCCCTATCTCCACCCTTTTGGCCAAAAGAAGAAGCAGAATTCTACAGTGCCAGTGACATTTCAGGCTAGCCTGAATTCATTCCCCACGAATTTATTGAGCATCAACTCTTGTGTAGACACTACTGTTTTTGTTTTGAATGAGACAGATGGGGTCCATGCTTTCAAAGAACTGATGTCTATAGTCTATAGGGAGAGACAGGTACAAGGACACAAACAAACAAGATGACTTGGATACTGATAAGTGCTAGGAGAGGAAGTAAGATGTAGTGGTGTGATAAGAGTGATTGAATGTCTTATGCTTCACCTGGTCAGGGAAGGTTTCTCTGAAGATGTGACATTTGGGCTATGAGCTGAACAAAAAGAAGGAGCCAGCTGAGCCAGGATCTATAAAGAGTAGTCCAGAGAGGGAAGAGCAGGTACAAACCCTCTAAGGTGGGAATGAGCTTGAAAAGCTTGCGGCTGACCTTGGCCATGGTGTCTGGAGGGACTCCACCTCTGCTGTGTACTTGCAGGATCTGGGAGACTTTACCTCCTAACTCCTGCTGCTTCCTTGCCTTCCACAATAATACTGAGGGCTGAGAGCACCCCTTGCCGCCACCTAAACCTAGGCTATAAGGAGGCTGTGAACTGAAGTGCTAGGATGAGAACCCGGAGACAGTCACAGGCATCAGTGATCAATTGTGTAGTCTTTGGCAGCTGTTGCTTTCTTCCTCAGACTCAGTCTTAAACACATCTGCTCAAAAGAGATGACTAGATAAGAATAACAAAAACAACAGAAGAACCAGCAGTCTCATCTCTGAGAAGGCCTTCGGAGAATTGGGCTGTTACTTCTTTTCTTTGGTATTGATTTGGAACATCCAGCAGAAAAGGTGATTCTAGAAACCATGCCCTTGAGGGATTTCCATGAATTTTTCCAAAGCGTACAATAAGAGGATCCCAGTCTCTGCCTCCTGGCCTTAGTCAGCTCTAAGTACTGGAGTACGTGTGTTGGGGGAGGGCGGGGGGTGATGGATCCACTGTGCAGGGGTGGGGTGGTCTCTGAGCCAAGGAAGACCCCATATTCCATTATATTGCAGAAGGTGTTACAGAAGATGAGGAGGAGTTGAGATACTTGCTCTCCCCACTGTGATATTGATGGTGTCAGAATGAAATGGGCCCCCAGTGGACCTGCAGGAGCTTCCAGCTGTGAGCTCCTGAAGCCAAATTCCTCCTGCCTGACTCTCTGCTTCCTCACTCCAGGCCTGTCTCTTTAGTGGGACTGGACTGCAGTCTTGAGCCCAGGCAAAGTCTGAGCACCAGCATCTTCCTTTGGTTTTGTTGGGAAGCAAACACCACTGAAGGGTTGAAGAGACCTGGGTTTGAATACCATCTCTGTAAGTAGCTGTGTGACCTTGAGCTGCTGCGGAACTTCTCAGAACCTCAGTGTATTTCTCTGTAAATTGGGTTACTGTGAGGATTTCAAGAAATCGAGTTATAACCAGAGGGCAACTGAGTCTGAGGCTCATGCTGCCTGCGCCGCTCAGTCAATAAACCGACACAGGAGTTGGGACATAGAATAAGTTTATTATCAGAGCACCAGTGGTCTGAGAAAGCAGTGGGTTAACCCCTCCAAAAACTACCTTAACATTCTCAGACCAGCTTAGGGTATTTAAGGGAAAATCAAGGCACTCTCCCAGAGACTGCGTGACAGTCCCAGAGGTTTGTTCTTCTTTCATGATGTCCCCCTCTGTCATCGTATCTCTTTAGTGGTGCCAGCGATCCAGGAACATGAGGGGAGTAACCTGGGGAGAATGCTGAGCAATAGAGTTTATGATTAGCAAGCATCTACAGGGTGTTTTTCTAAGGTAAGAAGCCCAACCGCATCTACAAGGTGATTTTTTAAGGTAAAGAACCCAACCGGGGGGAGGGCATCCCGGAGGCATTCTGAGCTCACAACACAGGGGGGTGATTTACTGCTAACTAAAAAGTAAAGCCAGCCAGATGCGGACAGCACATCTCAGAGGCATTCTGAGCACAGGGGGCCCAGCTGGGCCCTGCTTCAAAGAGTTACCTGGTGCAAGCCACCTAATGCTATACCTAGCACATAGGTCTCCCTGGGGCTATTCGAACTTGACCTGCCATAGACGGCCTACTGCCATACACCCAATCTGTCCTGATAACTGCTGAGAATATCTCCAGTTTCCCACAAGAGCCATCAACCTGACCAGAATATGAATTATCTATATCCTACGGATATGACGATGGGCTCCACATATAATACCAAAGTCACCTCTCTCCCTTTCCCTTGCCTGATGCTTAATGCTTGCTGCCTGGGGAAGACTTCTGCTGTTGAATCAGGTGGCTTCCCTGAAAGCCCAGTCCTGTGACTTGGGGTCAAAAACATGGATCCTGCTCTCCAATACAAGGTGAGGTGAGGCTGGAAGTTTATGGGACCAGAACCAAGTCTTCTCTCTTCCAAGGCTCACATGTCTATTACTAATGCCTAGGGCTGCCTAAATATTAGGGGAGCTGTCCTTCCCCCATTATCTGAGAAGATCAGAGCAAACTTATCACCTATAGTGACATTTAGGGCTGGCAATTACCCAACACAATGCCCATCCACCCTCAAGTTTAATACAGAAATCAGGTGTGTTGTGAAAGGGGCCTACAAAGCCTTTAATTTTCTCAGCCATCTAAGGCTCCGTGCTGACTGGAATGTCCATGGCACAAAAGCGCCGTCCATCATGTGCTTTGCTGAATACAACACTTAGCCCAGCTGTGCAATCTTCCCAGACAGCTCAACAATAGAGCTCAATCAACGCGCAGAACTTCTCCTCCCATCCACTCAGACCTGCTCCTGCTTCCCTCTTTCTGGGAGAAAGAATGAGTGCATTGTTCAGGTTTTCTCTGATGTCTATCATTGGCTGACAGGGGGTATCTGCTGATGCTTGTGACCCTTAAGGTTGTACTCCATAAGCTTGCAACCAAGTTTTCTTAGTAGTACTGGGGTCAGTAGACTGACATTCTCTAGCTCTGTTGCTCCTTCTAGCAACTGAATCAAGAAAGCTATTCCTTTGGAAAATTTGGAAATTTCTGCTTAAACTGTCAACCTGTGAGATTCTGACATCCATTAAGTCTTTCCTCTAGTCTCAGAGATGAGTAAAAGGGGTTTAGCTCCACAGGTGTTAACTGGCAATCTGAATTTAAATGCCCCACTTAGACAAACAGCTCCACAGAGGAGGGCTTGCTTTGTAGGCAGCCACAAGTAAATCAAGGAAACACTGAGCTAACGTATGTTTTTGACCATCCTCAGAGGTGTTTGGGGAATCACAAGAGAAGTGCTTAAAAGAAAAGAGTTTTCACAATGGATCCAAGTGTGTAATGTTTGCTCTATTGTCAGCATGCTGCACTTGTGCAAGAGTTGTCACAACTTAAGTGGGCTTAGCTTCAAGGCAGACTGGGCCGCTATGGAGCTAAAGGAAGCTGGTACTGGGGCTTGGAAAGCTAAATGAGCTTCAGGGCAATTCCCCAAAGTGAGGTCACCAGTTCACTCTGAAGACATTTGAAGGGATGTGGGGACTCTACTCTGTGGGAAGCATCAAGTCAGGTGGAGTGCCTAGTAAACGTAGGACGCCATCTAGAAATTGAAGTGAGGCAGAGTCCAGCACAGGCAGGTGAAGGGGAAAAGAGGCAATATCTCAGCAGGGGGTTAAGATCTGAGACACGAGGGCGCTTATTCCAAGCTGGACAGAATATCAGATGGACTGAGACCTCAAGATGTAGAGTAGCTCTGGGACATGGGGGTGTTGCAGGAGGCTAGGTGATACCTCCACCCTGGGAGGCCCAGAGAAGGGGCCTCTCTTGGCAGCATGCAGGGAAGAATTCAAGCACCAGCTGAAATGAAAGTGAAGCAAGAAAAAGTTTATTCAAGCAAAGGAAAGACAAGAAGCAGGCTACGCCATAGACAGAGAGCAGCACTCCTGCTGGGGTGTAAGCCTACTATTGGTGTCCCTTTAATTAGGGCCTTTACATTCAAATTTGTAGGAGGAATATTCAGGGATGTTCCGGGAAAGGGCAGAGATTTCTCAGAAGAGCTTTATTGGCCATTTTGTATCATTGCATGGTCTATCTGTTTCGGATAATGGTGGCCTCGGGGTGTGTCTTTTAGCAGGCTAATGTATTGTAATGAGTGTGTAATGAGTCCTAGGGTCCCTGCTAGTTGAATCCAGCACCATGTTGGTTTTAGCTGGTTGCAGCTGGTCTTAGCTGGTTCCCAGACCACCAACATCCATCCTGGCTTGGAGTCTGGCCTTGGGGTCTGGTGATAAGTTTAAGAAGGGCGGAGATTTCTTGTCTGGCAGCCAGCACTTCCTCTGCAGACTGACTTTCATCTACCTCAGGGGCTCACTGGAACCAAGGGCTCCCCTCAATGCTGGTTAATTCCAGCTTCATGATAAGCTAATGCCTTGGGTAGCATGTGCCATGAGGCTTTGTGAGCCTGGTGCTGTAGGAAGAAGCAGGATGGGTGAGCTGGATCTGGCAAGAGAGAAGCTTTCTCTTTTGTACAGAAGGAAAAATGCAAAAGGCCAGTTAGCATTTTCCTGGAGAATAATCTCATACTGTCATGAATAAATGCAATTGCAGCATTTACTATGTACTTTTAGCACCCAGAATTGGGTTTGTAGCATAGACTAGTAGTCCTTAGAAGCTAATGTTGTTTCTTACCATTGATGTTCCCTTTTACAGTTCTGCTGTATTCTCTAGTCATGCTTAATTCTACCCCTGCACCATCTCTGTACTAAACTTATCTCTTTCTTCCCCATTTTGGTTTTTATTTTTACCCACTGTTCTGATTATTGCTGTATAATAAACAACTTCAAAACCTTAGTGACTTAAAGAGACAACTGTTTTAATTTACTATTGGATTTCATCGTTTAGGCATTTAGAATTGATATATCCTGCAGGGGTTTTCTCTGTTCCATATTTGGGACCTCAGTTGGGAAGACTTATTGGAGGTTGGGTGATTTGAATGGCTGCTGGTTGAACTTATCTGGAATCTTTTCCACTCACATGTCTGCCACCTGGGCTGGAATAGCAGGAAGTCTGGACTCAGCTCTCTCTCTTCTGGAGAACCTACATGAAGCTCATCCAGCATTGCAGTTCAGGATTCCAGGAACAAGTGGGCTAGTATGACCCACTCTTGGAGACCACACAGCATGCCTTTTGTCATACTGTATTGGTGGAAGTGGTTATAGGCTTCCAACTTCAAGGGAACTGAACACAAGGAGAAGTATCCCAGAACTTGAGGCCATGATTTAAAACCACTATACCTTCTGGACTTTGTTTTTGCTCCACCATTGCTGTTTCTAACACTTCACATGCTTTCTTTCCTCTCATTCTGCTCAAGCAGGCTGCTCTCTACTCAGGCAGCACTCTCGTGTCTGTCTGAGCCTATCTGTTCATTTTTCATAGTTTGCTCTTGCTGTATGGTTGCAAGGATGGGGTTATTCTTTATCTGTCCTTTAGGAACACCTGTCATTTGGCTGAGTTTGCAGCAGTGACACCGGAAAGATCATTCACAAGGAAGCATTATTCATGGTGTTTCTAAGATGCTTCTGGTTCCTCTTTTTCTCCTAGTAGCATTATTAAAGGTCACACTTTTATAGGAACCAAAGATTACCGAGTAAATCATTGTTAAGTGTTAAGTATCTTAACTTTTTCTGCTTTCCAATAACTGTTCTCGAGGCAAATCTACACAACAGAGATTTTTATTATTATTATAATTATTTTTTTCTGGTTGTTTAAAAGTGTGCTGGATTAGTCTACTAGAATGTATTTAAAATCTGTAGGGGTGGGAGAACATATGTTGTAGTTTGTTTATACCTGCCCTACCAACCTTAGAGCCAGCAAAGCAGTCTTTCTGAAACTTAATAGGTATAATTAATTGGAAAGGTCATGCTTAAGTTTACTTCGGTGTGATTCAGACTTTTGTTTTGTTTGTTTAATTGGCTTAACAAAGTAAGTGTATGACTTAGGTGCAAGTGAATGATAGCTAAGGGCATTCATGATTCTCTTTTCAAAAAGAACATTCTCATGTCAAACAATGTGGTCTTATGATTTATGACATTATAGTTGATCCTTAAACAATGTGGATGTTAGACGTGCTGAACCCCCACACAATGGAAAAATCCACGTATAACTTTTGAATCCCCTAAAACTTAACTACTAATAGCCTAGTGTTGACTAGAAGATTTATCAATAACATAAAATGTTGATTAACACATTTTTGTATGTAATATGTATTATATATTGTATTCTTACAATAAAATAAGCTAGAAGAAAGAAAATGTTATTAAGAAAATCATAACGAAAATATATTTATATATTTATTGTAAAAGTCCATGTATAAGTTGGACCTGTGCAGTTCAAATGTGTGTTGTTCAAGGGTCAACTATATTTTGGAACATCTCTATAGTGTTCTTGGCTGTAGAAGGCAAGTAAAGTGCACTGGACCTGGGGTCAGAAGACAAAGATTGAATCCCAATTCTGTCACCTAATAGTGCTATGACTTTGGTAAGTTACATTCTTATTCTAAAACCTAGTCTCTTTAGCTATAAAATGGTAGTAATAGGACCTATTACTTAGAATTAGGTTTAAATAGTGCTAGTTTTTTTATGCTAAGGATTAAATGAAAGAATTTATGGAAAAGTGTTTGTAAAATGAAATTATAAAAGTTTGTGATTGCTCTTTAATAGGCTGTCAGGCTTGTTAATTCAAGGACCAGACTAGTGATTTAAATGACTGAAAAAGCTAGCCCTAAAAAAAAGGGAGAGTGGGCAAGTGCCATGTCTGAAGAGGGAGGTTTCTACATACCTTTAGCTGATTGTTGCCCAGTTCAGGCCCAGGTGGCAGGTTTGATTCTCTCAGAGAATCCAGAGCTGCAGAATTTTATGTGGACCTGAGTTTTAAATGTGTGTTATTAATTAATAACTAAATATAGACACACATAAAAAAATAAGTTTGGAACCAACAAAATACATCTGCAACTTGTCTTTGTCTTACATACTACCAATTTAAAATGTAGTTCAAAAGTGATGCTGAAGGCCTACAGATGGCGTGAAACCATTTCTTCTGCTCCTGTCTGCTAAGTACAACTATAAGCCCTGGAAATGAGTCAACCAAAAGAGAATTCTGATCAGAGGAAGGTGGGCTGGTTAGGGACCCTAGGACAGATGGAAGGACGTAGTGGTAGGGCATCTTTGCACTCCCTATCCAATATCAGGACGGGACACAAGCTAGGTGTCCTAACAATCCCAATCCCAACCTAACAACAGAAGGTGACTTAAGTAGGTTTGTTTCTCTCCTGAAGTGAATGGGAATCCCATCTGCAGGGCCAGTGGCACTGAGAAGAGGTATCAACTGGGATCTTTATTAAGGAGCCAAGGGAAGCACTTTCCTTCCCTACTAGACCCCAAACTCTCTTCCTTCACCTGGAGACATTGGGTGACCATGAAGCACTTGCAAGTGGGGTGAGTCCTGCCACAAGACATGGCCTATCCCAGGAAATGCTTTCCATCCCTGCTGCATCTCAGACTTCTTTTTCTAAGCTAGAGGCATGGGGAAGCCAGGTGGCTTGGGGAGGGGGGATTCCTGCCAAAATAAGCAGCTGGTCCAAGAAGCCTCTATATCCTGTGGCCCAAAAAATTACTTCCCTCACTAGAGATTTCAAGCAGATGGTGGCTCCTGACAGAATAAGTGTTTGGTCCACGGAGTACTCTTTGTTTCCCAATCTAGGAGCATCAGGTAACCCAAACTGAGGAAGCTACTTCTAATCTCTCAGTAGGCACCAAAAGGGAACAATGGAAGTCCAAGTAGCACCAGATAAACCAAGTAGACCAGAATAGCACCCCAAAGTCTCTGAAAATTAAAATGCCTTTGGAACTACATCCCATAAACTTACACAAAGATCTATGTGCTCATCCTGAAACAGGGTGACTGCATACTAAAATACAATCATACATTGCTTAATGATTGGGATACATTCTAAGCAATGCATCTCATTAGGTGATTCCCTGGTTAGGCTCAACTACAATAGGAGGGCACACAGAACCCACACAAGGGACACACTTGGAGCACCCAGTTCAGGTGACCAGGGATACTGTACCACTGGGTACCACAGAACACCTACTATACAAGGCCACTCTACTAAGACCAGGAGACATAGATCTGTCTAATACATAGAAACAAACACAAGGAGACAGCCAAAATGGAGAGACAAAGAAATATATTCCAAATGACAAAACAGAACAAAAATTCAGAAAAAGAACTAAACAAAATGGAAGTAAACAATCAGATGCAGAGTTCAGAACACTGGTTATAAAGATACTCAGTGAAATTAGGGGAAGAATAGATGATCTCAGTGAGAACTTCAACAAAGAGTTCGGAAACATAAAGGAAGAAATAGAAAACAAAAAAAAAGAAACAGTCAGAAATGAAGAACACACTACTTGAAATGAAGAGTACATTATATGGAATCAACAGAATATTTGATGAAGCAGAGGATCGAATTAGTGATTTGGAAGACAAGGTGGTAGAAAACACCCAATCAGAAAAAAGAAAACAGAATTACAAAAATTGAGGATAGTTTATTGGACCTCTGAGACAACATCAAGTGTACCAGAAGGAGAAGAGAGAGAGCAATTGAAAACATATTTGGAGAAATAATGACAGAAAAATTTTCTAACCTGATGAAGGAAATTGGAATACAAGTCCAGGAAGCACAGAGAGTCCCAAACAATTTGAACCCAAAGAGACCCACAGCAAGACACATTATAATTAAAATGCCAAAAGTTAATGACAAATAGAGAATCTTAAATACAGCAAGAGAAAGAGTTAGTTACCTACAAGAGGATTCCCATAAAATTGTTGCTGATTTCTCAACAGAAACTTTGCATGCCAGAAAGGAGTGGCACAATATATTCAAAGTGATGAAAAGTAAGGACCTACAACCAAGATTCCTCTACCTAGCCAGGCTATCATTTAGAATCAAAGGACAGATAAAGAGTTTCCCCACAAGAAAAAGCTAAAGGAGTTCATCACCACCAAACCAGTATTACAAGACATGTCAAAGAAATTTAAAAAGAAGGTGAAAAAACAACAAAAAAACACATAAATATAAAGAATAAAATGGCAATAACTATGTGCCTATCAATAATTACTTTAAATGTCAATGGATTAAATGCTCCAATCCAAAGAATAGGGAAGATAAATGGATAAGAAAACAAGACCCATGTCTATGCTGTCTACAAGAGGCCAACTTCAGATTAAAAGACACACACACAGACAAAGTAAAGAGATGGAAAAAAATATATTTCATGTGAATGGAAATGAGAAAAAAATCTGGGGTAGCAATACTTATATCAGAGAACATAGACTTTAAAACGAAAGGTATAAGAGACAAAGAAGTACATTACATAATGATAAAGGGATCAATCCAACAAGAGGATATAACCTTAGTAAACATCTGTGTACCCAACATAGGAGCACCTAAATATATAAAGCAAATATTGGTTGATGTAAAAGAAGACAGCAACAGTAATAGAGTCATAGTAGGGGACTTTAACAACCCATTGACATCAATAGATAGATCTTCCATACAGAAAATCAACAAGGAAACAACAGCCTTAAATGACTCAATAGATCTGATGGATTTAATTGATATTTTTTGAGCATTTCATAACAAACCAGCAGAGTATACATTCTTTTCATGTAATCTTGAAACATTATACAAGATAGACCACATTTTAAGTAACAAAACAAATCTCAATGAATTCAAGAAGATTGAAATCATATCAAACATCTCTGAACACAATGGTATGAAAGAAAAAAAAATCAATGACAAGAAAAAACTGAAAAGCACATCAACACATGGAGTGTAAATAACATGTTACTAAATAATGAATGGGTTAACAATGAGATCAAGGAAGAAATGAAAAGATACCTTAAGACAAACAAAAATGAAAACACAGTGACCCAAAATCTATGGGATACAGCAAAAGCAGTCCTATGAGGGAAGTTCATAGCAATACAGGCCTACCTAAAGAAACAAGAAAACAATCTCCAATAAACAATTTAATTTACACCTAAAGGAACTAGAAAAAGAACAGCAAACAAAGCCCAGTGATTAGTAGGAAGGAAATAATAAAGATAAGAATGGAAAGAAACAAAATAGAGTGTTAAAAAATACAAAAAATGAATGAAACCAAGAGCTGGTTCTTTGAAAAGATAAATAACATTGATAAAACTTTAACCAGAGCCATCAAAAAAAAAAAAATGGTGAGAGGACCAAAATAAATAAAATCAGCTGTGAAAGAGAAGTGACACTACAGAAATATAAAGAATTATAAGTAATGTGCAGCATAGGGAACGTAGTCAATAATATTGTGATAGCATGATACGGTGCCAGATGGTTGCTGGACTTATAATGGTGATCATTTCTTTAGGTATAAATGTTAACTAACTATGGTGTACATCGGAAACTAATATAATATTGTATGTTAGCTATATTTTAATAAAAACCATAAAAAATAGTCATGAGGATGTAAAGTATAGCTTAGGGAATGTAGTCAGTAATATTCTAATAATATCACTTTATAAATTATATAAATGTCTAACCACTATGCTGTACACCTGAAACTAATATATAAAATAATATTAAATGTCAACTGTAATTGAAAAATAAAAAAATGCAGTAAGATATACACACAAAAAAATACTTTAAAACAGAGAGAAATGGCATTATTACCTATAGGAGAACATTAATTTGAATAACATTGGATTTTTCATCTAAAACTATCGAGGCCAGAAAGAAATGTCATAATATTATTAAAGCAGTGAAAGGAAAGAACTGTTAATCAGAAATTTTTTATCCAACAAAACTATTCTTTAGAAATGAAGGGGAAATAAAGACATGCTAAGATGGAAGAAAATGAATAAAAAAGTGTCACTAGCATAATTATTCTTAAAGAATGGCTAAAAGAATTTCTTCAAACAGAATGAAATGACACAAGAAGGAAGTTTGGAGCATTAGGATGAAAGGAATAACAAGCAAAGAACAGATATATAGGCGAATAAAATAGACTACTCTTCTTATGAGTTTTATAAATCGTATGTAATAAGTAAAACATAAATTATAATGCTGATACTCAAGGCATTATATTTAAAAGAGAGATAGGTAAAGGGACCTAAATGAAAATAAGGTTTCCACACTTCAATTCAAATGGATAGCATTGATACCAATAGACTAAGTCATATATATGTACATTGTAACATGCAGAGAAACCATAACAAAACTACACACAACAATATATGTAAAAACACAATAAATGAGTCAGGATGGAATCCTAAAAAATGCCCAAGCAACCCACAAGAAGGAAAAAAAGAAGCAGAGGAATGAAAAAGAGTAAATAAGCACATGTAAAAATGTTCAGAATAACTGGCAATTGGGGACATGCAAATGGAAACCACAAGGTGATATCACTACAGATCTATCAGAATTCCTAAAACAAAAAGTAGTAACAACACCAAATGCTAGTGAAGATACAGAGAAACTTGCTCACTCATTTTTGGTGGGAATATAAAATGGTATATCCACTTTGAAAACAGTTCCACAATTTTTAATGAAACTCAACGTACATATAGCATATGACCCAGTAATTGCACTTTTGGACATTTAACGCAGAGAGATAAAAATTTATGTTCACAGAAAAATCCATATATGAAGGTTCATAGCAACTTTATTTTTAATAGCCTAATATGGGAAATAATAATGATGTTTTTCTATGGCTGAATGGTTAAACAAACTGGAACATACACATCGTAGAATACTGCTTAACAGTAAAAAGGAACAAATTATTAATACATGCAACAGCTTGGGAAAACCTTAAGGGAATTTTGCTGAGTGAGGAAAAACAACAACAACAAAAAAACACAAAAAGCACAGTCCCAAAAGGTTACAGGGAGACAAGGGGTGATATGGGAGGGGTTCTAAAAGGGCAACGCAGAGATGCTTGTGGTGATAGAACTGTTTGGTATCTTGACTACGCTGGTGGATATATGAACCCACACATGTGATACACTTCA
Source organism: Rhinolophus hipposideros (assembly GCF_964194185.1). Lineage (NCBI taxonomy): Eukaryota > Metazoa > Chordata > Mammalia > Chiroptera > Rhinolophidae > Rhinolophus > Rhinolophus hipposideros. Next base: position 59,302,444 of record NC_138061.1, on the reverse strand, counting down.
TAGAACTAAACTCACTCACTCTCTCTCTCTCTCTTTCTCTCTCTCTTTCTCTCTCTCTCTCTCTTCACACACACACACACAAGCACACACACAAGTAAAACTGGAGAAGTCTAACTAAGATCAGTAGATTGAATCAATGTGAATATCCTGTTTGGGACATTGTACTGTAGTTTTATAAGATGTTACCACTTGGGGGAACAGAGCAAAGAGGGAATATATATCTATTATTTCTTAGAAGGGCCTATGAATCTGCAATTATCTCAAAATAAAAAGTTTAACTTAAAAAAACAAACTGATGTGAAGTTGTAAGGTGGTGAGCAGACCTCATTCATTTTGCAACATTTCTGTGAACATATTCAGGCCTAGAATCAAACTCTACATCTAAGAACTTAGAAAAGGCAATCAAATTAGAGTAAGTTATGGATTGTCTTTGAAATGAACATGAGCTATATGACCTGGGATAGGTCTCAGGTTTTGCAGTAAGTTAAATATTTATCCTGTGCTGCTGGAAGATTGGAAAGTTATCTTTTTCTCTTCTGATTTCTCACAAGTCAATTCAGTTATTCCTCCTTTAGAACTCATGAGACAGGACTCTGTTTCTGTAAAGGAAATAGTGCATTATGTGTCGTCTCAAGATATCTTGGTTTGGACAAATTACAAGAGTGAGTTCCCTTTCTGTTTGAATGCTAGAATCTACTCGATGTGGGAGGAGGAGTCGCCAAGAAACTATTTCCTACCAAATTCTTATTAAAGAAATGGCTTTTCCATCTTCTGTTCCTATTGAAGGCAGTAGCTGGATTTCAGTTTGGAAGTCCCTGTAGCTCAGTGGAACCAAGAATTGAAAGCAATTTATGGATTCATTGAAGGGAATGGATTGAGGCCAACCCAATTATTTGTGGCTCATAGATGCTTTATTTCAGCTACACTTTACAGCAAATGCTACTCTATTAGTTCTCATATTTCAAAAAACAATTGTGCACCTGTTGCTCCATCTCTTTATTTGTGATATGATTTCTCCCACAAAATAAAGCTTTGTGAGGGTGGGAGTTAGCGATGGGAGGGAGGTGAGAAAGTGAACTATGGCAGAAAAATCAGGAACTTGATTTTACGTGATTTTATTTATTAGACTTCGGCATTATTTAGGCCTATCAAAAGCTAAAAGAAAACAATTATTAGTATTGAGTACCTACTATGTGCTACGTTTTATGCTATTTGTTAAGAGGTCTAGAAACTAAGTCACAAATCCGTAGGTGAAGTGAGCTACAGATAACAAGTTGATTTCAATGGCAAAATCTTATCTGCTTCTCATAAAAAACTCTGTCAGTTAGGAGTTATTACTTGTTATCATATTTTGGGAGAGAAAACAGAATCTCTGATAAATTAAGAAAATGCCAAATATTAAGGCTGTTGTCAAGCACAGAGCTGGAGCTATAGGTAACTGACTTTTTATTTCAACCCCTACCATCTTTCTACTGTAGCATTTGACAGCACCTTATCTCCTGAGAAAATGTCTGACACATATTAAAATGTGCAAGCTTTCTCTCTAACTTCCCCCGCAGTCTCTCTTTCTTTCTTACACACACACACACACACACACACACACTACCTCAAAAACAGATTTAGAGAACAAGGAAATCACTAAATAGCTGAAAATGCTTATTTATTCCATGAAGTTGCTTTAAGGTCCGAGAACTCCTGTGTTTCTGTATAAGCTGTAATAGTCATTATACAACATGTGCTTGCTGAAGTATGCATGGGCAGTTAAATAGGGTTTGTCAATGTATTCCAGGCAACAGAAGAGATTTTGAAAATATCTTACATTTCAAGATTTTGTAAATCTTTACATATGGATCAGCATAAGGAATAACAGAGCATCCTCACCACACACAAAATAAAATTAAAACAAAGCAAATTCTAAATCCACTTCATAGAATTAAAAAGAGTTTAGTCTTGGTGAAGAGGCTTTATTTTTCCTTCCCTCTCTTCCTTTATTTCCTTCCTCTTTCTCTGCCCCTACTTTCCTTCCTTCCTTCCTTCCTTCCTTCCTTCCTTCCTTCCTTCCTTCCTTCCTTCCTTCCTTCCTTCCTTCCTTTCTTTTTTTTCATCCTCACAAATGGCATTGTATCTTCATAATCCCTATTATTTAATAATATATTTTGGATACCTTATAGATGTGCAATAGTTAATTTAATAAATCCCCTATTATTGGACATTTCAATTGTTTTGAATTTTCCCCATTAATAATGGTGTGGGTTAAAAAGAGAGTAATTTATTAATAGTTAATACCAAAATTATTCTAAGTAAGAAAATTATCTTTGCTTGGGATAATATTTTATCAAATAACCCATGTTGGAAGATAATATCCTAATCCTCTATAAGTAAGAAGTGGTCTGAGAAAACTGGTCAGGTCTCAAGGAGGACATGTTCTCCAACTCCCACTCCAGCTGTGGCCAAGGAGAACATCTGGGGGGCAAAGCTAGGAGCCACAGAGTGATAGACAAGGTAGATCCTCCCAGACACTGAAATCAGGGCATAAGCAATCCTACTCTACCCCACTTCTCCCCAGAAATCACAATGTCTATCAATTGGAATTCAGAGTTGTAAAACTAGTGATTCTGTGTCTCCCCTTATTCTGTATTCTGAATGGGAGTGTTTATTGCAGTGAATCTCCCTCATTCTACTACAGTATGATAGATGCATGTGGAAGGCATATAATTTTATGCTCCGGATCAAGAGGAGATAGACTTGATGGAGAGACTATTGCCATCACCTTGATCCCTGAGATGTGATTTAGATCCAGTGGTTGGATATTACTTTAGGCTTTCTCCCTTGGGAAGGAGGTTATTCTGTTTTGTTTTGTTTTGTTTTGTTTTGTTTTGTTTTGTTTTGTTTTGTGTGTGTGGATGAAGAATTAGTCTAATGCTTGATGAGTAGAAGACCAGAGTGTGATAGAGATTTCCAGGGTTCTCTTTTCTTCCTGAAAACTTGGGAGGAATATACTTTCTCAGCCCCCTTGCCATTAGGCAGGGTCATACAGCTAGTTCTACCCAATGGGTTGTGGGTAGAAATGAAATGTTTCACTTCTTGTCAAGGCATTTGAGAACAGATATCCATTCTCCATGCTTTCTCGTCTCTTCCTGGTACAGTGATTCAGGAAAACATGTATTGATTTCTTGATGTGGCAGCAAAACATCGTGGAGTTTCTGCCAATCTGGGCTCCTAAGTAACTTCGTGGAACAAGGCTCATTTGTAATCATGTTGGACATGTATCATTAATTAGGAGAAAAAACACTTTTATTATAATAAGTCATTGAAATTTGTTCCCACAGCACACTGTGCTCTGTCTTTGTTAAAACACATATAAACGTTGTTAACCTTTTATAATGCAGTTATTTCTTTAAAATTTGCCATTTGTATTTTAATTTTATTTATGACAAAGTCACTAGAACTACAAAGATTTCCACATCTTTTAGCTTAAAATCACCCATCCTTCAGCAGATTATCACAGAAGATAAAGAGTAGGAGCCTGCGATCTAGAGTTTGACTTTTGTCTCCTCTGTTTATTACATGTGTGAACTTTGCAAGGCACTAAGGTACAGTTATTCATTGCAGCAGTGTTTATAATACTGAAAATTTAAATGAAATAAATGGCTATCAGTAGCAAAAAAGGTTAAATCAATTACAATTATTTGATAGAAAAATATGCGGCCGTTAAAACTATGTGGTGGGATCTACATTTACTTGCATGGAAAGATGTTTTAGACATACTGTTGGATTAAAAAAAATGCAAAACAGTATTTATCATATAATGCTTACAAGTCCATGTACATATGTATATGCCAGTGGAAGTGTGTAAAAATAGTTTCAAATTATAATAGTGGATAATTCTGAATGGTGGCGTTCTGAGAGGTTTAGATTTTCTTTTGATTTTCCAGTACTTTTAATTAAAAAAAATTTACATGTATGATTTTCTAAAGCTGTCATTTATTACATACATGAAATATATATATTTATATTTTGTATATTAAATGTCTTTACATTTTACTCTATAAATATTTAGCTTTATGTTTTTAAGGTTATTTTTTATTTACAAGGCATGATAAAAAAGTATGGTGAATGTTTAAATAAAAATAATTATTACAGGAAAAGACACATTGCCATTAATCCCCCTCAGAAAACTTCCCCTTGTTTCAAATACACTTATCCCATCGTCTTGCCACTTTCTGAAGCAGTTCTGGAAGTCCTCTTGAGTGAGTATCTTTAGTTGTGCTGTGATGGCTGCGTCAATGTCCTGAATTGATTCAAAATGTTTACCTTTCATGGTCATTTTGACTTTGGGGAAGAGCCAAAAGTTGCATGGTGCCAGATCTGGTGAATAAGATGGATGAGGACACACTGTGATGTTTTTATTTGACAGAAATTGCCATATACCAGAAGTGATGTGCGACACGGACCTTTGTCATGATGGAGGATTAAGTAAAGACACTCACGAAAGAGGACTACACACACACACATAGACGTACATACATAAACTATTTAATTCTTTTAAGTGTGTTGTTGTGTGGCATCAGGTACTTTCATATTGCTGTGCTTCTGTAATAAATATACTCTATCATTTTTGGTCATTTCTGATCATTATTTTAAATATACTGATCATTTCTATTTGGTAACATTTTATTTAGCATGTTTTTATATCTATTGTTAAATGAGATTGCTCTGTATTATTTATCCTAAACTTTATACATCAGCATTTGCTAGATGCAAGTATTTAGATATATTTTTACTTTTCTTAGAGAGTTTTAATAGAATAGGAATTATCTGTATATTAAAAGTACAATAAAATTATCTGTAAATCATTTAGAGCCACAACAAATTTTGTAGATAATTCATTGACCATTTTCTCCTCCTCCCATCTTATTTTTTGGACTATGTGCTTTTCCATTAAAAAATCAATTGTGGTTATTTATACTTTCCTAGAACATTTTCTCGTTCACAACATTTTTCATATTTATGTAGCATATTCATACATATTTTACAATATTGTTTTAAAATTTTTAAATTCCTTCAATAGTGTCCCAATTTTTTTTCCTCTTACCCTCTTTATTATTTATTTATGATAAAAGCACCTAACATACGCTCTATCCTCTTAGTAAAATTGTTAAGGATACAGTATGGTACTGTCCACTATAGGAACTATCTTGTGCAGTCAGCCCCTAGGACTCGTCTTATATAACTCAAACTTTTTACCCTTTGACTAATAACTCTCTTCCCCCCATCCTGGGAACCCATTATTTTACTCTCTGCTCCTATGATTCTGATTATTTTGGATTCCTCATATAAGTGGTATCATGTAGTATTTGTCCTTCTGTGTTTGGCTTATTTCACTTAGTATAATGTCTTCCAGGTTCATCCAAACAGTTAAAGAAGAATTAATAACCATTCTTAAACTTTTCCATAAACTAAAAGAGGAAACACTTTCAAATTATTCTTATGAGTTCAGCATCACCCTGATTCCAAGGCCAAAGCTATCACAAGAAAAGAAAACCACAGACCAATATCCCTGATGAACATGAATGCAAAAATCCTCAGTAGAATGTTAACAAACCAAATTCAACATCACATTGAGAAGCTCATACCCCGTGATCATATGGGGTTTATCCCTGGGATAGAAGGATGGTTCACCTTATGCAAATTTTGACTTTCTCAAAGTGATGGTGAATTTGGTTTGCTAACATTAACAGAATGGAGGATTAAGATCCCACGATCATGTCAATAGATTCAGAAAAATCATTTGACAAAATTCAATATCCTTTCATGATAAAAACTCTTAATAAACTAAGTACTGAGGGAACGTACCTCAGCACAAAAATACCATGTATAAAAAGGCTTCCCATTTCCTCATTGGAAGGTCCCTGTGTAGAGTCTCACACTGCTCCCCGGCCCTCTGACCCCAACATTGCCTGCCTCTGTGGGCTCCAGCCACTTTACCTTTACTTCAGCTGGAGTGTTCCATCCTCCCTGAGATCCAGGGTGTTTTCACAGTCTAGCCCTTTAGCTAGTAATCTTCTTATCTTCCATGTCTCTATTTGAACAAGACAGACCCAAGGAAGCCCTTGCCAACTATTAAGTTTGATCAGATCCCCTGTTATAGACTCATATAGAAATGTGACTTTCATTCATAGCAATCATGTGGTAAGACATTGGTTATTCATTTATTTATTTATTTATTTATTATATATCCAACTTATGTTTCCCCTAATATAGTAGAGTGGAGTTCATATATGACTTGATTCTTTAATCCATAGTCTCAAGCACAGTGCCTGCATTATGTCAATACTTAAAATGATCCTGTAATAGTAACTGAGTACATTTTCCTCCCTGCTGTTTCTTGTTTGTCTTCTCCCTTTTTTCCTTCCACTAAAAATAATTATAAAGCTAGACAAAATGTATGAAGCATTGGACAACTGGCAGTACAAGATGTTGATCTTTTAGAGGAGGGCAACAACCATGATGAACCCCATAATTGCTCTGGCTTTTTGTCTGGAGTCACTTTCCTGACATACAGCAAAAAAGGTGGCTCCTCATGGATCAGCATTCTCTCTGAGCTTAGAATTCAAAGATTAGAAAGTTCCATGATGCTGAGGCTGGTGTAATTTGCAGATCAGGTTAGCTGAGGAAAGGGGGTTGTGTGAAAATGGATGGGGAGTGCCTAAGAAATCTTACATACAAGTGCTGCATGGGTCTTTGGTCAAGGGATGAGTTTCACACGCACAGGGAAAGACTTTATGTGGTCTAGTACAGACTGCCTACTGTGGGTCAAGAGCTGAATCTGAGATATCAGAGAACAGAATAGGAAATACTGGAATTCCACTTCAGAGATAGCATAGAGATGTCTCTAAATACTGTAGACTTTCAGTTGAGAATCCAGAAATACATCACAGGAGTGAGTGCAACGTGTCCTAGGATTAATGATAAAATCTTTAGGATTAAGAAATAGGCCTTACTTAATAAAGCATAAGATCATGACTAATTTAAAGACAAATTAATGGAAATTTAACAAAAATGGAGAGAAATACGGGCAACATCAAGCAAACTAACAAATATGTTATAGTTCAAGAAGAAAAGGAAAAAAAAATGGGCCAAAAAGTTATTTGAAATAAAAGTTGGAAATTTCCCAAATTTAGAGAAATACTAAATTTACAGATTCAAGAAGCTCAGGAAACTTCAAGCAAAAACAAAACAAAACAAAACAAAAACAAACAAACAAACAAACAAACAACAAACAATAAAACAAAAAACAATGAACACCAAACTTACACACATAATAGGAAAACTGCAAAAAACTGAATGAAGAGAAAATTCTTGAAAGAAGTCAGGCAAAGAAATGATGTATTACTTATGAGGAAAAATGATACTAATGGTAGCTAACTTCTCATCAGAAACAGTGGTGGTCAGAAGACAATGGCATGACATATTTACCGTGCATTGAAAAAGCCAATACAACATTTTGAATCCAGGGAAAAAATAAATTTGAAGGGAAAACAGATATTTTCAGGTAAACAAAAACCTAGAGAATTCTTTACCAGCAGATCCACACCACTAAAAAATATTAAATAAAGTTTCTTCAGTCTACAGGAAGGAAGAAAGAACACAGAAACAATAAATGCATGGGTAAATATAAAACAGTTTATTTATTAGTTTCTTTTAAAGACATATGACCTTTTAAAGCAAAAAAAATGCATATATGTTATATAACATAGGCACGTAATATGTTTGATAACACCACTGCAAATTATATGTAACTAAACTGTTAAAAGATTCTTACATCTTTATGCAAGAGTATAATATTACCTATAAGAAGACTAAATAATTTTAGGACACATATCGTAATCTTAAGAACAATCATTAAAATAATGTTAAATGTAGCTACAAATCTAACATAGGAATTATTAATAACAAATTTTCCAGTGAAGTAGAAAATAAAGTGATCAACTAATAGTAAGGGCTAGAGAGGAAGCTTTTGTGGTTTATAGGGAGAGAAGAAAAAAATAGCAATCTCAAAGAGTAACCCAAGACAATCTAGTAGTACTAAAGGTATACTTGAGATTCATGGTCAATAATGTAGAAAAGTCTGTATAGTTATGTATTTTTCTCCAGTCATGTCCAGGTCTCTAGGTGTAGAAAGATGTGTGTGTGTGTGTGTGTGTGTGTGTGTGTGTGTGTGTGTGTGTGTGACCAATTTTAGATGGGGTAGTCAAGAAATACTTCTGTGATATGGTGAAAGTTGAGAGAAATCAGAAGAAACCAGGGAGTGAGATATGTGGTTGTCCGGAGGAAGGTGCATTCCAGGCAGAGAGAATAGCCAGTGCTAAGGTCCAGGGTAGGAGCAACCCTACGTGTCTGGCAAAGAGTGAGGAGACCAGATAGCTGAAGTGGAGTGAACAGAGGGAATGTGGTAGGTGCTGAACTCAGAGGAGAAGTGAGGATGTTTTTGAAACATAGTAAGGACTAGATTTTACTGTCAGTAATATGGAAAGTCCTTGGGCAGCTTTGAATCAAAGGGTGAGAAAATCTGACTTATAAGAGTCACTCTGGTTGTTCTGGGTAGAAAAGATTATGCAGGGAAGTCAGGCAAAGGTGATAAAAAAGAGCATATAGGACAGTAATTCACGGGGAGAGAAGATGGTGGCTTGGAATAGGGAGAACTAGGTTGGTACCAGTAGAGAAGGTGAAAAGTGCATCGGACTATTGATATTTTGGGATGGTAAATACAAAAGGATTTATCCCAAAGGATTTGCTGAAGAAGATATAATACGATATTTGAGAGGAATGGTGAATTAAATGTTTTTGTCTTGAGTCACCATTTTCTGAGATTGTGGGGAAAGAATAATTTCGGTGTGTGTGTGGGGAATGAAAAAAAACAAAACTTGGTTTTAGATATGTTAAATTTTAAACTATAGAAAAATCTAAGAGGACATATCAAATAATAATTTGTCTTTCTTATAGTTTGTGGAAAAGATCACATCAATGAATGATGTATTTAAAGGAATGGAATTGGATGAGGTAATCTAGAGAGACTACATTGAGAACAGACATTAGAGGACTGGTCTTGAGCACCCCAATTTTTATAGGTCAGGAAAATGAGGAGGGACCAGCAGAAGAAACTTAGAGGGACTGGTCAGTGACGTAGGAGGAGAAGCAGCAGAGAATAATACTGGGGGCCTGTGAGATAATAGAAAACATATATACATATTTGTCTCTGCTCCCAGTTCCTGGCTCTTAAAAACCTTGTAATTTCCTAAGTGATAAGTGCACTAGGAGCATCTTTTGTTCTAATGAAATAACTCTTGGGTAGGCTCCTGGGGGGCTCCTAGACCGGAACTGGTCCAGACCACAATTAGAACCTTGGGATTTTTTTTTTTATAATTAATTTTATTGGGGTGACAATTGTTAGTAAATTTACATAGATTTCAGGTGTACAATTCTGTATTACATCATCTATAAATCCCATTGCGTGTTCACCACCCAGAGTCAGTTCTCCTTCCATCACCATATATTTGATCCCCTTTACCCTCATCACCCACCCCCCACCCCCTTACCCTCTGGTAACCACTAAATTATTGTCTGTGTCTATGAGTTTTTGTTTCTCATTTGTTTGTCTTGTTCTTTTTGGTTTATATACCACATATCAGTGAAATCATAGGGTTCTCTGCTTTTTCTGTTTGACTTATTTCACTTAGCATTATTCTCTCGAGATCCATCCATGTTGTCACAAATGCTCCTATATCATCTTTCCTTAACGCCGAATAGTATTCCATTGTGTATATGTACCACAACTTCTTTATCCATTCATCTATCGAAGGACATTTTGGTTGTTTCCATGTCTTGGCCACCGTAAACAAAGCTGCAATGAACATTGGAGTACACGTGTCTCTATAGAGAAATGCTTTTATATTTTTGGGGTAGATACCCAGGAGAGCAATTGCTGGGTCATATGGTAATTCTATTCGTAATTTCTTGAGGAACCTCCACACTGCCTTCCATAGCGGCTGCACCAGTCTGCATTCCCACCAACAGTGTATGAGAGTTCCTTTTTCTCCACAGCCTCTCCAACACTTGTTACTATTTGTTTTGTTGATGAAAGCCATTCTGACTGGGGTGAGGTGATATCTCATTGTGGTTTTCATTTGCATTTCTCTGATGATTAGCGATGTTGAGCATTTTTTCATATGTCTATTTGCCATTTGTATATCCTCTTTGGAGAAATGTCTCTTCAGGTCCTCTGTCCATTTTTCAATTGGGTTGTTTGTTTTTTTGTTGTTGAGTTTCATGAGTTCCTTGTATATTTTGGATATTAGCCCCTTATCAGAGGAACTGTTTGCGAAAATCTTCTCCCATTCAGTTGGTTGCCTCATTATTTTTTTTTTTAATTAATTTTATTGGGGTGACAATTGTTAGTAAATTTACATAGATTTCAGGTGTACAATTCTGTATTACATCGTCTATAAATCCCATTGTGTGTTCACCACCCAGAGTCAGTTCTCCTTCCATCACCATATATTTGATCCCCTTTACCCTCATCACCCACCCCCCACCCCCTTACCCTCTGGTAACCACTAAATTATTGTCTGTGTCTATGAGTTTTTGTTTCTCATTTGTTTGTCTTGTTCTTTTTGGTTTATATACCACATATCAGTGAAATCATAGGGTTCTCTGCTTTTTCTGTCTGACTTATTTCACTTAGCATTATTCTCTCGAGATCCATCCATGTTGTCACAAATGTTCCTATATCATCTTTCCTTAACGCCGAATAGTATTCCATTGTGTATATGTACCACAACTTCTTTATCCATTCATCTATCGAAGGACATTTTGGTTGTTTCCATGTCTTGGCCACCGTAAACAAAGCTGCAATGAACATTGGCGTACACGTGTCTCTATAGAGAAATGCTTTTATATTTTTGGGGTAGATACCCAGGAGAGCAATTGCTGGGTCATATGGTAATTCTATTCGTAATTTCTTGAGGAACCTCCACACTGCCTTCCATAGCGGCTGCACCAGTCTGCATTCCCACCAACAGTGTATGAGGGTTCCTTTTTCTCCACAGTCTCTCCAACACTTGTTACTATTTGTTTTGTTGATGAAAGCCATTCTGACTGGGGTGAGGTGATATCTCATTGTGGTTTTCATTTGCATTTCTCTGATGATTAGCGATGTTGAGCATTTTTTCATATGTCTATTTGCCATTTGTATATCCTCTTTGGAGAAATGTCTCTTCAGGTCCTCTGTCCATTTTTCAATTGGGTTGTTTGTTTTTTTGTTGTTGAGTTTCATGAGTTCCTTGTATATTTTGGATATTAGCCCCTTATCAGAGGAACTGTTTGCGAAAATCTTCTCCCATTCAGTTGGTTGCCTCATTATTTTGTCAATAGTTTCTTTTGCTGTGCAGAAGCTTTTCAGTTTCATATAATCCCATTTGTTTATTTTAGTTTTTACTTCCATTGCCTTTGGAGTCAAATTCATAAAATGCTCTTTGAACCCAAGGTCCATAAGTTTAGTACCTATGTTTTCTTCAATGCAGTTTATTGTGTCAGGTCTTATGCTTAAGTCTTTGATCCATTTTGAATTAATTTTGGTACATGGTGACAGATAGCAGTCCAGTCTCATTCTTTTGCACGTAGCTATCCAATTCTGCCAGCACCATTTATTGAAGAGGCTGTCTTTCCTCCATTGTATGTTTTTAGCTTCTTTGTCAAAAATTATCTGTCCATATTTCTGTGGTTTTATTTCTGGGTTCTCAATTCTATTCCATTGGTCTATGTGTCTGTTTTTCCGCCAATACCAAGCTGTTTTGATTATTGTAGCCCTGTAGTACAAGGAAAAATCAGGGAGTGTGATACCTCCAGTATTGTTCTTTTTTTTTAATATTGCTTTGGCTATTCGGGGTCTTTTGTGGTTCCAAACAAATCTGATGATTTTTTGTTCTATTTCTTTAAAAAATGCCATTGGGATTTTAATGGGGATTGCATTAAATCTGTATATGGCTTTGGGTAATATGGCCATTTTAACTATGTTGATTCTTCCAATCCATGAGCACGGAATGTCTTTCCATTTCTTTGTGTCTTCTTCAATTTCTTTCAAAAATGTCTTATAGTTTTCAGCATATAAATCATTCACATCCTTGGTTAAGTTTATTCCTAGGTATTTTATTCTTTTTGCTGCAATTGCAAAAGGAATTGTTTTTTCTATCTCTTTTTCTGAGATTTCATTGTTGGTATATAGGAAAGCAATGGACTTTTGTACGTTGATTTTGTAGCCAGCAACTTTACTGTATTCATTGATTGTTTCTAATAGCTTTTTGGTGGAGTCTTTAGGGTTTTCTATATATAGCATCATGTCATCTGCAAAGAGTGACAATTTAACTTCTTCATTCCCAATTTGGATGCCTTTTATTTCTTTCTCTTGCCTGATAGCTCTGGCGAGGACTTCCAACACTATGTTGAAAAGCAGAGGTGATAGGGGACAACCTTGTCGTGTTCCTGAACGTAGAGCAAAGGGCTTCAGCTTTTCACCATTAATTATGAGGTTAGCTGAGGGCTTGTCGTATATGGCCTTTATTATGTTGAGGTATTTTCCTTCTATACCAATTTTAGTAAGTGTTTTAATCATAAATGGATGTTGTATCTTATCAAATGCTTTTTCTGCATCAATTGATAGAATCATATGATTTTTGTCCTTTATTTTGTTTATGTGATGTATCACATTGATGGATTTGCGAATGTTGAACCATCCTTGTGCCCCGGGGATGAACCCCACTTGGTCGTGATGAATAATCTTTTTAATGCATTGTTGTATTCGATTTGCTAGAATTTTGTTTAGGATTTTAGCATCTGTATTCATCAGAGATATAGGTCTGTAGTTTTCTTTTTTTGTGTTGTCCTTACCAGGTTTTGGTATCAGGGTAATGTTGGCCTCATAAAATGAGTTAGGGAGTACTGACTGTTCTTCAATTTTTTGGAAGAGTTTGAGCAGGATTGGTATTAGATCCTCTTTGAAGGTTTGGTAGAATTCACTGGTGAAGCCATCTGGTCCAGGACTTTTGATTTTGGGAAGGTTTTTGATGACTGATTCAATTTCGTTACTGGTGATCGGCCTGTTAAGATTTTCCAGTTCTTCATGATTCAGCCTTGGAAGGCTATATGTTTCTAAGAACTTGTCCATTTCTTCTAAGTTATTAAATTTGGTGGCATATAGTCCTTCATAGTATTCTTGGATAATCCTTTGTATTTCTGTGGTGTCCGTGATAACTTCCCCTTTTTCATTTCTGATTTTGTTAATTAGTGTCTTCTCTCTTTTTATCTTAGTGAGTCTAGCCAAGGGTTTGTCGATTTTGTTAATCTTTTCAAAGAACCAGCTTTTTGTCACATTAATTTTTTCTATTGTCTTTTTGTTCTCTATTTCATTTAGTTCTGCTCTGATTTTTGTTATTTCCTTTCTTCTTCTGACCTTGGGTTTCGCTTGTTCTTCTTTTTCTAGTTTTTTAAGGTGTAACATGAGATTATTTATTTGGGATTTTTCTTGTTTCTTGAGATAGGCCTGTAATGATATAAATTTCCCTCTTAAAACTGCTTTTGCGGCATCCCAAAAATTTTGGTAGGATGTATTTTCATTGTCATTTGTTTCTATGTATCTTTTGAGCTCTCCTCTAATTTCTTCTTTGACCCAGTCGTTCTTTAAAAGCATGTTGTTTAATCTCCATGTATTTGTGTTTTTTCCTGCTTTCTTTTTGCAGTTGATATCCAATTTCAAAGCTTTGTGATCAGAGAATATGCTTGGTATGATTTCAATCTTCTTAAATTTCTGAGGCTGATTTTGTGTCCCAATATATGGTCTATCCTTGAGAATGTTCCATGTACACTAGAAAAGAATGTATAGTCTGATGTTTTAGGATGAAGTGCTCTATATATGTCAATTATGTCCAATTCATCTAATGTGTCATTTAGGGCTGCGATTTCATTATTTATCTTCTGTTTGGATGATCTATCCATAGCTGTCAATGATGTATTTAAGTCCCCTAGTATAATTGTGTTTTGGTCAATTTCTCCCTTCAGTTCTGTTAGTAGTTGCTTGGTATATTTCGGTGCTCCCTGATTGGGGGCATAAATATTGATGACTGTTATGTCTTCTTGTTGTATAGTCCCCTTTACCATTATGAAATGTCCATCTTTGTCTCTTGTTATCTTTTTCACCCTGAAGTCTGTTTCATCGGAAATCATTATGGCTACACCTGATTTTCTCTGGGTACCATTTGCTTGGAGTGTCAATTTCCACCCTTTCACTTTGAGTCCATGCTTGTCCTTGTAGCTGAGATGTGTCTCTTGTAGGCAGCATATGGTGGGGTTTAGTTTTTTGATCCAATCTGCTACTCTGTGTCTCTTTATTGGTGAGTTCAGTCCATTTACATTTAGGGTGATTATTGATATGTGAGGATTTCCTGTCATTCTGTCTTTAGTTTTCTGGTAAGGCTGTGTCTCCATTGTTTCTTTGCCTTTTTGTTGTTGTCTGTTATTTCTGTGTGGTGGTATTCTATGATGTTTCCCTCTGTTTCTTCTTTTATTACAGTATATATTTCAGATTTGGATGTTGTTTGAGTGGTTACCCTTGAGTTTATGTAAAAGAAAGTTTGATATTTAGAGTATTCCAGTTTCTTCAGTACACTTACTTTCTCTATTCCCGTATTCCAGTTCAGGCCTTTACGCTCCCCCTTTTTATGTTTCGGTTGCCACAAGTTGTCCCTGTTGATGGTGGTCTAATAGCCTCCTTTAGTATTTCTTGTAGTGCAGGTTGTGTATTAGAAAATTCCCTCAGCTTCTGGATGTCCGGAAAGGTCTTTATTCCTCCTTCATATCTAAAAGAGATCTTTGCTGGATATATTATTCTTGGCTCATGATTTCTCTGTTTCAATAGTTTGAATATCTGGTTCCATTCCCTCCTAGCTTGTAGAGTTTCTGCTGAAAAATCTGATGATAATCTAATGGGCTTTCCTTTGTAAGTTACCGTCTTCTTTTCCCTGGCTGCCTTGAGGATTCTTTCTTTGTCATTGATTTTAGACAGCTTCAATACAATGTGCCTTGGTGAAGGCCTGTTGGGATTGAGGTAATTAGGTGTTCTATTTGCTTCTTGGATTCGAGGATCCAGTTCTGTCCACAAGTTTGGGAAGTTCTCATCGACGATTTGTTTGAATATATTCTCTGTTCCCTTCCCTCTTTCTTCTCCTTCTGGTATGCCCATTATTCTTATATTGCTCTTTCTGATGGAGTCAGAAAGTTCTTGTAGAGTTCTTTCATTTCTTTTAAGTCTCAAGTCTCTTTCTTCTTCCCTCCGTGTAAATTCCAGGTTCCTATCTTCAATGTCACTGATTCTTTCCTCCATCTGGTCAACTCTACTACCTAAGCTGGATATTTTATTGTTAATTTCTTCTATTGAGTTCTTAATCTCCAGAAATTCTATTTGGTTCTTTTTCAAGATTTCAATCTCTTTTGTAAAATGCTCATGGTGTTCTTTGATTGTGTTTCTGAGTTCATTAAACTGCCTTTCTGTGTTTTCTTGCATCTCGTTCAGTTTTTTCAGAATTGCGATCTTGAATTCTCTGTCATTTAAATCACAAAGGTCCATATCTCTAAGTTCCTTTTCTGGAGAATTTTCACTTTCTTTCTGAGCTATCTTGTTGCCTTGGTTATTCATGGCAATCACTGATTTACTATTTCTCTTCCTAGACATCTACAGGAGTGTCTTCTGCAACAGATTGATAGGTATGCGAAGAGCTTTTGGAGTTCCAAAGCTCTTTCTGCACCAGATTCAGAGCCCGTTTGTTTCAGCAGTTCTGTTTACTCCTGCAGGGATCCGCCCAGATAGGTGGGGCTAGGGGCGGGGTGAGTTGTGAGAGGTGGCCCAGAGCAATGGCGGCGACCACCACCACAGCCAGTCCTGCTTCCACAGCTCCCTCCCCTTTGCCGGAACTAGTTGAGCTGCGAATCTGTGTCTGCAGTCCACAGTTCTCAGAGCAGCAAATATTCTGTCCTTTGATCCGACACTGCTACTTTATCGCTTCTAGCACCGGGCAGGTGGGGGCGGGGCGAGCTCTGGGAGGGTAGGGAGGGGGCGGCAATCTCTGTGCCTATGGCTTCCGTTCTCCGCTCGGCAGTGAGGGCTTAAACCACCGATTTCAGCCCTCTTCCCTCAGTCTTTGCTCCGAGGTCTGCCGTGAGCGAGCGTTGGGTTCAGCGGTTTTGTATGCTGCCCCCTCAGCCCTGTGGGCCGTAAGCGGAGCCCGAGCAGTCCGAGTCCTTCCCTCTTCCGCAGCTGCGGAAGATCCGGGAGCAGCGGGCTCGAGCACTGAGCTAGGTCTGTGTCCTGCGCCCGCGGCTCTGTCTCCGCACTTCTCCTCTCCCTCCTTCCCCGCTCGCTCGATTCACCCACCTGGAGGTGAATTCAGTAGTGGGCCTCTTCGTCTTGCCTGTCTGCTGTGCAAGGAGTCCTTTGTGGAGTTATTGTTGTTCGATTCGTTGTAAATTCCAGGGGAGCGTTACAGAGGCTCACCTCACGCCGCCATTTTTTTTGATCTCCCCGAACTTTGGGATTTTTAGACCCCTCCCCCATCCTCTCGAGAGAGAAGAAGGGTTGGAAATGAAGTAAATAATTAATCATGCCAGTGTGATAAAGCCATCATAAAAATCCCAATAATATGGGTTTCAGAGAGGTCCCAGTATGATGAACACTTCCACATAGTGGGAGGGTGACACACCCCAACTCCATGGGAAGAGAGGCTCTGCTCAGGCCCCTCCCAGTGCTCACCTTATGTAGCTCTTCATCTGGCTATACATCTATATTCTTTATTAGATCCTTCAATAAACTGGTAAACTTAAGTACACATTACCCTGAGTTCTGTGAGCTGCTCTAGCAAATTAATCAAACACAAGGTGGGGGTTGTAGAAACTTCAGATTTATAGCCAATGGGTCAGGTAAATATTTGGACTTACAATTGGCATCTGATGTGAGGGGCAGTGTTGTGGGACTGAGCCATTAACCCTTGTCATCTGATGCTATCTCCAGGTAGATAGTGTCTGAATCGAGTTAAATTGTAGGACACCCAGCTAGTGCTGCAGAATTGCTTGGTGTGGGAAAATACTCTCCACTTCAGATGTTAGAGTGTTGTGAATGTGGTAGTAGTGTGAGAGTGAAGGAGAAACACAAGAAAAAGAGCTGGGTGTTTTCCCCAATACCATGACTCAATGGCAGAAGTTGCTCAAAAAATGAAGAAGGATGGAAAATTGACCTTAGATTGGTAACCGTAAGAGGTGTTTCATTGGAGCTATGAAGGGGATGGGGGGAAGCATTGATTGGCACAAGTTTAAGAAGAAATACAGGAGAAACTCTTGAGACAGTAAGTATAGGTAATTCTTTTGAGGAGCTTTTCTTTAAAGAGAAAAAGGGGTTGGTGCCTGAAGGGCAAAATGGATTAGTGGGAGGTATTACAATGTACTTTGACTGATAGAAATGACCCAGGAGGTGTGGAGGTGAGCAGTTGAGGAGTTTCTCTTCCAATGGCTTCTGTTTTTGTCATCAAATTAGAAACAAGACTATCGGTGGGGACTAAGATGAAGAGATACGGTAATTTGGAGGAGATTGGAAAAAATGTGGATTTCTTCCTTTTGAAGCGCTGAATATTTTCATATAGCAGGTGATTGTCTTTTTACCTATTTACTCAGGTTTTATGGAGGAGGTTTCATTCAGTATTGAGATTTGAGATGGGTTCTATGAGAGTTTATATGAGACACTGTTCATTAAACAATTTAGGCATGAAAAGGTCAAAGAGGACATTTAGAGAAACTGTAGGTGTTTAATATAGTTTGTTGTTTTTGTGGGGGGTTCATTTAACTTTAGAGTGAAGAGAGTGGGCCTCTAGGAAAGCAGTCTCACAGGAGAAAATCTTTCTAATTTTTTTCCAGGCCTTTGTAAACATGACTGAAGGAATTGGTTGACAAGATCATGGTCCACACCCCTGAGTGCTCATGGTAGAGTTACAAAACAATGGTCAGGGCCTGGGTCTTAGTTCAGGACCAAACAAAGTCCCACAGACGGGGTCGCACATAAACAACAGAAAGTTATTTCTCATAGTTCTGTGAGGCTGGAAGTCTGAGATGAAGGTTGTGTTCTGGTGAGGGCTCTCTTGAAGGATGTGAATGGCCAACTTCTTGTATCCTCATAGAAGCACTCTCTCTTGTAACTCTTTTAAGGGTACTAATGGGTTTCACATACAAATCACTTTAAAAAACAAGCAATGTCTTATCTCCCCTTTGGAGATATATGATGCACACTTGAATATTAAAAGTTCTGAGAAGTCCTGCTAAGAAGAAATCTATTAAATATTTTTTTTATTAGTTTCAGGTGTACAAAGCTACACAATAGTTAGACATTTACATTCCTCACAAAGTGATAACATTCCCCCCCCCCCAATCTATTACTCCTCTGATATCATATATAACTGTTACAAGACCACTGACTATATTCTCTATGCTGTATTTTACATTCTGTGATTATATATGTTTATATATTTAATTATTTTATAGTTGATATTCAATATTTTTTTTTTTTGATATTCAATATTATCCTACTTCAGTTTCATGTGTATAGCACAGTGGTCAGGCATCTACACAATCTATGAAGTGATCTCCCTGAGACGTCCAGTACCCACCTGACATCCTACATAACCTTTGCAACATTATTAATTATATTCCCCATATTGTATTTCATATCCCCATGACTATACCGTGACTTCTAATTGGTACTTTCTAATCCCTTACCTTCTCTATCATCCCCATCCCCTCCCATTAGTAGCCATCAATTTTTTTCTCTATATTTCTAAGTCTAGTTTTGTTTTGTTTGCTCATTTATTCTGTTCTTTAGATTCCACAGATAAGTGACATCATATGGTATTTTTTTAGTCAGTGTCCTGTAAATATATTTCCCTATTTTTTTGCATAACATCTGTTCACTTCTCATAGGGCTAGGGTGTGATAGGAATTGTTTTGGAAAATGCTGAGCTGGAAGGGGCCCCTCATTCTTCTGAACTCTTGCAGCATTTTCTCTCTCTCTCTGGAAAGGCATTTTGCTCTTTCTCCTTTGTATATATGCACGAATTAGGGCAGTTGGGTACTCAGGTTGGGGTATTCCTTGAAGGCAGGGCTAATGATAGAGTCAGGTTGACCTCTAGTGCCCAAGACTGTGCCTTATACAGAGCAAGTGCTCCCCGATTGTAGGTCAAAAGTGAACTAAGGATTTTGGGAGGGAGTTTCAAGCTATTCTGGCTTTAAGGCCATGTTACTTCCCATTTGTATCTTCACCTGTGCTGTTTCATATGGTCCCAAACACTGCATTATAAGGTAAACAAGACAATATTACTATCCTCATTTTATAGCAAAGGACTTTGAGGCTTCGAGAGGTTACAAAACTTACCCGTCATTACATGGCAAGTAAATTGTAGAATGCTAAAATTTAGGCCTTTTTTTATTCCTTCCCTTTATACTGTCTTAGTTCACTTCCACTGTCTTAGTTCAACAACTTCTTCACTTTTCTTCTCTTGACTACGTCCATTCCTTCTCTTCTGGGAGAAAATGTGAAACCAAAAAATTGCATCCCTACCACAAAGTACTCACTTCTTTCAGTGACTGAAATAGATTTTGAATAAACTGTGACCCCCAGAAAAAATTGATGAAAGAAGTAGAAAGCTTAGCCACAAGAAAATTCTATATTTGAGTCTAGAAAATTTGCTAAAGCGATGGAGAAGTATTTAGTTGCAATAGAAAGTCTTAGTCCAATAATTTCCCTTGAGGAAGGGAAGGTTCTGGTGTGATGACTGGAAGATTCGGAGCTCAAAACAGACCATTACCGGTTCTTCAGTTAATAGTCACTGATGTCTCTGCATATGTGGTGGAGGGAAGTTGCAAAATTTCCAATAGTTGCTCAACTTGCTCATATCTTAGTAATTAAAACATTGATTAAATGGCTTTTTGTCAGATAATTCAGACTTTCATTCTTAGATGCAGTGTTCAAAGGGCTTGGTTATTAATAGTGCTTATTTAATGTAAACAGGCTCTAATCCCTTCATCTATCCAGGATCACCCGATTATACTCCTCTTTCAAAAGGGAAGCCTCACAAACTATTTTATCACCTGCTTTCATTTTGGACAGAAGGGAGAAAAAGACAAAACACTTTAGTGTATGTTTGAATTTGTCCTCTCTTGACCAGAATGGTGAAATGCAGTCCAGCCACCACAATCACTTTTATCACTTTGTTCACAGCTCTTAGGCCAGCTATAAAGATACATTTACAATGAGGACACTAGGTTTTTATACTTAGATTTTATCCATTTCATGAATAAAAATGCCTCTGATTCACTTTGCAAGACGGAAAGTACGTTGGAACTTGTACTTAGGGTGAGATGAAGTTTAGCCAATGTTTGTGTCATTTATGAGGAGTTCATTTCACCTTGGGCTTTGTGTCCTTTGTACAATCATTATTGGACTTCTGTTTGAGGACATCTTGTTTTTCAATTACACTGGAGTGGCCAGTTTCCAGCTAAGATCCAGCCACTTCATCATCAGCCTCTTATCATAGCCCCAATTACACAGGCTCAAAGCAGTGTCTGCTTGGAGCCAGCTACGCAGGGAATGGCTTTTCTGAGGTGATGTTTTCAGTTGGTGTTTGAACACAGCTGAATAAACAGTTTTGTTTCATTCGGGAGTTCTCCACCACAAAGGTTTTTTCTTTGTTTTATTTATTTTTCATTCATTCAGGTTATTTTTCATTCACTTAATGTGTGTCTACTCCATTTTCTTCAGGTTTATTTGTTTAGCTTTTTTTCCTTCAAACAGCTATCATTTGGAGTTGCCTTAAATTCATATTGCAAAGATCTGTTTACAACTAAGCATGCTTCCTGCCTCCTTTTAGCTCTGTGTAAATAATCCTACCCATCCATCAAGTCTCAGCTAAAATATTTCTGTCTTAATGAAGACTCCCTGCATATTCCTAGGTTGATAACTTCTCAGTAGTTCCATTTCTTCAGCTCACAGGACTCTGCAGCCTTTGGAGCCAACCTCCCCTCCTCTTCCCGTAATACCTCAAGTATATACTCGATGACCCTGCAATTGTCTACTGCAGTAGAAATGCTTTATGAAATTGATTTACATTCTTCTAAATACAGAATCAAGTTTGTAAGACAGAACAGATCATTGCTATGTGCTAGAAATGAAAAGGTTTCTGGAAACCAGACTGGTAAGGATGGAAACAAATTGTTCAGTGGCCTTAGTGCGTGGTAAGAGATTGTCCATTTCAGCAAACCAGGGGCATGAGTTTTAACACCAACATGTAGAAATGAAAATGAACCATGCCATTCCACAGGACAGTGTGTTGGAATGGAGAGCTCTGCAAAAAACAGTGCAGGTCGCAGTGTTGGTTGGAGAGTATGGAAGAGTGACCCAGGGGAAAATATATCACTGGACACACAGACAGGCAGACAGTAAAGAAATTGTCTGTGCCTGGATTCTG
The DNA here is from genome assembly GCF_964194185.1 of Rhinolophus hipposideros. Classification (NCBI taxonomy): domain Eukaryota; kingdom Metazoa; phylum Chordata; class Mammalia; order Chiroptera; family Rhinolophidae; genus Rhinolophus; species Rhinolophus hipposideros. Next base: position 59,280,836 of record NC_138061.1, on the reverse strand, counting down.
GGTGGGAAAAAGTTCCCTGTGATAATCTGTGACCACGAGTCTGTGCCTCTGGGGTTGAGGCTCTAATTTTTACCATTTGTTGGTTCAGGGACCCTCAAGCTGAAGGGACTAAAGATTTTAAACCTTTATAGAGTGACATCATGAATGATTATGTGCTGACAATTTGAAAGTTTTAATGAAAGAGTAGAATTCTAGAGAACTATAATTCAACAGAATTATTTGTAAAGAAACAGAAAATTCATAAAATGATGTGAAATCAGATATAAGAAACATACCCAGTTGCACCAAATGCTAATGAAAAATATATCCAGACTATTTACAGACATCTTCTTCCAACCCCTTGAGGAATAGATAATCCTTAACTTATAAAAACATTTCTAGAGAATAGAAAAGAAGGGAAACATCCTAATTAATTCTATGACGTCATTATAACATTGACTCTAAAATCAGGCAATGGCAGTATGAGAAGGAAAAAAAAAAGAAGCTTAATTATTATCAGAGAGGCAAAAATCCTAAATGAATGATTAACAAATTGAATCTAGGGGTGTGTGTGTGTGTGTGTGTGTGTGTGTGTGAAAGAGAGAGAGAGAGAGAGAGAGAGAGAGAGAGAGAGAGAGAGAGAGAGAGAAAAAATTTTAAAACACATTCAGACCATGAACATATTCATGCTACCGTATGTAAGTTTTCCCAGGAATGTAGGAGTGTTTTTTAATTGAAAAACTAACTGAAAGTCTTTTAAAACAGAAATGGAAGGGAAAGTCTCCTAACTGAAAATGTATCTACTAAATGCCTGCAGCATTTACCATACTTGATAGTGAAATACTAAAAGCATTACCTTAAAAGTCAGCAATAAAACAAGAATACCTTCTATTACTATTTTTATTCAGTATTGCATTGGAAGTCTGAGGCAATATACTAATATTAGGTTGAAGTACATAATATTGATGGTACTCAAGTATTTGTGACTGTGGGGACAGAGCCAGGAGTGCAGTTTCCAGGCTCTCGGCCTCACATGAAAGGTGCTGGCTCAGGTAGTGAAGGGCCATCAACTGTGATTGGATGGCCATCAGCTGTGGCTAGTTGGCCATCAGCTGTAACCAGTGAGCCATTGTCCACTGATATAACTGGTGTGGGTATGCTAGCAGAAAATGGGGGCTAGCAAGAAGATGGTGGCTGAGCTAGAAAGAGTGGATTGCAGTTAGCAAGTGAGGTTGGTTGGCAGAGAGAAGTGGACAGCAGGTTGTAGGTCATGTGGATCCTGCTTCCTGTGTCTCCAACACGGCCGCCAGCGAGACTATAGTGGTATGACTCCCCTATCCATGGCTCCGTGGGTGTTCCTTTTTGGCTTCACCATGTCCTGCGTTCTTATGTGGGGAGTGGGACCAAAGACCCCGCGTGACACCCTGCATGACACATGGTGCAGCGAGCAGGGTACGGTGCCAGCCAAAGCTTTCCAAAGGGTTGTGGAGCAGTTTGTGCGTATGAACACTCAGTCTCAGGAAGACCAGGAGGAGCAGCTGCTGGAGAGCTGGATCCCCATGGAGGAGTGGGAAGACATGGACGGTTCTCCAACCAGCATAGGCCGGAGAAAGCGAAAGTTGTTGCAGCCCTGTGGGCTGGGAAGTTCTTGCTGAGGCAGCCCTGATGCAGGACTTGTAGTCCCAGGAGGAAACGCTTGCTGAGTCCTACGTGGGAGATGAAGGTGAGGTCAAGGTCGTCCCTCACCCCCAGGATATCCCTGGTGAATGACTATGTACTATGGGGAATTGCCTTCCATCCCTAATTTAATGGACCGCTTGACTGTAGGCTTGGGAACATACCACCATGTAGTGGAACTGGTGGATGTTTGCTTTTGTGTCTCTGCCGGCCGCCGTTGAGAATATGTGAGAACTCTGGCTATGCCCTGAGAGGCCCTGGCTGTGTCCAGGAAGTCTGGCTGTGCCCAGAGAGAGTGGCAGTGCCCTGAGAGGCCCTGGCTGAGCCAGGGAAGTCTGGTGGTATCCTAAGAAGCCCAGAAAATTTGGTTGTATCCAGAAGGACTGGTGGTGCCCTGAGAAACCCTGGCTGTGTCGAGAGAGCCTGGCTGTGTCCAGGATATTGCATTCACCTCCAGGCTCCTCGCACAGGGCCCCTCGTGGAAGACGCTTGTCATGTAGATTGTGAGGTGAGACTCTGCAGGGATGGAGTGTGAGGACAGAGCCAGTAGTGCAATTTCCAGGCTCTCTGCCTCATGTGGAAAGGTGCTGGCTCGGGTAGTAAATGGCCATCAACTGTAATTGGATGGCCATCAACTGTGGCTAGTTGGCCGTCAGCTGTACCCAGTGAGCCATTGGCCACTGATACAACTGCTGAGGGTACGCTTGCAGAAAATGGGGGCTAACAAGAAGACAGTGGTTGAGCTAGCAAGAGCGGATTGCAGTTAGCATGGAGGATTGTAGCTAGCGAGTGAGGTTGGTTGGCAGAGAGAAGTGGACAGCAGGTTGTGGATAGTGTGGCTCCTGCTTCACATGTCTCCAACCAGCGGCCAGTGAGATTATAGTGGTATGACTCCCCTATCCATGGCTCCGTGGGTGTTCCTTTTTGGCCTCACCATGTCTTGTTATGTGGGGATTGGGACCAGAGATCCCGTGTGACACACTGCATGACAGTGACCAACAACCTAACGTAAGAAAGAGAAGATATAAAAATTTTAAATATGTTTTATATATGCATATTTTTTTAAGGAATAAACCCCAATCCAACAGAAAAAGGAAAATGGGCAAAATATATGAATGAACAATTCACAGAGGAAGAAATCCAAATGCCCCATTTCCCTCCTCAAAAAAAAAGAAGAAAAACAAAAAATTCTCAGTCTCTCTAGTAATCAATGTAAATTAAAACAACAATGACGATTTTTTTAAATTTAATAGAATTATTTAAAATTATTGACTGGTAACAGGTATGATGAAAAAATACAGAAAATAAACTCATACATTGCTGGTGGCAGTGCAAATTGATAAAAACTGTAGAGAACAATTAGTCAGTTCCCAGTAACGTTGAAAATATGCATATCCTGTGAGTCAGCCACTTCATTCTAATCTGGAGAACCTCTGTTGAGAATATACAAGCACCTTTATTTAAACACTGTTTGTAGCAGCCTAACAGGTGGAGCAATGGAGCAGTCTTCAGGAAGGGACTGGAAGGGTCCATTGTGGTTCCTACAACACCTGGAATACAACTGCATAGTGGTTTAAAGGAATCACTTAGCTCTACATGCCTCAACATAGAGGATCTGGCTAAAGCTTTTACATTCTATCCTTGGAACAACAGAGCTTAGAGGACCTTACAGAGGAAGGTCTAATACTTGTTTCTAGAGATGACTCATACTTGTTTCTAGAGATGCCTCATCTTTTTGTGAGTGTTCCATGGACAGAAGTATCACTGGTACTAGGATGTTAAGAGGATGGGCAGGCCCAGAGGAAACCTAATTGTACCTAAGGGAGGATCAGAATTTGTAAATTGGGTTGAGCAAGCCTATGTAAAATCAGATCCCACCTGAGAACAAGTTATGGTTGAGCATATCCAACTTTCCATTTTTGGGGAAATGCAAATGGGAGATACTGAGCAGTAATTAATAACTGAGATAAGTGCTGAGGAACACTCTGTAGGTGCTGTGCACCTGCCAGGGGGTTGATCTGATTATGCAAATCATCAGCCAGAGTTTCCTTCCCGGAGAGAGCAGACCTTTGGCAAGGTCCCCTCAGCAGATTCCTGTGGAAAAGCACCTGAGCCCAGCAGGTTGAACTCAATTAAGGAATGTTGGCAGCTGTCTCTGGAGCCTAGCAAACAAGCTGTGTTTTTTGCCAAATGCATTATTAATTGCCTGGGTAAATGAACAAGGCCAATTTAGGCCTCCAGTTCCACCAGGGAGCGTTGGGGCTTTGCATGAGAAACGAATGACATGGGCTTCAATTTCAGAAGCTTGGAGAAGGCTCACAGCTCACCATTTCTAACTGAAGGGTAATACCCTGAATCAGATTAATTAACATGCTCCTGGGAGAGCCTGAAGGTTGTTAATTGTGTCCCTTGTATGAAAAAAGGAAAAAAAAAATCTGAAGAAACAAGGCAGTTTCTGAAGTGAAAGAACAATGGGGAAAGAATCAGGCAATTTTTTTCTGTACTTCTGAAACAAGTGAGTTCTGCCAGATATTTAAAAGGGCAGTTGTCAACTTACCTGCATTTTATCACCCTCTTGGGGAATTGGGGAGTTTCCTTTTTGACTTACTGCTTTTTCCAGAAGCAGCCTATACACGTCTCAGTCCTAGTTCCCTAGGGAATAATGGAGAGCATGCAACTAAAAATGGTATAGTATTCCTGCAAGTAACTGTCAAGATTAGAGGGACCCCGATTGCATCTTGGTGGAGCAATGGGAAGGGTACTTGTTAGGAGCTGAAAGGGCTGTGGGGCGTAGGAGTTTGGAGCTTCTCTGCTGAAAAATCTGGTCAGATCTGGTCAGGTAGCTCTGACCAGAAGAATTATTGCCCCAAACCAGAACCCTCTGTTTTAGGGCATGACTCTTCCTTTAAGAGAAGTAACCCAGTCCCTCTCTCCAGTTCTTTATTCCATCCTCCTCCTAATAATTCAGAGCTCTGTATGCTCTTCACTGCTATAGAAAATGATGACAGAGACAAGTAAAGATCAGGTCTCTTGGTATAATGTTGAATTCCCCAATCTCTTCTTTCCCAGACAAGGTAACATCATCTTTGGGGCCCAAACAAAGGTGCCTTTAGGCCACTGAGCTGAGTGGAATTGTGGGCAACATTTGGACCCTTTAAGCCACTAGGTGCTGTGTTGCCCAAGTATACTCTTTTGGTCATAAATGACATTTACTGAATGTTCTTACCTGAAGGTTCCTCTAATTTAAGAGTGAGGAGTGCAGCTAAGCTTCCTTTTGTTAGTTCTCAGTTGCTAGGACACAAGTAAGTAATAATTCTAAGCTACTTACTGTTTGATTTTGCAATGCTAGTTAGAACCTGAGTGGGAAGACTTGTGAGCTGGTGACTAAATAGGCCCAGAGACCCCCCTAGTGTGAATCCCTCAGTGGGCGACATTTGGGTATTGAGGCCTTCTTAGACAACAGTGTATGTTTTCTGAAACATGTGGAGTTCCTAATTTAAGACGTAAGATGAGCTCATAGGTGAGCAAGTTTGATCTGGTTTGGCCTGCCATGTGGAGAGACATTCGGACAAAGAAACGTCAAGTTGTTTTCACAGCAGTGAATCTGTGAGACCCTCTACTCCCCACAGACCCTTCTCCTTATCATTGCTCTAATTGTTACCAGTCTCGCCTTCCTTGACACTTGCAAATATAAGGCATTGTAATAGGGCTGGGGACAGATCTTAGAGTTCAAGGCACCTGCTCTCATGGGGTTTTCAATTTGTTCGGAGAGAGAGAGGGTGAAGAAAGGGAGATAGTGAAGGTTGAAGAGACTGGTCGTTCTCGAGTATGCAGTGTTCCAAGCACCATGGTATGTGCACTATTACAGTATCTCACTGGGCCCTCCAGGCGCCCTGCTTATATCATAATAGCCATTCTACAGATTAGGAAACCAAGCATGAGAAAGGGTAAGTAATGTTCCCCAAATTACCCAGATTGGTGGTATGGCAGAGTCAGTATTGAAGCCAGGACTTGCTGTATTAAAGTCTTATATCACTGTCTCACACTAACCTTTGCAAATTTGACTAATAATGGGGCACTTATGTCTTTTAGCAAATGCATCATGAGACAATATCCTAGCTGGGTTCCAAGGAAGGTGCAGAGAGGTTGGCCTCGGCAGAGGAAGCCACCTGGCACACTGAAAGGTGAATATCGAGAGTCGAGAGTCGAGTTTGGAGAGCCTGGCAAGAAGGTGGAGGGGACATCTATGTCAGCCAACAGCATTTAGATCTTCCCTCCAATACTTCATTAGTTTACAAAACTGCAAGGCAGACCTCTGTGACCCATGAAGGCAGAAGAGGCAGAGAGATTGGTGGCGTGCAGGGCTGTGGGGGGAGGGGAGGTGAAAGGGTGATAGGGAACCACTGAGGAGGGTGTCTAGAACAGGACAGGAGGGGAGCTCAGGGTGAGGAGAAAGGCAGGAAGAAAGAGGGATAGAATGAAAGAAGGGGAAGAGGAGTGAAGAGTGAAAGAGAGAGGAAGCATCAATAACAACAAGCACAACAGACAGCAAACAAGAGAAAGAAGGAAAGAAAAAGAGAACAGAAAAACAGCCACAATCCTTACTGCTGCAGGCTTCAGTGATGAGGAGTACATCCCCACCTGCTGGTGAAAGCACCCTCCTTTGCCAGTGAACTAGGAAGCATCACTTCCATCTCTCTGTGTGAAACTATTTGATAGTAAAACTCATGGCTGAAGGAATGAATGCTGTTTCCAACAGGAGCTCACCTCCCTCCAGGAATATACAGAGCGAGGTCCTGCTTCTGTTTCAGAAGTGCCTGAGGAGCTGTTCCTTGCAGGCTCAGGCCAGCCTATCTGAGAGTCCAGGGCAGGGCTCACCTAGCCAGGTACACAGCTGGTGGGCTCCATGTTTAGTCTGGCTGCCCAGGATATGATGGTGTTTGCATTTGCCTAAATCCTCGGCACCTGCAGGCTGCCACACTCGGATGTTGCTGAGTTTGCTGGATGTCTGGCCTGTGTGCCAGCCTGATCCGACCCACAGGACTGACACACTCCAGGACACGGGGCAGCCTGCATTTCTGGCAGGGGTTCTGACAGAAACCTGTGAGTTCCCAGGAGCCAGGATTCCACTGCTGGGAGACACCTGTGGTGGTCCACGCTCTGCTCTGTCGATACTTCTTTTCCTGCCAGATGGGACACCTGCTGGAATCAAGGCCTGAGCCACCACCCTCTCCCTCCAGACTGACATTAGAGTAGGGAAGCAACCTATCTCTGTAAGCTAGACTTACAACTGAACAAAAACAACAACACTGCATCTCTTCTTTCTTCTCTCCTCTTCCTCTGTCTGGGAAATGTGGGAAATATAGCTGAAAAGGTACGTGGAGGTTACCTTAGGGGTGGGGAGTATAGAGCTCTAATTGTAATTAAACATTGTTTTGTAAAATTATGGGGAATTAGTGAAAGATCGTAAAAAGGGAAGTGCCATGATTGGACTGTGGTTCAGACCTCTGATAGCAAATGGCTTGAGACAAATGATGGAGATGAGAGATCCTTCAGGGCAGGTGTAACCTTTGAAACTTGTTCTGCTCCCTCAGCCTCAAGTTTGGGAGTAAATGTCTAGTAATCTATTCCTTGCTTCTTGGGTGTTTGAATGTTCTAGAAGTAAGAACTGGGGTGGTCCATACAGGATAAAATGTGTGGAATATTAGTTATCTTGTTGCATAGCAAAAAACACTAAACAGCCAGGAACAAAAAAAAATTTATTTCATAGTTTCTGAGGGTCAGGAACCTGGGATTAACTGAGAGGTCCTGCCTCAGAATTTTTTTTGAGGTTGAAGTGAAACTCCAGGCCTGGACTGCAGTCGTCTCAAACTTGCTAGAGGCAGATCTGCTTCCAAGATGGCTCAGGTGGCTGTTGGCAGGAAGTCTCTTTTCCTCACTGGATGTTGGCCTGCGACTTGGGTTCCGTACCACAGGAATCTCGCCACTGCCTGCCTGAGGTTCCTCATGACATGACAGCTGGTTTCCTCCAAAGCGAACAATGTGAGACAGACAGACAGGCAGACAGAAGGAACTTGAGAGAAAACTGCAGTCTTTTACAACCTAACTTCGCAAGTCACACACCATCAGGTTTGCTGTAATCTATGGTCACACAAACCAACCTTGGTACTGTGTGTGTGTGTGTGTGTGTGACTACACACAGGTGTGAATGCCAGGAGGCAGGGCTCATAAGGGGCCATTCTGCAGGCAAAACCTTATGACAGATGATTTTCCCTCCTCCCTGGCAGGCAGCAGGCAAGGGGCTAAATATGGATGAGATGAGTCCACTGTGCCATAGGGAGACTGGGTGTAGGTGGCAGGGTCTTCTATGATGACACAGCCCCCACCGCTTCAGAGTCCCTCCCAGAGTCCCTTTATTAGATCCCACCCATTCACTTCCCTGTCCCTTTGTAACCAGCTTCCTCAGAAGAAACCCCTTGGGTCCCGCTCATTGCCCCGTAATCACACCAACTGTTTCTCCCCTCTCCCATTCTCTGATGTCTTTTTAACCTCAGGAAAATTCCTGTCAAGTTTTGTTTTTTCCAGAACTGCTCTTTTTAGTTTACTCTCTTTCTTCTTTCCTCACCCTGTTCTCTTCCAGTTCTTTTATAAGAGATCTTGAAGGCCCATGAAACACAGAATGCTGTGATTAATAGCCAAAAACTCTTTTCTCTTTTCCCAAGGGGGTTTCTCGCTCAATATTCAAAATCTCCCAGGAGGTAAGTGGGGCATAGTTATATTAAATCCTTCCAGGGCATCAGGAAAAGGAAGCCAGATGGACCCCTTATGTTTCCTGATTAAAATGTCTTGCTGACCATATTCTTAATGTGGAGCGATAAGGAGGCATGGGGAGGAAGAGAGGAGTCCAGCAGTGAATCCAAGGCACTCACATTGAGAGCACCAACAGCATGAGAATTAGTTTGGGAAAAGCAGCCAATGAGTTTAATCGTCCCATTCTGAATTGGAAGCGGGACAATACAGTACGCAGTTGGTGATGCTGAAGGTTGCTTGGGGCAATGAATTTCTCCAAATTCATATGTTTAGGGGCACTGGTTGTATAATGAGCTTGGTTAATATTGCTCAGTGCTCCAAGTGTACAACACAGCAGGAGCTCTTGCTATAGTCAACCACCATGAAATGAGCTCCTGGGATGTGCCAAGCCTGTGTCAGATGCAGAGGATATGGAATAAAGTCAGCACCCCTTTGAGGGGCTCTTGTTCCAATGACAGAGGCTGACTTGTACACAAGCAGGGGACACTCCACTGTAGTGGGTGCTATGATAGCTGGCATGTAAATAATGTCCTCTTGCAGCTTGTGGCGGGGAGAATTAGAGGAGGGTTAGAGAGGTTCTGCCATCTGCGATAATTTAGAAAAGTACATGCTGGACAAACTTAGTTTCCATCACGGCCATTGAACTAGGCTTCTCTGGGACCCATCGATGGCCACTACAATTAAAGTCAACCCCATTATTTCCCATAGGCTTTTCTTTTCCAGCAGAGCGTGGAGGATGGAAACTACTGCCCAAGCAGTCCTCAGAGGTCACCACAACATAATGGGGTGACAGATTGGCAGCCTCCACCTTTTTTCTTAGACTCCGGAGCAGTTCCCATCATCATTGGCTCAGAAGCCCTGGGGCTTGTTGAATTATTAGCTCCTTCTATTTTTCTCTGGACAGCTCTCTTCTTGAATTGCCTCATCTAATCCTATCAAGAAGTTTTTTTCCCCCTTTCTTTCTTTCTTTAAGGCATTTGTATGTTTATGAAAAAAAATCTGTAAATGAAGATAGTTGTGTTTTTTTTTTAATTTCTCTGTTTTGTTTTAACAGATGATTATTTTTCTTGTCTTGGCTTGAACAGAGAAAAGCATAGCAAGGCTCTTGTTGAAAAATTCATCTTTTTGCTGGTGGCAAGAGCCATATTGCAAGAAATAATAAGCACAGCTGCAGCTGATATTCAGATCACAGTAGAGGCAGCAACATTCCTTTTCCCAACTCTTATTTTCTTTTCCTGCTCTTTGAGCAAACAACTCCATGAGCTTTCTGTAATGTTAAAACAGACTTTTAAAATCACATAAGAATATACTGTCCCTACCCACCTAGCACCGTGAAGGGCCTTCCCCCAGGTCTCCTCAGAAGATAGCGTCCTGGGCCCCAATCTGGACTCTGATGTTCTTTGGGGATGTTTTTGGTCATTCAGTTCCTGACATAGTCATTTCTGCCTTGGGTTCTTATTCTAAGCACCCTTTTACCAAATATTTCCTCTTCAAGAGCTACATAGTGACATATTAAGTTGCTGTCCAGCTTTCCATGCCTGTGATAAATCACTCTAGATTCAAGGAAAAAGAGAGTGACAACTTCAAGCAAAACCGTCAGGCGATCTCTAGTGGAAATTGTACTTTCTTTAAAGCCCAATTCATGTGACACCTCCTCTATCAAGTCTACCTGGTCACTGGCAGACAAGTTAATATTGCCCTAAATGTGTCTGTACATCTCTTGATGAATACCCTTATGATACTGTATTGTCATTCTCTTTCAACATGTCTGTCTATTTTATTAAACAAGATCCACGGACTTGTAATATATTTGGAAGCAGGGCTAGTATCCCCTTCTTTATCCAGAGCCCCTGGCTCAGCACCTGACAGAGGGTTTGTGTTCATTAAGTATTTTTGGATGAATCAATGAGCTCTGAAAGACCCTGAACTTTTTCTATTTCCTTCTTTCCCCTGGCCTTGGCTGGGTGCCCCACATGTTTGGTGCAATCTTGCACCATTCACTTTCTCTTTTATTAATGAGGATCCTATTTGTGAAATATCCATGATATCAATGCTGACTGAGCCTTGTCAGAAAAGGTGTTTGGAGAGCTCAGAGCCTGACTGTGGGCTGAGAGCCCCAAGTTCCCACTGAGAAATAACAGGTTTGAGCTATTGCCATTGTTAGCTACAGGTTAGTGGCTATTTGATTTGATGGCTCCTCTAAGGATACTTGTGTTACCAGAAGGGTCATTTGCAAACCACAGTAGATCAATGAGCAATAATCTACTTAGCTATAGACCTCTTAGTTGATATCTCCCCACACAGAAGAAGAGCTATGTGTGCTTGCCTTCTGGTTATGAGGCAAGAATCCAATCAGCTAATTCAATGTTGACATTCCCCCCTTGGGTGTCACCTGGACCTAGGAACAACATCTTTCTCAGAAAGACTGGCACTGGGGACACCTGGAGTGCTAGCACTTAGAAGGAAATGTGATTTGTTTTCTCCAGTTCAATGGCTTCGAAGTTTAGAGCACTCGTAAGACTCATAAAATAATTCCCAGCTGTTGGGAGCCAAACATTTTAACTGAGAAGTAAGGTAAGTTATCTTGCATAGAATCAGCCAGAGTTTCCACTGAGGAGTCAGTCTCTTGAGCCACTTGTTGGAAAACATTACAGGTGAAAGCATGTTACTTCTCTCAGAGACCTGAATTCATATTCTGCTTGGGTTACGTATTGGCTGTGAGACCTTTGGCAAGAGGACTTTACCACTTCTAGTCTCTATTTCATCATCTGTCAGGAATAATATTCACATTTACCTCAGGATGTTTTCTGAAGATTCACTGAGAGGCTGTGTGAAACTATCCCTGGCACATAGTAGGCTTAATAAACAATGATGATGATATGAGGGTGATGATGATGGTAATGATGGTGATGATGATGATTATGGTGGTGATGATGATGATGGTGATGATGGTGATGATGGTGATGGTGGTGATGACGGTGATGATGATGGTGGTGATGATGATGATGGTGATGGTGGTGATGACGGTGATGATGGTGGTGATGACGGTGATGATGGTGGTGATGATGATGATGGTGATGATGGTGATGGTGATGATGAAGATGAGGAAGATGAAGTTGAGGAAGATGATGTGCTAGCTTTCAGCTCTCCTCAAGCTTCGTGGGCTTGGAATCAGCTCCAGCTAGTAGACAAAACTGCAAATTTCTAATTCCCATTTCATTGCCTAGAATTGTGCCCTCAGTTTTCGAATTTGTGGAAACTTTTATAGAATGATATTCAATTGACCTCAATGTGTTTAATTCCACGATATCATTCCATCTTCCCCAACCTGTGTGGGTCACTTTGCTGGAGATAATTGTTGTGATTCCTAGCAGAGCTGGAGTGGAAAGCCATGAAGAATGAGCAGCAATGAGCAGACTGACCATGATACTAGAATGATTTTGTCATGGCATTCCCTGAGTCTCCATACTCAGTGTGGTCCATGTGTATCCTGGCGATTTGGCCCTTCTGACTGAGCCTGAGAGGACCAAAGTGAGGAGTTCTGCTGGCAGACTCAGGGAACCACGGCCAACATATGTGTCTACTCAGAGAAATTTGCTGCATGCACATGACCTATTGTTTTTCACACTATGCATGAACACACATATACACACACTCACGTATATATGTATCCCAGACTTGGCTTCTTTGGTCCCCTTGCAAAGGGACATCTCACTCTCTTTGCCATCATCACTGAAATTCTTCATTGCTTCCTCGAGCCTACACTTTTCAGGTCTCTTTGGCACCTCCATTGCGCAGTCCCATTTGTGACCTTGAATTTCACAGTTTTTTTTTCTGCTCTGGCCTTTGATTGCTCTTTCTACCCTGTGTGGCTGTTGTTCCTCTTCCTCATCAGAGATCCCTGTGGGGAGTCCACCTATTTCAGGTGCTGAAGCCACTTAAGTCCTGACTTTGGAATCAGGAGCACCAATCCATCTCCCTGTGGTTTCAGCTCATTTGTTATTTCGTTCAAACTGGATGGTCACAGCATGGTCTCCACTATATTCTCCACCTGCTGCTTATTAAGATGTTTCACAAGGAAGTACAAAAAGGTAGTGATGCATTTTAGTTGTAAAAAATACACACAGCTGAGCTATAATTCTGCTCCAGGTGGAATTTCAGTGTCCATTTCTCTTTTTTGACTCTTGCTGATGTTGGGGCCCTGCTCCTTCCTATTAAGCTGACTTTGCTTATGAAAAATTACTGTCCATGCATACTGAGGGTCAACTTCATAGAAATGTGAGCACAGCTTTAGGCTACAGAAAGGACAGGTCCTAAGTGGGCCAAGAAAAGAGAGCACACTGAGTTTGAATTTCAAGACAATTACTTATTAGCTGTGTGAATTTGATCAATATGTTAGCTTCCTCAAACCTTCATTTATTAAACATATATAACAACTTCTTGATTGTTTGAGGATTACATATGATCGTGTATGAAATGGGTCTGGCTCTTAGGAAATGTTTGATAAAAGCCCCAGCTACTCTGTGTGATAATGTTTCTATGTGTTTGGATAGAAATATCAATCAATGGATGACGTCATGGATTAATGGAGCATTTACAGAATCCCAGTAGAACACTAAACAAGGATTATCTAAGGATCGACCTTGAGCATTCATATCTGCTGCCACAGAGTCAGATAGCAGCATTGAGGTACACGTGCCTGTGTTTTGTTTGGACAAGAATCCTACCAGCTGTTTCTGGGCTGATGACAGGGTGTTACAATGGCATATGGAAAGCACCTAGCATTGTATCTGCACACAAAGGATGCCCAATAAATATTAATTATTTTTCCTTTTATTCAGAGCTGGCAGGAAATAGGGCCAATTGGACACATAAGTGTAAACTAATCTCAAAGCCATAGGGCTGCCTTGTGCCTCTGGGCTCCTGTTGTGTGGTCCTTGGGCGGAGGCCGGCCATGTGTCATACAGCTGCAGCGTGAGGCCTGATCCAGCAGAGGTCTCTGTGACACAGTCATCCTTCACCTCTGGGGATTGCCCTTGGCTCCAGGGAGCAGAGATGCAGGCTGTAGCACTCCCGCACGTGATCTAGCAGAGGGTGTTTATAGAGGCTGACCTGGACCCCGGCTTGGGCCTGAAAAAGACAAGCTCTACTGGAGTCTGAGTTATAGCAAAGGGCATTGAATAAAGAAATAAAGGAAGAGGAAAAAGCTTTGTTTTTTCTTCCCCCAGGATAAGAGAAAATTCATATCTCAAGAACAGAGTGGGTGGCTGAAAGGGAACATTTTTAGATAAAGGAAAAGAACATATTTAACTTGGGTTAGGGTCTGGGACTTGCGAGAAGTTCAAATAGTTAACTTGAATACTAACACTGATCACTTATTACATACTTTGTTAACAGTCTTTTTATGTCATTGGGAATCCATGATATGTTTTAGTGCTTTTTCTTGGGTCCTTTGAAAATGGATAAAAGTATAGCCATGCTTGAGTACTTCCTTTTCTTAAAAGGAAAAGTCCTTCATGTGGCTTTAGAATTTAGAGAGGCTTCAGGCAGTTACAAGATCAACTTGAATCTTAAACAGCTCTCCATGTCGTGCTCCCAGTAATGGTACATGTATGGATGTGTCCTTTGGCACACATTTCGTATCCCACGACCTAAGGTTTCTGTTGAAGATATACTGTGGCTACTCCAAGATGTGGGTGTTGTAATTAGGGCATTTACTGATCTAGGCAAGAGTGAGATGTTTCTGAAATAAGGAGCCAGAACTGTACCCATGCAGATAAAAGCAGAGTGTCTGGCTTCAGAGCTAATGGCAAACCTGTTGCCCTTTGTCCCCAGGGTGTCTTGGCTGTGTCTGTGCACATGGCTTCAGATTGAGCAACTCACCTGACACATTATCACTACTAACCAATAAACAACTCTTGGTGAACCTCTGTCATAGATTTAGCTGTGTGAGGGCAGGATGACGCAGGGTTCCCTGTGTAAGGGGCAGAAGCCGTGCACCATCTCTTTAGCCTCTTGAAGTAACTAATACAGACAGAAAAAAATCGAGAACCATATGATTTCTCTGATATGTGGGATATAAAACTGAAAGCCACAAAGGAACAAGACAAACAAACAAAGAAACAAAAAACTCATAGACACGGACAATAGTTTAGTGGTTACCAGAGGGTAAGGGGAGAGAGGGGTAGTAGATGAGGGGAAAACAGGTCAAATAATATGATGATGGAAAGAGAACTGACTCTGGGTAGTGAACACAATGTGATATATAGATGATGTATTACAGAATTGTACATCTGAAACCTATGTAACTTTGCTAACCATTGTCACCCCAATAAACTTTAATAAAAAAAAAAAAGAAGTAACTAATATGTAGCAGGTGGTTAAAAACCCACTGAGGAGATTTCAGCTCAGGCTAAATGACCTATAAGAATCAGCCTGTGTTTGTAGGGCTTGGGGTGACCTGGAAAAGTGGAAAGAAACTTAAAGCAAGGCAGGGCAATAGTTAGGCTTTGAAGTATGTTTGGATTTGGATGAGTGAAAAATGAGGGTGTAAGTCTTTACAGTGGAGGCGACTTGTTGAAAGAGACTGGAATAAACGTTGTGTGGGTGGGACAGTGCCTAGAGCAGCCCAGCTGGAGCTCCTGTGTATGGATTGCAGAGGAGTGAAGTGAAGTTTACAATGATAACAAGTAAACTAAAGCTTCAAATGCCAGACTTAAAAAAAAAAAAAAAAAAGAAAAGAAAAAAAAAGAGAAGACCCAGCAGTTACTTTTGCGGGCAGCGTGGTATCATAGTGCAAATCTATTTTAGGAATGTCCTCCTGATATGCTCTAATCATGTCCAAGAAAGGCACTATTGGTCTGTGGCCAAAACCGAAACCCAAGATTCCAATTTATTCCTCTTCCACTGTCTTTGAGCCCTATCGTTGACTGACCTTTGACTTCAAATGACTAGCAAGGGGCTGGGACAAGACAAACTGTGGCAACGTGGGTTGAAATGGAAGAGGCCAAAGAAGGAAGACTGGTAGGAAGGCTCAATGTGACTTGGAGCTGTCCCAGGGGGTTGGGACTACAGACTGATGGGGACCTCTGAGAAATACTACAAAGGGCAATTGGAAGGCTTGGGGCCAGCTGGAAGCAGGGGACGAAGCAAAGAGAGGCATCGATGGGGACTTTCTCTGAAGAACTTTTTTAACCTTGAGGCCCAAGAACAGAATCAGGCCCCTAAAAGACGTGAGGACTTTGAAGGGGAGTCAATTTAGAAGAAAAGATGAGGAGTATAATTTGACACATGGTAAGATTGAAATAATGGTATAAGACACAAGTGCACGTTTAATAGGCACTTAAAGGTGAAAGTGTTTCTCTAGGGGATGGAGTCCTTTGGAGACCACGGAAACATAAGCCGCAAGCATGAGACATAGTGAAGGCAGAGAGTAAAGAGAAGGCAGAGCACAGGCCAAGGGCTTGGAACTGAAGTAGGAATTTGCCTGGCAGGAATAATCTAAAGAGAATTTCCCCTCATTTCCCGCTAATTCTTCTTTGGTGTCTCAAGCATTTCTCTTCAGAGACAAGGGATACAAGGGTCATAGAGCTACACTCTTGGCCCAGCAGGCACTTTGCAACTCCCCAAGAGGGTTCCAGTAAGCTCCAAACAGCGAGATCATTCAGTCCAGATGCTTCCATATGAGGATGGGGAAACTGAGGACTAAGGAGTGTGGGGAATGGCAAGTCAAAGCTGTGTGGTTATGAGGGCAGATCAGACTCTACCCAGTGCAAGGGTTTCAGACAATACCCCTACTTGCACTTTTACAAAAACAGTGTGGGTCATTGTATAAGAGCGAAAGCAGGGGTGAGGGGCATGACATCACCCCTCCTAGATTTGAGACCTGGGACAGGTTAGGTAATCTCTGTAAGCCTCAGTTCCCTCACCTGTAAAATTCAGAAAATGAGATCTCCAAGCACATTAGGTCCTTGTGTGGACAGCATGTGACACAGTCGGGGTGCTGAGCACATTGCCGCCCGAGAAGTTCTCCACAAATTCCTGAATGCATTAACTCAAGAAATGATTACTGCACACCTTTTAGGCTCCTGGTGTCAGGAATAAAATGGCAAAATTCATACTGTCTTTGCCTCATGGATCTAAAGGAAACAAACATTAATCGAATGACAACAGAAACTGATAATAATCAACTGCAGTGAGGACAACCCAGGAAAAGTTCAAGACACTCTAAGAATAAATAATAGGGTGGCCTGGTCTCATGCAACGGAGGGAAGAGCTGAAAGATGAAGGATTACCAGGGAGCCCCCATGTGACGAGAAGGGCAGTGGAAGAGCATGCTGGCCAGGGAAAGGTGTCTGCAAAGGTCACGTGATGGGAGAGAGGGTCACAGTGGTCAGAGCTCAGGGGCGTGAAGTAACGCTGGGGTGCAGGCCCTAGTCTTTAAGGGGCTGCTCCTCCTACTGGATGCCCTATTCTAGATCAATTCTTGTGAGGACAAGAACCCGCATTTTTACCAGTGGGAGGGAGATTAATCAGGTTACTATATACTTGACATTTTGAGTATCTCGGGGAAGTCCGGGGCACCCTTAGAACCCAAACTGCCCTAATCTCAGTTTTGCCAATTTGGGGCTTCTGTTGGGCCTGCCCTACCCTGCAGAGCTAGAGCCCTGCCTAACTCTAGTCTTACCACCAGCAGGGCTTGGCCCATCCATTACCCTCAGCTCTACCTGGGGTCCCATTCTGAATATACTGCTCACCCAAAATGTTGAGGTTAGCTGGTAAAAAGTTAGCCACAGTGAGAGCAAAGAGAGTGAGGATGGGAACGGCTTTGAAGCATGAATGTTCTTAGCAGGTCAAGCTCACAGAAGTGTTGCTCCAAGATAGCTGCAGTCTACTTCCCTGGAGAGAGTCAGCCTCGTATTCAAAACAGGAGCCACAGAAATGCCTCCTCAGGCATTGCTTAACCATAGTAATTCCTACCTGTGTTACCAACAGGAAGCCAGAGTGAAAGGAAACAGCAGAGTAACTTTAGGCTGTATAGCCTGGAGGAATGAAGAGGTCAGCTTAGGTTAAGTGTTTCAGAATTAGGACTGTGAAAAGCACATGGCTGCTTGACCTCCCCTGACCCTGCTCATTGAACTTGGCTAGGAACCCCCTGTAGCTCTGCTTCAGCCACAAGGTTGAACTCCTCTGAGAGCAAAATCTGCTGGTGGTAAAACCCACTCCATCACACCCTTCGAAACAGTGCAGATTTGCAGGCCAATGTAGCCCCTGGAGGATCCGCTTCATTTCTGCCTCACTCACAGCTTCCTTTTCTCCCATATTCTTAACTCCCTGAGGTCCCTACATTCCTAATAGTTCAACCTGCCCAGCTTCTACCTTATTTCAGTGTCTCTCTGAACCTCCCTAACTCCCAGTGAAGGGTGGATAAGTGAGGATAGCTGCTACTGAGTTTGGTGTCCTGGGAGTGTCCAGGCCATGGACAGCTTAAGGCCTCACAGAGGTGAATCCAGTCATTAGTTTTCATTCTCATAGATGCCAACACCAAAGGGATCAGACACCAGAGAATCTCACAACATTTTTAGATTTAGATAAACTGTTCTATAATTGACCACAGATGACAGATCCCATAATTCACCTTCTTGGTGTTTCTCCCGATCATTTAACTGAATAGGAAACAATAAATACAAGAAAGTTTCTGAGAGATATTTATAACACTTTGTGATATTTATTTTGAAGTTAAAAATGATCGTGTCTACAAAGCACAGATTTCTGAGGCTCTGGAGTAGATTTCGATAAGGAGGGCAGAGGGTACTCCGTGATGCACAAAGGGTTAGACATTCGTTGAAAGCATAATAGGAACCCAGCTCAGAATTAGGCATATTATACCAATTTGTCAGTCATTCTCACGACTCTGTGGGCTAGAGGATAATGTCCCGATTTTATAACCTATTACCTTACTTCTCACTAACTGGTAGCACTAGAATTCGAAACCAAATCTGTGAAACCAAGCCTATTGTTTTTCCACTAAATCAAATTGCCTTGTATTTATTTATTTGTGCATAGAGGCAATCAAATCAGAAAACATTTTTCATAGGTGCTGTCTCCTGAAGTTAAAAGAATAACACCCAAGCGTAACACTCTTCAAGTCGTGAGAACTTGTCATCACTTATAAGCGTTCCTCAATGACAGCCAGTTGCACCTGTCACCCTTCTACCTGGAGGAGGGTGAAATGAGAATTTCTATAAAATATTTACAGGCTGAGATCAAAGAGGTAGGTGGGGTAAAGTTCAAGCTCCAGTTCCCAAGGTTCCTTTTATTCTCTGTGTTAATAAATATAGGAGCCCCACTCTGAAGTCACACTACTTTGTTCTCAACAGCTTAGGAGAGCTCACATGTGGTTCCCTGCATCTTTCAGTCCATATTTTGTCTCTCCTTCTACGGGGGACCTGGCCCTCTGATGGGCACCAGAGATGCAGGAGATGGCCCCTGCCAAGTAGCAGAAACACAGATATAATTGAGTCCTTACAGAGCAGTGTGTTGTGTGTCTCAGAGCTGGGCACACAGATGACAGAATCACCAAATCTACTTAGGGTAGAAGCTCCTTGGGGATGAGTCTAGTTCAGTGAGGCAAAATGCTGTACTCTATGAGGCGAAACTCATAGACGAGGGACCCGGTCTTCCAGGGCCTTGTACATCAGGTTAGGGAGTTTATAATTTACCCTGCAGATATGGAGAACCACTGAAGGTCTGGCTTGGTCCCAACCTCTGTGGATTCCTGTATCCTCACCTCCAATCCTCATTTGCAGCTCAGCCACACTCCCATTCTCTGACATGGGGATGACTGACACTCAAGTGAAGCAGGGGATTTCCAGGGTACCCCTGCCACTAGTCCAACCCTGGAGGAGGGTGAAATGAGAATTTCTATACAATATTTACAGGCTGAGATCAAAGAGGTGTCCACATGGCTGTAATTAGTCTTCTTCTTTGCTATGATGCTCTTGTTCTGGTCTGCTTGATCCTGGGAAGGACACTCCATTCTGAGGACTGGAGGCTGGCCCCTACACAACAGCTCAGTGTCTGCTCTTGCTATAGTTGCCTTTCTGGAGTGTAAAGTCCTAGGCTCTGTCTGACTTTGGGGATACCTCTCTACTGTATCTTGGAACCTCCCCTCTGCCAACCTTCCCGGCCAGACTGAAGCAAAGGTGAGGGAGTAGGAGGGCTCTTGCTCTCTTCATATCTGAACTCAATGCCTGCACGTGGGTCGGCTCCCCAGATTGCTACCTGTCCCAGAAGTAGGCAGGTAGCTTCAGCCTGATAGCAATTTACTTTTCACCTTCATCCAGCTGCTATTGTGAAAGGCAGCCCTGGTCCTCTGCCTTCTTGCAGTCACTGGGCAGGTCTGTTCAAAGCTTAGGATGGTTTTCAGAGGAAGTAATTCTTGGTAAGACTTTTCTGATGAATTACTGTTGTGGACTTTTATATTCCTTGGGGGAAATTCTGCCAGGAGTCTTAAATAACGTTAACATCCCAGTGTCATTTGGAGTATCTTGGCCATTTGGAATATATCTTCAAAATTATTAGTTTTACGTGGTTTATATATGTGGTATGACTTCTGAGACCTTAAATATCTGAAACATTCGTCTGTGACATTCACATTGGAAAGACAATCTGGTATGAATTTTAGGCTTTTGATAATTTTACTTAAAATTCTATAGATATTTTCACCCTGTCTTTTGAAATTTAAAGTTGTAGAAGCAAGTCTGGTTGCTCTGTGAAGAGTCAAGTTCTTTCTAATTCATTCATCATGTATTAGATATATAGTCACTGAATCATATTAGACTGAATTATATTAAACAGCTACTTTTCCTCCTGTAGGCCCAAACAGTTGAAAACAGCAATTCCATAGGACCCAACTTAATATATAGGCTCTGAGCTACCATGGAAACCCCCAAAACTCAAAAAGTCTCTGCCATGCAGGTGCATTCAGCCTGATGAGGAATTAGAAAAATAAGCAATTAATACAATGAAGTGTGACAGGAGCTGTAATAAAGGTAAAAACAATGCAGTGGAGGAAGGGAAGGTGGCAAGTTGGACACCAGAAAAGGCAGGCTTATATGCTTTCCTTCTATCCTATTATAACTTTCTCTTGATGTCTAAACTACATGCATATACATTTATGTTCTTTATTCTTGATAGTTGGGGGAGTTAAAAGAGAGGGCAAGAGACGGAGTAGCATTCCAGCTACTTCAAAAAGCAGAATCCTTGATGTGAGACAGATCCCCGCTTTCAACTTACATTGCCCTTGCGTTCTTGTTTATTATGTATTTTACTTTTAATTAGAGAAAATTTACTGTGTTAAGGGCATTTAACGTAAGATCTATCCTCTTAAAATTTTAAATGTACAATATAGTGTTGTTAACTACAAACACAATGTTGAGCAGCAGATTATTCATTGACCATAACTGAACCCTTTGAAGAGCAACTCCCATTTCCCTTTCCCCCTGGCAATCCCACTCGACTCTGTTTCTTTGAGTTTGAGTCTTAGATATCTTATGTAAGTGGAGCCATATAGTATTTGTCCTTCTGTGACTGGCTTATTTCACTTAGTATAATGTCCTCTAGGTTCATCCATGTTGTTGCGTATGTCAGCATTTTCTTCTTTTTAAAGGTTGAATAATATTTCAGTGTCTGTGTGTGTGTGTGTGTGTGTGTGTAAAATATCTCACATTTTCTTTATCCAATCATAACACTATAGAAACAATGGATATTTAGATTGCTTCCATGTCTTGGCTACTGTGAATAATGCTTTAATTAACATGGAAGTGCAGAGATCTCCTCATGATCCTAATTTCAATTCTTTTAGATTTATATATGGAAGTGATATTATTGGTTCATATGGTAATTCTGCTTTTAAGTTTTTTGAGGAACCACCATACTGGTTTCCATAGCAGCTGTACCAATTTGCAATCCCACCAACAGGGCACAAGAGTTCTAATTTCTCCACATCCTCACCAACACTTGCTATCTTTTGTTTTTTTGATAATAGCCATCCTAAAAGGGGTGAGGTGATATCTCATTGTGGTTTTGATTTGCATTTCCCTGATGACTAGTAACATTGAGCATCTTTTCCTGTGCCTGTTGGCCATTTGTATGTCTTCTCTGGAGAAATGTCTGTTCAAGTGCTTTGCCCATGGGAAGCCTATGGTGGAAGGAAGAGAGGTAATATTACCTGTTACAAAGAAAGCATATCCAGGTGGGCCACCAGAACCAGTAGATGTTAGGCTGAAGCAAGCCTGTTTTCTATGACTTCTTTGAACACTAGGTATTGAACTTTGGGCTACCCATTCTGAGGCTACTCAGAGAGTTAGAATTGTGCTTCTACCCTTAGTTCTACTTGCTTTTGGTTTACTCTTTCCCCGCCAAAAAATATACCTGAGTTCTCTGATTCCAGCAAGCCTACATAGGTGGTGCCAACAGTATTCGTTTTTTCCTAACATAGATGTTCTCAAATCTTTCCTAGCCTTTAATCAACTCAGCTTTTTTTCCTTGTTTCCCCAAATATTTATTTTATTATTTGAGGGAAAATCTTTCATTTTTAATAACTATTACTTAGTTATTTGTAGGGTGTGTGACTTCTTTATCCAAACTGCTTGAATGGGGTCTCTCAGCTTTTGGTATTATATTTTCTTTAGGTTATAAAATTTCTGACAGGAAAAAATGTCATTGGTATGCATTTTCCCTATTAGGTAATGCAGTTATGTATCTGCACCATCAAGGGGGGAGGCTAGCGGACCCCCTACCTTTATTCTAGAGGAGCTGCTAAGACTGGGCTGTGTATAATTTCTTCAGAGCCAAATCTGTCATCTGCAGGGCTTTCTGATGGCTGCTGCCGTGTACCTGCCAACTGGCCAGCATCAGAATGTGCATCAGAGAGTAGCCCTGAGAACCTACAAACCAGCAGCAACTCTCTGTAGGATGTGTTTGAAATGGTTTGATGTAGGAAATAGGGGAAAATAAGATTTTTTAAATAAAGATTTCTAGAAAACTTCATGAAATGATATTTTTATTTTCATTGCTTCAGATATCTTCTATATATTGAAGACTCCAAAATTCCTATCTTTAATCCAGACCTCTCTGGACTAAAGGTCAGACCTACATATTCAAGTCCCTTGAAAATTCCAACCAAATATTTAAAATTAAATTTCTAATCTCCCTATCCCTCCCACAAATTTCTTCGTTCGTTTCCTTTTTTATCTCAGTTACAGCAGCCCATCTCTCTTCTTGTTCACTGTAAATTCATTGTAGTCATATCGATGTATCTCTTTCCCTCCTACTACATCTAAAACATCATAAAATATCAATGCCTCTACCTTTAAAATATATTCCAAATACGACTACTTCTGACCTGTGACATCCACCACCCTGGACAAAGCCACCCATTATCGCTTGCCAGGATGACTACAAAAGTCTCCTGACTTTTACCCTTACGCTGCTTTACGATATTTTTTATCTAGCAACTAGTTCAAGACATTTAAAATTGAAGCTATTGTATAAGGCCTTTGTTCAAAATTCTCCAAAGTCCTCTATCTCACTCAAGTTAGAAACCCATGTCTCTACAAGGTCTTATTTGATCAAGTCTCTTCTTATCTTTCCTTCTAGTCCCCACCTCACTCCTTTTGTTCCAGCTATGCTGACCTCTGTGATTTTTCAAACATTGTAGGCATATTTCCTTCCTAAGGTCTTTTTGCTGGATGTTTTCTTTTCGAATCATTTTTACCCAGCAATCCACTTTGCTAACTTTTTCATCTCCTTAAAAGTTTTATTCAACTACCATCTTCATGAGAGTGTCCCTGGTCACCTTATTTGAAATTATAACCTGTTGTTCATCACTGCTT
Source organism: Rhinolophus hipposideros (assembly GCF_964194185.1). NCBI lineage: Eukaryota > Metazoa > Chordata > Mammalia > Chiroptera > Rhinolophidae > Rhinolophus > Rhinolophus hipposideros. The sequence continues at coordinate 59,257,473 of NC_138061.1, read as the reverse complement.
CTATTCCTCAGCCATTGCCCTTATTCTTTTACAATGTATCCTGAGTAATCCTCACCTTCTAAAACATTGTATCATGCATTTATTTATTGTGTCTGTTTTTTATTATCTGTCTCCCAACCCTTCTACTTACTGAGGGCTCCATAAGGACAGATATTTTTGTTTTGTTTGTTGATGTGTATCAATTATGTATCTATACTTGATGCATGTCAGTTGCTCAAATATTTGTTGAATGAATAAATATTCTACTAACTCCCAAGAATGATTTGTTCTTAGTAGCAGCTTATGTTAGAACTATGGAGAGTGTACTACTGAGGAAGTTCAGAGTCCTAGATTTAATTAGTCTAAGCTACCGCCTCATAATGCTGTCCTTGTCAGTCCTAGGTTGGCAAAAAGCCATCAGAATGCTGGAATGTAAATAGAATCCATCACTAATCACACTGTTCACTCAGCTGACTTTTTTTTTTTTTTTTTGGTAGCAAGTCTTTCTTGATGAATGAAGCAGTATGGTGATTTACATTATAGTGTGAGTTTCTTATCTCATTATAGATGAGTGTTTTGATAAGTTCTGATCTAAAAAGGCTTTGGTCAAGGTCACACTGGGAGTCAGTGTAAGAGCTAAACTAGAAGCCAAATCTGTTTAAGTCTGAAAGAGGATTGAAGTCAGAACTCAGGCCATTGGCAATCTTGGGTTAATGTGATGATAGACAACATGTATCTGGAATGTCTCCTGATTGCTCCTAAATACCAATGACAATTCACCATAAGACAAATATGGGTCACTGCTCTCTAGACTAAAGCCTAAGAAATGCACTGTGTTAACATTTGGGTAGAAGTTTTACTTATTGAATTACGGAGAGGTATGGATTATGAAGACCACATTTTAATTACATGTTACATCATCTTCTGAAAAAAGAGGAAAACAAATTACTTCAAAGACTGTATGAAGATCATTTGATTCACCTCTAGTACTGGGGTGCAAGAGTATGATTTATCAGAAAAAGAAATGCTATTCCCTGGTTGCCTGGGATATATTTTTTTCATCTTTAATTAATTAATTAATTAATTAATTAATTTTTAAAAATTTATTTATTGGGGTGACAATTGTTAATGAAATTACATGATTTCAGGTGTACAATTCTGTATTACATCATCTGTAAATCCCATTGTGTGTTCACCACCCAGAGTCAGTTCTCCTTCCATCACCATATATTTGATCCCCCTTACCCTCATCTCCCTCCCCCAACCCCCCTTACCCTCTGGTAACCACTAAACTATTGTCTGTGTCTATGAGTTCTTGTTTCTCATTTGTTTGTCTTGTTCTTTTGTTGTTTTGGTTTATATATTACATATCAGTGAAATCATAGGGTTCTCTGCTTTTTCTGACTGACTTATTACGCTTAGCATTATACTCTCAAAATCCATCGATATTGGCACAAATGTTCCTATATCATCTTTTCTTACCGCCGAATAGTATTCCATTGTGTATATATACCACAACTTCTTTATCCATTCATCTATTGAAGGACATTTTGGTTGTTTCCATGTCTTGGCCACTGCAAACAAAGCTGCAATGAACATTGGAACACACGTGTCTTTATGTATAAATGATTTCAAATTCTTTGGGTAGATACCCAGGAAAGGGATTGCTGGGTCATATGGTAATTCTATTTGTAATTTTTTGAGGAACCTCCACACTGCCTTCCATAGTGGCTGCACCAGTCTGCATTCCCACCAACAGTGCATGAGGGTTCCTTTTTCTCCACAGCCTCTCCAACACTTGTTGCTATTTGTCTTGTTGATGATAGCCATTCTGACTGGGGTGAGGTGATATCTCATTGTGGTTTTTATTTGCATTTCTCTGATGATTAGTGATGTTGAGCATTTTTTCATATGTCTATTTGCCATTTGTATATCCTCTTTGGAGAAATGTCTCTTCAGGTCCTCTGCCCATTTTCAATTGGGTTGTTTGTTTTTTTGTTGTTGAGTTTCATGAGTTCCTTGTATATTTTGGATATTAGACCCTTATCGGAGGCACTGTTTGCAAAAATCTTCTCCCATTCAGTCGGTTGCCTCTTTATTTTGTCGATGCTTTCTTTTGCTGTGCAGAAACTTTTAAGTTTCATATAGTCCCATTTGTTTATTTTAGCTTTTACTTGCATTGCCTTGGAGTCAAATTCATAAAATGCTCTTTGAACTCAAGGTCCATAAGTTTAGTACCTATGTTTTCTTCTATGCAATTTATTGTGTCAGGTCTTATGCTTAAGTGTTTGATCCATTTTGAATTAATTTTGGTACATGGTGACAGATAGCAGTCCAGTTTCATTCTTTTGCACGTGGCTATCCAATTCTCCCAGGACCATTTATTGAAGAGGCTGTCTTTCCTCCATTGTAAGGACATATTTTTTTAAACCATTATTTTTTATTTGTATCTATCAGGGATCAACCATTTCAGGGGCCAATATAGCAATAAATATAAGGGACTTAAAATGATATTCTGTTCTAATTTCACAGAAAATTAGAAAAGAATTGTAAACAAGAACAAAAGCATAAGATGTCACAGTAAATAGCAGTGCTTTCATGAGCTACAGTATCTGAACAGAAACTGATGCATTAGTTAGGACAGTAAGCCTAACATTTGGAGCAGGAGAACTTGGATCAGTGGTGGTAATCGTTTAAAATAAATGAAGGATAGCGTACTTCAAACTATAACTGGATATGAGGGGAAGATGTTTCAAGATAGTAAATAGTAAGAAAGATCTGGGGACATTATGCGTACTGTTTCAGCAAATGCCAGATCTAAATACATATCTCTCCATTTAAAGTTAATGTAAAAAATAGTCATCATGGGGAGAAAAGGTGGAGATCTGCTGATGATAATAATAGTCTAAGATTTTACTGGACTGGATCTCACACAGAAAATAATTATAAAAGCATATGTAATTTAAAAATCAACAGTTTAGGGTACTAGAGAGTGAACATCACTAGGCCAAGTAGTAGGTAATATGCACTTAGATGAAAGGAGTTACATAAAGTAAGTTCCCGTTTTCATGATTTTTAGCTGGTCTCACGCCCATTTGGTAAGAAACAGAAGCAGTAGGGGTGGGGCTTTAAGGGGAAAATATCTGCAGTATTTTGAATTAGGGAACGGACAAAATTAAGTCAGGGAAACTGTGACTACTGAAGAGAGTGGGAAAATCCTGGAGGGAAAGAGCCCGATAGTAAATCCCCAAATTCTTTCTGACAGCTTCAAAGTGTCTCAGATAAAGATAAATGGTCTGAACTGACAATGGCGCACAGTGCAAGAAACAGAGTTTAAGTTCATGCAAGATAATTGCTTATTAAAACAAAAGAAAGAGCACTTATCAAGAAGGAAAATAACAGAAACTAGATTATCCGCAACTTAACATTTGTTATATCCAGGATACAATCCCAAATTACCCAGTGTATGAAGAACCAAAAGGAAAAACACATTCTCAAGAGCAGGTGTTAGGAAACTCCATTCTGGGCCAAGTTTATGCCACAGAAAGATCTTGTTTGGCTCACCATCTAGGAATGTTTGGTTTTGCATTTTTAAAGGATTATAAAAACAAACAAATAAACAAAAACACCATCAACAAAGAAGAATATGTAACAGTGGCTATATGTATTCCACAAAAACTGAAATATTTACTATTTGGCATTTCACAAAAAAAGTTTGCCAACCCCTACTCAAGAAAAAAGAAATATAATTGAAACCATTTCTGAAACGATGCAGATGTTGGAATTAGCTGCCAATGTTTTAAAATGATATTTATCTGTAATCAGTAAAGCAAAACAAAATAATAGGTTCACACTATAAATGAAAAGATGAAAAATATTGGCAGAAAAATAGAAATAAAAAAACAATTGGAAATTCTAGAATTAAGAAATACAGTAAGCATTGAAGAAATAATTCACAGATGGACCAAATAAAGATGGCTAGAAGAAATAGTAGGTTACCTTGGAACTCAATTAGTGGAACTCATCACAAGTAAAGAACAGAGAGAAAAAAGATTAAAAAAAACAGAGTCTCAAAGATTTATGAGATAATATCAAATGGCCCTATATAATTTGAGTCACAGAGAGAGAATGGAGAAGAAAATTTGATAACATAATGCCTGTAAAAGCCTTGATTTTGATGAAAGACTGACAATTACAGGTGCACAATTCTCAGCAAAAACCAAGGGAAATAAAAAGAAAGAGGCTGACACTGAGATATATCATAATCAAACTATTGAAAGACAAAGCTAAAAAGCAAATCCTGAAAACAGGAAGAGAACAAAAAAATACATTACATGTAAGGAACAGATAATTCAATGGCTAACTTTACATTGAAAACACGAAACCAGAAGAGAGTATAACGGTATCTTTCAAATGCTGAAATAATAAGTTACCAACCCAGAATTCTATGTCCAGCGATTACATTATTTAAGATTGAAGTTAAAATACAGATATATTCAGAAGAAAAGAAAACTAAGAGAATTTGTTGCTGGTTGATACATACTACCAAAAAAAAAAAAAAAAAAGCCAAAGAAAGTCTTTTAGTATGAAAGCAAACTGATAGAAGGTGTAAATGTGAATCCTCAGACGGGAGAAAAGAGCAGTATAAATGACAAATATTGAGTAAATGCAGACTAATTTATTGTAAATATTTTTCCTCTTAGTTTCTTTATAATACATGTTACTGTTTAACACAAATATTACATATCTAAACCCTGTGGATGTCATACGTATGCCATCATATGCTATACATATAACAATCTAGCATAAATAATGGGTGTATACATTTACAAACATTTAAAACAATATTTTATGTGAAGGGGCAATATATTGACTATAAGTAAAAAGTGAAAAGTTAAGAATGTAAACAGTAATCTCTAGAGAAAACTAAAAGTAAATGTGCAAAATTACATCTGAGGGGCCAGCTCGGTGGCTCAGGCGGTTAAGAGCTCCATGCTCCTAACTCCGAAGGCTGCTGGTTCGATTCCCACATGGGCCAGTGGGCTCTCAACCACAAGGTTGCCAGTTCAAGTCCTCGAGTCCCGCAAGGGATGGTGGGCAGCGTCCCCTTCAACTAAGATTGAATACGGCACTTTGAGCTGAGCTGCCTCCCAGATGGCTCAGTTGTTTGGAGCGCGGGCTTCTCAACCACAAGGTTGCCGGTTCGATTCCTGCAAGGGATGGTGGGCTGTGCCCCCTGCAACTAGCAACGGCAACTGGACCTGGAGCTGAGCTGATCCCTCCACAACTAAGACTGAAAGGAGAACAACTTGAAGCTGAATGGCCCCCTCCACAACTAAGATTGAAAGGACAACTTGACTTGGAAAAAAGGCCTGGAAGTACACACTGTTCCCCAATAAAGTCCTGTTCCCCTTCCCCAATAAAATCTTTAAAAAAAAATACATCTGAAAAGCTAATTTAAAAATTAAAATGGGATTCTAAAAAATTTAAATAATGTAAAATAAAAACACATGAAAGGAAAAAAGAAATTAAAAAATGGAGACACATAGAAAACAAACAAAAAAATAAAGTGGTAGGTTCACATTCAAGCATATCAATAATTATTTTAAACATTAATGTAAAAAACATAATTTTAGAAGTGGAGATTGTCAGAATGGATAAAAAACAAAGACTCAGCTATATGCTGTCTAAAAATGATGCATTTTATACATGTTTTTGATGCATTTTACATATTAATCACAGAACATTGAAAATAAATTGTGTAACATGGAAAACTACAAAGATGTACCACGCAAATAGTAAGCATTAAAAAACTGGAATGGCTACATTTATATGAGATAAAATAGATTTCAAGATTAAATATTGCTAGGTATAATGACGGAAAATTTCTAGTTTATATGAGTCAATTCTTCAGGAAGGCCTAATAATCATAAACATCTAGGCAACTAATATCAGAGCTTAAAATTATATAAGACAAAAATTCCACAATAGTTGGATATTTTAAAACTCTTCTCTCAACAATTAAATTACTCTCTACTTTTATTCAATATTGTACTGGAAGTCTTAACCAGTGGCTTAAAACAAGAAAAATAAATAAAATGCCTAAGATTTAAAAGAAAGAAGTGATAATGTCTTTATTTTCTGACTGCATGTTTACGTTCATTGAAAACCCTTAGGTATGTATAAGTAGGTTAGAATGAATAAGTGAGTTTGCCAAAGTTGAAGATGAAAAATCAGTTATATTTCTTTTTATTGACAATGAACAATGCAAAAATGAAATTTAAAAATCAATTTGCTGTACCCAAAAGAATATACTTAAGAATAAATTAAAGACATACAAAGCTTGTACATTAAAAACTTTAAATATTGCTAAATAAAAATTTTAAAGTGTAAATAAAGGAATGGTAGATCATATTTCAGAATTGCAAGCATCAATATGGTTATATGGCAATTTACTCCAAATTAATATGTACATTCAATTCAATTTTCATCAAAAGAACAGCAACTAGCAGCTTTTGCAGAAAATGACAAAGTTATTTTCAAATTTTAATGGAGAACCAAAGAACCTAAAATAGGTTAAATAATTTTGAAAAACAAGATTGGAGAATTTAACATTACCTGACATAAAGATTTACTCTGTAGGGACAGTAATCTAGGCAGGATGGCACTAGGGTAAAATAGACCTATTGATTAATGGAAATGAATAGAGAGGCCATAAATCAATCAATCAATCAATCAATAAATAAATAAATAAAGCCAAATGACTTGTAACTAAATTAATATGTAATTTAATGGAGGGTGGGAAGATACTGTTTTCTACAAAGTTTCTAGAAAAATTGAATACATGCATGGAAAAAACAAACTTTGACCCCAACCTTACGACATACAAAAAATTAATTTGAAATAGATCATGGACTCAAATATATAATCCCAAACTCTAAAACTTCCAGAAGAAACAATATGAGAAAAATTCTGTGACTTTGGGTTAGGTTAAGACTAACCCAAAATAATAAAATAATAAAATAATAAATTTTATATTATAATAAATATAAATAAAAATAAATAATAAATTAAAATAATAAAATTGACTTTATCAAAATTAAATACTTTTTCTCTTGGAAAGACATAGTTTAAAAAATGAAAAGCCAAGCCATAAACTTAGAAAAAAATAGTTGCAAAACATATTTTGGCCTCATATCCAGAATATGAAAAGAACTCTTCCACTTAGTGATCAAGAGGCAATAAATAAATAAATAAATAAATAAATAAATAAATAAATAAATAAATAATAAAGTAAGCAGGATGGGGAGAAACTGAACAGAAACTGTAGAAAAGAAGATATACTGATGGCTAATAAGTACATAACAAATGGCCAATTTCACTATTTAACAGGGAAATGCGAATGAGATGCCATTATAAGCTCACTATAATAGCTAAAATTAAAAAGACTGAAAATATCAAATGTTAGCAAAGATGTGGAGCAATTGGAACTCTCATACTTTGCTGGTAATAATGCAAATGATACAGGCACTTCAAAACATAGCATGGCAGTGAGTATTTTATATAGCTAAAATGTGCTTACCTTGTTACTCAGAAACTTCACTCTTAGTCATTTACTCAATAGAAATTAAATATGTATAGCCACACAAAGACTTGTGCATGGATCTTCATAGCAGCATTACATAATAGCTAAAGTTGAAACACAACTATTTATCAACTTGTGGATTAATAAAATTGTAGAATACTATTCAACAGTTAAAAGACACACAATATTAATACACACAACAAAATAGATAATTCCCCCAAACATGATGCTATGTATTAGAAGTTAAACACACAAAAATATATTACATTAGTCAATGTACACAAAGTTCTAGAAGAGGCAAACCTATGGGCATAGAAATCAGATCATGGTTTCCTGGGGCGAGGGATGGCAAAGGCGACGGCCTACTAAGGAGCAAGAGAAAATATTTTAGATGGTACAAATATTGTTTATCTTGATTGTGGTGGAAGACACCTGGTTGTTTACAAATACCAAAATTTCCACAGTGCATGTTTAAAATGGATGAATTTCATTATGAGTAAATGATAGTTCAGTAAAGTTGAAGTCATTATAGACTCTGTAAAAATATATTGCAATATAATATAAAACTTATAGAGTCAAAGGAAGACAGTGTCTCTAAAAGTGATGTTTCCTTTTCAACAACAACAAAAATTACTGAAAACATCTCTTTGTATCTTCAAAGAGTTTTAAGAGGCTGTTCTCCAGTAGAGATACAAGAAATCATAATGCCATAAAAGGCTAATATTGAGGCATAAATGTAAAGAAAACTTGGTTAAATATAAAAATTGTTTAAGACAGCAGAGGAAATAAATAGACATTGGGATACTTAGACTACTAAATTGATATAGTAAAAAATAAATTCAACAATGTGAATAACAAACTAAAAGAAAATAAAAGGACTATCCAGATTGTGGAGGTCCAGCCACCACAAATCGAACGGTACCCGGGAGGGGGAATGGGAATGCAAAAAAGAGACACACACAGGAAATAATGCGGCCGGTCTCCAGTGATGCTGGAGCACAGATTTATTTTACCTTCACCAATATATATACCCTTTGGATACGTGCAGCTTAACAATCACATGTGTGCATTACCTCACAGAAAGTAAATTTTTAACTTTTACACAGAAACTACAAAATCACCACAAGACTCCCAAGCATATTTGCCCCATGACAGATTATCCCCTAACAGACCCTACCATTATCCTGATAGTAATCAGTAATCTGTGTCTTGAGAAACTGACCATTCCCACTTCATTCCTTAGCAGTTTGCAAGCTCCCCAGAGGCACAGGTAGCACAATGCCTCGGGTCCTGAAACAGGTTAATCATGAACTAAGCCAGGCCACAGGTTTCCAAGGAAACAAGAAATCATGGCTCCCCACACCAGATATAAAGGGGCAAAGGCAAAAATAAAGACTGATAAATATGAAAGGCAGGTTAATGCAAATCCAACCTAAGTTTTAGTTGTTCCAAAGGAATAAACTTGAATGCTATGAAGAGTAACAATTATCAAAGCTATTACAGAAGTTGTCCTTGAACTGAAAAAGGTCTAACTCTATAATTCAAATGAAAATTAAAGGAAGAGGACAACTACTAGTCAGATCTGTCAAGGTTTTACATCTTAAGAAGAAAGAAGAGATCCATAATGGCAAAGGAAATCAGTTTCATAAAGGGAACTACAATCAGACTTATATGTTCTCTTAAATGCTTGTCTTCTCAAATACTTCTTATCTTAAATACAAAATGAAAATAATTCCATGCAGAGTCAAGTTGTTCCTCATGTCAACAGGCAACGATAAAATATTCTCCTTTATGTCAGAAGATAGTCAATTACTATTAAGCTGTCTTAAAACAAACAAGTAATTTAAAGGCATAATCTAATTTTTCAGTCTTCAGTTTTTGCATGAAAGGCCTAAAAGACAATATGAAAGGCAAACAGCATAGAATATATGACTTATGTATATGGATGTTTTTAAAGCACGGTTAACAATTTGCATTATAATAAACCCAAACTATTGTTTAACAAAGATGGTTTTTATTCTAAATGTAGTTATTGTACAGTAATAATCTAGGTTCATAGACAATTATATTTCTAGCTAGTGAGTCAGGGGAACTGAATGATCAAAATGGACATGTGCCATTTGATGTATTGGAGCCTGCTGGCCAAATATCAGCCCATTACATCATTCAGGAAAAAATTATCAACTACTGGATTTAGAGAAACAGAATAAATGGGAAAGATGTATGCACAAAAATTATTGTCAAACTTGTGAGAATTTGGAAGTTATAATATGTTATTTGTTCTTTATTATCAAATGCAAGTTTAATAATGTATTTATAATACTCAGACTATTAATTATTAAAAACATGATTTCTATCTTCCAAACACTACAGAATGTTTTAAAAGCAAAAGTTACAAAACAAAAGATGAAGCATAATAGAAGTGACAGAAAAAGTTAGCAAGCATCAGCATGAAACAAAATAATAAAAATAAGAATATACATATCAGTTGCTATAACAAATATAAAATGATTAATCCTCTCTCTTACTAAAAACTCAAATTCTATAGTTTGGTTAAAGTCATAATCAAGATTTACTTTGCAAACTATAATATTAAAATATTAAAGGAATATATGAATACAGATTTACAAATCAAATTAACACCGAAAGAGCTGAAGGGACGATTACACAAGAAAATACTTTTATATTGATTAAAGTTACAATTTATAATAAAGAATACATAGTTCTTAATTTGTATGGATCAAATATCACACCATAATAATGTAAAACAAATACAAAAATAATGTAATATATATTCAATCATGGTGATGTTCATCTATGATCATGTAAATGATGTAATGTGGAGACTATAAACAGTAAATAACCACATTTCATCGTTCAAAAAGATAATATGACTTATTTCAAATACATATGCATCAGTTGTAAACAATTGACCATATCCTAGGCCAAGTAAAATGCTGAAAACATAAGAGAAATATTAGAGGGGTAAATTAAAAAACATGAAAGCAACCATAAGTGAATAATAAAAGAATAGTAACATAAAAGTTAAGTGTCTTCTGTTTTTTAGAAATCATGTACAAATGAAATGATAATTAAAAACTGGGAATTTTTTTGTTAAGCCTCTGAAAAGTTCTTCATATCCTCAGTATATTAAATATCTTATATCAGAAATGTCTACCAACTATAGAAAAATGGAAACATGACATGAGAAGATATATATGGCCAAGAACTAAGTGGAAAAAAGTTAAACTTCTCTCATAATTAAAAAAAAAAAAGTACCTTCAGAAAATACTTTTACCTCTCAAATTTGAAAATTATTTCAAAATATATAATATTCAGGGACAAGATGAATTGGGCACCTATATAAACATTTGTAGAAAATGTAAATTGATAACAACACTTCCAAACAATTTTGATGTGTCTTTTTTTTTTTTTTTTTTAAGGAACTAGTTCATGAAGGGTGACCACATTGGTTTAGTAGGTCATTCATTCATTCATTAAAACCTGGGCCTTTTTTAAAAATTAAAGTTTATTGGGGTGACAATTGTTAGTAAAGTTACATAGGCTGCAGGTGTACAATTCTGTAATACATCATTTATATATCACATTGTGTGTTCACCATAAAGTATTAAACTTATGGACCTTGGGTCCAAAGAGGATTTGATGAATTTGACTTCAAAGGCAAAGGAAGTAAAAGCTAAAATAAGTGCAGGGGACTATATCAAACTTAAAAGCTTTTTGCACAGCAAAAGAAACCATCACAAGATAATGAAGCAACCAACCCAATGGGAGAAGATTTTTGCAAACAGCGCAGGCGATAAGGGGCTAATATCCAAAATATATAAGGAACTCAGACACACTTGGGCCTTTTGAGTCCAGTTTTTCTTTAAATTTAGATTTCATTTATATTAAATGCATTCATAAGGCTTAATTAAAACATGACAGTGATCAGTCTCCTGCCGACCCCTGTCCCCAGCCACCCTTCCCAGAGGCAACAGATGCCATCAGATTCTTGTGCTTTCTTCAGAGATATTTTCCTCAAACACACGAGCAGCACCTCCCCCTCGCGCCCTGATGTGCACCTCTCTTTCTTCAATGTCACATGTCTTGGAGGTAACTCAGTGCACGGAGGGCTTCTCCATTCTACTTGACAGTGGTGGAAGTTCAGTGTAGAGCCCCAGCTGTGCATCAAGAGCTGAGACACCTTCTTATTCAGTCACTTCTTTTACAGTGGAAAAGACTGGAGACCCAGAGAAGGTGGGGAGCCCAGCAAGGTCTCCAGCTGTTCAGTGAAAAAATCAGGATACAAACTCAAGCCTTTTGTCTCTCATATCTAACCAAGGCCAGCCATGCCCACTTTCTTGCCTTGGTGTTCCTCGTTTGTCAGTATTGGTTGGAAAAGCAGATGGGTGAGACTGCCATTTTTTGTAGCCATTATAGGCTGCAGCTGGCTGACATATCTATCAGCCTCTTAAATTTAAAAAAAAAAAATTATTGGGGTGACATTGATTAATAAAATGATGCAGGTTTCAAGTGTACAGTTCTATAATAAATAATCTGTATATTGCACTGTATATCCACCACCCAAAGTTAAATCTCTTTCCATGACCATATACTGGGGGTGCCAAAAATATGTATACCAGTGGACAACTTTGGTCAGTGTTGCACAGCAGTCGTTTGCCGTAATCAGAAGTGTCTGGATGCTGATGGGAACCACTTTGAGCACCTCTTGTAGTTGCAGAAGTTAAATGTGACTTGTATTCATCTTCTGTTATTGGTGTATATTGAGTATTACCATTTTAATACAGTTTTCCTGTCTTAAAATGTGTATACATTTTTTTAGCACCCTCTTTATTTGACCCCTTTTATCCTTTTCTACCTCTCTCCCTTTCCCCTTTCCCTGTGGTAACCACCATACTGTTGTCTGTGTCTGAGTTTTTGTTTGTTTGTTTGGTGCTTTCAGTTTTATATCCCACATATGAGTGAACTCATATATCTCTTGACTTTTTCCATCTGACTTATTTTGCTTAGCATGATACTCTCAAAATCCACTATGTTGTCACAAATGGCAGTATTTCATCTTTTCTTGTGGCTCGATTCTATTATATATACACCACATCCTCTTTAGCCAATCATTTTCCTTCGATAGATAAATTCTGCCTTACCACTGTAATTTCTCTTCTAGGAATGTTTTCTAAGAACATTATCAGAGATATGCACAAGTAATTTTATGTTAATATGCTCATTACTTGGTTAACTACAATGAAAAAATGCGAGCAAACTGACTAGCTAACATTGAAAGAACTTAAATAATTTTACAATCTATAAAGCAGAATATTATACAGACATTAAAATACATATTGTTGAAGAATATTTATAGATGAGGTATAATGTTAATTAAAACAAAGCATACATATTTCCTACATGTCATGACAGACACATACATTTGCTTATCTTAAATCTCTTTTCTCTTTCCTTTTCACTAGCAGGACCCAAGTAAGCATTTATGGAAAGAAACCCATTCCTGGAAATTAAAATAAAATTTAGATAAAATAAAAAAGTAAAAGCAAAAACATAGGCAAAATAGCAGATTAGACGTAGCTGACAGCACATGAATTAGCTAGATTAGGCAGAAAAATTTTCTCAGAATGAAGCACAATAAAGAAGAAAAGAAAAATATGTAAAAGAAGTTGGGACATAGAGGATAAATTCAGAGGAAGACAAAGGAAAGGGGAGAATATTGTAAACAGAACGGAAAAAAACAACAAGAAACAAAAAACAGATCTTTAAGCTGAAAGGGCACTTGTGTGCTCAAGCAACATAAATTTAAAAATATTCTTTGCCACCTGATCTGGATGAGGCTTTTCTCTGATCCCTACAGGGGTCATTGCATTTCCAGGACCTTGTCCATCTGGTCTAATCTCTCAAATCAAGCTCCCCGTCAAGATAGACACCTTTGTGGAGAATGGAGGAAAGGAGAAGGAAATACACAGAAAGTCATATCAGGAAAAGTGAGAGAGGCACTGAGAGTGCCCCATGACTAGAGGTGGAAACCAGGTGCTTTCCTGGTTTCCACCTCTAGTCATGGGGCACTCTCAGTGCCTCTCTCACTTTTCCTGATATGACTTTCTGCCAGCCATGCTGGCCTGTAGCTTTTCTCTTCTCTGCAAATCAGTTGACTTATTTTTCTATGATTCTTAAGTTTCTCACCCACCATGACTTTCCTTGTACTCCTCTTTGTTTGTTTGCTTACTTATGATGTTTCACATGGCTCTATTCTAATTAAGTTTTGTGTTAATTTCTATTGTGTGTAAGGCAAGGGAGTCTTCAGTTGATGCTGAGACAGCCATTTTGAAATCAGAAATTCAAGTGTATCTTTTTATACCTCAGTCAGTGGAGGGTTATTTAGGAAATAGTGTGAGGTCAGGGCTGACTAAGCTAAGTGGGCAAACAGGTATCCCCAGTTCATTCCAAACAACAAAAACAAGAAGCAAAGGGTTGCAGTGCTAGTCTCCTGGGTTTCTGTGATGCTAAAATATAGTAGCCTTTATTTCAAATGGCTCGGACACTGAGTGAGACCACGTCCATGATAAAAGGCATTTTATTTGGTTGAGTGAGGCTGGGAAAAACAAGGGCAATCTTGCTTTTTTGGTCTCTGAATGCTATTTAGATAACTAGGCCTGATTTCCTGCAATGTCTTGGAGCCTGTGATTCTCCCTGGATGTAAAGCTGTGTCTGTTAAAACAGTGGTGTTCTTTCATTCCCTCCTCCTTGTCATGATAAAAGAAACGCATAAAATGAAACCTACCCTCTTAAAGTGTACAGTACAATATTATTAACTACATGCACATTGTTGTACAGCAGATCTCTAGAAATTTTTCATCTTACATGACTGAAACTCTGTACCCATTGAAGAGCTACTCCTCATTTCCCCCTACTTCCAGCTTTTGCCAACCACCATTCCACTTTCTGCTTCCATGAATCTTTAGATACCTTATATAAGTGGAATTTTGCAGCATTTTCCTTCTGTGGCTGATTTATTTCACTTAGTGTAATGTTCTCAAGATTTATTCATGTTGTAGCATATGAGAGAACCTCCTTTTTAAAGGCTGAATAATATCCCATTGTATGTATATTCCATATTTTCTTTATCAATTTATCTGTTGACGGATATTTAAGGTTGTTTCCACCTGTTGGTTATTGTAAATAATGCTGCAGTGAACATGGGAATGAACATATCTCTGATATCCTGATTTCTGTTCATTTGGATGAATACCCAGAAGTGGGATTGCTAGACAATATGATATTTCTATGTTTAATCTGTTTTACATAGTGGTTGCATAATTATATATTCCCATCAACAATTTAAAGGGGTTTCAATTTTTCCATATCCTCACCAATACTTACATTATTACTTTATTTTTATAATGGCAATTCTAACAGACGTGAAGTGATATCTCATTGCGGATTTGGTTTGCATTTTCCTGATGATTAGTGATGTTCAGCATCTTTCATATATTTGTTGGCCATTTGTATGTCTTCTCTGGAGAAATGTCTCTTCAAGTCCTTTGCCCATTTTTAACATATAGTTATTTATTGTTTTGCTATTGCATTGTTGAAGTTCTTTATGTATTTTTGTTGTTAAACTCTTATCAGAAATAAGGTTTGTAAATATTTTCTTCCATTCTATAGGTTGCCTTTTCACTCTGCTACTGTTTCCTTTGCTGCACAGAAACTTTTTGATTTGATGTTGTCTCACTTGTCTATTTTTGCTTTTGTTGCCTATATTTTTGATATTATATCCAAGAAATCATTGCCAGAACCGATGTCAAGGAGCTTTCTCCCTATGTTTTATTCCAGGAATTTTATAGTGTATATCTATTATGAAAATCTTCTATAACTAATTTATTGAATGTTTGTTTAATATTTAAGTTGATATTTGTGATAAAGATCCAATTTTATTTTCTGCATGTAGACAGTGAACTGTTCCCACCCCGTACCCCATCATTTGTTGAAGAGATTATTTTTCCCTTATTGTGTAGCTTTGGCACACTTGTTGAAGATCACTTGACTGTATATGAATGGGGGTTTCTTTCTGGGTTCTTTATTCTGTTTCACGGACTATATGTCTATCATTATGCCAGTACCATACTGTTTTGATTATTGTAACTTTTTAATATGTTTCTAAAGTCAACAAGTGTGAGGATTCTAGCTTTATTTTTCTCTCTCAAGGTTGTTTTGGCTATTCAGGGTACTTTGTGGTTCCAATTGAATTTTGGAAATGTTTTTTCCTATTTCTCCAAAATATGCCAAAATTTGCCATCAATGTGATTAGCATTGACTTTGCAGATCACTTTGGGTTGTATGGATATTTTAAAAACATTAAGCCTTGCAATTCATGAACACAGGATGTCTTTCCATTTAATTGTTATTTTTTCAATTTATTTTAGCAATGTTTTGTAGTTTTTTGTGTACAAGTCTTTGGCCTCATTGGTTAAGTTTATTCCTATTTTATTATTTTTTGATGCTATTGTAAATTGGGTTGTTTTCTTAATTTCCTTTTTGGATTGTCTGTTGTTAGTGTGTCAAAACACAATTAATTTTTTTGCATGTTGACTTTGTAACCTACGACTTTGGTGAATTCATTTATTACTGTGTTTCCCCCAAAATAAGACCTAGCCAGACAGTCAGCTCTAATGAGTCTTTTAGAGCAAAAATTAATATAAGACCCTATATTATATTATATTATATTATATTATATTATATTATATTAAGTCCCGGTCTTATATTATAGTAAAATAAGACCAGGTCTTATATTAATTTTTGCTCCAAAAGATACATTAGAGCTGATTGTCTGGCTAGGTCTTATTTTTGGGGAAACACATTGGTTCTAACAGTGTCTTCATGTAATTTTTAGAATTTCCTATATATGATTATGTCATCTGCTAACAGAAGCAATTTTACTTCTCCTTTTTTATTTTTTGTGCCTTTTATTTCCTTTTCTTGTCTAATTGCTCCTTCCAGGACTTTCAGCACTATATTGAATAGAAATGGTGAGAATCAGCATCCTTGCCTTGTTCCTAATCTTAGAAGAAAAGCTTTCAATTTTTCACCATTGAGTATGATGTTAGCTGTGGGCTTTTAATATTTAGCTCTTATTATGTTGAGGTAATTTATTTCTATATAAACTTTGTTAAATGTTCTTACCATGAAAGAATGTTAAATTTTGTCAAATGTTTTCTCTGCATCTATGGAAATAATCACATGCTTTCTATTCTTTGGTCTGCTAGTGTGATGTATCACCTTGATTTATTTTCATATATTGAACTATTCTTGCATCCTAGGGATAAATCCTACTTGGTCATCGTTCTCATAATGTGTGGTTGAATGTGGTTTGCTCATGTTTTCCTAAGGATTTTGCATCTACTATATTTATCAGGGATATTGGCCTACAGTTTTTTTTTTGTTTTTTTTTTTCCTTGTAGTGTCTTTTTCTGGCTTTTGTATCAGGATAATACTGGCCTCATAAAATGAGTTTGGAAATGTTTCCTCCCATTTAATATTTTGGAAGAATTTGAAGAGGATTAATATTAATTATTTTTTAAATGTTTGGTAGGGTTTGCCAGTAAAGCCATCTGGTCTTAGACTTTTCTTTTTTGGGGGACGTTTTTGATTACTGGTTTAATCTTCTTACTTATTATTGGTCTGTTCAGATTTTCTATTTCTTTATGATTCAGTCTTGGTAGGGTGTATATTCCTACAAATTCATTTATTTATTATTGGTTGCCTAAATTGTTCGCATGTGTCTCATGATCCTATGTATTTGTGTAGTATCAGTTGTAATGTCTCCTCTTTCATTTCTTATATTATATTTGACGCTTTTGTTTTTCTTATTTAGTAGGTTTATTAATTTGTTGATATTTTCAAAAAAACAATTTTTAGTTAAAAAAATTTTTTATTGTCTATTTCATTTATTTTTGTTCTAATCATTATTTTCTCTCTTCTAATGAGTTTGGACTTGGTTTGTTCTTCTTTTTCTAGTTCTTTGAGGTGAAAAGTTAGGTTGTTGAGTTATTTCTATTTTTAAAATTTAGGTGTTTAGCACTATAAGCTTACCTCTTAGTATTGCTTTTGCTACACCACATAAATTTTGGTATGTATGCTATGTTTTTGTTTTTATTTTTGTGAAGATATTTCTAATTTCCCTTCTGATTTCTATTTTCACCTATTGGTTTTTTTAAGAGTGTGTTGTTTAATTTCCACATATTTACTCATTTTCAAGTTTCCTTTCTGTTATTGAATTCTATTTTTATTTTATTGTGATGAGACAAAATATTTAGTATTATTTCAATCATATTATATTTATTAAGACCTGTTTTGTGATCTAACATGTAATCTATCATTGAGACTGCTCTGGGTGTGCTTGAGGAGAATATATATTCTGTTGCTTTGGGTGAAATATTTGGAATATATCTGTTAGATTTATTTGATATCCTATTTTTCTTTTTCTTTTCTCCTCAGTGAGAAAAATTTCAAGTGGGGAGGTTATGGGCCCAATTTGGAGAATATCAAAAGTAGATACAGGATAAATGACATAGAGACTATCAAAACAAAAAGATGAAGAGGAGAATTCTTTTTACCGATGTCTGTTAGTAAACTGGAATGAAGGAGTTAACAGTACTCAGGTTTCCAGACTTTTGCTACCTACAACCTGTTCTTGTTGCCTGCTATTCAAGCCTTATATGAGGACTCAGAACCTTCACAGCAAAACAAAGTTTTGTAAATCCGGGCATGTGTTCAGTTCAGAAGCAAATCCAAAGCCCCCTTTCAGTTGTGCCATTTCATTTGTATCTGCTATCTTATGGTTGAAGCATCAGTCAGGCAGAAGTATCTTCTTGCAATAATCTCAAAATCTAGTCACCTAATCAAGGTGGATGAATCTTTCTAGGCAAGTCAAAAAATAAGAAGTGTGTATAGAAAATGGGAATATTAGGATTTATTTCTATTTCCACAGAGACAGTCAATGTTTTAGTCTGAAGTCTGTTCTGGGAGTATCATATAAATCTGTTCTCTTTTGCCTAGGGATTCATTAGGAGGATGTGCAGAATGTTGAAGGCCCTAGATAGATTTTTCTTGGGATGTCTGCAGAACATCAATAAAAATTCCCCTTCTGAAACCATATGCAAAACACTGGGGGGACCCCATAGGATTTACACAAAATTTCCATTTTTCAAAACTGACATTTTTGTTCCCATGATGATTAGAAGATTTGCTTCTGAAAGCTAAACAGCTTCTTCCCTTGATGTTTATATGCTAACCAAATGTACAGACAGCAGAGTGAATTTCTCTGGAGGTCTTGGGGTGGCCCACACATACATAAATGCAAACCATTTGCATTCATCTTGTATACTTGGTAATGGCTACATCATTATGTCTAACTTGAACTTTAATCTCTTCAAAGGCAGGGATGCCAGCAGATTCAAGTGGTCTTTGGATTTCTCTGCTGGCTGATTCCATTAGGGAGGCAAGAAATATAGAAAGTGATTAACAGATATCCAGAGCCTGGAGTCAGGGATAAACCGTCAGAAGATACTTTGATCAGGGGAATCCAAGGGTTCTTGGATCAGATCCCACTCAAGGCCTGGAAGAATAGCTCACAGTGGGCAGCCCCTGGATTTCCACTGCCAGCTACTTTTCTATAGAATTCTTGAAAGAATTGTTATCCATAGAAAATCAGCGATTTGGACCAGCTTTAGGTCTGCAGTGCCCATGGTGGTTAAGCCCAGAAGCTTTGTTCCCACCATGACTGTCTCTTAGTCCCTCATAGTCCCAGCTAGGAAGCAGCCCCTTTCTGAGCCAGTATCATTACATGGCAGCCACTAGCCTTTTTCTATGCTCCTCCTCTAGTGCTTGCTGCCTTTGGTCCACAACAGTGATTTCTCCAAATTGGAACTCCTTCAACATGTGTCTCTTCTTTTTTATTTATTTATTTATTATTTAATTTATTGGGGTGACAATTGTTAGTACAATTACATAGATTTCAGATGTACAATTCTGTATTACATCATCTATAAATCTCATTGTGTACTCACCACCCAGAGTCAGTTCTCCTTCCATCACCAAATATTTGATCCCCCTTACCCTCATCTTGCACCCCCATACCCCTTACACTCTGGTAACCACTAAACTATTGTCTGTCTCTATCAGTTTTTGTTTTTTATTTGTTTGTCTTGTACTTTTGTTGTTTTTGGTTTATATACCACATATCAGTGAAATCATAGGGTTCTCTGCTTTTTCTGACTGACTTATTATGCTTAGCATTATACTCTCAAAATCCATCGATATTGGCACAAATGTTCCTATATCATCTTTTCTTACCACCGAATAGTATTCCATTGTGTATATATACCACAACTTCT
This sequence comes from Rhinolophus hipposideros, assembly GCF_964194185.1. NCBI lineage: Eukaryota > Metazoa > Chordata > Mammalia > Chiroptera > Rhinolophidae > Rhinolophus > Rhinolophus hipposideros. Next base: position 59,237,490 of record NC_138061.1, on the reverse strand, counting down.
TTATCCATTCATCTATTGAAGGACATTTTGGTGTTTCCATGTCTTGGCCACCGTAAACAAAGCTGAATGAACATTGGAACACACGTGTCTCTATGTATAAACGTTTTCAGAGTTTTTGGGTAGATACCCAGGAGAGGGATTGCTGGGTCATATGGTAATTCTATTCGTAATTTTTTGAGAAACCTCCACACTGCCTTCTGTAACAGCTGCACCAGTCTGCATTCCCATCAATAGTGTATGAGGGTTCCTTTTTCTCCACAGCCTCTCCAACACTTGTTGCTATTTGTCTTGTTGATGAGAGCCATTCTGACTGGGGTGAGGTGATATCTCATTGTGGTTTTTATTTGCATTTCTCTGATGATTAGTGATGTTGAGCATTTTTTCATATGTCTATTTGCCATTTGTATGTCCTCTGTGGAGAAATGTCTCTTTAGGTCCTCTGCCCATTTTTCAATTGGGTTGTTTGTTTTTTTTTATTGTTGAGTTGCATGAGTTCCTTGTATATTTTGGATATTAGCCCCTTATTGGAGGCACTGTTTGCAAAAATCTTCTCCCATTCAGTTGGTTGCCTCATTATTTTGTCAATGGTTTCTTTTGCTGTGCAGAAGCTTTTAAGTTTCACATAGTCCCATTTATCTATTTTAGCTTTTACTTCCATTGCCTTTAGAGTCAAATTCATAAAATGCTCTTTGAACCCAAGGTCCATAAGTTTAGTACCTATGTTTTCTTCTATGCAATTTATTGTGTCAGGTCTCATGCTTAAGTCTTTGATCGATTTTGAATTAATTTTGATACATGGTGACAGATAGCAGTCCAGTTTCATTCTTTTGCATGTGGCTATCCAATTCTCCCAGAACCATTTATTAAAGAAGTTGTCTTTTCTCCATTATATGTTTTTTGCTTCTTTGTCAAAAATTATCTGTCCATATTTATGTGGTTGTATTTCAGGGTTCCCAATTCTATTCCATTGGACTATGTGTCTGTTTTTCTGCCAATCCCATGCTGTTTTGATTATTGTAGCCCTGTAGTACAAGCTAAAGTCAGGCAGTGTGATACCTCCAGTATTGTTCTTTTTTCTTAACATTGCTTTGGCTATTCGGGGTCTTTTGTGGTTCTAAACAAATCTGATGATTTTTGTTCTATTCCTTTAAAAAATGCCATTGGGATTAAAAAATGCCATTGGGATTTTGATGGGGATTGCATTAAAACTGTATATGGCTTTGGGTAATATGGCCATTTTACCTATGTTGATTCTTCCAATCCATGAGCATGGAATGTCTTTCCATTTCTTTGAGTCTTCTTCAATTTCTTTCAAAAATGTCTGATAGTTTTCAGCATATATGTCTTTCACATCCTTGGTTAAATTTATTCCTAGGTATTTTATTCTTTTTGCTACAATTGCAAAAGGAATTGTTTTTTTTATTTCTTTTTCTGAGATTTCATTGTTAGTATATAGGAATGCAATGGACTTTTGTATGTTGATTTTTGTAGCCAGCAACTTTACTGTATTCGTTGATTGTTTCAAATAACTTTTTGGTGGAGTCTTTAGGGTTTTCTAGATATAGCATCCTGTCATCTGCGAAGAGTGGTATTTTAACTTTTTCATTCCCAATTTGGGTGCCTTTTATTTCTTTCTCTTGCCTGACTGCCCTAGCAAGGACTTCCAACACTATGTTGAAAAGCAGAGGTGATAGGGGACAGCCCTATCGTGTTCCTGAATGTAGAGAAAAGGGCTTCAGTTTTTCATCTTTAATTATGAGATTAGCTGAGTGCTTGTCATACATGGCCTTTATTATGTTAAGGTATTTTCCTTCTATACCTATTTTATTAAGTGTTTTAATCATAAATGGATGTTGTATCTTGTCAAATGCTTTTTCTGCATCAATTGATATAATCATATGATTTTTATCCTTTATTTTGTTTATGTGATGTATCACATTGATGGATTTGTGGATGTTGAACCATCCTTGTGCCCTGGGGATGAACTCCAGTTGAACGTGATGAATAATCTTTTTAATGCATTGTTGTATTCAATTTGCTAGTATTTTGTTAATTAGTGTCTTCTCTCTTTTTATCGTAGTGAGTCTAGCCAAGGGTTTGTCAATTTTGTTAATCATTTCAAAGACCAGCTCTTGGTCACATTAATTTTTTCTATTGTCTTTTTGTTATCTATTTCATTTAGTTCTGCTCTGATTTTTGTTATTTCCTTTCTTCTGCTGACCTTGGGTTTCAGTTGTTCTTCTTTTTCTAGTTCTTTAAGGTGTAACATGAGGTTATTTATTTGGGATTTTTCTTGTTTCTTGAGATAGGCCTGTAATGATATAAATTTCCCTCTTAAAACTGCTTTTGCGGCATCCCCAAAATTTTGGTAGGATGTGTTTTCATTGCCATTTTTTTCTATGTATCTTTTGATCTCTCCTCTAATTTCTTCTTTGACCCAGTCGTTCTAATGGAGTATTACGCAGCCATAAAGAAGAAAGAAATGTTATCATTTGCAACAACATGGATGGATCTAGAGAACATTATGTTAAGTGAAATAAGTCAGAAAGAGAAAGACAAGTACCATATGATCTCACTTATATGCGGAATCTAAAGAAAAGAATATGTGAATGAACTAAGTTTTGGGGACACAAAGAAAAAAACCGAGAGTTGTTAGATGGGCCGGGGGGGGGGGGGTTGGAGATAAGGGGAAAGGTGAAGGGATTAGGAAGCAGCTGGTAACCACAAGATGGCCTCAGGGTTTTTTGAAAATTAATTTGGGGAACTTATTCAATAATGTTGTAAAGATTTTGTTGGGTATCCGATGGACATGCGTCCTATTTGGGAGACCACATCAGAGATACTGTGGATGCCTGATCATGGCATTGTACACCAGAAGCTAAACATTAATGAATGCCAACTATAATTTCATATATATAATGTGGTGGCTCGGTGTGAGCTCTGAGGGATAGAGGATAGGGGGTGGGGGGTTCACAGTGTGAGGGATATAAATGATGAACGTCTAAGTATTACCTTGTCTTGTACACCTGAAACTAATAAAAAAAAAGTATGTTGTTTAATCTCCATGTATTTTTGTTTTTTTCCTGCTTTCTTTTTGCAGTTGATATCCAATTTCAAAGCCTTGTGATCAGAGATTGGTATGATTTCAATCTTCTTAAATTTGCTGAGGCTGATTTTATGTCCCAATATATGGCGTATCCTTGAGAATGTTCCATGTACACTCGAAAAGAATGTATAGTCTGATGTTTTAGGATGAAGTGCTCTATATATGTCAAGTATGTCCATTTCATCTAAGGGTGATTTAGGGCTGCTATTTCTTGGTTTATTTTCTGTTTGGATGATCTATCCAGAACTGTCAATGACTTATTTAAGTCCCCTAGTATAATTGTGTTTTGGTCAATTTCTCCCTTTAGTTCTGTTAGTAGTTGCTTGGTATATTTTGGTGCTCCCTGATTGGGGGCATAAATATTGATGACTGTTATGTCTTCTTGTTGTATAGTCCCCTTTACCATTATGAAATGTCCATCTTTGTCTCTTGTTATCTTTTTCACCCTGAAGGCTGTTTCATCTGATATCATTATGGCTACACCTGATTTTCTCTGGGTACCATTTGCTTGGAGTGTCAATTTCCACCCTTTCACTTTGAGTCTCTGCTTGTCCTTGTACCAGAGATGTGTCTTTTGGAGACAGCATATGGTTGGGTTTAGTTTTTTGATCCAATCTACTACTCTGTGCCTTTTTATTGGTGACTTCAGTCCATTTATATTTAGTGTGATTATTGATATGTGAGGATTTCCTGTCATTCTATCTTTAGTTTTCTGGTAAGGCTGTGTTTCCATTGTTTCTTTGCCTTTTTGTTGTTGTCTATTATTTCTGTATGGTGGTATTGTATGATGTTTCCCTCTGTTTCTTCTTTTATCACAGTATATATTTCAGTTCTCGATTTTTTTTTTTGAGTGGTTACCCTTAAGTTTATGTAAAAGAAAGTTTGATATTTAGAGTATTCCATTTTCTTCAGCACACTTACTTTCTCCATTCCCATATTCCGGTTCAGGCCTTTACTCTCCCCCTTTTTATGTTGCCACAAATTGTCCCTGTTGATGGTGGTTGAATACCCTCCTTTAGTATTTCTTGTAGTGCAGGTTGTGTATTAGAAAATCCCCTCAGCTTCTGTATGTCTGGAAAGGTCTTTATTCCTCCTTCATATCTAAAGGATATCTTTGCTGGATATATTATTCTTGGCTCATAATTTCTCTTTTTCAATAATTTGAATATTTGAATATTGTAGAATTTCTGCTGAAAAATCTGATGATAATCTAATGGGCTTTCCATTGTAGGTTACCGTCTTCTTTTCCCTGGCTGCCTTGAGGATTATTTGTTGTTGATTTTAGACAGCTTCAATACAATGTGCCTTGGAGAAGCTCTGTTGGGATTGAGGTAATTAGGTGTTCTATTTGCTTCTTGGATTCGATGATCCAGTTCTGTCCACAAGTTTGGGAAGTTCTCATCAACAAGTTGTTTGAATATATTTTCTGTTCCCTTCTCTCTTTCTTCTCCTTCTGGTATGTACATTATTCTTATATTGCTCTTTCTGATGGAGTCAGAAAGTTCTTGTAGTGTCCTTTCATTTCTTTTAAGTCTCAAGTCTCTTTCTTCTTCCATCTGTGTAATTTCCAGGTTTCTATCTTCAGTATCACTGATTCTTTCCTCCATCTGGTCAACTATACTACCTAAGCTGATTATTTCATTCTTACTTTCTCCTATTGAGTTCTTAATCTCCAGAAATTCTATTTGATCCTATTTTAATATTTGAATCTCTTTTGTAAAATACTCATGTGGTTCTCTGATTGTGTTTCTGAGTTCATTAAACTGCCTTTCTGTGTTTTCTTGCATCTCGTTGAGTTTTTTCAGAACTGCAATCTTGAATTTTCTGTCGTTTAAGTCACGTATTTCCATATCTCTAAGTTTCTTTTCTGGAGACTCTCACTTTCTTTCTGAGTTGTCTTGTTGCCTTGGTTATTCATGGCAATTACTGCTTTATTATTTCTCTTCCTAGACATCTGCAGGAGTGGCTTCTGCAACAGGTTCATAGGAAGAGTTCTTTTTTTTGTTTTCTAGTACTTGTTGATAGAGTGTTTTATTTTCTCTCTGACTGTAGTCATTTTTTTCTCTCACACACGGTAGTGCTATGTTTTCTCTGCACTATTCCAGCTTCTCACACAATGGTGGGATTCCCTGGGAGACTGGCTTCTCCTCTGTTGATAGTTTGCCTGGGTCACAGGGCGCAGTGTCCGTGTGGGTATGCGTAGAGCTTTTGAAGTTCCAAAGCTCTTCCTGCACCAGATCGGAACCCGTATGTTTCAGCAGTTGTTTACTCCTGCAGGGATCCGCCATATAGGTGAGGCCAGTGGCTAGGTATGTTGTGAGAGGTGGCCCATAGCAATGGCGGCAACCACCACCACAGCTGGTCCTGCTTCCAAAGCTCCCTCCCCTTTGCCGGTACTAGTTGGGCTGCAAATCTGTATCTGCAGTCCACAGTTCTCAGAATAACAAATATTCTGTTCTTTTGATCTGACACTGCTACTGTTCCGCTTCAAGCACCAGGCAGGTGGGGGTGGGGTGAGCTCTGGGAGGGTAAGGAGGGGACAGCTAATCTCAATGCCTAAGGCTTCCTTCTGTTCTCTGCTCGGCAATGAGGGCTTAAACCACCGTTTTCAGCCTTCTTGCCTCAGTCTTTTCTCCGAGGTCTCTGCCATGAGCATTGGGTTCAGCCATGTTATAGGCTGCCCCCTCAGTCCTGTGGGCCCTAAGCGGAGCCATAGCAGTCCGAGTTCTTCCCTCTCCCGCAGCTGCAGTAGTTCCGGGATGCAGCGAGCTCGGAGCACTGAGCTAGGTCTGTGTCTGTGCCAGCGTGGCTCCGTCCCTCCGCAGTTCTCCCTTCCTTCCTCCCGCTTGCGCGATTCGCCCACCTTTAGGTGAATTTAGTAGTGGGCCTCTTCGTCTGGCCTGTCTGCTGTGCAGGGAGTCCTTTGTGGAGTTATTGTTGTTCGGTTAGTTGTAAATTCCAGGGGAGCTTTACAGAGACTCACCTTACACTGCCGTTTTGATGACCACATGTGTCTCTTCTTATTCATGCTTAGGACTATTATAAAGTCTCAGAGAGGCTAATGAGTATTGTATTCAAAGTAAACAAACTGGCAAAATGTTGAACCTCGAGCTCCCCATTCTATAGTGATAACATGGTATGGCCTGGTGTGTGGTTTTGCTATTAGGGATCCTGTTGGTAGTAAAATGCCCTTGATTACAGCAAGGTTGGGTCATTTCTATGTACTGTAACAATGACTTCTTCAGGTTTTTTAGTGGAGCTGTTTCCCCTTACTATTAAAACACGTCAGCTTAGCCTCTCAAGAGGCAGTGGTTGAATTGCAAGTGTGAGGCCACCCCCCGTTATAAGCCGAGATACATTTAGCTTGTGTCCCTGCTTCAGTGGCTTTTATGCATTATTGAACTTCATTGAAAATTCAGGGAAAGTATTTTTATCATGAGACAATCAAATGGAATGGAATCTATTTAAATAAATTCAGCATGCAGCCTCTTCTTTGGCAGCAGTGGTGGTGCTATCCAGAGGGCAGGCTAGCCAGAATACTCCCAGGCAACATGTCCACAGATTCTGGCTTTGCCACTTCCTCATTGGGTTGCACGGGAAATTTGTTTGTCTCCCGATTCCGAAATTCGATGTTTTTCCATTTGAAATTCTGGTATGTTTTCAACAGTAGAACATTTCCCTCCATGTGCCCAGACTTCTGTAATATGGAAAATTCTTCTATATATGCTACCTCAGAAATCATTATCCTTTGGTAGATGAGGAAGCGAATTTGGTTTTCTCAAGGTCACACTGCCAAGAAACGAAAGCTGATTTCTTTCCTTTTACATCTACTGCTCTTTACATTATAGTACATATTTATGGATTTGAATCTTCCTGATACACCTTAGCTGGATACCCAAGCAGAAATTTCACAAAGATGGCCATATAGGAGAATCATTTAAAACTGATCGAATTTTTTTTACTTCTGACTTAAGAGTGAATAGAACTTTGTCCAGCTGTGATGCAGGTCTTCAGAAGTTGAAAACAAGTTCTCACACCCTCCCTGTCTCACATGTATTTTCTATTGAACTATATTTTCCTCGTTAAGAATGAATTCATTTATTCATTCAAAAAAAGCTCTTAAGCAAATAACCATGGACTTGGCACTCTACAGTTAAAGAGATATCCAAGACAGGTATGTTCCCTGGCTTTTATGGAGTGCATGGTCTGATGGCAAAGCCAGATATTGAATGCAAATTGCATAGTTGCAAGGAAGAGAAGTGCCTTTGAGAACATGTGACGGCAGGAACTAAGGTGGTTTGGGGATTCAGAAAAGGCACGTGTCAAGAGGTATTGTCTTTGTTGAGAACCAAGAAAGGACACATGGACAGCAGTGTGTAGAAAGAAGGCTCTTGGAGTCCTCTTTGAGGAACTAGAAGAAGTCCAGTGTGGCTGAACTGCTGATACAAGTAGGGAGAGTAGCACATTCATTCACAATGTAGGGAAAATCTAGTCATCCAGGCTGAAGCCAGGAGGAAGGCATGAAGGCTGTACCTTGGCCATTGTGTGGTCACTCAGAGCATTCACAAGATCATTCCATGCCTGACTCAGGACAATTACACAACGCCAGAGTGAAATGCTTCTATCCTATGGATGGGAGCATTTCCCATCTCTATGGCAAGCATTTGGTAGGATTGGCTTGAGCACTGGTAAGAGTGAGTAGGCCAGCTGCAGATTATTGGGGCTTACTGGCAGGCATGGCTGGGGACCATTTCTACGGTACTGGAATGTTCCTTGGTTTTGAATGATCTTTATTGGGTTACACTTCGACATGGGGTAATGTTGTCCTTTAACAATATAGCTCAGCAGGAACACAATTTTGCTTTTTGGTATAGCTACCATTTTTAAAGCACCTACAATTTCAGCATTTTTTCTTCTTTAAAATATCTTCGAGTTTACGTAGGGGAAGCAAAACCTCAATGAGACTAAAATCTAAACTTTTCTTAGAGTCCTGGTGTCTCATAATTTATTCAAGGTTAAATCATACCTAATCTTGACTATCTTGCAGTATGATAGTTCATAGTCAGGAAACCTTCTTGGTGAGTGTGATATGACCAGGTGATTGGGTATCTGCTATTAAAGGGAAAGAAAATATAAAAAATATTATTTGGGGCACAGACACAAGTTCTGTGTTTGGTGATTTCAGCAGAACTAGCCCAATGCTAAGAATATAGACACTCTATGTACTAGTGATGAGTTGAACAGATACAAAGTCAATAATCTTGATTGATACGGCTTTAGTGTCTTATGTTGTGGGGCATAGCTCTTGTCATGACTAGCCATGGGTAGGAATAATTGGAAATGAAATAAAGCATACTGTGGGCCAGGGGACACTCATGGCTACTATTGCCCACCTCATACCACCCTAAAGGGCTGCTTTTCTGGATTGGTCATATTTTAGGATATTGAACTGAGCCACAATCCCAGTGGTAGAGATTTCAAAGAAAGTGATGATCCATGTGATCTGTTGAGGTGTACTTTTGGACACTATTCTTTCCAATAATTGGAAGAAGACAGCTATTAGTTAATATTTCTCTGAGAAATAGGCCAGCCATCTGCATTTTTCTCTTTGTTGTCTCATTCTGAATGATCTTTTCCCCTCAAAATAACTAATTATTATCTGTGATTCCTTCTTTGAGAAAGACCAGGGAACAGTTTACTGAGGATTGCAACAAATACTCTGGGTCTTCATTGAGTCTTTTCTGTCTTCTTGGCCAATGGTCTCCCCAATTGTAGTAGTGAGACCTGTGATTCAGGTATGGCTTTTACAGAAGTAGATGAAGCAAGACTTTCTAGATTTTGTAGGATTCTCTAGTTTAGGCAGAAAGTATCCTCTCCTTTCTGTGGCCATGTGAAATAGCCCAGTCGTTATGGCTCAGGACCTAAGCCCAACAAATATCAACTATTCCTTCTGTTATTCTCTGATTATGAATTTCTCTCAAGAATCTTAAACAAAGAGAGTGGGCTGAGAGCAAGATTACAACATACCTCACCTACATACAACATAATTTCTTACTTATTTTAACCTAGCTATATTTATCAATACCGTGGCTTGATTTTATTTTGTATAAATCTGCTAGTAAATACCAGCTGCTTTCGGATAAATATAAAATTTAATAAACAAAATAATTTAGGGCAACATTTGTACAATGGAGCATTATGCAGCCATAAAGAAGAATGAAATCTTACCATTTGCATCAATATGGATGGACCTAGACAACATTATGCTAAGTGAAATAAATTAGACAGAGAAAGACAAATGTAAAGAAAATAATGAATGAACAAACTAATCAGAAACAGTCTCAGAGACATAGAGGAATAACTGAGGGTTGCTAGATGGGAGGGGGTGGGAATAAGGGGGAAGGTGAGGGCATTAGAAAGCACAATCAGTAACCACAAGATTGACATGGGGATACGAAAGTCAATTTGGGGAGTATAATCAGTAGTGTTGTAAAGATTTTGTAGGGTATCTGATGGACACTTGTCTCAGTAGGGAGACCACCTCAGGGATAGTGTAGATGCCTGATCACTGCACTGTACACCTGAAGATGAAGCTGAACAGTAATGAATGTCAATTATATGTGTGTATATATATATATATATATATATATATATATATATATATATATGTATATATATATACATATATATATATACACACACACAAATATATATAATTATATATACACACACACACATATATATGTATATATAACTATATATATAGTTACAAGAAGGGGAGTACAGCATTAGGAATAGAGACAGTGGAAATGTAATGGCTGTGTGCTATGTCAGGGGGTGGTGGATGGGGGGAGGGGTGTTGTCACTGTGTGAGGGATATAAATGATGAATGTCTGACTATTACATTGTTTTGTGCACCTGAAACTAATAAAAAAACAGTTTAGGGTAGGATCCTAACAACTATCAATATGAGACATACCCAAGTGACTTCTCCTAAGTCTGTACTTGGCTTTTTAATCTTGGACAACATATTCAGAATATTTACTAAGGTCACAGCCTTTTTAACAATTCACTTTCATTGTCATGGTTATGCAGGTTGCAAAGAATTTGGATGAACTCATTGACTCTATAGAGACTCTTAAGTGACTAGAACCAAAGGTACAATCACACAGATTTCTATTTATAAACAGAGACTCAAAGGGGAAAATGACCCTTTTTAAAAATTTATTGGGGTGACAATTGTTAGTGAAATTATATAGATTTTAGGTGTACAATTCTGTCTTACATCATCTATAAATTCCATTGTGTGTTCACCACCCAGAGTCAGTTCTCCTTCCATCACCATATATTTGATCCCCCTTACCCTCATCTCCCTCCCCCCACCCTCCTTATCCTCTGGTAACCAGTAAACTATTGTCTGTGGGAAAATGACCTTTTGAGAAAGAAGAATCACAGAGCAGGACCAGAAAGGAGGAAGGTCCTCATAGATTATTGTGTGGTGATGTGTTTTCATTTCAGGTTAAAGAAGAGAGATAAAAAATATTCAGAAAAATGTATTTTATTTCCTGGGAATGCTTGCATTATGTAAAAGGAAACTGGAAAAACTGGATATTTGTGCGTGTTTTTAAAGCATCTTATAGGTATTACTTATCAATCCAGTTACAGATAACCTAAAGTTGGAGTAGACTTAGAGGTATCAGAATTTGGAACCAGACCTGAACCCTAGTGGGGAACCTCTGAAAACAGACCCAGACTTGGAACCTGGGAAGGTGTTTAATGTAGCAAACAGAGGAGAGTGTCCAAAGGGAAAGAAATAGCCAAAGAATAAGCATTAGAGTGATCTAAGGAACTTGAGGGCAATCCAGACGAACACATAATAGATAAACTCAGAGCTGACTGTATCTGAATGCAAATAGAGAGTAGAAAACAGAGGAGAGTCTTCACTAGGTAACAATGTTTCTGCTGCTCAGTTAGGGTCAAGAGGAAGGACTTCATCCCCTGATAGGAGGATAGCAAGAGCAAGATCAATGCTTCAGGGATCTGGTCATCAGGAAAAGAATCAAGACAAACAATCAAGGCAAATGCAAGGGGGCAAGGGGGACAAAATTAGTATGATTGGTGCCAGGTGGTACTTGGTCATGGGAACAAGGCAGAGTCAAATTAGACCAAGGCAACCAGATCAACGTGCGATGGGAATGAATCTATTTAATTAACCCATCTATTCAAGAAATATTTATTGAATATTTTTAATATTCCAGATACTGTTCTTGGCTTTGAGGACACAACAGTAATCAAGACTTCACATGCTTTCTGTCCACGTGGTGTACTTAGTAGGTTAGTCCCATAATAAGTAATGGAAAAGATAAGGAGAAAACATCAAAACATATTTTATTGCTTTACTTACTGATTTTTAATAATTTTTATTTTTTAAAAATAAGAAAAACAAAGAAGTAGAAACAATCATAACCCCAATTCTTCAAAATTACGTAAAGTAGAAAAGTATAATTCTCGTATACCCACTCAGATATGGTTTATTCATTTATAGAAGTTCTTTACAAACTTATAGAAATATGCTTGTGTATTTTGGTAGGCAGCTTTGCTTTATTAACAATATGTCTGGACAACTTCCCAAGCCAATATATAATGGGATATATTATTATTATTATTATTATTATTATTTTAATAGTTTCCTTGTAGTCCATAGTTTGGGTGTAACATAACATATCCCACTATTTCCTTTTAGATAGGCATTTTAGATTATTTCTAGCTTTTTATTATAGACAATTAATGTTGCATCTTAAATCTCTTCTGTATAAGATCCTAACTGGCTCTAGAGCATAGGGGTGGGTTGGGTTTGAAGGTGGCAATCTTTCGGAAACAGGGATGGGAGGAACGCTGGAAAGCAGACATAGTCTGAGAAGCACAAGGGAACCTTCCTTCCCAAGTTATCTCATATGGTCAATCAATAAATGGGTTCATGATTATTGATTAAGCCCCCTCTCTGGAATGAGTCTTTGTTTCAGATATAAGGGAGCCTCGTTCAACCTATGGCTTCTTTGTCTAAGAACCAGGGGAGTGCCTTTGAAAAAGGTTGGTAGGGGTGGGAGTGGGGGGGTCTCTAAAAATAAACTGAAAAAGGTTGATGCAGTAACTGAAAACACTTAGCTTTCCATTAAGCTGGAAGTTCATGAAAAATGTCCTTTTCTGGAACATTGGAGCCAATTTCTGCTTATTTCCTTTCCAAATTCCTTTTAAGGGAGGACAGCCTGTGGCCAAAATGAAGCTCCAGTAGGCAGGGACTCTTGGTATGCCAGCCCTTCCATCCCAGTGGAGCATCCTCCGTGGGACAACACATGCTTGACAGATTTTTAATTTCAGATTTTGGATGTGTTTTCTGAAGAAAAAAATATATTTTATTGCAGAAAATGTTAGCAAGAGTAGAACTCTAAAAATCTCCTTCAAAAAGCAAGCTAAACCAGTCTCATTATTTTCCTACTATATTTTTCTCAGTGTTGGCTTTTTCTTTATGTTCACTGCCATTTAGGTCACTGATATTCCCACATCCCCACCCCCACTGCATTTTATTATTCTCTTTGGTGACTTCATATTTAGCAGGCAAGATGACCATTCATCACGTCAGAGTGTCAGCAAGGGCATCAGTAATTGTACAAAATGTGACCTGCTGGAGCTTGGTACTGTATACATCACTGTCATTTGTCTTTTTTTATGGTTGTTATTGTTGTATTTGCTATGTTTTATTCTTTATATTTCAAACTAGAGCACAGATTTCATAGAAGTCAGTCTAGAAAACTTCACTGGGTCTCACATGGAGCTTCAATGAAGCAGAAATTCAATAAATATGGGTCTTCGTTTATGATTTTGAGAGGATAACAAAGCACAAGTAAAAAATGGGGGACATGGACCTGGGCAGGGATGGAGCCCCTGCTCACTGTACAGCCCCTGCTCACTGTTGCGCAGGTGGGGTGGGGTTGCGCAGTGGGCTAGAAAGTCCATTTGAGCAGGAGCCTCATGTTTGTGACAGAGTCCAGATTCAGTCTTTGACATGTCCAATGTGATTATACTTGTAGTTACAGACACACAGTGTAGAATGAAGAGCATGCAACTTTTAAAGCTTGTATCCTATTATGAGACTGGATCATCTGTATGAACACTGAGTTAAATTTGAAATAAAATTGTAATTGTCTTATGGTCAGTGTAATTGTGTATGTGTTTGTGCTTTTTAAAAAAAATTGCTTTGCTGAGGTATAATTGACATTCAATACACTGTACATATTTAAAGTGAACAATTGATAAGTTTTGACACAGGTATACATATGTGTAACAATGACCACAATCAAGTCATCTCTCTAACAGTTTCGCTAACTCCTTTTGTCATTCTTTCCTCTGGTTCATCTTGCCGTTGCCTCAGGCAACCACTGATCCACTTTCTACCATCACACATTAGTTTGCATTTCCTAGACTACATATTATTAGAGCCATAATATATGTTTTTTGGGTCTGTTTTCTTTCATTCAGTATAATTACTTTGAGATAAATCCATGTTGTAGTAGGCACCAATAGTGTATTCCATTTTATTGTTAAGTAACACTCGTATTCCATGGTATTTTATTGTTCCATGGTATTTTATTGTTGAGTAATACTCGTATTCCATTCTTATTCCCTTGTGGATGGATAGATGCTTCCAGTTGGTAGGTATTTAGATTGCTTTCAGTTTTTGGTATTGAAAAAAAATGCCATGAATATTTGTGCACAAACATTTGCGTAGACATATGCTTTCATTTATTTGTGGTAAATACATAAGGGTAGAATGGATAGATGATATCATAGGTGTATGTGGATCTCTTTAAGAAACTGCTAGATACTTACCATAGCGGCTGTACTATTTCATATTCCTGGCAGGCCTGTATGAGAGTTCCAGATCCTCCCCATGATATTCAACACTTAGTTTGACCACTGTGTTTTTGTTGTTCTGTGTGTAGTGATATCTCATTTGGTAACAATTTGCATTCCCTTAATAATACTAATCATTAATAATGTTAGCGTCTTTTCATGTACTTATTATTTATATTTTTGGTAGAATATTTATTCAAAGATTTTACTCATTTTTAAATTTAATTTTTTATTTATTATTGAGTTTTGTGAGTTCTTCATATGTTCTATATAAAAGTATTTTTTAGCAGAACAGGCTTTGCAAATATTTTTTCTCAGTCTATGGCTTGTCTTTAAAGTATCTTTTGAAGAGTAGCAGTTTTCAATTCTGATGAAGTCCAATTTGTCAATTTATTCATGAGTTAGGGATTCATGAAGCCACACGTAGTTTTGGTGATTTCCAGAGAAAACTCACAAGACACAACATGTAATATGCTCATGGCTAAAACTTATAACAGCAATATAATACAAAGAGAGATCAGTAAAGGGAAGGCACATACAATGCAGTCTTGAGAAAAGGGAGTGTAAGCTTCTGAGAGTCTCCTCATGGAGTCACACAGGATGCACTTAATTTCTCCAGCACATAATTGTGACAACACAAACAAAGTGGGGAACCTCCTTAGAGACTCAATTGCCAAAGCTTTTTGGGGGAGGGAGGGGGCTAGTAACGTAGACATCTTCTTTCTAGCATGTACTGAAATTTTCAGACTCTTAGAAGAAAACCGTGTGTTCAGTGTAAGCCATATTGTTCATAGAAACAGTTTAAGCTCAGTGGGCTGCTTTTATCAGTGGGCTGCTTCAGGCGGGAATACTCCTGAAGTCCAAGTTCCCAGACAGCCATAAAGGGCCAACCTCGCAAGCAGGCCTTTCAAGGATAGCAGTCTCAGTCCTGCTAATTCATTTCTGTACAGTTCTTCCCTGGATCATGCTATTAGTGTTGCATCTAAGAAATATTCTGCTAAGCTAAGGTCATGAATATTTTCTCCTATGTTACATTCTAGAAATTTCATAGTTTTAGCTGGTACATTTATGTCTACAAACAATTTTGAATTATTTTTTATATATGGTGAAGTTCACTTTTGTTATGTATGGAGAGCCAATGGTTTCAGACCATTCGTTGAAAAGACTATCCCTTCTCCACTGAACTGCCTTTGTATCTTTGCTGAGAATTAGTTGTACATATATGTGTTGGTCTATTTCTAGACTCACTGTTCTGTTTCTCTCATGTTAAAGGTCTATCTTTACATTACTACTATACAGGCTTCATTGTTGTAGCTTTAAAGTAAGTCTTGAAATTAGGTAGTTTTTTTTTTTTCACTTTTGACAAGGTTCCATTTATTTAAAAACAAAACAAACCAACAACAACAACAACAACAAACCTGAAGGTATCCAAAATGAATACACACCTGAAAGTATTTTCTGAGAGAGCTACTCAGCTAAGCTTTGGTAATAATATGCACAAGGTGGTTTTAAGAACAATTGCTTGTAGATACCTTTTAAATGATCATTTTACATAAAAACTTACTTTATTATACACCCAAGTAGTGCTTCTCAAAGGGCAACACCATTTCTTGGCTGAGGGAGTGGAAACAAATCATCTTAAGGGCTTTTCAAATTGCAACACTATCCACCCCTGGAAAAACATTCTAATACACTTTTTTTTTTCTTTTTAAAGCATCCTACAGAGTTTAAATTCTAATAAAGTACATATCAGTCTTTAATATCCCACATAAACAAAAATTTCTTCGGGGTCCTCCCTTTCTCAGAGTAAAGAGGTCTTGAAACCCAAAACTGAGAGTACTGTAGTTCATCCTTAGCCATATCTGGTCAGTTTCTGGCTCTGAGCTCATAAAGCACCAGTGTGATGCAATTACCCAGAGCTGCTATATAAGGCCCTGGCTGGGCTGAGCTTTCTGTCCGTTATAGCCCAGGAAGCTGATTTGTGGTGACCTGTTGGACTTGGACCTTGTAGCTTGTTTTCGCCTTGTTCCCCCCCACCCCCATTTTATTTTTTCCTTTCCCTCTTGTTTCCTTGGTCTCATTTGTTTAGTTAGTAATATTAGTTAGTATTGTTAGTACAGTTATTACATTTAGTCAGTGTAGTTAACATAGTTATTGTTTATTACTCCCCCCCTTTTATTTTTTCCCTTCCCTCTTGTTTCCTTGGTGTCATTTGTTTAGTCAGTATTATTACTTTGTATCCTTAGTACGGTTATTACATTTAGTCAGTGTAGTTAGCATAGTTACTGTTTATTAGCACACTTAGCATATTGTCGATACAGTTAGTATATTTAGGCAGCGGAGTCAGTGCAGTTACTGCTCGTTGGCACCGTTGCAGAGAGTAGTTAGTGTCAGTGAGTGTAGCTCGCGGGTCACCATGTCACGTGACTTCACAGACATCCCCGTGGACCGGGAGCCCCACACGGCCCATTACGAGCTCAATGGATCCATCGGCGAGGGCACCTTTGCCAACGTGGTGGCGGGCACGCACATCCTCACGCAGACCAAGGTGGCTGTGAAAATCATCAAAGAACGTGTCTCCGACAAAACGCGCAGCGCTCTCCTGCGAGAGGTCCGCTGCATGGCAGGCCTGCGCCATCCTAACATCGTCCAGCTCTTCCACGTCATCATCTCGGCCGATTGCCTCTACCTAGTCCTGGAGTTCGTGCCCGGAGGGGACCTGCTGGGCCACCTCCGCCAGCACGGCCGCATGGCGGAGCCCGCGGCGCGCGGCGTCTTCCGGCAGCTGGTGTCCGCCGTGCACTACTGCCACCAGAAGGGCGTGGCGCACCGGGACCTGAAGCCGGAGAACGTGCTGCTGGACGCGCGCATGCACGCCACGCTGGCGGACTTTGGACTGGGCGCCCCCTCCAACATCCATCGACTCCGCACGTTTTGTGGCACTCTCTTTTATAGGGCCCCAGAGCTGTTCCTGGGCGACACATACGACGGCCGTGCGGCGGACATCTGGAGCCTGGGCGCAGTGCTCTATGAGATGCTGACGAACACCGTGGCTTTCCATGGACCGAGCTGGCTCCATGTGATGATGAAGATAGGCGGCGGGCGGTATGTGGTGCCAACCTACCTATCCACTCAGGTGGCAAACCTCCTCCAAAAGCTGCTGAACCTCAACCCTGAGCAGAGAAACAACCTGAAGGACATCATGCCAGACCCCTGGCTCAACATGGGCCAAGAGGAAGAACTGAAGCCGTACGTTGAGCCACCCAGTGAAGTAATAGACACCTCGGTGATAGAAGAAATGGTAAATATGGGCTTTTGTAGTGAAGACATCAAAGCCACACTATCAAACAAAACCTACAATAACATCCTGGCCACATACTACATCTTATACAGAAAACATTTAAAATTCCAGCATCGTATCATAAAGGTTAAGCCCTTCCATCCTCCTGAGATCCAGAGCAGCAGCCCCTCCCCAGCCCAGGAGGTTCAATCCGACTGGTCCAGTTGCCAGCAAGCAGAGCAGCAGCCTGTGGAGCCAGGGCAGAAGGCCCAAGAGTCTGCGGGTCCTACATACATCCAGGAGTACAGAATAAACATTTCTGAGTCCAGTGCCACCCCACCTCCATCCAGCCCAGGATCCAAGACCGCCATTCCTGAGCCCAGCCGGGAGTCTAGGAACGCCAGCCCTAAGCCCTCCCCTCCCAAGTACTGCTGGGGCTCCAGGACCTCTACTCCCGAGCACAGCCAGGACTCCAGGACCGCCACTCCTGAGGAAAGATCAGGCTCCAGGACCGCCATTCCTGAGCCCAGCCGGGAGTCTAGGAACGCCAGCCCTAAGCCCTCCCCTCCCAAGTACTGCTGGGGCTCCAGGACCTCTACTCCCGAGCCCAGCCAGGACTCCAGGACCGCCACTCCTGAGGAAAGATCAGGCTCCAGGAACGCCATTCCTGAGCCCAGCCGAGGATCCAGCACTGCCACTCCCGGGCCCTCCACAGCCAAGCACTGCTGGGGCTCCAGGACCTCCATACTGGAGCACAGCTGGGGCTCCAAAACTGCCACTCCTGTGTCCTCCGCTGTCGAGCCCAGCCAGGGCTCCAGGACTGCCACTCCTGAGGAAAGATCAGGCTCCAGGACCGCCACTCCCGAGCACACATCAGTTCCTGAGCACAGACCAGGGTCCAGGAACACCACCACCGAGCGCAGCCCTGTTTCCAGCACCATCCTTAGTCCAGGCCCCCAATGTCACCCTGGGGACTCTCTCTCCAGCCACAGCACCACCAGCAGCAGTGGAAACTCAGAAAAAATCAAACTGGGCCGGCGGCAGATGGTTAGGGGGTGCTTGAATTTTTTTCGGAAGATCTTCTGCCTGCCGCCCAAGAAGGGGCACTGTAAACGGAGCCAGGTAAAGCCCTTTTAGACCCTGGACAGCAAAGTCAGGGTTATAACAAGATTCCGGGGAGGTCTAGCCGGGCTCCCTGCATTTTAAAGGCTGAACTGGGTGAAGCTGAGGTCCAGAGAGCCTGAGCACGCGGTGAGGGAGATCGGCCAGAGGCTGGATGCAAACTGCAGGCTGCAGCGGTACAAGGAATACACATGGTGCATCCAAGGAGCCGTGGGAGAGAGGACGTGGTCCAGCAGACAATGGAGATGTAAACCGTGCCATGGCGTCTCTGCGTGGGATTCCCAGCCAGGGTATCTGGCTTCGCCGTGGCATCCAGCATGGCCGGGGCCTTCAGAAGGACCTCCTTGGAGGACAGCCTGGAGCTCCCTTTCAATAAATGTCTTGCTTCAGAAAGATGTATTGGGTCCTCTTGTTTTGCGTCCTGCAGTTTGAGGAGCGTGTGGTGATGTAATACTTGGACTTCATTGGCACAACTCTGCACCTTTGCATGTTGTACCCTCTTGGTCTTCTGTTTCCTTGGCTTTGAACCCTCAGCTCCCTTGTCCATGTCTCCTTTGTGGCAGGATGGTGTTGCTCGCTCACACAGCACACATGCTGCCTTCTTCCTGTCGGGTCATAAGAGATTTGATTTTCTGCATGTCGAAATCGGGACAGGGGTACCCTGCCGCAAAGAACTAACAAATCACACCAAACCACTACACAGCCGGCCCCGACTCTGAGAAGCCATCGAAATTAGGTAGTTTTATCTCTCCAACTTTGTTCTTCTTTTTCAAAATTAGTATGACTTTTCTAGATCCTTTGAATTTCCATATAAAATTTAGATTCAGTTCATCAATTTATATTTTAAAAACATCTTCTATTATTTTATTAGAATTACATTGAATTTATTAATTAATCTAGGGAGAATTAACATCCTAACAATGTTGAGTCTCCTGACACAAGAACATATCTCGCTGTTTATTTAGTTCTTTAATTTCCATCAGCAGTGCTGTAGTTTTCACTGTACATGGCTTTCACAGCATTTGACAGACAACTCTATTTCATATTTTATGTACTAGCAAATTACAGTTTTAAATTTAATTTTTGATTGTTCTTATCTAGTATATAGAAATAAAATGTGTTTTTGTATATTGATCTCATATTCTGCAATATTGTTAAGCTCAATTGTGGCCATTAGCTTTTGTAGAGTCCACCAGATTTTCTACATAGATGATCATAGATGAATAAAGTAGGGGATGTATCCCAACTTATTTTTTCTTTCCAAATTGAGGCTTTTTTTTTTCTCTCTCCTTGCTTTATTTCACTGGAAAGAGCCTCTACTACAATGAGACATTGTTGTCTCATTCTTGGTCATCTAGGGGAAATGTTCATTCTTTCACACACATCAAACATGATGTGTCCTGTAAATACCTAGGTTTTATAGATATTTATTAGTCTCAGGAAATTCTTGTCTCCTCATTTTTGCTGATGTTTTACTTTTCCTGCTCCCCCTCCTACTTCTTATCCTCCTCCTCCTTCTTCTTTTTATCAGGAATGTATGCTCGATTTTATCAAATGCTTATTTGGCATCTGTTGAGGAGATAACATGGGTTTTTTGTGTTTTTTTTTGGGGGGGGGTTTGTTAATACGGTAAAATACATTTATTGCTTTTAAATGTAAAATCAACCTTGTGTTTTTGGAGTAAGTATCACGTGATTATGATCTTTTTCCTTTTTATATAGTGTATTTGATTTGTTGATTTTTAATAGAATTTTTGTATCTATGTTAATGAGTTTATTAATAACCTAATACAGGTTATTTGTCTGTAGCTTACTTGTCTTATAATGTCTGTTTCTGGTTTGATATTACGGAAATTCTGGCCTTAGAGAATGAATTGGGGTGTAGTCTTTACTTTGCAATTTTCCAGAAGAGTTTGAATACAATTAGTATTATTTCTTCCCCAACTCTAGTAGAATTCACCAGTGATACCATCAGGTCCTGGAGTTTTCACTGCGGGAAAGCTTTTAACTACAAATTAAACAGGATATAAAATAGATATCTGCACTCCCAATGCAGCATTATCCACAGTAACCAAGATATGGAAATAACCTCAGTGTCCATCAACGGAATAAATGGATAAAGAAGGATATAGATGAATATGTACAGAGGGTGCCAAAAAATGCATACATATTTTAAGAAAGGAAAAAACTATTAAAATTGTAATACAATGAATGACACTAGCATTCATTTGATTAAAGCCATCTTTTGAGCGAACGTCGTACTACACATTGCTGTCGTAATTCAATTCAACTATGAAAAGCAATACATAGATAACATCTCTTAAAATGTGTATATATTTTTGGCACCACTGGCATATACACATATGGATATATATACACATAATGGAATATTATTCAACCATGAAAAGAAGGAAATCCTCCCATTTGTAACAACATAAATAAATCTATCTTGGGGGCCTTATGCTAAATGAGATAAACTAGACAGAGAAAGACAAATACTGCCTGGTATCACTTGGAATCGAAAGAAAAAGTCAAACTCATAGAGACAGAGGGTAGAAAAGTGGTTGCCAGAGGAAATGTAATCTACTACCTTCCTTTATGCTATTGTTTTCATACATGTTGCTACTTTAATTATTATTAGTCCCATACTACATTATTATTTTCACTTAAACAGTCAACTGTCTTTTAAAGACACTTAAATAATAGCAAAACTCATGTATTTATGCATGAGTGTTCTAGTGTTCTTCATTGCTAGTGTTCTTCATTGCTTTTTGTGAATCCATATTACTATTTGGTATTATTGTCCTTCTGTCTGAAGGACTTCATTTAATATTATTTAGAGTGTAAGTCTGATAGTGATGAATTTTTTCAGATTTCTTTTCAGTGGCAGTTGACATTCAATATTATTTTATAGTAGTATAAGTTATACAGCATAGTGATTAGACATTTACATAATTTATGCAGTGATTCCCCTAATTAGTCTAGTACCCACCTGGCACTATACATAGTTGTTGCATTATTAACTATATTCTGTATACTGTACTTTACATCCCCATGACTATTTTGTATCCCAACAATTTGTATTTTTCAGTCCCTTCACCTTTTTCACCCAGCTCCCCAAGCCCGCCTCCCCTTTGGCAATGATCAGTTTGTTCTCTGTATCTACGAGTCTGTTTCATTTGTTCATTTGTTTTGTTCTTTAGATTCCACATATTTGTGTGATAATTTGGTTTTTGTCTTTCTCAGTCTGACTTACTTTTCTCAGCATAATGCCCTCTAGGTCTATCCATGTTGTTGTAAATGGTAAGATTTCATTCTTTTTATGGCTCAGTAATATTCCATTGTATACGCATATATGCACATACATACCACTTCTTCTTTATCCATTTATCTATTGATGGGCACTTGGGTTGCTTCCATATACTGACTATTGTAAATAGCGCTGCAATGAACATAGGGGAGCATATATCTTTTTGAATTAGAGTTTTGGATCTTTTTAGATAAATTAGTGGAATTGCTGGGTCATAATTTTTTTTTCTTGTTTTCAAAGTAAAACATTTTATTTAAAGGATACCTTTATCCCGGGGTGACCGCTGAGGAGCAGGGTTTCCCTTCTGCTGGGAGGCACCCCCTGCTGTACAGTTAAGTTCCCCACAGCTGTGTGGCCCCCAGGGGAGAAAGGGCTGATGCCTGTCAAAGGGCTCCTGCTGCTGGCCCTGAAGCAAACACCTCCACCCCTCTGCAGATCTGGGAGTGCCCGCCAGGGGGCGCCACACCTCCGCTTGCGCCAGGGCCTCCCGCATCCGCTTAGGCACACACTGCATGCCCCCTTGACCCTGATTCTCCCTGCACGCGCCCGTGGGCTGCCAGGCATCCCGCGCGGATGGGCGCGCCCCCGCGCCCTTTTGGCGGTCTCGGGCACGCGCGCCCATTGTTCCCTACTGCATCCCGGCAACAGGCCCAACGGTGGGCACTTCGCCTTCAGCCCTGTTGACAGCTGAAGGAGCTAGCTAGGAGCCTGCTGTCGGTCCAAAGACAGACCTCACCCAAGTGACCCATGGGCGCTTATCAGGGCAGGATCTGTCTCCCACGCCCGCCCCAGGCACCCGAGGGCCAGCACCCCTGCGCTCGCCATGCCCACCACGTTCATCTGGCCCGCCATCCTCACACAGCGGTCCGTGCCCCTCCGTTCTCTCGCAGGCCAAACTGCAGGTATCTGATGAGTTTGGCTTCGTGCTTTCTCACAGCGTCTCTGCGGCGATGTTCCATGCTCTCTCAAACGCTGCACACTTTTCTGGGGTCCCTCATCTCAATCAGCAGCCATGGCCATCAGAGAGAAGCCGTGCTGTCTGCTCTGCTCTCACAGGTGGCCTGTCGCACAGTGTCTCCAGTGGGCAGAGTCAGTCACCGTGTGGCACAGGACCAGGTAGTCACCCACATGCCCCTCACAACACCCGGGGGTGCCCACAACACCTGCACAGAGCAGAGCCTGTTGAGGGCCAAAGGGGCACCCAAGCAGGAGGAAGACCCTGCACTCAGAGAACAGCAGGCCAATCAGGGAAGGAACCCTGATGGCACTGGGGGTGCACACTCTGTGTTTAGGCCCCTGGGGGTCCAAAGAGGCCACTCTTTCTTCATGCCCAGGACCGGGACTCTGCAGAGAATCCTCCATGAGCAGCTCTCAGGAGACATGGGAAGGAACCCCGATGGCACTGGGCGAGCACAGTCTGCTTTTAGGGCCCTGGCGGTCTCTTGCTTCATTCCCAGGCCTGGGCTTCTGCAGAGAATCCCCCATACGGAGATCTCAGAAGACAAGGGCCACAAGAAATCCCAGACCTCCGTGCTAATCTCTTGCCCCAGAAGAAATGCCATCACCAGCTCATACAGCTCCACCGGAGGTTTCCCACTGGCGCAGAGGAAGAGGCGTACAGCCACATCCCGTGCTCGGCTATTCCAGAAATCCTCCAAAAAAGTGAGCCAGGAGGGTCCTTCTACCTCCTCGGCTCCCGGGCTTTCCCAGAAGTGCCAGCATGAAAAGGAGGCAGGTGGAACAAAGGGGCAGAAGCCAAACCAGACAGATGGCTCACCCACATGTGACAGTTCCAGGCCTGGAAAACGAAAGACTTGTCTTCTGCCGCGCAGGCGAGGGGACCCTCTGAGTCTGCCAACACCCCCTGAGCTGGGTTTCCGAGTCACAGCAGAACATCTAGACACGGAGAAGGAAGCTGCACTCCAGAGCATCCACAGAGCACTTCAGGGAGGTGAGACTGAGACCATCCCAGACCTCGCTGCCATACGTGCTGTATGGAGCGGTCCTGCACCAGCTGTCCTTGCAGCTCCCAGCACGAATCCATAGCTGGCGAAATACAGGAGGAAGCAGGCCTGCTCAGGCCCTGTGACTCTCCCAGATTCCACTAGAGGGGCTACATCTGTGCGTCTCTGTCACCCAGGAGGCGCAGTTCACCAGGCCCCCTCTTCTCTCAGCCAGAGGCTGTGATACGGGATAGCACCCTAACTGGAGAAGTTTAAAGTCCCCTCACTGTAGAAGTTTTAAGTCCCCTGAGTATAGAAGTTTTAGGACCCCTCACTGTAGAAGTTTTCAACCCCTCACTATATGAGTTTAAAGTGCTCTCAGTATAGAAGTTTTAAGTCCCCACAGACTAGCACTTTTAAGACCCCTCACTAAAGAAGTTTTCAGCCCCCGTTATAGAAGTTTTCAGCCCCCTACTATAGAAGTTTTAAGACCCCTCACTACAGAAATTTTAAGCACCCTCACTATATGAGTTTTAAGTCCCCTCACTATAGAAGTTTTAAGCCCCTTCACTACACAAGTGTGGAACCCTAAATATAGTTTTAAGCCCTCTGTATAGAAGTTTTAAGCCCCCTCATTATAAAAGTTTTCAACCCCTTCAGTATACAAGTTTTAAACCCCTCACTATATGAGTTTTAAGTCCCCTCACTACAGAAGTTTTAAGTCCCCTCAGAATAGAAGTTGTAAGTTCCCTCCCTGTAGAAGTATTATGTCCCCTCAGCATAGACGTCTTAAGCACCCACAGTAAAGAAGTTTTAAATACCCTCACTATAGAAGTTTCAGTCTCCTCACTATAGAAGTTTTAAGTCCCCTCAATATGGAAGTTTTAAGCCCCCTCAGGATACAAGTTTTAAACCCCTCACTATATGATTTTTTAAGTCCCCTCACTACAGAAGTTTTAAGTCCCCTCAGAATTGAAGTTCTAAGTTCCCTCACTGTAGAAGTTTTATGTCCCTTCATTACAGAAGTCTTAAGCACTCTCAGTAAAGAAATTTTAAATGCCCTCACTATGGATGCTTAAACTCCCTCACTATAGAAGTTTAAGGCCCCTCATTTAGGAGTTTTAAGCCCCCTCATTATCCAAGTTTTTTTTATTCATTTATTAGTTTCAGGTGCACAAGACAAAGTAATACTTAGACGTTTATCATTTATATCCCTCACACTGTGTGGACCCCCTTGCCCCCATCCGCTATCCCTCTGACATTGCACGGAGCCTTTACATTTCCATGGTCTCTATTCCTAATGCTGTACTCCGCTTCTTGTAAGTATATACATACATATATATATATATATATATATATATATATATATATATATATACCTATATATATATAAAATTATAGTGGACATTCATTATTGTTCAGCTTCAAGCTCACTATATGAGTTTTAAGTCCCCACACTATAGAAGTTTTAAGTCCACTCAGAATAGCAGTTTTAAGCCCCCTGACTATAAAAGTTTTAAGGCCCCTCAGAGTAGAAGTTTTAGGTCCCCTCAGTAAACAAGTTTTAATCCCCTCACTTTGGAATCTTAAAGTCCCTTCATGTAGAGATTTTAAGCCCCCTCACTGTGAAAGTCTTTAGCCCCTCACTATACAAGTTTTAAGTCCCCTCACTAAAAAAGTTCTAAGCCCCCTCAGTATATGAGTTTTAAGTCCCCCCATGATAGAAGTTTTAAAGCCCTTCAGTACAGAGGTTTTCAGCCCCCTACTATAGAAGTTTTCACGCCCTCACTATATGAGTTTTAAGTCCCCTCACTATAGAAGTTTTAAGACCCTTCAGTATAGTAGTTTTCAGCCCCCTACTATAGAAGTTTAAATCCCCCTCAGTATAGAAGTTTTAAGCCCCCTCACTATAGAAGTTTTAAGGTCTCTCAGAATAGAAGTTTTATGTCCCCTCAGGAAAGAAGTTTTAAACCCCTCACTTTAGAAGCTTTAAGTCCCCTCACTTTTGAAGTTTTAAGCCTCCTCACTGTAGAAGTTTTAAATCCCCTCAGAATAGAAGTTTTCAGCTCCCTACTATAGAAGTTTTCAGCCCCCTCACTATATGAGTTTTAAGTCCCCACACTATAGAAGTTTTAAGTCCCCTCAGAATAGAAGTTTTCAGCCCCCTCGCTATAGAACTATTAAGGCCCCTCAGAATAGAAGTTTTACTTCCCCTCAGTAAAGAAGTTTTAATTCCCTCACTTTGGAAGCCTTAAGTCCCCTCTTGTAGAAGTTTTAAGCCCCCTCACTAAGGAAGTTATAAGCCCCCTCACTATAAGAGTTTTAAGTCTCCTCGCTGTAGAAGTTTTAAGCCCCCTCACTATGGAAGCTTTAAGCCTAACCCTGTCGTGCGGGGACAGCCTGCCTGGTCTCTGCTCCCACTCCCCACATAAGAACGCAGGACATAATGAGGCCAAAAAGGAACACCCACCGGAGCCATATGTAGGGGAATCATTCCACTATGGTCTCACTGAAGGCTGGGTTAACATGACGTGCAACCTGCTGTCCGCTTTGCTGCCAACCAAGCGACTCTCCTCGACTCTCCCCCACTCTCCACGACTCTCCTCCGTAGCCGTGGCAGGTATATTAGTGGCCAATGTCTCAGTGGTTACAGCTGACGTCCAACCAGCCACAGCTGACGGACGTCTACTACCGGAACCAACAACCCTCTACGTGAGGCCGAGAGCCTGGAAACTGCTCTCTGGGGCTCTGTCCCTACATGCCACCCCTACAGGGTCTCGCCTCACAATCTACGCAACAAGCATCTTCCGCGAGGGTCCCTGTGCGAGGAGCCAGGAGGTGAATGCAATATCCTGGGCTCAGCCAGGGTTTCTCAGGGCACCACCAGTCCTTCTGGGCACAGCCAGACTTCCTGGACTTCTTAGGCTACCACCAGTCTCCTCCTGCCCTCCTGGCAGGCGGTACTGTGGCACTGTCACCACGCGCCAGGGATGTGGCAACACTTGAGGAGGGTGGTGATCAGGCCGCGCGTGTCACCGCTTTCATCACCTGGATCCAGAGACGGAACTCTCCCACTGATGTCTGTAAACTGAGGCCATGTAGCACGTCCACCCCTAGAATATACTCCGGAACGGGGGAGACATAAACCTTGTAGGTACGAGGGGGAAGCCTTCCTATACCCAGTGGTAAGGAAACGGCTTTCACAGTCACAGTCTGTGGGGGCAGAGCCCCAGAGAGCGGTTTCCAGGCTCTCGGCCTCATGTGGAGAGGTGCTGGCTCAGATAGTGGATGGCCGTCAGCTGTGGCTGGTTGGCCATGTGCTGTAGCCATTAAGCCATTGGTCACTGATATAACTGCCTTGGCTACGGAGGGGAGCCGAGGAGAGTGAAGGAGGAGACTGAAGGAGAGTAAGGAGAGTCGAGGACAGTTGGTCGGTTGGCAGCAAAGCAGACAGCAGGTCGCACGTCGTGTAAACCCAGCCTCCAGTGAGACCATAGTGGTATGATTTCCCTACCTATGGCTCCGTGGGTGTTCCTTTTTGGCCTCACCATGTCCTGCGTTCTTATGTGGGGAGCGGGAGCAGAGACCCCGTAGGCCGCCCCGCCGGACACCCCGCACAACACAGTCTTTCCCCCGTAGCCATCAATGCAGATTGCTGGTCCGGGAAACAGTTCTGGGTTCCCATAAACAAGACTGCAGTCTGCGTCAGTGTCAACTAGGGCCAAAACCCTTTGCACTTTAGAAGGGGACCAATGTATGGACAGTCCACGTGGGGCCTCCGGTTCCTGCTCATCCCCTCTGACCAGGTACCTTGACCCCACCCCAATCAAGCTGAAAGGAGTCGGCTTCAAGCGGCTGCATGAAGTCTTGGATGGACACGGGTCACGCTTTCCCAGACTTCTCCTTTAGGCTTCTCCGGAATTGCTATTCCAGACGCAACTGTTTCCAAAGTTCCAGCAGGAGTGCATTCGGCTGTCGGTCTATTTTCTTGCAATCGACCCCTGCTGCCACGAGATCACGCCACATCTGTGCACGTGTTACCCTCTGAGGCCCGCGACCTCGCCGCTTTACCTTTGATTTGGGCTTCCAGGTATCAACTGCGCGGACCTGCTGTCTTATCTTCCTTCGCCTTCGGCTCTCAACATCCCCTAGGGTGGCCATGGCAGTTGTAACTTCATGGATCCGTCACCCTTTTGTGAGAAGATTGGCCGGAGTTTGGGGGTTGGGAGCTCCATTGACTCCACTCGCTTCCTCCGCCTCTGCCTCAGAGTCTCCACGGTGGGGCCCCTCTACCAACATGCGGACCGAGCTTCCAATGCTTCCAGTCGGGACACCTGGTCCGGCACCTGGGCCTTTTCATTAAGTGCACTTTCCCTGGTCGGAATCTTGCTCACTGTGCCAGGTGTCTGAGTGGCTGGAGACCTCCACGGGAGATGTCCGCAACCCTCGGAGCCTGGTTGGGGGTGATCACCACAGAAAGAATAACCCCACCATCTTCTTCATTGGTTCCTGATCAAGCCCTTCCCCAGCTTTCCTAAGATTCTGCAGTTGGTAATCTTCTAGGCTTCTTCCATTATCTTGACAGCACAAATCAATTACAACACAGCCCTGATCCTCAAAGGCATTGATTTGATGAAAAGTAACAAAAGGTTTACTGTAGTACATCCCTGGAAGAAGCTGTCTAGTGTGCTTATCCACCACATAAAATCGTGTATTATACTGGGGTTCCCAGCTTATTCCATCTGAAAGGGACTTTCCCTGAATTTTAGAAGTGACGATTTTCCATAGATTCATCTTCAGAGGCTGTTCTATGAAGATTATGTAGTTCTTTGTCATTCCAAAGCTATGGTAGTAAGAAGGTTTCATCCTCTCTGCAGAAGCAATAGAACATATCACCTGGGCTCCATGGATTGTATCCCCAAGGTCCACTTTCTCTGGAGGAACCCGAATAACATTATAGAAAGAACCACGTGGCCCATAGGAGTTCCCCATGTTGTATGCTGTTCCATCCGGGTCATAATGAGTATGTGCAGTGGCTCCATTCACAGGGATGAATTTGCTCCAGTCTACCTTTTCTGTTTTTTCCAAGGTTTCAATGTCCACTTTATTCATAAAGTTGGTCTCGGAATTAACGTAGTAATCACTCTTGTACCGCACATAATTGACACTGGTGTTATCAGTCATTGCAGGCAGCTCAAACTTTGACATGAAACGTTCAAAAACATTCCTGCATGGATCAGGGAGAGCCAGTGTGCCAAATTCCCGAAATTACAATTCGGTTATGAATACTGTTGGCCATATATGTATCACTCTGTAGAAACTTGCTCCGGTATGTCACTGTACCCTTCTCCATCATGAACTGGTGAAGCAAATCCATTCCATCAAACCAGTGATTGTACCATTCAAATCTCTTTCCAGGGCTTCATCTTTATAAAACAGTCCAGAGCTTTCAGAGAAAGAGGAATCTGATTTTCCAAGAGAGGATAGTTGTGGACTATCTGGCATTTGAGGCTCCAACTCTCTTGATCTCTTGCAATTTCTAGTATCACTTTTCATAAGGTGATTTGCCATCATATTCTGGAGGCAACTGCAAGCCCTACCCCTTTGCCTTATACAACTGTTTTTCTTCTAGTCTTCTTTTTCTCCTCAACACCTCCTCCGTCCCGGCCATTTTACCCATCTTGTCTCTCACTTCCGCCTCCCTCTCCTCTCCTTCCTACTTGTGACTCAGTCCCCCTAGAAACCCTGAGAGGAAGGATCCATTCTCTTTCACTGCCTTCTTTCACACTCTCACAGGTGGACATTCCTCCAGCCCAAACCCAAGACCAGTTTACTACATGGCGGCGGTGTCAGGACCTTCCTCTTCAGCCCATAATTTTAATTTTTTGAGGAACCTCCGTACTGTTTTCCATAGTGGCCGCACCAATTTGCAATTCCACCAACAGTGCACGAGGGTTCCCTTTTCTCCACATCCTTGCCAGCATTTGTTGTTTGTTGACTTATTGATGATAGCCATTCTCACAGGTGTGGAGTGATATTTCATTGTGGTTTTAATTTGCATTTCTCTGATGGTTATTGACATTCAGCATCTTTTCATGTGTTTATTGGCCATGTGGATGTCCTCTTTGGAGAAATGTCTATTCAGGTCCTCTGCCCATTATTTAATGAGGTTGTTTGTTTATTTTACTTCTCAGTTGTATGAATTTTTAAATAAATTTTAAATAGTAACCCCTTATCAGATGTATCATTGATGACTATTTTTTCCTATTTAGTAGTCTTTTTATTTTGTTGATAGTTTCATTTGCTCTGCAAAACTTTTTAGTTTGATATAATCCCAGTTTTTAATTTTTTTAATTTTGTTTCTCTTGCTCGAGGAGATAGATTAAAAAAATATCTCTAAGAGCAATGTCAGAAAATTCACTGTCTATGGTTTTTCTAGGAGTTTTATAGTTTCAGGTCTTACATTTAAGTCTTTAATCCATTTTGAGTGTATTCTTGTACGTGGTGTAAGAAGGTGGTCCAGTTTCATTCTTTTTGTGTATATATGTCCAGTTTTTCCAGCACCATTCATTGGATAGACTGGCTTTAATCTGTTGTATATTCTTGCCTCCTTTGTCATTGATTGAACACCCATATAGGCAGGGGTTTATTCCTGGGCTGTCTATTCTATTTCATTGATCTATGTGCCAATATCATGATGTTTTGATTACCATAGCCATGCAGTATTTAATATAAGGTAGCGTGAATATCTCCAATTTTGTTCTTCTTTCTCAAGATTGTTTTGACTATTCTTATGTGGTTCCATACAAATTTTAGGATTATTTGTTCTGCTTCTGTGAAAAATGCCATTGGTATTATGATAGAGATTGCATTGAATCTGTAGATTGCTTTGGGTTGTATGGACATTTTAATAATGTTAATCATTCCAATCCATAAGCATGGTATATGCTTCCATTTATTTGTAACTTTTTCAATTTCTATCTTCAGTTTCTTATAGTTTTCTGAGTACAGTACAGATCTTTCATCTCCCTGGTTAAATTTATCCTAGGGATCTTTTTTTTAATGCAGTTGTAAATAGGATTGTTTTCTTATTTCTCTTTCTGACAATTCATTATTGGTATATACAAATACAACCAATTTCTGTGTGTTAATTTTGTAACCTGGTAATTTACTGAAATTATTTATCAGTTCTAATAGTTTTTTGGTGGAATCTTTGGGATTCTCAATTATTCCATCTACATTGGAGGCAGAAGTAACTATATCCAAGAATGTTTGGACCTCCCAAGTTTTAATTTGTCATAAGTGGAATTAATAATAGTTCATAAAAATAATCCTAAATTATCAGTCGTTTCTTGTGTTAACATACACAAGAAATGTATGTTTATTTATGAATATTTACTGGGGGTAGGGTGAGGGTGGACCAGCACACAGTGGATTTGTATATCTAATGTGATCAGAGGGAATTTGTAGAATATAGTGAGTAGCTGTGTGATGGAAGTAGGGTGCAAATAGATGATACAGAGAATTAAAATGCTGGGGTAGAAAAAAAGGGCAATGCTGCTCAGGGCATCTTCTACCCAATCTGAGGCATCTTCCTGAAGCTCGTTTTAGCAGTCTTAAAGAGCTCAGGTCGTCTAGTGCAATCCAGTGCATTAGAGCATGATATATTGATTGAGCATTTGTATCTGTCTGTGAAAGTATTAAAAACTCTGGAATTTCAATACATTTTTACCCTTAGTCTATCTCTTTTAAAAGAATCTGAATTTCTTTAAACGAATATGAATTTCTTTGCCTGGCATGAGTTTAAAGCTGAATGGGGACAGCAGTGAAGATAAAGAGTCCAAGCTTAAGTGACACGTGAATCATGCCTGTAGAATTTATTATGTACATTACCTAAGGCAAGATGTTTAATCTCCCCAATCCTCATTCCTCTTCTGTGTAATGGGGATATCGTACCTAAAAATGTTGTACGCTGGCATTGAATGAGATAAAATGCATCGAGTACTTACAATATAGCTAGGCATTATACTATTAGTTGGGGGTTTTCCAGAGGAAGAAAATCAAGTGTGTGTGTGTGTGTGTGTGTGTGTGTGCGTGCGTGTGTGTGTGTGTTCATACAGAAATTTATATGCAGTTATAGAGGCTGGCAAATCTCAAATCTGCAAAGTGGGCTGGCAGACTGGAGATACAGGAAGGAGCTGATGTTGCAGTTGAAGTCTGAAGGCCATCAGCTGGCAGAATTCCTTCTTGTTCTGAAGGGGTCAATAATTTTTTTCTACACAGGGCTTCAACTGATTAGATGAGGCCCACCCACATTATGGAGAGCAATCTGCTTTACTGGAAGTTTACAAGTTAAATGTAAATTTCATCCAAAACAGCTTCACAGAAATATCCAGAGTAATGTTTGATAGAATGTCTGGGCACCATGGCCCAGTAAGTTTCACCTATAAAATTAACCATCATAGTATTTATGTTTATGAACATTATTTGCTTATTTAACTCTCTCATCAACCCTGTGAGGTAGATTAGATACTGTTTTCCCAAGTTCAGGGAGCATCTGAGGTTCAGGAAGATAAAGTAACATGCACTAGACTGAAATTTGAACAATCTGTAGTCAGATTTGTTTGACTACAAAGCCCATGCTCTTAAGAACTTTATTGAAATGTTTACCATCACAGTGCCTGTTGCGTAGTAGGTGCTCAGTTAAGGACAGTTCCCACTTCTTGCAGTGCAGACTGCTGGTTCATCCCTCACTCCATGCATGACTCAGCTGTAAGGAACTGAATAACTAGGTCAGATCTGTATGGTCTTGTATTCTTAATGCTTACTAAAGTGTCTGGTACACAACGTGTGTGCCATAAATTTATGCCTGAATGCACTTGGAAATACTATTTGAACCTCTTATATTTTTTTCATGAATGATTATTTTCTGTAAAGTGCCAAGAGCTGGGGAGAAAACAAAGCTGGATATGGCCTATGCCCTGTTCTAAAAAATCTTGTAGTTTCATATTGGAAATGAAGAATGAATGACTGAATTCATTCATTCTTCACTTAAAAAGTATGTATTTATTTCCTACTCTGTGACAGGCATTAATATAAGAGCTGGGAATGTAGTGCAGATCCTGTATTAAATTCCTTTTGCTGCTATAACAAATTACCATCAACTTAAACAATATGATCCTATTATCTTCCAGTTCTGGAGCCAAAGTCCGAAATAAGTCTTACAGGGCTAAAATCAGGATATTGGGAGCACTGGCTTCTTTTGGAAGCTTTAGGAGCATCTATTCTTGGCTTCTTCTGGCGTCCAGAGTCCACTTGCAATCCTTGGTTCATGGTCCCATACCACATGTTTTTTTTTTTTTTTTTCTCCTCTGTTTCTTTTATTGCATCATCTTCTATTGACAAATCCCTTGCCTCCCTCTTATAAAGACTCTTGTGATTACATCATGTCCACCCAGATAATCCACTATAATATGCCCATCTCAAAAATCCTTAATTTATTCACATCTGCAAAGTATCTTGTGCCATGTAAGGTAACCTATTTACAAGTTCCAAGGATTAAGATATGGGCATCCTGGGTTGGCCTTTATTCAGTCTACCTTAGATCCTTGTACAGTAAATGGAGAGAGACACAAAAACAATTAGTGTGCAACATAGTATTATTATGTTTTGGTAAATGCCATGATGGAAAATAAACCATGGTAGAGGGAGAATGACTAGGAAGGAGAAGTTCTTGTGACGGATGATCAGGGAAGGCCTGTGTGGTGAGGTGGCATTCGGGCAGTCTCTAGGACTGAAGGGTGCCCTGACTATTGCCCCGTGACTGAAGTCTCATCCTGAAACAACAGCTTCCTACCTGGAGCAAAGCACAGCATTCTGTCCAGCTTTTCCATTATGGGCTTTCAGCTCTTAATGGCATTTCTGACTCCAGTCAGTTACTTATTAACCAAGACAACAGTGCACGGGGTCCAACTCAATGCTGTACCCAAGAGATTAACTAAGTATATGCCTGGGCAAAGGGGGAGCAGCATCGCTACCAGAAAAGGGGAAACAGTTCAGTTTTAATAAATTTACCCATAATTTTGCAATTAGAAAGCCTAGAAAAATATTTTAATTTACCCTTATACAAATTTAATGTAATTTTGGAGAATAAATTTTCTTTTCACCTGCCTGTGTGGAGCAGTGAATCATAATCTTTACTCCGATCATAGTCTTAATGTGCTTGTGGCCTCTCCCTTCTGGGCTCAGCTTTGCGCCAGCTGACTTTCCCCAGTGTCCACCCTGCCTGGGAAGTCTGGTCACATATCAGGAACTGGCCCTCACAGCCACTGCCCTTCCCCCCCAGCACGTGCTCCTGCTACCAAACTGCTTCCTACCTGAGTCTCCAACTTTGTTGTTTACTAGCTGTTTTTCCTAGTTTTCCCAGATTGAAGTTAACGTCTAGAAAGGCAAAGACCCTTATGAGTAAAGTGTCGAACCATCGGAAATATACCCAGCTGTTTCCATAGTGGAGTTTAAGAGCATTTAGCTAATTACAGTCCTCAGGAAGAGAAAGTTTCTTAATGGAAGCAGCAAGATCTTTTCTGTCTACAGTGGGAGCCAGTCGCCAATGGATAAATAGGAGTTATGTCGCACCCCTCTTCGTTTATGCCCTCACAGGGGAGAGTATCGTAAAGTGCCTCCTCCGCAGGCTTAATGCTATGATGTGTATTTTGACAATGATGCTTTTTGGGGGCCATGAAAGTAAAAGCACCATAAAATCAGATGGAAACAGAGTATAAATTGAACTGAATGAGTCCCAGCCCAGCTTCACCATTGCACCTCGGCTGAAATGGCCTGACTGCTCTGTCATCTCCAGCTGCTTCAGTGGCTGAACTTCCAGGAGCCTGGTGACAGGACAATCAGTTGAGCCAGATTGGCCTAGAGGGTGTGAGAAAAGAGGAGAGAGAGGGAGACAGGTCCTGTCCTTGTGATGTGCATGCATAAGGGCCCTGAAAGCATGTGAGGGGTGTGTGTGTGTGTGTTGGGTGTGTTGATGCTTGGCCAGGAGACGGGTCAGGGCTCCTGGCTCCTGCATTGTAAAAGGTGGCTGCCACTCCTTTCATGAGGCATCTCCAGGAGCGGGTTTTCTCTTATTAATCACAGTAATATTAATAAGTAGGCAATTACGTTTTCCCAAGGATGCACATGAGATTCTTGGCTCTAGAAGACCTGTGCTAGCAGATAGAGTTAATTGCAGGGAGCTGGAATTTTGCATCTGGCTCAAGGTTCATTTTCAGGTTCAGAGAGATAATGACAGGCCCAGAGTTGTCCAGGATTTTTGGCTCAGACAGGTCACCCTCAGGTTTATTAGACGATGAGCTCAGCATCTTAAGAGGCATGACTTCTTCATCTCCCCCAGGCAAGATTTGCTGAGTAGCTGCTGCCCCCGACCGCTCTGCCAAAGGGTTGCCCTCACTAGCTAACTCCTCCTCATCCTGGAGAGCAAGGGGAGAGTCATTCCCCAATTGTGGCTCACACACTCTAACCGAAGAAAAGAGCAGTCAAAATGCTTTAATGAAATAAAATCAACTGAAAAAAAAAAAAAAGACTGAAAACAGTGCTGATCTGATGAGCTTTGGCATCTTCCCATTATCAGGGTCATTGTAACGGTCTCCTGGGAGTGGGAGTTTCTCTGAAGCTCTCTCTGGCTCACCTCCAAATCATCTTGCTGTTACTGCCTCGCCATCTGATGCCTCTGCTCAGGGGCCCTTCACAGTTTCCTGTATCCTCTGCACAAAGCAGGCTCCCCTGCTGAGTAACCCACACTCAGGTTGCCCATCCTGCTGGTGTCCCAGAATGCTGCCTCCATTCTCTTCTGTCCACTCTCCTCAGCGTTTCTCACTGGTGTGAGCTCTCTCCTCTTTTGCCTTTTACCCTGCTCTTCTGCTTATTTTGAAGGTCCTCTGCTCTCTTCTTCCCTTAAACAATCATTTCTGTCCCTGAGGGTGATGGTGACGCTTGCCACCTGCAGGAAGCCTTCCCAGACTTATCCCTGGCTATACCAAGACTTGTTCCCTGGACTCCTCTTAGACCTGCTGTCACACAATTTAAACTTTACACTTTCTTGGTAGTTTTGCTCATTTCTTGTGTGCCCTGTGTTAGGTTTTTACCACCCAGCTTCACTGTAAGTGCCTGGAAGACAGAGCTCAATCTTTTAATTACTCAGTGGGACAGTTTGGTATATGGGAGATGCAGCAGACCTGGGCACAGAAAACCAAAAAGTCTAGTTTTGCTACTTGCTACCTGCGGAAATTTGGGGAAATTATTTCCCATGTCTGTTAGGTTTCTTACCGCAGGCATAGAACCCTACTTAAGGTAAGGGTTGTCTTTTCACATGCTTCCCTCTAGGGCACAATGCCCAGAACTTGGGCCCAGGGCTATTCATCGGCATAGACTCTTTCTTCAACTACAGTAGCATTAGTGTGATGATAGATATTCAGCTTTTCCCTTCTGGGCACAAAGTAGGATTATACTTCCCTGCCCATTAGGTGTGATTATAGACTATTATTTTATGAGTCAATAAAATGTGAGCATGACTGACACTTGTCACTTCCCAATGGAAGCATTAATAGCTGAAGCATGTATCAACATTCCGCCCTCCCCTCGTGGTAACTGAAAAGTGCATTGTTTTAAACAGTAGTTACTCCCTCAGCCTGGATCCTTGAGTGAAGACTCAATGATGCAACCAGAGGTTCCATCTGGTCTGAGAAGGTCATGTAATGTGAGCAAGAAAAGAACCTTTGTTATGTTAAACCACGGGATTTTGTGGTTTTTATTAACACAGTATAACCTTAGCCGATCCTGTGTGATCTACCATCTTCCTTAGTCTTTGCCCCTATTTCCCTTCTTTGTTTGGCTTTCTCTTTTTCCTGATCTCCCTCACCCACGAGGAATAACCTGCAGCTGGGCTGCAAACCCCCATCGGCAGTACTAAGGACATGAGAAACTATTGGAGAATGAGTTCCAGATAATCTCAATGGTAATGTCTCCACTAATTTCAGAACCAGAAAATTCTCTTTGCTCTTCTGATGGACAGACTTGAAGGTGTCAAATAATATTTCAGCTGACCGAGGCTTGGACTTAGATTTTGTAAGTGGTGAGTCAATACTTCCCCAACATATCCTTCTTCTATCCAGATCAAGGTGCAGGAGAAATACAAAGAATGTTTAAAATGTTAGAAGCAATAAAAAAAATTCTGTAGTAAATTTGAATTGATAAGATCTCCTGTGGGCCTTTTTTTTTTTTTTCATGTGTCACCTCAGTAATCTAAGTTATTACAACCTCCAAACATTTCTTGTCATATCAGGATCTGGAAGGGTGTTTTTTCCATTTTGCTGAGAAATGGAAATAATGATTCCCTGGGGATCTCTGGAATGGCTGTCTGAGAGATCCATGGAAATCAAATGTCTTGGTGGAATTAGCTCCTGTTCCATATGTTCTTACCCTTCTCAGCTCCAAACACACCTACCTAATTGTGTCTGCAGTAAGAATCATTAAGAGAAATTCCAAGAACAAAAAGGAGCGAGGAAAATGACTTTGCATCTGAGAAGAACAATACTATACAATTGTGTTCTTCAGTCGTGGATAACCTAGACCTTTCTTTAATGAACAAAATTGGCAAATGTTGTTATCTAACGGTGTGTCTGAGAAACAAGAACACTTGTTTTTCTCGCTGTACAGCAAGGCCCAGATGTGCTTAAATCAAGGGTAAGTGTGGCATCCCAATCCCCAGATAAGACTCATGGGTTAGTTAAAAACCTAGAGAACAAGGAGGAGCAAAGAAAAGAAATTCAAATGTTTCCAATCACTTTGCTTGTAGGAAACTGGAGCGGGGGACTAGATGGATGAAAGAAATTTAGAGTGATTTCTATCCCTAGAAGTTCAGACATTGAGAATCTAGTCTGCAGAATGGAACAGGTGATTCTAGAAAAGGGTTCTGGGCAAGTGTGGTTTTCAGAAATAGTTTTCACAGCAAACAAAACGCCACACACAGAACGCATAACTTCCAGTGAACTGGTTTATTGTGTAGTAGCAGTCGTATGATGGAAGTTACCCACTCCCTTCTCAATTTAGGTGCTGGACATGAAAATTAAAGTTGCAATTTTTTAACTGAAAGAATCCCTGGAAACAAATTTTGCACTAGCCGATTTATAGATGTGAGGGTTTAAATGGCCATGACCTAAGAGAATTATAGCAACATTGACACATTTAAAGATGTCCTTTTCTCTCCAACTCAGCATGGGTGAACACACGAAATACAGAGATTATTCAGTTTTACAGGAAAATGATAATGTTTTATGAATACTGAGAAGTATTACAAGCTTTGGCAAACTGTGAAATATTTCAAAATGGTGTGCTTGCTAATGGAACTATTTAGGGAAAACTAAGGAGGTGAGAACAAAGGGAAGGATTCCCTGTCTTTCAAAATGATGAACAGGCTCAGCTGACTTCATGTTTACACATTTATTTAAGGCAGAGGAGGGGAAAGAACTGGGATTGCATCTAGGAGACACTGGACTGAATCCCAGAACTGCCACCTTCAGCTGTGTTACATTAGGCAGATAACACAACTTCTCTGAGCCCCAGGTTCCAGATCAGTGAAGCTACTACAGAGGGTTGTTTTTGAAAAAAAAAAAAAGCTTCATTGAGAAACACTGTGTAATTTTGTTAATTAGTTTCAGGTGTACAAATCAATGTAATAATTAGACATTTAGACCCCTCACAAAGTGGTCACCCCTCTCCTCCAATTTACTACCCCTCTGACATCGTATATAGCTGTTACAGTTCCATTGACTCTATTCCTTACACTCCACTCCACATCCTGTGACTATAAACATATACATATACATATTCATATACATATATATATATATATATATATATATATATATATATATATAAAATTATAGTTGACATTCATTATTTTTCAGCTTCAGCTTCAGGTGTACAGTGCAGTGATCAGGCACCTACACCGTCCATGAAGTGGTCTCCCTAATAAGACAAGTGTCCATTGGATACCCTACAAAATCTTTACATTATTGATTATATTCCCCAAACTGTCTTTCATATCCCCGTGGCCATCTTGTGGTTACCAGTTTGCACTTTCTAATCCCCTCACTTTCTCCCTCATCCCCACCCGCCTTCCGTCTAGCAACCCTCATTTTTTTCTCTATATCGCAGAGACTGTTTCTGATTAGTTTGTTCATTTATTCTATTCTTTAGATTCCACATATAAGTGGGATCATATGGTATTTGACTTTCTCCATCTGACTTATTTCACTTTTCGTAATGTTCTCTGGGTCCATCCATATCATTGCAACTGGTAAAATTTCATTATTCTTTATGGCTGAGTAATACTCCATTGTATAAATGTACCACAGTTTCTTAATCCAGTCGCCCACCGATGGGCATTTCAGTTGTTTGCATGTCTTGGCTATTGTGAATAACACTGCAATCAATATAGGGATGCATGTATTTTTTCCAATTAGTGTTTTGGATTTCTCTGGATAGATACCTAAGAATGGCACTGCTGGGTCATAAGGTAGTTCCATTTCCAAAACCATTGTGTAATTTCAAAAGAACATCAGAAACGTGAGAAGTTGTTAATATGATTGTCATCATTGTTGCTCTTAACTTCCTATTTTTGATGGGTGTGTAATCTATGCCTAAGTGAACCCAATCTATAATGAGTCTTTCCTCAAAAGATGGATGTGTGGGTCTGTGTACACAGAGAAGATAAATGAGTTGTTCTCCTATTTTCATTTTGATGGTTAATTTTATGTGTCAACTTGATTGGGCTAAGGCATTCACCAAAGCTGGTAAAACATTTTTTTATGAGTGTGTACTATGAGGGTGTCTCTGGAAGAGATTAGCATTTGAATTGGCAGACTGAATAAAGAAGATTGCCTTCCCCAATGTGGGTGGGCATCATCCAATCTGTTGAGGGCCTGAATAGGACAAAAAGGTAGAGGAAGGGCGAATTCGCTCTCTGCCTGAGCTGGGACAGCCATCTTCTCCTACCCTTTTACCTTGGCTCCTCTGGTTCTCAGCCTTTCGACTCAGCCTGAATTATACCACTGGCTTTCCTGTTCTCCAGTTTGCAGACAGCAGGTGGTAGGGCTTCTTGGCCTCCATAATTGCATGGGTCAATCCCTGTCATAAATCTCTTCTTATGTATATCTCTATATATCCTATTGGTTCTGTTCCTCTGGAGAACGCTGACTAATACATCATGCTACTCATGATCAAGAGAGATCCTAGAATATAGTTAACTAGCCCCAAAGATTACTAATCTCTGGACAGTATTTCAAAAGGTACTGAAAACTCAACAGAGAACCCTTTCCCCACAACTGTCCTCTGTGCAACACTATTTCTAAAAGAAGTATTGCAGATGAGTTGGAGAAAGCTGAGAGCGAGAGAGCAAGAGACAGAGAGAGAGAGAGAGAGAGAGAGAGAGAGAGAGAGAGAGAGAACTACAGGGACCAGAGGATGGAGATGCTTACACAGGAAGCTGAACCTCACAAAGCAGGACTTTGGTCTGAGCTTGAGTAGCGGGGGAACCCAATGCATGTGATTAAAGTCTACAAAAACACGAGCAGTGTAAATTTTGTTCAGCCACCTCCATATAGCCTTGTTTATTTGATATGTGATTATAGGGACAATTCTAGAGCTTGAGGAGACTTTAGAACAAATCTTTAAAATATGTGCACACACAAAGGACAATGACACTTCTGGTTCACAGCCACACCCTCTCATATCTGCTAATTGATCTCCCTGCCAGTTTCTTCTTCCCATTCAATTCACCCCTCACCTCATAGCTTCAGAGATACTTCTAAAATGTACAACTGATTATGCCAACCCCAACTTCAACTTACACTTTCGTGTAGGCTTACTGAAATTATAGATGTGGCTTTCTCAAACTGTATACAAAGAGGTCGCGGTTGAAGATGCTGAAGACAAATGTTTTACTTTAGTAGTAAAATAAGACTGTACCAACACTTTGCTCTCACCATGAGTATAGCCAACAAGTTATCCTAAATTCTAAGCTTCACAGTGGTCCTTGGAACTGAAGAACAGTGGAGAGAAACCTTGAGCTTCTTCTAAGGGACAACATTTGTCTTTTCCTTCTTTCTGTTGTTAACTTAATGGACCTTAGAGCCAATTCTGTGATCATCCTGAAGTGTGATTACTTGCTTTAGAGAAAGACTTGGGCTGTGATCCTTGCCCCTACTAGGGAGGGAAAATGGGTAATTCAGCTTCTTCAGTTACAAGCCTGTCTTGTTGCCCTAGAAACTTCTGACATAGATCTCTTCAGGACATCACCTAATTCCAACGTCACAAGGTATCCCAGGCTGAGATTCACTCAAGAGTCTATCAGTTCAAATTAGGTGCAGCTTCTTCATTTAAACAAGCTTATCAGAAAGTTGAACAGTGAGCACCAGATGACAGCATTGTAACCTGCCTGAAATTCTTGGTGACACTTTAAAAATAATTTGAGCCCCGACAATTTATTTTTCCCAGAGAAATTAAAGCCTAATTGAATAAATCCCACCTCCACAGAGAAAACAGTTTCTTAAACTAGCTACAAAATTATCTACTCTCTACGTGATTTACTGTGCATTTCTGCTGTTCCAAAGACTGGACCTTCAGGTTTTTGGGGAGAGCTGTTGTGAGCTCTGCGATTGGTTCCTTTCCCCAACTTTTGTCTTCCCTCAGCTCTTATGTTCTAGAAGGCCTGAGTAAATGCTGTTACTCCAATGGAGCCCAAACTCCTGATGAGCTACACTCATGACAACCCATCCCCCCACTAGGCCCTCTTTTTATTCTTCTCTGTGAAGACCTTTCTTTTTTCAAGCAGGTTCAACCCACAACTCAAGCCTACTTCCTGGACTAAACTCTTCCCTCTTCTACTGTATATAGGGCCAATGTTTGTATTTTCTGCATTGGAAGGTCTTTTCTCTTTCCTACAGGTTTTGAATACAAAGCAAAACCTGTTTGTTTAAATTATTTGTTTTTATCCTGAGTTTCTAATATCTCAGTTCCAAATCATAACTGATAGTTTCCTGTTCACATACTACATCTCTCACTTTATTTCTGAAGTCTTTTGGCTGTTCTGAACAAACTCACACACATTTCCATTTGTTGTCCATTTATTCTTTCATTGTGACTGAACCTGTATCTGGCGTCTCTGTAATCCATAACCATCATTCAGTGTTTAACTATTGTTCATTGAGTCACCTTGAGAGCACATGGTGCCGGGGTCTACAGAGAGACTGTTGCAAGCTATCGAAATTTCTAGGTAACTTCTGCCTCAGATCTTTTTCTGAACCTAAACCCAGACATTTAAAATACGTAAAGAAAAAAATAATATAGAGCAGCAAATTCATTCCTTTTTACTGCCTCTTCAAATATTAAAAATCTCTAATCCCGTAACTCCTATGTAATTGGAATCTGATATTTTGAGACAGAAAAATAGAAGATAAATTTCAGAACAATTGTTCCTTAGTTGCGCCAAAGGATTAGGGGAGTTTATAACAATCCTGGAGACACTGGCTGTGGAAGAGGTGTTGTCATTGTTTGTAATTTCGATGTGAAACCACTAGACATCCTAGGATCACCCCAGCTTTTTAACTGGATAGCCTTGGTAAGTGAAGGCCAGTGGGGGTACTGTTGAACCATTAGGGTAACACTGCATCCTGAATCTCCTTGACTAAAAGGTAGAATATGACCTTCTTAAAATAGAACCTTTCCCAGAGCTCCCTCCTGTGTGACCTTGGAAATCTCAGGAGCATAACTGAACACAGATACCCATTTGCTTCATTCAACAGAGCACTGTTACTGAAGGTGGTGTTGAATGGGCCAAAATTTTCAGGATGATGATCACCTGGACATAGTCACACATGAAACCCTGAAATTAGGGTTTCTGCAGGAAGAGTCTGTGTGGTAGTCTTGGGGGTTTGGTAGTAACAAGATATCAAAAGTCAAATATTCAATAAAGTTGGCCACCATGTACTCTGTGTAAATAAATTTAGCAATTATTTCAGCCCTTCTTGATGGGAGATGACTTTTAACTATGTCATTTCAGAGAAGGAGGAACACAGAAGAGATCCTTGAAGCTGAAATTTCCCTGTTAATGAATGGGAACTATTGCCAAGTTGGAGAAATTAGTCTATCCCAAACAGGGTATTTTTGAGGCACAGCTAAGTAAGCACATTAGCCACTAGAATGCTAATTAATAAACACCATTACTAAGTCTGTCATCTCAGAATGGACCAAGAGTCAGATCAACTGCACTAATAAAGTAATTGGCTTTATGACCGCCTGGAGTTCTAAGCCCAGAACAACCAATGTCATTCTACCCTAGATAGAATTTCGCCCAGGGACTCAATCACCTCTGATAAATGAGTCCTATAATTCCTGTTTTCCCAAGACCTGGAAAATGTGAACATTTATATAACTGGTAGAAGATAAACCTGAAAAGGTAGCTGAAAAGTCATGGCCAGGCATGATTTAAGAAAAACTAGGAGTGTTATTATAAAAGCAAAATTGTAGGATGTTTTTAGGAGGAGGAAATGTGTTGAGTACTTCCGAGAGATGGAGTGAAAACGTGTTAAAAACATCAATAAGAATTGGCAATATGGAGTTTTTGGTGATTTTGACAAGCACATGTTTGGTTAAATGATAAAGGTAGATACCAGGGTAGTATGGGATGAAGTATCAATGAGGAAATGAGTACTAAAGGTAGTATGTCTAGAAACTAGAACA
Organism: Rhinolophus hipposideros; assembly: GCF_964194185.1. Lineage (NCBI taxonomy): Eukaryota > Metazoa > Chordata > Mammalia > Chiroptera > Rhinolophidae > Rhinolophus > Rhinolophus hipposideros. The sequence goes on along the minus strand of NC_138061.1, from coordinate 59,194,013 downwards.
TTTAGATTGAGCTATGAAGAGGATCAGAGAAATGAGATGGTGGGTGAAAAGAGAGAGTTATTTTTAACTTTCAAATGGAAAATAATAAACAAGTATTTTTGCTGATGAAAATAATACAGGTGAATAGAGAGATTGATAATGCAACAGAGAATGGCTAACTGAAGAAGAAAATTCCTAAAGATTGCAAGAAGTAAAAGAATCCAGAGGACAGGTGGATAAATTAGAATTAGGAAATACCCTTATTTGCAACAGGATTGAAGAAAAAGATGGATTCAAGTGGGTTTATAAATTTGGTACACGGAATTTGAGGACGTTTGTGTACCTGGCTTATTTTTCCTAATGATGCATGAAGAAAATCATTAGTTGAGAGTGAAAAGGAAAGGGAGAATACTTTCAGAAGGAATGAGGTAGGGAGGTGAGATTGTTGACTGGGAAGAAGAGATAGACTGGGTGTTCTGAAACACTGGGACTTTCAGAAAATAGAAATCCTTAGAGAAATGGTTGTGTGGTGCACCTTGGTAGATGCTCCCAAGGGTCTCTGGGCACAAATATGGCACAGAGAGTCGCCTCTTGAACTAGAAAGACCATATGAATTTTGGCAAGGAGCATCTCAACACTAACTTGTGCACACAGGGGGCCAAAAATCAGAAAGGCTTTCTATACTCCCCAGTGCTATGTAATTACCCTAATACTTGTTATAACCCCCGGTTGAGGATTCCCAAGGATTATTGAAGTTGAAGTTCTCATTTGCCTGAGAGAGAGTGAATAGAGGCAAAATTAAATCGATTTCATCCAAACAAAGAAACCTAATACATTTTGAGCACCTCTCTCTCTGGATTTTGAGTCATACTCAGTGTGCTGTAAAGGAAAAGTCAAGTGTAATGAGAGTTTATAAAAAAGGACCTAACCACTAGGCAGTCAAGGAAAGCCTCTCTGAGAAAATGATCTTGAGGCTGAGAATTGAAAGATGCATAGAGTTAACCAGCCGAAGAAGGAAAAGAAAGAGTAAAAACCTCTAAGACAGGAAATAACTGATGCCTTCTGTGATCATAAAGAAGGTTAATGTGGATGATGCATGATGGGTAGTGGAAGAGTGCCCTGATATGAAGGAGGAGGTGTGGAAAAGGGTCAGATCACGCAGAACCGTACAGTGAGAAGCAAGGCCATGCCTAAAATGTCCTCTGGTAGATTCGTGGGGAAGGATTTGAACAAAGGCCAGAAATAAGGTATCCATTTAGAAGGTTTCTAGTACAGTAGTACAGTGGCAAAATGATAATTATTTGCAGAAATGATGCAATGATGTAAAGAAGGTCCAATAGACTCAAGACCTATCCTGATAACGGAATTGCCAGTACTGAATTGAGAAAGAAGTTATCAAGCATAACTACCAGGTTTCTAGCATGACCTAATAGATCTATGGAGGTTCCATGCACTTAGATAAGAAAGTCTTCAAGAGGAACAGCTGTGGGGTGGGGGTGGGGGCGTGGAACGATAGTAAGAGTACATTTCTGGGCTTAGAAGTTTACAAGCCAGTGAAGCACTCAAATGGTGATGTTCTACATGCAGCTGGTTGGATGATTCTGGAACACGGAAGATGTCTGAGTTGGTGACAGGCACTTGTGAATTGTCAACCCTGAGATGCTATTTCAGCTAAAGAATAGATGAGGCTACCTAGGGGTACACAGTAGAAGAGGAGATCCAGGATTAAGCCCATAGAACTCCACTATTTAAAACTGGTAAAAGAGGGGTGGCCAGATGGCTCAGGTGGTTAGAGCGTGAGCTCTCAACAACAAGGTTGCCGGTTCAATTTCCACATGGGATGGTGTGCTGTGCCTCCTGCAACTAAGATTGAAAACGGCGACTGGACTTGGAGCTGAGCTGTGCCCTCCACCACTAGAGTGAAGGACAATGACTTGGAGCTGATGGGCCCTGGAAAAACACTGTTCCCTAATATTCCCCAATAAAACATACACACACACAAACACACACACACAACAACAACAACAACAACAACAACAAAACTAACAACAACAACAACAACAACAAAACTTGTAGAAAAGATGGAGCCAGAAAAGGAGACAAAAAACGAGAGTTAAAGGAGCCAGAGAAGCAGAAGGAAAACCAAGAGACTGTTGTTAGAGAGGCTAAGGGAAGATAGTGGTTGAAGTAGAGTCTACTCTGCCATTATGGCATGAAAGAAGCCATAGATAATATGTAAGTGAATGAGCCTGGCTGTGTTCCAATTAAACTTTATTTACAAACATGTGATGGGCTGTAGTGTGCTGATCTCTGACATAGAGTTCTGTTGAAAAGTCTAGTTAAATGAGAACTGAAAATTGTTTATTTGATTTAGTTTCAGTAAGATCATTGTTGCCCCTATTAAGATTAGTTTCCATTAATTGTTGGGGACAAATGCCCTACTGGTATTTACTGAAGAAAGAATGAGAGGTTAGGAAGTTGAAGTCATTTACAACTTGCTCTTTTCTTGTGCAGTTTAATTTTTAGAGGAAGATAGGACAATAGCAAGGATAAAGTATGAGGTTAGGAAAATTTTGTTTTATTAATATTTGCAATTTTTAAAAAGAAACTAGAGTAAGCAGAATAATGCAGAAGAATGACACGAAAAGTCCCCTTTAAAATGGAATTGGAAGATATCCAGAATAATATGGAGAATTTGGTTTTTGGACACTTCTTTCTTTTTAAGGAGAAAGGTTAGGTTATGGCAAGTGTGGTGAGTTAGTTGGATGAGAAGATGGGGATATGTGCTTCTGATAACTTTTTCTTTTTCTTTCTTTCTTTTTTTTAAATGAAGTACCACAAAAGAAATTTCACTGTCAATGAGAAGTAGGTTGGGGGGAGAGAAAAAAAAAGAAATCGGATATTTAAGAAATGTATACTGTGTATACCGTATTTCTATTAATTATTCTTCCATTGGTTGAGCATTTAGGATATTCTGTGTTTTCTGATATTAAGAAATAGTGATGTGTTGAACTGTCTTTGCAACAAAATAATTCTATTCATAGCTACTTCCTTAGGATAGATGCTCAGAATTGGAAAAAAAAAATGTTTCTACTTTTTTTTTCTTAAAGAATTATTTGTATTTTTTTGAACCAACACATTGATTTGTTAAAACTCAACTGGAAAAGAAAATCTTGTAATGATGACCTGGCTGAGAGTGCTGCAATTTACTAGATATGTAATCCACTGTAAATTACCAAATTAGGATTAGTAAAACTTTAATTTCTTTAAAACTGAGGCCCCAACACACTAGTGGATTACATAGAGCGTGTGTCGTTGTGCATAGAATAGAGGTTAACACACAACATTTTGGGGCTTAATGTTTGCTCAGTCTGAAAGAATCCAAAGTGAAAGCAGCAATCTGATCTAATTAATCTTCTGTATTAGGATTTTGGATTGATGAAGTTCAGATGAATTCCTTGGATCTATGGGGAATGTCTTCATGACTACCATTAAGAAAGCTATCAGTAAGAAAATTAGAAGGCAGCATTCAGAGACTAATCTACAAATAATGAGTATTTTCATTTTCCAAAGCAAATTAATCAATCTAAAAATGTTCACATCTCTTCCAGGCTTCAATCAGCATTCAATCAGACATGGTTAATTCAATCTACATGTTAACTCTTTATGAAAAAGTCGTATTTTATACTTTCTTCCCCCTGCCCAGTTGAACTCATTCAGTCCTTTACTCCTTCATTCAGCCAGCATTTACTGAGCATCTACCATGTGTCGATAGATATGTAGCTATTGCCATTTTATTATTCATAATTTTGATCTCCCTCTTCCCCCGTTTTAAAGAAGTCCCTCTAACATTCCTTGTGATACTGATTTGGTGGTGATGAACTCTTTTAGCTATTTCTTGTCTGGGAAGCACTTTATCTGTCCTTTGATGCTAAATGATAGCTTTGCTGGGTTGAGTAATCTTACTTGTAGGTCCTTGCTTTTCATCACATTGAATATTTTGTACCAATTCCTTCTGGCCTGCAGAGTTGCTGTGGAGAAATAACCTGACAATCTTATGGGAGCTCCCTTAAAAGTTACTAGTTGCCTTTCTCTTGCTGCTTTTAGGACTCTCTCTTTATTTTGAATCTTTGCCATTCGAATTATAATGTGTCTTAGTGTGGGCCCATTTGGGTTCCTCTCGTTTGGGACTCTGCCCTTCCTGGACTTGTACGTCCATTTCCTTCACCAGGTTAGGAACGTTTTCACTCATTATTTCTTCAAATAGGTTCTCAATCCCTTTCTTTCTCTCTTCTTCTTCTGGTACCAATCTGATGCAAATGTTGTTATGCTTTATGTTGTCCCAGAGGTCTTTTAAACATCCTCATGTTTTTTGATTATTTTTCATTTGCTGTGCAGCTTGGGTGTTTTCTGCTACGTTGTCTTCCAAATCACGGATTCAATCCTCTCCTAGTGGATCATCTAGTCTGCTGGTGACTCCTTCTAGTGCATTCTTCATTTCAGTTCTTGTATTCTTCACTTCTGACTGGTTCTTTTTTATGGTCTCCACTAGTATGTCATTTTTTATCCTTATGATCTATCTGTTGAAGCGCTCACTAAGTTTCTTGAGCATCCTTATAACCATTGTTTTGAACTTTCTCTCTGGTAGATTGCTTGCCTCCATTTTGTTAGCTCTTTTTCTGGAGTTTTCTCCTGTTTTTCATTTGGAACATATTTCTTTGTTTCCTCATTTTGGCTGCCTCTCTGTTTGTTTCTGTGTATTAGGTAGATCTGCTATGTCTCCCAGTCTTGGCCAGAAAGCCTTACGTTGTAGGTATCCTGTGAGGCTCTGGCACACTCTCCCTGGTCACCTATTCCAGGTGCTCCAGGACTGTCCCTTGCATGGTTTGTAGGTGCCCTCCTGTTATAGTTGAGCCTTGATTGCTATTGGCACATCAGTGGGTGGGATTGATCCTCAGGCTCATTGGCTGTGAGGTTTGGCCACACCCACAGCTTACAGGCAGGAAGCCTACCCCACTGAATGGGATTTGCCCCACTGGGCTCTGGTGCCTGTTGAGACTGCCCTTTGGGTGTGCTACTCGTGGGGCTAATTGGATGATGTTCTGGTACGGTTTGAGCCAACTTCCAACTATTTTAGTTTTGCAACCTCTTGCAAGTGGCTCCAGTGCAGGTCCAAGTCACTCACTTCCTGTACCAATTGGGGATACCTGATAGGAGCTACAAAGTGATTGTGGGGACAAAGCCCCAAAAAGCAGTTTCCAGGCTCTCCGCCTCACATAGAAAGGAGCTGGCTCGGGTAGTAAATGGCCATCAACTGTGATCAGATGGCCAGCAGCTGTGGCTAGTTGGCCGACAGCTGTAACTCTTAAGCCATTGGCCACTAATATAACTGCTGTGGCTACGCTAGCAAAAGAGAAATGGGGGCTAGCAAGAAGATGGGGGCTAGCAAGAGTGGATTGCAGAGAGGCGGATGCCGCCGATGAGAATATAGTGATATGACTCCCCTACTTATGGCTCCGTGGGTGTTCCTTTTTGGCCTCACCGTGTCCTGCGTTCTTATGTGGTGAGAGGGAGCAGAAACCCCGCAGGCCGCCCCGCTGGTCTCCCGCACGACAAATGGCGCAGAGAGCAGGGTCCCCTGCACGACAGTGATCCACAGTTGTTTGCTGCCTATGCTAACCCTGGAGGTGAATGGGAGTGGTCATGCTGTGAACCAAGAATGTAGGCCACCAGTACCAGGCCTGGAGTGGCTCTGCAAAATGCCAGGATACCTCAAGGCCTGCGGCCACTTGCTGGCTTCCTTAAGGTTTAGCCACTGGTAAAACCTCTTGTGGTACACAAGTTGGATGTGGCAGGGTCTCAGGGACTCACTAGAGTGTAAAGAGTTGTGGTAAACAGGTTAATATAGACTCTCATTTGGTGCCAGTGCCGAGCCTGGAGCTACTTAGTTTCAGAGCACACCGAGGCCAGTCACCACTCACCTGGGGCCTGTGGACTCTAATAGTTTTCTAAGAAAGAGTGCAGTTCAGCAGGGCTGGCTGCTCTTAAAGAAAGTGCCTCTGGTGTTGGCAGAGTTGGGTGGGGCAGGTCCCCATGAGTCAGCAGGTTGGTGCAAGGGGAGCTCGCCAGACCAATCAGATTCAGTTTTGGCCTGTAGAGGAGGGCTCAACACATTAAATATGGTGGCCGCCTGCCAGCTGCATGGGAGGAGGACCCCACACAGAGAAAATGAAGACTGTCCTCCAGTCCCTGCTAGGAAGCCACACACGTAAGTCTCCCTCCCCACATTGTCTCTGACACCGACCTTCCACACACCCCCCGAGTTACTGTTCCTTCCCTGGAACCCAAGGTAAGTGCTGGCAATTGAGAAAGTCTGTGTTCAGGCTGTTTAAGAGGATGTATGGGTTTCCCACAGCCTTCCATCCCAACATGATGTTCGGATTTCCCACTGTTTTTCACAGCTGGATTTTGGGAGGGCTCCTCTTAGCATTACCAGTACTTTGGGCTGGGGGACTGGTTTGTGGCTGGGGTCTCTCACTCCTCTGGGGTGAATCTCCATGACCCAGATATCCCTCCTGGTTCTCAACTACTAACCGAAGGTTTGGCAGCCTGTTTCGCATCTCCGCCTCTCTTACCAGTCTCCACTTGGTTTCTTTATATCCTTAGCTACAAAACTTCTGTTCAACTAGACTTCAGATGGTTCTCCACGTTGATAGTTCTATAACTTTGTTGTAATTTTAATGTGTTTACGAAAGGAAGAAGGCACAGTGTTATCTACTCTGCCACCTTGGATGTCCTGTATGGTTTTATTTTTACATTTTGTTATTCTGAGTATAGTTTGAGATACAGATCCAAATTATCTTTTTATAAATGATATGTGGTGGTCACAGCAACATTTATATTTGCAAAAGAAGTGCTGAAATGATATATTAGGGATGGGATATATTTGTATATGAATAAGTAGAAATGCGATGGATGGAGCTGTGGAAAGAAGTGAATATATGCTGTGTATATATATATATATTTTGTATTAATTTCATTTTAAGCCATATAAATGTTTTAAATATTCAAAAATAAAATCAAAATGGGAAGAAAACAAACCCTTACATTGAATATAAATTAAAGCAAGTGAACCTAACTGTATCAGATTGATAACTCAGTTATATAGAGGAAGGAATTATTTTAAGTAACTTTTGAATAGAGCACTCTAACTGTAGTTTTTTGGTGGAATGCACTCTAAAGACAAAACAAGAAAGTGAACACACACCATTGCAGTCATGCCAAAATTACAAAATAACCAGCTTGATGCACCTCCCACTGGCCATATTTAGGACAATGGGAACACCTAAAATAATAGCGACTATAATTGATTATACTACACTGAATGAAATTATCCACAATCACGGAAAAACTAAAAGAGTGAAAAGGAAGGAAAAAAGGAAAGCCCTGTTACCTAAAATCTACAAACTAATAGAGAAAATATGCCATAATTATATAACAATTATTTTGAAAACTCCAATGTCGTAATTTAAGGAATGCACTATGAATGTTAAACTCAATGCATTGAACAGGTTATTCAAACGGTGGCAAATGATCGCCCTTAGATTATAGCTGTAGTTATCTAGAATAATAAAGTGATACATAGAGAATAAAACCCCACATGCTTCTGTTAAATGCACAACGTGGCCCATCGCTCCCTTTCCTGTGTCTGTTTTCCTTTGCAATGTGACTTTGCAGCAAGTGTCATCAGGAGGTGGCATCTGTTTTCCCATCCTTTGAGTCTATATTGAATTTGGGCAATAGAACACAGAAATGTTCATCATTTCTGAGCCTAAGTGCAAGATGCTTGTGCATTTCTGCTTACTCTTGGATTTCTGCTATGTCATGAAAACACATCAGGACTAGCCTGCTGGAGTATGAGAGACCATAGTGGCAGAGTTGATCCACTCATTGCAGACAGAGTCCCAGACAGGAGACATATCCTGGGCAAGATCAGCAAAGTCAGCAGCAGTTCGCCTGTGGCTGGCCGCTGGTGTATTAGTAAGCCATGCCGAGGAACCTGAACCCACCACACCCAGAAGGTCTGCCCAGATGACCTTCACACTCTTGCTTGTAAGTGGATAGATTTTAATGTGGCTTGTTACAAAGCACTAAATCAGTTCAAATCAGTCCAAATCTAACTGATTTGGACATGGGCCTAGGAGTGTAGGAACATTGGCTTTGGGACCAGGGAGCTAGAAGTAGCTGGAGAAATGAGGAACAATTAACAGGAGCCGAAAAACTGATGAGACAATCATTTGTTATTGGAGTCTGGAAAAACAAAGCCCTGTGTTATGTAGTAGTGAAACTACTGGCAAAATGTTGCCTTTGATAACTTAGAAGATTAAAAACTATACCTGATGAGCTTATTGTTTGGCTCATTTTAGCTGCATGTAATAAGGAACTGCAAAGGATACATGAGCTTAAGTAATGACTATTAAGTTTGCAAGTAGAATTTAATCAGAATATAGAGGAACCAGGATTTGCAGAGATGGAACATGAAACTATTATCTTTAGTCTTCTCAACCAATAAGAGATCCTTGAGGTAGAATGTAACCTAAGGGTATAGAGGAAATCAGGAGTGTGCCCTTAGGATTCTTTGTCAAGAGCTCTGAAAGAATTAAGGAGACATCTAGAGGAAACTCTCAACTAGAAAAATGATTTATAGAAATCTATAAAGGGCATTGTCCCTTAAGAAACTGCTATGCCAAAAGTTATGTGAGTTGGTTAAAAGAGACAGAGGCATGTCTTGAAAACAGTTGTAGGTACTGTGTTTCCCCGAAAATAAGACCTAACTGGAAAAATAAGCCCTAGTATGATTTTTCAGGATGACATCCCCTGAACATAAGCCGTAATGCGTCTTGTGAGCAAAACTTAATATAAGACCCAGTCTGATTTTTAGGGAAACATGGAATGAGTTTTTCTGAAATGGAGTACAATATACTCGTACATGTAGAAAGTCCACAAAGTTTTAAGGGACTTGTGAAGGAGAAACATCACCAGCTGAGTTCAAAGGGACTCTGCTTTTATAAACTGCATGAGAAGAAAGCAGGCTAAAAAAGTTACTCAGATGAAAGCTTAGGCTATTTATTATACAAAAGAAAGGATACTTATCTCAGATGGTGAAGTTAGGAACCCAGAGGGTAAAGCCAATTGCATTGAGAACAGTGGATTTGTGAGCCATTGCTAGAATTAATGGAGGACAATGGACTAGAGGTCAGGGAACAGAACTAGTCTGTAATCAAGAAGCGTTTTCTGCTCCCAAATTTGAGGATCAGCCAACATTTTTTTTCAGTGGTAATCTAGAATTGCTATGGACCAGAGAATGCCATGCACTCCCATTTCCCCCCTTTGAATGGAAACCTCTATTGTGTTTTTGCCCATTTTCTGTCTCATCATTATTTGAGTGTGTAAATGAAAGTAACTTGTACTAGATGTAGATCAACAAAACCCAGATTTTAAAAGTAATAGCATGGTTGCATGAGACCTTTGGAGGTATCAGGTGGAAATGGCTATCTTTTCCATATGGAAAGGTTATGAATAATTTTGGCTAGAATATTTACAAAGATGGAGACACTTATTCTCCTTTTCTATTCATGCCCCATTTGTTTCCCATCAAGCTATCCAGTCCATTTTCCTTCCTCTGGAGTTTGGGCTAGTTTTGTGACATGTTTGCCATTAGAACTCAGCAGTGTCAATGAGCCAATTCTGAGCCCACGCCTCACGAGGACTGGAATATTTCTACTCAGTTGCTTGGGTTCCTGCCCACCCATGAGAGCAAGCCCAAGCTAACCTGCTGGGTAATTCGAAACCACAAGCAGCAGAGTGAGCTCAGGTGTTCCAGCCAAGACCCCAGAAATGTTAAGAGAGCTCAGCTAAAATCAGCAAATCCAGCCCTACCCAATTAACTCTCAGCTCATCATCTACCTGAGTGGGTCTCCGTGACAAGAGCTGAGCCAGGCCTGGCTTTCCCCCAAAGAATACCACAACTGCCCTGCACATGTATGAGGTGATGAAGGGTGTTGATGATAGCGTTATGGTTTGGGAGACTTTTTTTAATGCAATGAAAACCAACTGATATATGTTAAATGATAAATGTGAAACAGAAAGATAAACAAAAGTATGTGTCCCAAAGAGTATCACTGGTCAATGGAACGAATGCCAACAACTACTTTTTTTGGATATTTTATTATACAAGAAAAACCAACCCCTGTTTATTTCAGCCAATGTACGTAGGCTTTTCTGTTACTTGCAGCTGAATTAATTCCAAACAGATACATCAGCTTTTTGTGCTGAGACCACTTCTCTTTTTACTTGCTTTGAGCAAATTCATCTACATTTCTCTAATGCCTTTTTCAATTTATAGATCAAAATAAGTTCTCAGAACGTATCTATTAAATGAATTGATGTGTGACTGATTTGGCAACCCAATACTGACGATCCTGGTATCTTTATCTTCATCAAACAATACTTCTGGACTCCAGGTCAATATTTCAAATGGTCTTAGGGTCATTAAAGCTTAAAAAAAAAGCTTCTCTCAATTAGGAGGTCTCATCCAGCTACTAGTTTTCTGCCTTTTCAAGAAGAGGAATTTGATGTATTAGGATATTTATATTGTAGTTTCCACCTTTTTTTTTTTCTTGAATAAACTGCAAACAAATGTGCCATTGCTGTTAACATCAGCACATGTGAGTAGATGAAGTGTTTGACAAGCACTCTGCAGTTTGCTCAGTTGCAGTTACTAATTTTACTTCCTTAACTTCCCAAACTTTCTAGACCTAATCTGTCAAATAGGAATACTGTATATTAATGCATGGGCACAGCAGGGGTTATCTCAAGAGTTCTGAGTGCTTGAGAAATTAGAGCCGTGGAAATACATCATCTTATTGTTACTTTCTATTTTCTGTGTTCCCACACAGACTGCCACATACTAGGGTGGGAGAATGTTTTATCCTACAAGAAAGACTTTCAAATTAGACAAAAAGCGCAGAGAACTCTGTGATAACCAAATTCAACTTTATTATACCCCAGGGAGCTTTTAAACTGAGAAAGCCTTTTCATCATACTAGTGGCAGGCAGGGACATTGACTTAAAGAAACTTGGGTGAGTCATTTAAACTTATTTTTTCTCAACTCTCAGTTGTATGATTGGGTTGATAATCTATTTCCTTTAGGGGGACATTCTAGGAAGAAAATGGACAGAAAAGAGCTTTGGGAATTATTAAAGACTAAGAAGGAGGAATGGTTTGTATGTGTATCACCCCACCAAATACACGTGCGCTACCATATGCCTTTTTATATCTCATAAAAGTCTGTGTTGAAAAAAAGCCAACAGTTAATTAAAAAAACAACACCTTTGTTCCTGGAAATCTTGTGTTCCAATAAATATTGAATATATGAGATTTGAGGTACTTGCTAATATCATGACCATTATTATCCTCATTATTGTCAATGTGTTGTTTTTTGTTTTTTTTTTTTTCCCCCATGTGTGCTTTTTTTAAAGTTTCTCTTTTCTTCAAAGAATATATTTTCAGGACTTCAGATTGCACTTGTATGTTGCCCTCTCTAATTACTAAATCAGAGTGTTGAATGACCCTGATGTGGTTTTAGGGTTTTAGGGTTCTAGGGGTTACCCTAGACCTTTATATGGTCAAAATGCCTTGCCACATGGCATGCGTCTAATCTGGGGTGATGGAAAAGTCACTGGATTCGTAGTCATGTCTGAAATTAACTGTAATTCTGTCACTTGGAGAGGTGACCCTGCTTCTTAGATTGGAAGAGAACCTTTACTGATGTGCATGGGGAAAATAGAAATTTTAAGAAGAGGATTATGACCTCAATGAAATGGAAGTTGGCTAGGAGATCCTGGTAAGATGTGGGGATAAAATGGATCCTGTATTCAAAGTAGAGACACACATTGAGAGTAGTAAGATAATTGGAAAGCACATCTCAAGGTCTGTTTGAGATGGAGGAATAAAGAAGAGGTTGCCTATGCATGCGGGAGAAGATGGGTTGTGGCTGAGAGCCCTTTTGTATCAGGGAGGAAAAGGCAGAGCTAATAATCAGCTTTTTGTTTCTGTATCTTGACGTTAGCTCCCTGGTATGTGACTTTACCTACAACAGCAGAAAAACGAGAGTCAAAAAACATTCTTAGATGCCTCAGTGTCCATGGGCACTGTTTCAGAGGCTGAGCATTTGGCACTCTGTGGGTCCTTGTTATGGTGGCAGGTGGAGTGGTACAATCTGGTGGCATGATGACAATGGGCCTTACTCTTCAGGAGAGAGAACAGACTCTTTCTGCCTTTATGGAAACACAGTTTTGTACATCTTGGACTTAGGTAAGAAATATTCTCACCAACTAACATGAGGTAATTTACAGTACACAATAACTTACACTTGTAAGGACTTGAAGGAAAAGGTCCTTTGGTTCTTACTGCTGAAGAAATAATTGAAAGGTGTTTTTCCTTTTCCTATTTTGTGATCTGAGCCTGATTTCTTTGCTGAGCAAAGTTTTATTAATTCATTTACTCACCTACTCATTCAATAAACATTTCCTGAGTAGGTATTTTGTGTCAGGGTGCTGGGTGTGTAGTGGTAAAGAAGACAAAATATTTCTGCTCTTTTGGAGCTCACAGTATAATTTAGAGAAGATATTCATGCAAACAAAGAAAAGATCATTTAAGGTAGTGACGCATCTTAAAAATGGTAATGGGATGGAGTTTTTAAGTGATCAGAGAATTGGGAAGGGAAATGTTTAAGTTATCAGAGATTTTCTCTCTGAGGAGGTTACTTATGAACTGATTTTTGAGCGATTTATAGACATTGCAGAAAATTTGGCAAAAATATCTCAAATCATTGGCACTTTATTTATTTATTTTTTGTACATATTTATTTTTTTGTAGGATATCTAGAGGTAGACAGTTTAGGACTAGTGGTCAATGGCAATCTCAAGAACAGAGGCTGTTCTTATCATTCTGATCTTCGTTTTTAATATGTTGAATTTTCTCTTCATGATTTCAAAATGACTACTGTACCTCTAAGTGTCACATAAGCATTCAAGTCAGAAAGAAAAGGAAACGGCAGTGTCTGTCAGAGCTGGCTACATAATTGACAGGGGCAGAAAAGAATGAAACTCGGGCCGTTTAAAGGTATTAACAAAATAAAGCTTTTTCCTTTAAAATATTTTATTCCTTCTAAAAGAGAACAGTGATACATGAGTAACAACATAAACATCAATTGCAAAAATATAATTTCATGCAATAAATGCACATAAAACAATAAATACTAATAATCAAGGTGATATCTCAATTGATAATGCTATATTTTCTGGCTTGCTTTTCATTTATTAGGCCAACAAAATATATACTATAAGTAAGTTTATTTTTAATCAATATAATTGAAATCAACACCAGTCATTCTTGGCAAATGCAAAACTGGAAATGACTTAATTTTTTTTTTTTTTAATTTTGTGAAGAATCTCTCTTCTGGTACAACTGTTACTAGAGCTTTTGAGTATTTTATAGGCTGTAACAACATGGGAAATTTTTCTGATACATTATTTCAAAGTATAAATTTTAATTCATCCAAAGTTGATTCTTGTGGAACAATTTTTTTAATATCAGTTTTGCATAAGTCTGAATATTATTTTAAATGTAAATTTGTACAATGGCATTTTAATGTCTTCTCTGATATTTTCTATAGTGTATGGAGATTGAACAAGAAACTGAAAGTGGCTTCATGCTTTGTCCATAACTCAAAATGCCTGTTTATGCAGTCTATCATTGTATTTTAAATTAAATAGAGAACATTAATTTTAAAATTGTCTTCCTCATTAATAACTGGTTCCATTTAAGCTGCATTTGAAAGTAGTGTCTGTGGAATGCCATGATCTTTAAATTTAATTTCTACTTGCTTTACAAAGTTTCAGTAGTTTTCCAAACAGGACATTTTAAATTCTTTGCAGAATTCAGGTAACTCCCCAATCGGCCTTATTGCGATATCCACACACTACTATTATATAATGATTTACTGACAAAGCTTACTGTCTGAGTGCTGGCATTCCTACCCTGGGCTGAGGGTGGAGTTAATATTTGTGCAGAGACCACAGTCAAGGGCCCTGGAAAAGATGGCAAACTGGCGTTCCACGGTGTCCCAGTACACAGCCCCTAGGCCTGCAGATGCAGGTGATGTAGCTGCCATCTCTGCTGTCATTCTGGTTCCAGGTTCCTGCCCCACTGCCCTGGGCTTATGGTATCCTGATTGCCCAAGGCATGTGCACCTGGTGCCATGCCAATTGCTCATGTGCCTGCATTGTCTGCCTTGTCTGTTGAGCCTGTGCTATATATCTCATTTCCATTTGATGATGCTGTGCCGCTTGGGATGCCTGATTTTATGGCTAGGCTGATCAGATGATTCTCAGTTCGTGATGGAACACCTGGTTTCATCTTCCTCTGTTGCTCCATGATTGGGTGTTGCCAAATGCCAAAGGCAATTCAAGAGCTATTATTGCAAACTAGAACAGATACATATTTTCTCCAAAACCCTTACATTTCTGTTTTTCTTCTCTTGGTGGGAATTGACCTGAGCTTCCACAAGCACTTTAAGCATTAGATCCACTGGATCATTGCTTGACTGGTAGCCTTGGTCATCTGGAACCATGGCTTGCTTTAGGTCCTACTCTAAGTTGACTGTCTCTATGTTCTAGGTAAATTAATCAAAACATCACAGCCAAATGTGTATATGTTGCTTCAATTAAAATGGGCTTACCAAGCATTTTGGAAGTGTCCTTTGTGACAGGGTTTGCAGTGTGTGAGTAGTAACTTGTCCTTTACAAAGTGTATTCTGGTACACTTTGAGATCTCTGGATTCTATAACTCTATCCTTGCTGTCCCTTCACTGTTTAGAACTTTGTAAATAATCCCATCATTAAACCATCTTTAACTACCCATTTTGAGCGACTCATCTGTTTCTTGTCAGGTCTTGAGTTACGGAACATGTGAGGATCCCTTATTGATTGGTGCTCCCTGGAAATTGTGATAAGGAAAAATACCAAACTCTCCAGATCACTAACTGAATATCAGGCAGGACAGGATCTAGAAACCATATTGGTATCTTCTGGGAAACAGCCCACATTTAAAACAGATAGCTACAATTACAGTCACTGTCTGATAATGGTTTGCATTGTCATTATTTAAGACCCATTTCTTCTGTTTAATAACCTGGATCATTACCTCATGCCCTAGTTTTTAATGGCGGAACACATTTCTGCAATTCCTCATGGACATGGCTTTGGATTTGATATTATATTATGGTCAGATGCTTTCATTTGGTCCCTATTCTATGTGTCAAGAAGCCAGTATGTGGGTTTTACTAGCTGTTGAGGATAGTCATTCCCAGTAAATACTCTGGATATGGCATATGTATAGAACATTACTGGCATATAGAGAGTTTTAGAATAAAATAATAGAGAATAATAGAGACCCCATGAATGGCAGAATACAGTTCTATCAAGGGGCCCAAAGAATGAGTGTTACTTTTGATAAATAAATATATATATATATATATATATATATATATATATATATATATATATATTATATATTTATACATTCTTTTTGCTATTCTCTCCATCTAATCTGTTGATTTCCTCTAATGTAGTCTTCACTTCAGTTGTATTCTTCATTTTTGATTGTTTCTTTTTTATGGTTTCATGTCCTTCATTGTGCTTATTATCTCTTTGTTGAAATTCTCGTTGAGATCATTGAGCATTCTTATAACCAATATTTTGAATTCTGCATCTTGTAGATTGCTTGTCTTCATTTGGTTTATTTATTTTCCTGAGCTTTGTTCTTTCATTTGGGACATGCTTTTTTGTTTCCTCATTTTGGCTGCCTTGCTGTCTTTGTTTCTATGCATTAAGTAGATTTTCTCTGTCTCCCATTCTTGATAGAGTGGCCTCATGCAGTAGGTGTGCTGTGGACCCCAGAAGGGCACAGTCTCCCTCGTCACCTGAGCTGGGTGCTCCAGTGTGGCACTTGTGTGGGTTGTGTGTGCCCTTCTGTTTCTGTTGAGCCTTGATTGCTGTTGGCATGTCAGTGGGAGGGACTGACCCTCAGGCTGATTGGTTATGAAGACTGGCCCTGATACAGTGGAGCAGCTCTTGTACAGGGGCTAACCTTATGCAACAGGATTCATTTTAGCAGGGCTTTGGTGCCTGCTGAGTCTGTCCTTTGGGCATGTCATTTTGAAGGTGCTCTGCTTGGTTTGAAGCTGGCCACCAGGTGTGTTGGTGCTGGGACCTCTTAGGAGGTGCTTTGGTGTAGGCCTAGGTCAGGTGCTCTGTGCCCTGCCTGAGGCCACCTTGTATGTGCTAAAATGTGGTCTGTAAGTGATTGCCACTTGTGCTGGGCTTGGAGGTGCCTGGGAGAGGTTAAGCTGCAAACTGAGGCTGGCTTGAACTAGTGCTGGGCTTGGATCTGCTTCACAAAAGGTAAGGGGCATGCCGAGGCCAGATGCTGCTTGTTTGGAGTTTGTGAACCTTTGAGAGATTTTATAAAAGTCTACATCATGAGCCAAGACAGGCTGTTTTTATGGAAAAGCCACTAGAAGCAGCTTGGGTGGGCCACAAATTGGGTGGGGTCTTCAGGAATCACCAGGGTGAGGTGAAAGGTATTAGCCAGGTAGATGCAGACCCAGAAGCTGCCTGCCTCTGTTTGCCGGGGCTGGTGGAGGGGGAGGTAAGGGGGGCTCAACAAAGCAGCAATGGCTTCTGCCAGCACTTCTTTCTAGGAGACAGCTGCCCATCCACTCCTCAGTCTGTAGCCAGACAATTCAGTTCCTCCCTGTATGTCCTTGGCACCTTTTGAGCTGCTGCCCCAGAGGGAGTGATCTCAAAGGAAGCGAGGCTGTCAGTAAGTAAATCCATGTGTGGGCCCTTTAGGAGGAGTTCCGGAGATTCCAGCGGCCCTCTTGGTTGCTCAGCCACAATTTCTGCTGGTTTCCACAGATAAAGATTATGGGACCTTCTCTTCCAAGTACTGGAACCCTGGGCTAGAAGCTTAGCATGTGTCTGGGACCCCTGTCTCCTCAGGACCATCCTCCACATCTGAGCCATCTCTCTCAAATTTTGACCTCCACGTGTGGGTTCTTCCTCTCTGACCCTCCTACTAGTCTCCAGGTAGCTTCTTCCATATCTCCTTAGTTATATGACTTCTGCTCAGCCAGACTTCAGGTGATCCTCAACAATGGTTGCTCTGTAGTTTCGTTGTAATTTTGATGTGGTCGTGGGAGGAAGCAAGCATAGCATTTACCTGCTCCACCATCTTGACCAGAAATCCCACCCTGGGGTCTTTGAACTGGTTCAGATTTCGGTATTGTATAAGGGATATGCCCCTCTCTCTGGGTTGTTCTATTTTCATATGACTTTCAATTTACTTGTTATTTCACCAGTTACATGGGGAACTTAGGGGGAATGCCGCCGTATTTATTAATTAACCCCCCCAAAGATCATTTCACAGCAGATCATTGTGATTCTTAGTGCTGCATTTTTGGCCCCTACCTCCCCCTGACTGTGATAGTCACTGCCTGGCATTGGCCACTTATATCTGTGTTATTCCCACTGAAGTGAAGGAAACTATTTCAGCCATAGTAGTTCCTACCAGTGTCCCTGGCTTTGAGAAAAGAGCTTAGTTTGGACAGGGAATTGCACATATTAAATCCACTCCAATATTTGTATCTCCCTAAGTCTCTGGAGTCCTTTTTTTATTGTGCATTAAGAAATTGCTGGCATCTTAACTTCCTTTAGTGTGGGCCTTTGTTGAACCCATGTTTCAGTTAATCAACGAAGTAACTAATTAGAACTACTTCCTGCTGCTTTTGCTAACACACTGAATTTAGAAGTACTTCAAAGTGTGTTGTAGATATATTAAGTAGAATTTACAGTTATGCTGTTTTCCCTTGGCCCAGCACCTTCAGAACTCATTCCTACACATATTTCCAGAATTTTGCAGATACAGATAAATGAAGCTTTTTGATTCTTTTAGAGGATAAGGTTTCTCTCTTAGGTCTGACATTGTTATTGGTGCTTGGGGAATGCTGACATATGACTCTATGTTTAAGTATGGAGATACCAAAGGATCTTAGATGGTAAGGAATGAGAAGACATAGGGTATACAATGAGAAAAAATGAAAACTCAAGGAGTGAAGATAATTATAGGCCATTTAAGAATGTCAGAAAAAAAAAAAAAACTTCAAACAAGGATGGCAAAGGGAACTCAGTCAATATTAGGAATTCAAGTCTTCTGGGTTAATTGTTATTGTACCACTTTTTCATTCTGATTTCTAGGATTCCATGCTTTCCCAACTAAAATAATAATTTCCATGCAAAAGACATGGTGAGATTGTGGACTTAACTAATTTTGTAATTTGCAACCCCTTCTTTCAAAATCTTAATTTAATTTCAGCTATTTTACCCTTAGCTGCAAGTATTACTTTTAGATTGTACTCATAACAACTTTCAAATTTTCAGTGTGTGCCTTGAGTTGAGAATTATTTTTAAACTTTTTTTCTTTTATAAACATATCTAATGCTGATAGTAAAAGCCATTTCACTCCCCAATCCTTGGTTCTCTATGCCTCTCATTCTGGTCTGTGGCAAAGGCTATTCAATCTACCCAAATTTTGCATTCAATTGGCACTTTAATTCAAATGATGACAGATTACAATATAATTAATTGTTTAAACAATGACCACTATCAGATGACAAAATCTGATCCCTTATTACTTTCTGGATAGTCATAGTGTTAAATCCAAAAAAGGTCAAATAACCTATGCTCACAGAAAATGCTGGTAATTAAGAAAGAACTGGTTTGCCTTCCCTGGGTGAGGACATTTTCCCAATCCTGGGAAGGTGACACGGATTTTTGTAATGCCTGTATCTGAGACTCCTTTCCCATTCATGTGACACACTAAAGAGATATCATCATCTTTATTTGGGAACATATGACCTTCAGGGCTACTGTTCAGGACACTGAGTGCTATGGCCTTTCAAGCCTTGCTGGATAGTCCCAGGGCCCTTGCTTGGAATTGGTAGAGAGGGTGTGTGAATGGGGCATGGGCGGGGAAAACATGGCTTTAAATAAACCATGAAGGATTGGATGATGGGCTTCTCAGTGGTGACCACGATGGGCATAGACAACTAGAGTCCTGCTCCCATTTGTATAGAATGAGGTAGTTGGTTCTTCAAATGTGAATAATGATAATATGAAACTATGAATTTAGGGATTAATAAAATCCTGTAAATTTGCTTAATAATTATTTGCTGATTGATTAATTTTATTACCTGTAGAAAGCAATGTGAGACATAGTTTAGGAAAAAATATCTTGCTTGGGATGAAGTTGAAGTAATTCTTTCCATTCCATCTGTGATTAACTATTAAAATACAGCATTTTTTGGGGTCAAAAATTGTAGGATTTATTTAAAAATAACTATTTTAAGATTCACTGGGTTTATTGTATAGCAGGGACCATGCCATGCATTTTAACATGTTGTATCTTATTTAAAAAAAAAAAAAAACACAAAAACCAAAAAACAATATCCTGGGGTTGAATTTAATCATGTTATTATGTTTTTCAATTCTATGGTTTCTATTTCTTTAATAACAGTATCTAGTTCTTTGCTGAGATTTTTTCCCATTTGTTTCAAGACAATTCATAATTGTTGAAGCACTTTAATGATGGCGGTTTTAAAATTTTTGTTAGATAACCCATCAACTGATTCATCCTGGTATTGGTATCAGTGGATTGACTTCTTATTTAAATTGTGCTTTACTTGGTTCTTTGTATGATGAGTTATATTTGATTGTGCCTTAGACACTTGGTCTATTGTGTTAGAAGACTACTCCGTCTTTCTTCCTTCCTTCCTTTCTTTCTTTCTTTCTTCCTTTCTTTCTTCCTTCCTTCCTTTCCTCCTTTCTTTCTTTCTTTCTTTCTTTCTTTCTTTCTTTCTTTCTTTCTTTCTTTCTTTCTTTCTTTCTTTCTTTCTTTCTTTCTTTCTTTCTTTCTTTCTTTCTTTCTTCACTCATTCATTCACTCATTTTATTTTTCATTCACAGTTGACATTCAATATTATTTCATATTAGTTTCAAATGTACAGCATGGTGGCTAGACACTTATATAATATATGAAGTGACCCTCCTGATGAGTCTAGTACCCGCCTGACACTATACAAAGTTACTAAAATATTGACTATATTCCCTATGCTGTACTTTACATCACCATGACTAATTTGTAACTACCAATTTGTACTTCTTAATCCTTTCACCTTTTTCACCCAACCCCTGAACCCCCTCTCATCTGACAACCATCAGTTTGTTCCCCATATCTATTAGTCTATTTCTGTTTTGTTTGTTCATGTATTTTTTTCTTTGGATTCCACATATAAGTGAGATCATATGGTATTTGTCTTTCTCTGTCTGACTTATTTCACTTAGCATAATACCTCTAGGTTTATCCACATTGTTGCAAATGGTAGGATTTTATTATTTTTTTAAAAAAAGATTTTATTCGGGAAGGGGAACAGGACTTTATTGGGGAACAGTATGTACTTCCAGGACTTTTTTACAAGTCAAGTTGTTGTCCTGTCAATGTTCGTTGTGGAGGGTGCTGTTTAGCCTCAAGTTGTTGTCCTTTCAGTCTTAGTTGTGGAGGGCACAGCTCAGCTCCAGGTCCAGTTGCTGTTTTCTTTCTAGTTGCAGGGGACACAGCCCACCATCCCTTGCGGGAGTTGAACCGGCAACCTTGTGGTTGAGAGGACACGCTCCAACCAACTGAGACATTAGGGAGCTCAGCTCAAGGTGCTGTGTTCAATCTTAGTTTCAGGGGGTGGAGCCCACCATGCTTGCGGGACTGGAGGAGTTGAACCAGCAACCTTGTGGTTGAGAACCCACTGGCCTATGTGGGAATTGAACCAGCAGCCTTTGGCATTAGGAGCATGGAGCTCCAACTGCCTAAGCCACCGGGCCGGTCCCAGATTTTATTCTTTTTTATGGCCAAGTAATATTTCATTGTATATATGTACCACATCTTCTTTTTCCAGCCATTTATTGATAGACATTTTGGCTGGTTCCATATCTTGGCTATTATAAATAATGCTTCAATGAACATAGATTTTCTTTTTGTCTTTAAACTTTGGCATTTTAATGATGATGTGTCTTGTTGTGGGCCTCTTTGGGGTTATCTTATTTTGGACTCTCTGCACTTATTGTACTTGTACATCTATTTCCTTCACCAGCAAAGTTTTCAGTCATTATTTCTTCACATAGGTTTTCAATCCCTTGTTCTCTTCTCCTTCTGGTATCCCTATGATGTGAAGGCTCTCCCGGAGGGGACAACTGTCTTCACTAAAAACTTAAAAAAAAAAAATTTTTTCTGCTATTCAGATTGGGTGTTTTCTGCTACATTGTCTTCCAAATCGCTGATTCAGTCCTCTGCTTCATCTAATCTGCTATTGATTCCTTACAGTATATTCTTCACATCAATTATTGTATTCTTCATTTCTAACTAGTTCTTTTTTATGGTTTCTATGTCCTATTTTATACTTGCTATCTCTCTTGAAGTTCTCACCAAGTTCCTTGAGCATCTATATAACCAGTGTTTTGAACTCTGCATCTGGTAGATTTCTTGCCTCCATTTTAATTTAGATTTTTTTCTGAAGTTTTTCCCTGTTCTTTCATTTGAGACCTGTTTTCATCTCTCCTCACTTTGGCTATCTCTCTGTGTTGGTTTCTTTCTTTCTTTCTTTTTTTTTTTTAATTTATTGGGGTGACAATTGTTAGTGAAATTACATAGATTTCAGGTGTACAATTCTGTATTACATCATCTATAAATCCCATTGTGTGTTCACCACCCAGAGTCAGTTCTCCTTCCATCACCATATATTTGATCCCCCTTACCATCATCTCCCTCGCCCCACACCCCTTACCCTCTGGTAACCACTAAACTATTGTCTGTGTCTATGAGTTTTTGTTTCTCATTTGTTTGTCTTGTTCTTTTGTTGTTTTTGGTTTATATACCACATATTAGTGAAATCATAGGGTTCTCTGCTTTTTAGGTCTGACTTATTTCGCTTAGCATTGTACTATCAAGTCCATCCATGTTGTCACAAATGTTCCTATATCATCTTTTCTTACCTCCAAATAGTATTCCATTGTGTATATATACCACAACTTCTTTATCCATTCATCTATCAAAGGACATTTTGGTTGTTTCCATGTCTTGGCCACTGTAAACAAAGCTGCAATGAACATTGGAGCACACGTGTCTTTATGTATAAATGATTTCAAATTCTTTGGGTAGATACCAAGGAGAGGGATTGCTGGGTCATATGGTAATTCTATTTGTAATTTTTTGAGGAACCTCTGCACTGCTTTCCATAATGGCTGCACCAGTCTGCATTCCCACCAACAATGCATGAGGGTTCCTTTTTCTCCACAGCCTCTCCAACACTTGTTACTATTTGCCTTGTTGATGATAGCCATTCTGACTGGGGTAAGGTGACATTTCATTGTGGTTTTTATTTGCATTTCTCTGATGATTAGTGATGTTGAGCATTTTTTCATATGTCGATTTGCCATTTGTATGTCCTCTTTGGAGAAATGTCTCTTCAGGTCCTCTGCCCATTTTTCAATTTGGTTGTTTGTTTTTTTGTTGTTGAGCTTTGTGAGTTCCTTGTATATTTTGGATATTAGACCCTTATCGGAGGAACTGTTTGCGAAAATCTTCTCCCATTCAGTTGGTTGCTTCTTTATTTTGCCAATGGTTTCTTTTGCTGTGCAGAAGCTTTTCAGTTTCATATAGTTCCATTCGTTTATTTTAGCTTTCACTCCATTGCCTTTGGAGTCAAATTCATAAAATGCTCTTTGAACCCAAGGTCCATAAGTTTAGTACCTATGTTTTCTTCTATGCACTTTATTGTGTCAGGTCTTATGCTTAAGTCTTTGATCCATTTTGAATTCTTATTGGTACATGGTGACAGATAACAGTCCAGTTTCATTCTTTTGCACGTGGCTATCCAATTCTCCCAGCACCATTTATTGAAGAGGCTGTCTTTCCTCCATTGTATGTTTTTAGCTTCTTTGTCAAAAATTATCTGTCCATATTTATGTGGTTTTATTTCTGGGTTCTCAATTCTATTCCATTGGTCTATGTGTCTGTTTTTCTGCCAATCCCATGCTGTTTTGATTAATGTAGCCCTGTAGTACAAGCTAAAGTCAGGGAGTGTGATACCACCAGTATTGTTCTTTTTCTTAAGTTTGCTTTGACTATTCAGGGTCTTTTGTGGTTCCAAACAAATCTAATGATTTTTTTGTTCTATTTCTTTAAAAAATTCCATTGGGATTTTGATGAGTATTGCATTACATCTGTAAATTGCTTTGGGAAATATGGCCATTTTAACTATGTTGATTCTTCCAATCCATGAGCACGGAATGTCTTTCCATTTCTTTGTGTCTTCTTTAATTTCCTTCAAAAATATCTTATAGATTTCAACATATAGGTCCTTTACATCCTTGGTTAAGTTTATTCC
Organism: Rhinolophus hipposideros; assembly: GCF_964194185.1. Classification (NCBI taxonomy): domain Eukaryota; kingdom Metazoa; phylum Chordata; class Mammalia; order Chiroptera; family Rhinolophidae; genus Rhinolophus; species Rhinolophus hipposideros. Next base: position 59,170,416 of record NC_138061.1, on the reverse strand, counting down.
TAGGTATTTTATTATTTTTGCTGCAATTGCAAAGGGAATTGTTTTTTGTATTTCTTTTTCTGAGATTTCATTGTTAATATATAGGAATGCAATGGACTTTTGTACGTTGATTTTGTAGCCAGAAACTTTACTTTTGGGGCGTCTCTGTCATCAGGTCATGTTTCACAGGACTTTTGACTGAAGTTTCCGAGGGATTTCAGGCATCATCTGGGAACAGAAGGGGGCTAGTTTCTATATTTTTCAACCACAGCAATGACCACTTACCAGTCAACATGAGGTAGGGAGAAAGGTAAAGCCATTGGTACCCATGTACAAAGTGTGATTAAGAAACACAGTGAATAATTAAAAAAAAATTATTACAGTAGAAAACACATTGCCTTTAATCCCCTTCAAGGTACTCCTCCTCACTTTGGACATACTTATCTCATCATTCTGAACACTTTCTTTCTTTTCTTTCAATTGATATAATCGTATGATTTTTGACTTTTATTTTGTTTATGTGATGTATTACATTGATGGATTTGCGGATGTAGAACTATCCTTGTGCCCCAGGGATGAACCCCACTTGGTCTTGGTGAATAATCTTTTTATGGCATTGTTGTATTCGATTTGCTAGAGTTTTGTTTAGGATTTTTGCATCTGTATTCATCAGAGATATTGGTCTGTAGTTTTCTTTCTTTTTGTGTTGTCCTTACCAGGTTTTGGTATCAGGGTAATGTTGGCCTGATAAAATGAGTTAGGAAGTACTGTCTCCTCTTCAATATTTTGGAAGAATTTGAGCAGGAAAGGTATTAGATCCTCTTTGAAGGTTTGGTGGAATTCACTAGTGAAGCCTTCTGGTCCCGGACTTTTGCTTTTGGGAAGGTTTTGGATGACTGATTCAATTTCGTTACTGGTGATCGGTCTGTTTAGATTTTCCAGTTCTTCATGGTTCAGCCTTGGAAGGCTAATGTTTCTAAGAACTTGTCCATTTCTTCTAAGTTATTGAATTTGGTGGCATATAGTCCTTCATAGTCTTCTTGCAAGATCCTTTGTATTTCTGTGGTGTCCGTCATAACTTCCCTTTTTTCATTTCTGATTTTGTTAATTAGTGTCTTCTCTCTTTTTATCTTAGTGAGTCTAGCCAAGGGTTTGTCAATTTTGTTAATCTTTCCAAGGAACCAGATCTTTGTCACATTAATTTTTTCTATTGTTTTTTTGTTCTCTATTTCATTTAGTTCTGCTCTGATTTTTGTTATTTCATTTCTTCTGCTGACCTTTGGTTTTACTTGTTCTTCTTTTTCTAGTTCTTTAAGGTGTAACATGAGGTTATTTATTTGGGATTTTTCTTGTTTTTGAGATAGGCCTGTAATGATATAAATTTCCCTCTTAATACTGCTTTTGCTGCATCCCAAAAATTTTGGTAGGATGTATTTTCATTGTCATTTGTTTCTATGTATCTTTTGATCTCTCCTCTAATTTCTTCTTTGACCCAGTCGTTCTTTAAAAGTATATTGTTTAATCTCTATGTATTTGTGTTTTTCCTGCTTTCTTTTTGCAGTTGATATCCAATTTCAAAGCCTTGTGATCAGAGAATATGCTTGGTATGATTTCAATCTTTTTAAATTTAGTGAGGCTGCTTTTATGTCCCAATATATGGTCTATCCTTGAGAATGTTCCATGTACATTCGAAAAGAATGTATATTCTGATGTTTTAGGATGAAGTGCTCTATATATGTCAATTATGTCCATTTCATCTAATGTGTCATTTAGGGCTGCTGTTTCTTGCTTTATTTTCTGTTTGGATGATCTATCCATAGCTGTCAATGATGTATTTATGATCTCTACTATAATTGTGTTTTGGTCAATTTTTCCCTTTAGTTCTGTTAGTAGTTGCTTGGTATATTTTGGTGCTCCCTGATTTGGGGAATAAATATTGATGACTGTTATGTCTTCTTGTTGTATAGTCCTTTTTACCATTATGAAATGTCCATCTTTGTTCTTGTTATCTTTTTCACCCTGAAGTCTGTTTCATCTGATATTATGGCTACACCTGATTTGCTCTGGGTACCATTTGCTTAGAATGTCAATTTCCACCCTTTCACTTTGAGTCTATGCTTGTCCGTTTAGCTGAGGTGTGTCTCTTGGAGACAGCAAATGTTTGGGTTTAGTTTTTTGATCCAATCTGCTACTCTGTGACTTGTGAATGGTGAGTTCAGTCCATTTATATTTAGTGTGATTATTGATGCGTGAGGATTTCCTGTCATTCTATCTTTAGTTTTCTGGTAAGGCTGTGTCTCCATTGTTTCTTTGCCTTTTTGTTGTTGTCTGTTATTTCTGTGTGGTAGTATTCTATGATGTTTCCCTCTGTTTCTTCTTTTATTACAGTATATATTTCAGTTCTGGATTTTTTTTTGAGTGGTTACCCTTAAGATTATGTAAAAGAAAGTTTGATATTTAGAGTATTCCATTTTCTTCAGCACGCTTACTTTCTTCTTTCCCATATTCTGGTTCAGGCCTTTACTCTCCCCCATTTTATATTGCCACAAATTGTCCCTGTGGATGGTGGTCGAATGGCCTCCTTTAGTATTGTCGTGTATTAGAAAATTCCCTCAGCTTCTGTATGTCTGGAAGGGTCTTTATTCCTTCTTCATATCTAAAGGATATCTTTGCTGGATATATTATTCTTGGCTCATGATTTCTCTCTTTCAATAGTTTGAATATTTGGTTCCACTCCCTCCTGGCTTGTAGAGTTTCTACTGAAAAATCTGATGATAATCTAATGGGCTTTCCTTCTTAGGTTACCGTCTTCTTTTCCCTGGCTGCCTTGAGGATTCTTTCTTTGTCGCTGTTTTTAGACAGCTTCAATACAGTATGCCTTGGAGAAGGCCTGTTGTTATTGAAGTAATTAGGTGTTCTATTTGCTTCTTGAATTCGAGGATCCAGTTCTGTCCACAAGTTTGGGAAGTTCTCAACAATTTGTTTGAATATATTCTCTGTTCCCTTCCTTCTTTCTTCTCCTTCTGGTATGCTCATTATTCTTATATTGCTCTTTGTGATAGAGTCAGAAAGTTCTTGTAGAGTTCTTTCATTTCTTTTAAGTCTCAAATCTCTTTCTTCTTCCATCTGTGTAATTTCCAGGTTTCTACCTTAGATGTCACTGATTCTTTCCTCCATCTGGTCAACTCTACTACCTAAGCTGGTTATTTCATTCTTAATTTCTTCTATCGAGTTCTTAATCTCCAGGAATTCCATTTGGTTGTTTTTAAAAATTTCAATCTCTTTCGTAAAATGCTCATGTTGTTTGATTGTGTTTCTGAGTTCATTAAATTGCCTTTCTGTGTTTTCTTGTATCTCATTGAGTTTTTTCAGAATTGCAATCTTGAATTCTCTGTTATTTAAGTCACATATTTCTATATTTTTAATTTCCTTTTCTGGAGACTTTTCACTTTCTTTCTGAGCTGTTTTGTTGCCTTGGTTATTCATGGCAATTACTGATTTATTATTTCTTTTCCTAGACATCTACAGGAGTGGTTGATAGGAAGAGGTATTTCTTTTGTTTTCCAATATTTGTTGGTAGAATGCTTTATTTTCTCTCCGACTGCAGCCCTTTTTTCCCTGTCTCCCATAGTAGTGCTATGTTTTCTGTGCACTATTCCAGCTTCTCACACAATGGGGGGATTCCCTGGGAGACGGGCTTTTCCTGTATTAACAGTTCGCCTGGGTCATAGAGCGCCACGTCCCTGTGGAGATGCGGAGAGCTTTTGAAGTTCTAAAGCTCTTTCTGCACCAGATTCAGAGCCTGTACGTTTCAGCAGTTCTGTTTACTCCTGCAGATAGGTGTGGCCAGGGGCGGGGTGAGTTGTGATTTGTGGTCCAGAGCAATGGCGGCGACCACCACCACAGCCAGTCCTGCTTCCACAGCTTACACTCCTTTGCCAGAACTAGTTGGGCTGTGAATCTGTGTCTGCGGTCCACAGTTCTCAGAACAGCAAATAGTCTGTTCTTTTGATTTGACACTGCTACTCTTCCGCTACTAGCAATGGGCGGGGGGGGGGGAGGGGCGAGCTCTGGGAGGGTAGGGAGGGGGCGGCTAGTCTCAGTGCCTAAGGCTTCCGTTCTCTGCTCAGCAGTGAGGGCCTAAACCACCGTTTTCAGCCTTCTTCCCTGTGGCTTTTTTCCGACGTCTCTGCTGTGAGCGTTGGTGTCAGCTGTGTTATATGTTGTCCCCTCAGCCCTGTGGGCCATAAGCAGAGCCCTAGCAGTCCAAGTTCTTCCCTCTCCCACAGCGGCATTAGTTCCTGGATGCAGCGAGCTCGGAGCAGTGAGCCAGGTCTGTGTCCTGTGCTCGCTTGGCTCCGTCTTCACACTTCTCTCTTCCTTCCTCCCCCGTGCACGCGATTCTCCCACCTTTAAGTTAATTCAGCAGTGGGCCTCTTCGTCTTGCCTGTCTGTTGTGCAGGGAGTCCTTTGTGGAGTTATTGTTGTTCGATTAGTTGTAAATTCCGGGGGGCTTTACAGAGGCTCACCTCACGCTGCCATTTTGATGATGTCTCCTGATTTTGTTCTTTTTAATACAAGGATATATTTTAAGCACATTTAAAATGATATGAATAATAGGTAGAATTTTAAAATTTTGAATGAAATAAAAAAGGATAGGTACTATATAGAAAGGCTTTAGTGCATAAGGTAGATTCAACACTAGGTTCAATACAACACCACCTCTTATATATGTAACATATTTCTGACTCCATATATTGCTTCTTGTAATTAATGATGATGATAATAGTGACAAAATTTATAGAACTTCCTGACTCTTTGCTGCTTCCAGACACATCACTATCTCATTAAGTGTTAATTTCCTTCTGCAAGAGTACAATATTCTTTAAGCAAGCTTAATTCATTTGTCATAACCCACTGACAACCTCATGCATTAAATCAGTTCTTCCAGATCATTCCCATTTCTTCCTTTTTTAACGGTTTTACTGGTACCAAAACGCACCATTTTTTAGCTTTTAAAAATACTTTTGAAAGATCATTTAATCACAGTATTCTATCTTAGAATAACAAAATTCAGTAAGATTATTTTATTTTTAATTAAAGTTTATTGTGGTGGCAATTGTTAGTAAAATTATATAGGTTTCAAGTGTACAATTCTATAATACATCATGTATATATCATATTGTGTGTTCACCACCCAGAGTCAGTTCTCCTTCCATCACCATATATTAGACATCCTTTCTCCTCTTCTACCACCTCCTTCCCCCCTTACCCTATGGTAACCACTAAATTGGTGTCTGTGTCTATGAGTTTTTGTTTCTTCATTGTTTGTCTTGTTCTTTTGTTATTTTCAGTTTTATATACCACATGTCAGTGAAATCATATGATTCTCGACTTTTTCTGCCTGATTTATTTTGCTCAGCATAATAATCTCAAAGTCCATCCATGTTGTCACAAATGGCACTATTTCATCTGTTCTTATGGCAGAATAGTATTCCATTGTGTATATATACCACAAATTCTTTATCCAATTGTTTATCAAAGGACACTTTGGTTGTTTCCATGTCTTAGCCACTATAAATAATACTGCAATAAACATTGGAGTCCATATATCTTTACAGATAAATGTTTTCAGATTTTTTGGGTAGACACCCAGGTGAGGGATTGCTGGGTCATATGGTAATTCTATTCTTAATTTTTTGAGGAAACTCCACACTGCCTTCCATAGTGGCTGCACCAATCTGCATTCCCACCAACAGTACATGACGGTTCCTTTTTCTCCACAGCCTCTTCATCACTTATTTTTATTTGTCTTTTTTGAAAAAAAAAGATTCAGTATAGTTTGTCCTTCATGGCATTCTTTTTCATTTTTATGATTTCTTATTTTTCAATTACAGTTGACATTCAATATTATTTTATGTTAGTTTCAGGTATACAGCATAGTGGTTAGATTTATAAAGTGAACTCCCTGATTGGTCTCGTACCGACCTGGCACTATATATATTTACTAGAATTTTGTTGACTATATTCCCTAGGCTGTACTTTCCATCACCATAACTATTTTGTAACAACCAATTTGTACTTCTTAATCCCTTCACTTTTTTCACCCAGCCCCCCAATCCCTTTTTACCTGGCAATCATCAGTTTGTTTTTTATATCTATGAGTCTGTTTTTGTTTTGTTTGTGTATTTCGTTCTTTAGATTCTACATGTAAGTGAGATCATATGGTATTTGGTTTTCTCTGTCCGACTTATTTTACTTAGCATAATACCCTCTAGGTTCAACCATGTTGTTGTACATGATAAGATTCCATTCTTTTTTATGGCCGAGTAATACTCCATTGTGTATATGTACCGCATCTTCCTTATCTAGTAGTCTATTAATGGGCACTTACATTGCTTCCATATCTTGACTATTATAAATAGTGCTACAGTGAACATAGGGGTGCATATATCTTTTCTAATTATTGTTCTGTATTTCTTCAGATAAATACTCAGAAGTGGAATCGGTGGGTCATAAGATAGTTCTATTTTCAATTTTTTGAGGGATTTCTAAACTGTTTTTCCATTTATTTCTATCCAACTCCTATTTATATCAAGTTCATATATAGTTTGAAACTTGGCTTTTGGTCATAGTACATCTATTTCCCATCTGGTCTACACAACTGCCAGTTCTGACTTTTTTTTTCAAGGGCTTTGTTTAAACTTTTTTTCTCTACTTTTTTCCTGCTCCATGAAACCAATCCTGTCCATGTTGACCCCTCAAGAGGTAACTCCCTTCCCTAGCCCACCAGCTGGGACTGTAGCATGCTGAATACATCTTGTGATAAGGAAGCTTCAATTAAAGGCCACACACAGGGTAGCAGTTAAGTGCCTAATGTTTGGAATAATCTAGCTTTGGTCCCAATCCAAGTTCTGACTTTTAATGGAATATGACTTAGGAGCCATAGATAAGTTCTCCAGTTCTCAGTTTCTTGGTCTGTTTAATGGAACTCAGCATGCTTTCCTGTAAGGTCATTGTAAGGATAAAATGAGATAACTTACATAGAGTGCTTACCATAATGTGAGCTGTAGGGGAAATGTTCATTAAGAGTGGCTTTCATTTACTATACAATAGCAAAAGCAAAGACTGTTGTAAGAAACATAAACTAGTGCACATTCTGAGATGAAAATTGCTCTTTCCAGATGAATGACTTTAAAATATGCTTTTATTTCTGTGTCCATGAGAAGTCATGAATGTAGCGACCATCTGAGTATCTACCAATACCTTAAATTGCATTTTCCTGCCTCTGAAAGATATTTTAAATTGCCCCATAGGTAATTCACATTCTTCAGAAATCTCTTTTATTCTGTTTCCATGAGACACTCCTTCATCCCCAAAATGTAGATGAAGAAGCTTTCCCATCATAGAGCAACACGACTCAACTACAAATAGGAAGACGCTGTATATGGTGCACATTTCTTTTGGGAGAATCATTGTCACATATCTGACTCAACACTTATTTCTAGAAGAACAAGTTGTTCAGGAAGGAAATCTATTTCCACATCTGAAATGAAGGTTTTATTTAAGAAGTGCAATTGGAATAAATCACACAAGAGAAAGTGGTTAAAGTGCACAGCTGCCAGTTTCAAATTTAACACTATTTGTATATGAAAAAGTAGCTGGGAAAGTTTCACTTTTAGTTCTCGACCCACTGGGTAGCTTCAGGGCACATGAAAGTGTTCCTGATTCCTAGCTTTTTTTGCAAAGGCCTTTGTGCACAAGCTCTGTGGCTTTCAAACAAATAAGCAACAGCAATCAAATAAAAACCCATGCCGCTTCTTGGATTGGGGTTTTGATTTTTTTTTTTTTTTTGTGGCTGCTATGTTGAACAGAAGCGAACTATTTTTCATTTTTTTAAATATTTTTTTACTGGGGAAAGAAAGAACAGGACTTTTTTTTTTTTTTTTTTTTTTTTTTTATTTGGGGAACAGTGTGTACTTCCAGGACCTTTTTCCAAGTCAAGTTGTCCTTTCAATCTTAGTTGTAGAGGGTGCCGTTCAGCTTCAAGTTGTTGTCCTTTCAGTCTTAGTTGTGAAGGGCGCAGCTCAGCTCCAGGTCCAGTTGCCATTGCAAGTTGCAGGGGGCGCAGCCCACCATCCCTTGCGAGAGTCGAGGAGTTGAACTGGCAACCTGTGGTTGAGAGCCCACGTGCCCAAGTGGCAATTGAACTGGCAGCCTTTTGCATTAGGAGCACGGAGCTCCAACTGCCTGAGCCACCGGGCTGGTCCCGAAGTGAACTATTAATATAAAGGAATGCTTCTCTGAGGGGATCTAGAACTAGATGGAGAATAAGATATCAGACCCAAGGCTATGTATTCAGGGGAACTCCGAGACCCACAGCCCAACACCTTTTGAGGCACTATGTGGAGTTAGATCATCTCACTAGGCATTTCTTCACTTTCAGGGTTCTCCCTCCACACCTTGCTCTCTAATTCCATTTTCCTCAGTCTTTTCACATTCTTTCTCTTTTCCCTTCTCCTGTTTCCTCTTCTGTTTTCCCTTTTGGCTTTTCCGTGTGAGTGTGTGTGTGTGTGTGTGTGTGTGTGTGTGTGTGTCTTCTTAAGTACTATTTTTCTTCAAGGTTTTCTTCTTTTCCCACCGAATTATTTCTCCCACTTTTTCTATGCTTTCATTAACACTTCCTAGGTCTATTTCTCTTTATTTCCTATATTTTTTGCATTCTGTCACCCATTGAATGATGATTAGAAACTATACCTTACTATGACTGGCAAGTTTACCATATCTTCATGACTATTCACCTTATTCTGCACTTGGAAGTGATTTCCTACTTCCCTGGATTTTCCTAACACTTGATCCATCTCTGCTTTGTCCTCGCCTCCCTCCTTCTAGCAATCTGAGCACATGCCACTCTCCTGTATCATAGTGGAAGCTCTTTTTGTGAACAGATAATGTCTTTTCCATCATTGCCTCCTTAGTAAAACTTAGGATGTATATAATAAATGCTGTTGAGTTGGCTCTACTCCTTGACACCCTGTGAATGAGTGACAGGACCATGTCCTGTCCTCAACAGCCCTGCTCAGCTCCTATAGACTCACGCCTATGGCTTCTTTTATGGAATCAATTTATTTCATATTTGGTTTTCCACTTTTCCTGCTGCCTTCTATTTCCCTCAGCTTCATTTAGTCTTTTCCAAAGAACCCTGCCTTCTCATGATGTGCCTGAAATAAGATAACTTCAGTTTTGTCATCTTTGCCTCCAGTGATATTTCAGGCCTAATTTGTTCGTGTTTCTGGCAGTTCAGCATACCCATACAGCTCTCCTCCAACACCATATTTCAAATGGATCAATTATTTTCCTATCAGCCTTTTTCATGGTGCAACTTAAGCATCTGTACATAGTAATCGGAAATACGAGGGTGTGTATGATTTTAGCTTTGGTCTCTAATGACACATCTTTGCTCTTGGCAATCTTTCCTAATTCTTTCATTGCTGCTCTTCTGAGTCTCAGCCTTAGCATAATGGCTTGCAATTGGTAGAAACATTTATTCAATAAATATTTCTGAATATACACATAACATGGCTAATATGACAATTTAACATGTGATCAGAAGTTGCAAGTTTTTATCTGTTGAGAAAATGCTTCAAGTAACTCTCTCTATTCTGCTAGAAAAGATTTATTTAAAAAATACATTTCCAAGGAAATGTTCAGAAAATACATGATTTAAGTAGTGTGAGTTTAGTACCAGAGTAACCACTGTATTTGTCATTCAGCATACAGGGGTCTTAATGAATGTACTGGGTGGAGGTGGGGAGAAGGAAATGAGTCAGACCATGGTCCTGGGAGCCAGAAGGATCATTTGGGCTCTGAGTCACCCCATATGGTAGATATGGTGTAGTCTAAATGATAGTATTTGAGAGACTTTGATGAATTCACTTTATACTTGATTTCAGGCTTCTAAGAGGAACTCTATACGTATCTCTTTTCCACTTCCTCTTCATTTAAGATCAAGGGAGAAGATAAAGTACTAAATCATGATAGCAAGTATTTTAGTTTTTACTGTGAAAAGTAAAGATGAATATCTGCGCTGGATGTGTGGGATTTTGTGTGATGTCACTCATAGTAACAGCCAAAGTATCAAACTTGACCTAAGAGGTCTTACATAATATTTGCCATATCTCTTGCTCCCACAGTCCAGTAAGTCTTTGGTCTCATATATTTCTAACCTTTCTCTCCCCTTTGTCTACTCCAGCCATTGTTTCTTCAGTAGGCTGTGCTCCTATTTATGTGTTTTGTACCCTCTGCTAAGAACATTTTTCCTTAGATGGTCCTTGGCTCTGTCCCTCTATTCCTTAAGGTCATTAGTTAGAAGACATTTCCTCAGAGAGGTCTTTCCTCTTCACCTTCCCTAAAAATTTCAAACCTCTTACTATATCAATCTTTTATACCTTCTTTTTTTTTCATACTTACTACGTACACTCTAACATTATATATCAGTTTACTCATGGCCGGTTTCATGGCCCAAGCTTGGTTTTATGCTCTCCTGCCACCTTCTTGAAATTCTTAATGACTTTTGAACAAAGATCCAACATTTATGATTGGCAATGAGCCCTGTAGAATATGTAGCCAGTTCTGTTTACTTATTTTTATTATGGCCTGTCTCTCTTCTAGAATATAAGCTAGTTGGGGACAGAGTTTTGTCTTATTTGAGCATATTGTGCATGTTTGAAAATATTAGTATAATAAATAAATTAATAAATAGAGCAATGGTATGGTAAATGTAAATTAAGCGTATTTCTTGCTTTTCATTTTTCCCCCACTTTTTTTTTTCTTTTGCTATGGCATGAAAATCTGTGTTGGATGTGGGGTTTGTGCTGCCATTTAGGTAGTGAGAGTTAACCAAGGTTGGAGAAATGAAAAAGTCAGAACAATGTGAGGTTTTAGAAATCATTACATTGCACTGTGGGTCTCTGAAGGCACAGGCTCAGGGCGTGCCTATGCAATACCTGTAGAGCACCCAATAATGTCCTGGGCTCCTGAAAGCTATGGGAGGCAAATGCCACAACAGTTCGTGCCACGATGGGGAATTGCTTCCACTTAGTATAAATTCAAAAGTTTAGACTCTGCAATGGTAGAAATGGTGAGCCTCCTACAAAGCTTAAAAGACAGTTGCTTTTCTTTTTTGCTCTTTTTAAAAATGTAGTTATATATACATAACATAAAATTTACCATCTTCACCATTCTTAAGTGTACAGTTCAATGGCATTAAATATATTCACATTGTTTTGCAGTTGACATTTTCATATATATCCAGTACTTCTTCATCTTCCCCAACAGAAACTGTACCAATTAAACAATTCCTAATTGCCCCCTTACTCCAGCCCCAGGCAACCACCATTCTACTTTTTGTCTCTATGAATTTGCCTACTCAAGTTGTGTCATGTAAGTAGAATCATACAGTATATATCTTTGTGAACTTAAAGGTACACCCATATTTTAGTATGTGTCAGAATTTCCTTCCTGAATAATATCCCTATGATGTATAGGCCACATTTTATTTATCAATTTACTGCTGAACACTCGAGTTGCTTTCACTTGTCTTTGTGAATCATGCCGCTATGAACATGAATGTACACATATTTGTTCTAGTCCCTGCTTTCAATTGTTTTGGATTTATATCCACAGTGGAATTGCTGGATCATATGGTAATTCTGTTTAATTTTTTGAAGAATTTAGTTTGTTTACCATAGCAGTTACACCATTTTACATTCCCGTCAACAATACACAAAGGTTCCGATTTCTCCACATCCTCACCAACATTGTTATTTTCATTTAATAATATCCATCAAATTGAGGGTTTCAATTTATTTTCCTTAATGATTAGTGTTATTGAACATCTTTTTATGTGCTTATTGGCTATTTGTATATCTTCTTTGAAGACATGCCTATTCAAGACCTTTGCCCATTTTTTAATCAGGTTGTTTGTTTTTGAGTTTTAGGGGTTCTTTATACATTCTAGATATTAATCCTTATAAGATACACAATTTGAAAATATTTTATCCAATTCTGTGGGTTTCCTTTACACTCTTGGTACTGTCATTTGATGTATAAAAGCTTTACTTTTTGATGTTATTCAATTTATTTTTCTTTTGCTCCCTGTGCAAATTCAATGCCATGAAACTTCTTTCCTATGTTTTTTTCTAAGAGTTTCATCTCTTAATTTCAGATCTTTGATCCATTTTGAGGTAATTTTTTGTATGTGATGTAAGGTAAGGGTTCAACGTCATTCTTTTGCTTGTGGATATCCAATTTTCCCAGCACCATTTATTCAAAAGACTGTCCCCCATTGAAAGGTCTTGTCACTGTATATGTGAGGTTTTATTTATAGGAACTCTGTTATCTTCCATCGGTCTATATTTCTGTCTTTATGCCAGTTCTGCACTGTTTTGATTTGTTGTAAGTTTTGAAATCAGGAAGTGTAAGACCTCTAGTTTTGTCCTTTTTCAAGATTGTTTTGGCTGTTTGGAGTCCCTTGAAATTCCATGGTATATGAGGCCTTGAAGTAAACGTAATTATTTTTTGGTTCTAATTTACTTCAGAGACGTTTGTGAACAACAGATAAACTGCTTCCCTCACTGGTTCATGAAGATACAAGGGACCCTGACAGGTTTTGGGGGAGCAACTTCATAAAGGTAGAAGTCCTAGGAATTGGGGAAGAGTACTGCCATATCTGTTATTAACTATAAACACTGGGAGATCCTGGGTAGCAGATTACTCCTTACTGTCTCTTCATTCTCTGTCTCTTTCGATAGACATGAGTCAATTTCCAACCACAGTCTTTTTCCATCTCTATCCCTTTTCTAACTTCTGTCATGGAATGAATTGAGGTCATTCACGAATGGAGGTTTATCTGGCTTCGGCATAGTTTGTGTTATGCTTTTCAGTTTGTCTTAACTATATTATGATGTGAGTTGGTCTCTTAGAGCTGTTGGTTTTTTTGTTGTTTAGTTACTCTTAACACTTAAATAATGACAACTCAGAAATATTGAATATGCAGAAATCTAACCATAGAAGATATTAATCAGATATATCACTTTTCTCAGCTGAGATCCAGTATTAATTGAACTATATTCCTTACAGTAATTCTAAGCACCAGCTACCATTGAACTGGAATCGGCGACAGCAGGGAAACTGACTGTTGCTCAAATATAAAGTTCATCATTAAATAATATTCTTCCTTGAACATGTGTATGTAAAATATATCTGGAATGACAAAAAAGAACATAATAATATAATTCCTCCAGGGAAGGAAGAAGAACAGGGACAGAGCTGGGAGAGAGTTATTTCACTCTTACTGCTTTATACCTGAATTTTGAACCATGGTGATTGCTTTAGTTACTCAGAATTAAATAGAAAAAAAATTGAATTTTAAAAACTATTCTCTTTTAATTTTGATACATCTTTTGCCTTTCCAGTACAATATTGAAGACTGGTGGTGAAAGTGGACATCTTTGTCTTGTATGATGCTAAAAATATTCCCTAAAATTACATGTAATATTTTTACATCCTAAACAAAATTATAGCAAATTGAATACAACAATGCATCAGAAAGATTATTCATCACGACCAAGTGGGGTTCATCCCCGGGGCACAAGGATGGTTCAACATCCGTAAATCCATCAATGTGATACATCACAAAATAAAGGACAAAAATTATATGATTATATCAATTGATGCAGAAAAAGCATTTGACAAGATACAACATCCATTTATGATTAAAACACTTAATAAAATAGGTATAGAAGGAAAATACCTTTACATAATAAAGGCCATATATGACAAGCCCTCAGCTAATCTCATAAGTAATGGAGAATAACTGAAGCCCTTTGCTCTACATTCAGGAACACGACAGGGCTGTCCCTTATCACCTCTGCTTTTCAACATAGTGTTGGAAGTCCTTGCCAGAGCAGTCAGGCAAGAGAAAGAAATAAAAGGCATTCAAATTAGGAATGAAGATGTTAAATTATCACTCTTTGCAGATGACATGATGCTATATATAGAAAGCCCTAAGACTCCACCAAAAAGCTATTAGAAACAATCAACGAATACAGTAAAGTTGCTGGCTACAAAATCAACATACATAAGTCCATTGCTATCCTATATACTAACAATGAAATTTCAGAAAAAGAAATACAAAAAACAATTCCTTTTGCAATTGCAGCCAAAAGAATAAAATACCTAGAAATAAACTTAACCAAGGATGTAAAGGACCTATATGCTGAAAACTATAAGACATTTTTGAAAGAAATTGAAGAAGACCCAAAGAAATGGAAAGACATTCCGTGCTCATGGATTGGAAGAATCAACATAGCTAAAATGGCCATATTACCCAAAGCAATATACAGATTTAATGCAATCCCCATCAAAATCCCAATGGTATTTTTTAAAGAAATAGAACAAAAAATCATCATATTTGTTTGGAACCACAAAAGACTTCAAATAGCCAAAGCAATCTTAAGAAAAAAGAACAATACTGGAGGTATCACACTCCCTGACTTTAGCTTGTAATATAGGGCAACAATAATCAAAACAGCATGGTATTGGCAGAAAAACAGACACATAGACCAATGGAATAGAATTGAGAACCCAGAAATAAAACCACATAAATATGGACAGGTAATTTTTGACAAAGAAGCTAAAAAAATACAATGGAGGAAAGACAGACTCTTCAGTAAATGGTGCTGGCAGAATTGGATAGCCACGTGCAAAAGAATGAAACTGGACTGTTATCTGTCACCATGTACCAAAATTAATTCAAAATGGATCAAAGACTTAAGCATAAGACCTGACACAATAAATTGCATAGAAGAAAACATAGGTACTAAACTTATGTACCTTGGGTTCAAAGAGCATTTTATGAATTTGACTCCAAAGACAATGGAAGTAAAAGCTAAAATAAATGAATGGGATTATATGAACCTGAAAAGCTTCTGCACAGCAAAAGAAACCATCGACAAAATAAAGAGGCAACCAACTGAATGGGAGAAGAATTTTGCAAACAGTGCCTCCGATAATGGGCTAATATCCAAAATATATAAGGAACTCATGAAACTCAACAACAAAAAAACAAACAACCCAATTGAAAAATGGGCAGAGGACCTCAAGAGACATTTCTCCACAGAGGACATACAAATGGCAAATAGACATATGAAAAAATGCTCAACATCACTAATCATCAGAGAAATACAAATGAAAACCACAATCAGATATCACCTCACCCCAGTCAGAATGGCTATCATCAACCAGACAAATAGTAACAAGTGTTGGAGAGGCTGTGGAGTAAAAGGAACCCTCATACACTGTTGGTAGGAATGCAGACTGGTGCAGCTGTTATGGAAGGCAGTGTGGAGGTTCCTCAAAAAATTATGAATAGAATTACCATATGACCTAGCAATCCCTCTCCTGGGTATCTACCCAAAAAATCTGAAAACATTTATCCATAAAAACACGTGTGCTCCAATGTTCATTGCAGCTTTGTTTACAGTGGCCAAGACATGGAAGCAGCCAAAATGTCCTTCGATGGATGAATGGATGATGAAGTTGTGGTATATATACACAATGGAATACTATTTGGCGGTAAGAAAAGATGATATAGGAACATTTGTGACAACATGGATGGATCTTGAGAGTATAATTCTAAGTGAAATAAGTCAGACAGAAAAAGCAGAGAACCATATGATTTCACTGACATGTGGTATATAAACCAAAAACAACAAAAGAACAAGACAAACAAATGAGAAAGAAAAACTCATAGACACAGACAATAGTTTAGTGGTTACCAGAGGTAAGGGGGTGGAGGGTGGGAGATGAGGGTAAGGGGGATCAAATATGTGGTGATGGAAGGAGAACTGACTCTGGGTGGTGAACACACAATGGGATTTATAGATGATGTAATACAGAATTGTACACCTGAAATCTATGTAATTTTACTAACAATTGTTACCCCAATAAAAAAATATTTTTACGTAAGATTATAATTTGGAAAAAATTTTAACAATAATAATGGTTTCCATTTGAAAATTTCCAAAATGCTCCATCTTTCCTTTTTCTCTCCCTCTCTTTCTTCTTTCTTTATTTCTAAAGGTAAATTGAATGGTAAACCAGGAAAAGTGCCAACAGGCATTTCCTCCAACATTCTTAGGATAAAACATATTAATAATACTGCTTTGTTTAAGTATTTTTAAATAATGAGGAGGAAAGATTATCTAGCACTAAAAATATTAAACAGCTCAAAGGACAAGTCAATGACCTCTTAGATGAAATTTTGATAAGATTTTATATCAAGCCAATATATTGCCTCTTCAAGGTAAGCACCACCATCCTTGCTTCTCAGTTATGGCTTATCCATCTCTGATAGGTGGATTTGTAGGATCACATTCTTCCTGAAGACCTAGGTAGGGAGAACAAGAATCATCACTGAAGTCTTTGGCCTCTACCATATTTTATCAAATAGTTTTTATAACAGAGCTTTGCATTAAGGTATGAAATGCTTTCTTAATGCTGAATAGAGTTCTCACTGGCTATTATGGCCTATGGGGAGTGTCCCCAAAATTTTCGAAGAGGAGATATGAGGGGTAATTTTGGTTTCTAACACTCACCCAAATTCTTATCAGTTAAGTCCTACAGGATCAAGACAAAAAAAATCTTAGAAAATGATTTTTTCAGTTTTTTCATTAAAGCATTAGGTGTTAAGGTGCAGATAATTAAACAAACAAACAAACAAACAAACAACCCCCCAAAACTGAGGAATGGAGGCTCTTGGGGAACTCTACTTGGAAAAAATTATAATGCTTTTATTTTGGTCCCTGTGGGCTTTGGGATTGCTAGAGATACTGAAACACAGAGAAAAGAGAAATATAGGGATTCATGCAGACAGCTGACAAGAAATATTGGAGTCTGTGAACCAAGAGAGAGCCCATATTCCTCCAATCAGCATTGGGCAACCAGAGGAAATGGAAAGAAAAATGTTAAAATGTATTTAAAAAGTAGACTTTAGGAAAACCTGGGATACAACATATTATTGCAATTCTACTATGATCCAGTTTTGAATACATCTCTGCAAAAGAGGAGAGAGTTAATGTGAGAAGTAGCTCCATGCTTATTTCCCGTCACTGGATCCCAGAAATGTATGAAAAAGTTAATACTATAATTCACCTCTTGATTATGACTTTCTGCCAACTGAGTTTTTTTTTATTTTAATTAAGCTTTTTATTTTAAGATAATTTTAGATTTATATACAGTTTTAAAATAATACACACAGATCCTTCATACACTTTGCCTAGTTTCCATCCAGGATAACATCTTGCAAAACTGTACTGCACTATCACAGCCAGGATATTGAAATAGATATAGTCAATAATCATAGCGTTTCCATTATCACAAGGATCTCTTATGTTGTACTTTTATAGATACACCCACTTCTCTCTCACCTCTACCCCATCCTTGATTCATGGCAACCACTGAACTGTTATCTCATTTTATAATTTTGTTTTATATATGTATAATTATATTTCCGATATATATATATATATATGTATAATTACACACAACACGTATATGTGTATATATCCAATTCATTCATATATATATATATGTGTATATATATGTGTGTGTGTGTATATATATATATGTATATATATATATATATATATACATACATATATATGTCATAAAGTATGTAACTTGTTAAAATGGGCTCTTCTCTGGCAGTTTCTTTAGGTTATTGCAGATTTTAGTAGCTTGTTCCTTTTTGTACTACAGTTTATTTAACCATTCATTTGTTGAAGGACCTTTGGAGTCTTTGTAGTCTTGGGCTATTACAAATAAAGCTTCTATAAACATTCACATATAGGTTTTAGTGTGAATGTATGTTTTCATTTTTCTGGAATAAATGTCCAGGGTTGCACTTACTGAGTCACATGGTAGTTGTAAGATTCGTTGTATAAGAAACTGCCAAACTGTTTTCTAGAGTTCTGTGCCATTTCCTGCTCCAACCAGCAATAAATGAATGATCTGGTTTTTCCACATCCTTGCCAGCATGTGTGTTGTCACTATTTTTATTTTTGCCATTCTGAGAGGTATATAGTGATATCTCAGTTTGGTGTTTATTTTCATTTCTTTAATATTCAATGATGTTGGACATCTTTTTGTGTGCTTATTTTTAATCATTTTCAGTGAAATGTCTCTTGATTTCTTTTGCCTATGTTCTAATTGCATTATTATGTATTTTTAACTGTTAAGATATGAAAGTTATTTATGTACTTTATATGCAAGTCCTTTGTTGGTTATGTGGTTTGTAAATATTTTCTCCCACACTATATCTTACATTTTTATTGACTTAATAGGGTCTTTCATAGATCAAAAATTTTTAATTAGAACTCTTTATATAGTGCTAGATCCCAAAGATTTTCACTTTTTTCTTCCTAAATGTTTTACAGTTTTAGGTTTTAATATGTCTATGATCCATTGTGAGTTAATTTTTTTTTAAGATTTAAATTGAGGTTTATTTTTCCCCTATGCTTATCCATTTGGTCCAGACCCATTTGTTAAAAAGTCTATCTTTCCTTTACTGAATTGCTTTTCTAATTTTTTCACAAATAGTTAGGCATATTTGCATGGGTGTATTACTGGGTTTTCTATTCTTTTCTATTGAGCTATATGTCTGTGCCTCTGCCAATACCTCTTAGTCTTTACTATTGTAGTTATATAATAAGTCTTGAAATTGGGTAGACTGACTCCCCTCATTTTTTTTTTTTCAAAATTGTTTTAGCTATTCTAGTGACTGAAATTTCCATGTTTTGCAGTAATTTTCTGTATATCTAGAAAAACATCTTGCTGGGAATTTTATAGGGACTGCATCAAATCCGTATTTCAATTTGAGGGAGAATTGACATCACTACTATGTAGAGTCTTCCAATTCATGAACACAGTATGCATCTTTCTTTTAGACATTGGGTGATTTTTTTTTTGGTCAGTGTTTGTAGTTTTCAGCACACAAGTCCTAAAAATGTTTTGTTATATTTACATCTAAGTATTTTGTGTTTTCAGAGATTGTAAATGGTGTTTTATTTTTAATTTCAATGTTGACATGCTAATTGTTAATATATGGAAATACAATTGATTTTGTATGCTTATTTTGTATCTTGTCACCTTAGTGAATTTGCTTACTATTTTTAGAGTTTTTTGTTGATTCCTTGAGATTTTCTGTGTAGACAATTATGTCATCTGCTAATAGGAATAGTTTTATTTGTCCCTTTCCAACTTGTATGTCTTTCATTTCCTTTTCTTGTCCTATTGCACTGGCTAGAAATTCAAGCACTAAGTTGAACAAGAGTTTTGAGAGCAGGTATCCATGGATTTTTTTCAGTCTTAGGGAGAAGAATTCAGTCTCTCATCTTTAGGTATAAAAATAGCTGCAGGTTTTTTATAGATGCTTTTTATGAAGTTGAGACAGTTACCCTAGATTTCTATTTTGCTGAGAGATTTTATCATGAATGAGTGTTAAATTTTGTCAGATGCTTTCTCTACATTTATTGAAGTTATCATGTGATTGTTTTTTCCTTTAGTCTATCAGTGTGGTAGATTAAATTGATTGAATTTTGAATATTGAAACAACTTTACAATCTTGGGATAAACCCCATTTGGTCTTTCTGTATATTGCTGCATTCTATTTGCTAATATTTTGTTAAGGATTTTTGCATCTATACCCACGAAAGTCATGTGTCTTTATCCTTCTTTTTTCCCCCTTGTCTGGGTTTGATATCAGAATATCAGAATAATAATAACTTCATAAAATAAATTGGGAAGTGTTCTCTCCTCTTTTCTAGAAATGATTATGTAGAAGTGGTGCTAATTGTTCTTTAAAGATCTAGTACATGGAAACAACCAAAATGTCCTTCGATAGATGAATGGATAAAGAAGTTGTGGTATATATGCACAATGGAATACTATTCGGCCTTAAGGAAAGATGATATAGGAGCATTTGTGACAACATGGATGGATCTTGAGAGTATAATGCTAAGTGAAATAAGTCAGACAGAAAAAGCAGAGAACCATATGATTTCACTGATATGTGGTATATAAACCAAAAACAACAAAGGAACAAGACAAACAAATGAGAAACAAAAACTCATAGACACAGACAATAATTTAGTGGTTACCAGAGGGTAAGGGGATGGGGGGGTGGGTGATGAGGGTAAGGGGGATCAAATATATGGTGATGGAAGGAGAACTGCCTCTGGGTGGTGAACACACAATGGGATTTATAGATGATGTAATACAGAATTGTACACCTGAAATCTATGTAAATTTACTAACAATTGTCACCCCAATAAATTTAATAATAATAATAAAAAAAGATCTAGTAGAAATCTCCAAAGATCCTTCCTTCCTTCCTTCCTTCCTTCCTTCCTTCCTTCCTTCCTTCCTTCCTTCCTTCCTCATTTTTTTCCTTTTTTCCTTTTTTCAAATTAATTAAACATCAGTTGGACAACTGCTTATCAAAGAAGAGTTTACACCTTGGTTACAATAATCTAAAAGTTTGTAGATATGTTGTTCTAATTGTCTTCTCTCGCTATAATAAAACACTTTTCAATCAGCCTTCCATAGTTCTCAGTACAGATTTGTTTTATAGATTAAAGAGCTTCAGTTTTGTCTTGTCTACTCTCTTTAATCACAGCACCCAGTTTCTCAATTTCACCTGTTTTCTTAGCAACTTGAAAGAACGTTCAAATGATGTTTTTAACAATCAGAGCAATTTTTGTGTCTTTCTTAGATATAAGGTTTATCAATAGTGTATAATTGTGCCTCTATGGAATATACATAATATTCAAATGTTCTTTCCACTTGAAAATTAATGTCATTCTTACAACTTCCTCTTGAACATTATCAGGGAATGGGGCCATAATTGATAACCTGTTGGATCTGATCTTGACAGCCAACTGCAATATTAGACAACCACCCAGCTTCCTTCTGGATATATAAGTTTTGTTAATTGGCTGGGAAATACTCTAGGTTCTCTTATATCTAATACAACCTGAATTTGTTCATTGGTCTCAGTGGCAATATTTCCTGTGACTCAAGCATTGCATTCACCTCAGGAGCTCATTAACTGAAACAACTTTGTTTTCAGATCTGTCTGAATTTGTTTGTTTATTCATGTAGAAATGACTGGCTATTTGCAAAAAATAAAAGGAAAATAATAGTTATTAGATATAGCAAAATTAAAAGGAGGAAACTGCTTAATAGTTTCTCATGAGAGATCCATAGTAATTTTGTTACAACAGACATTTAAAAATGTCCAGGTAAAATCATAATCCCATTCTCAAATTTAAGTAAAAGGAAACACAAGTAGGGCTCACAAAGGATCCACTGGCACAAACTTGATAATCGTGTCAGAATCTTAGCCATTAACTGCAATGTTTCCTAGAGTCCAGATTGTTCATTGACGTGAGCTTCAGAAGATGCCAATGGAACAGAGAATGCTATCAGAACTCCCTCTTCAGCCTTGTTTTGATTTGATGATCCTGAAGTAGCCTTGGTAAATGTCTAAGCAAAAGCAAATAGAATACAGACAATCATGTCCAAAACACATACACACATATTTTATAATCAGATCACTCTAGCTTATACTTTTAATGGAGAAGGTGGAAGTGATATTTTCCTTAGAAAGAAGTTTACTATTAGCAACTTCAGTAGCTTGGAGTGGCCTTACCAATTGTTACTTATTTCTTTTTTTGACAAGATCATCAACAGATCAAGGGACCAATTGCCTTTGTTCACTTAGTTTCTTGCAGTGGCAAAACAGTATCATCAAGAAAAGTACTACCTTTCTATTTTTAGCATCTGCTTATCCTTCTGGGCTTTTCTTAGTTCCATGGTCTGTTCCATTTGCCTTTAACGGCACAATCTTTTCCTGGTACTAAACATTCAACATGAAAAGCTGATGAATAGGTATTTCCACTTGTGGAAACTCAGGAACCAACCAGAAGACCCATAGTCTGGATCCACTCCACTTGCACATATGCATGTCAGTATAACTCTAACAGTGTTTATGTTTTTATTCAGAAAATAAAGGTAATTCCCTTTTGAAAAAAAATAAGTTAACTTGGTAAAGAAGAATCCTATCCTTCAAAGAAAAAAACATATTGGTATGAGTTTGGAATTAACCATATTTCTTTTACATATCTACAAAATTGATATAATTTGTTTTCTTTAAACTATTGATATATACTATGATATTTATTAGTTTTGTCATATGACATCAGATTTGATTCCCCAATTTGATTTGTTACTGTTGTATTGTCCTTCTTAATTTACAGTAGTTTGTTTAGTTTTTCGTATTTATGTCTACCTATGATCAATTCATTTCCGGTTTTGTGAAAACTTAATCAGCTTTAGGGTCTGAGGTGTTTATTACCTTGTATCTTTCCTCCTGCTCCATGCCAGAAATAGATGATATGCTGTGAAATCTTCAAAGGATAAAGTAGAAAATTCCTCTCACATTGGTGACTTTCATTGCTGTGGATAATCTCTAACAGTTTTCTTTTCTCCATTGCTCTATTCAGGTTTTCTACCACTTACTGCGTTAATTTTGTTGTTATTATAGTACTTGTTGGTCTATTTTATAGAGCACAATGCCTGTCATCCATATTTTTAATTTTTATCATAAAACTATGACAGTAATCCATTATAATTTAATTGTCTTATCTATTATCCTCTTTCTAATTTTGATTTACCTTATTTTGTTAAACTTAGTATTTTTCCTATTTTATTAAAATTTTAAGCAACTGTATTTTGAATATATTCACCAGTTTTACTAACTTCTAGTTCTGTATTTTTTCTGCATTTTCTTGTATTAGTTTCTTCCCTCAAATTTTCTTTGGGTTGCCTTTTCTCATTTTTTTCAAATCTTAGCTAATTTACATTTCATACAATGAGGTTTCAGTGAATATTCTCCACTGTGGGAAAATAATTTCATGTCTTTGTTTAAAACATGCTCACTCTATCTAGGAAACTTGGATTTAATTAAGAGAAGATTAAATAGATGCGGTACAACTAGGCCTCTGTGCTCAGTTCCTCTCTCCTTTGTAATGCAGGAGATCCTTTCATATGCCTGACTGGTCATTATTACATGGTTATAGTATGTCCACACATGTGTGCTTTGTGGTTATTACATAGAATCCATGGACAGCACAGCAACATGATGCCAGAATGACATAGTCAGAAACTATACCAGAACTTGACGCTTGTTCCAGGAAGCATAGGTTAGTAAAAGAGTTTCAGGGTCGCATGATTAAGGGTTCCCACCCAGGAGTGAGTTCTTGTGTCCTGTCAGGACTTCACTATGGAAAGACATGCTATCTGAATAGTCACCATCTGAATACCTCTCCCATGAGGAAACTGGGATAATCTGAGAAGCCATGGTTTAGTTTTCTCATCCTGATGCATTTTCATATCCTTTGTTGCTATGTATCTTTGCACTGATTACAATAAAATTTAACTACGAGTTTTACATTTATGCCACAGAGTGGTTATTTTCACCAAGCTTCAAGCCCAATCCTTTGCAAGACTATTTCAAATGAGTTCTTCAGTGAACAGTGTTTAAGTATAATTTTCAGGAATGCAGAATCATGTCTCTCAGGGAAATATAAAATGAGCAAATGTCAGAGATTTTAACTCATTAAATACTGAGGGAAGCAAAAGATGTGACTCATTCAAAGAACATTTAAAAGGCAAGAGTATTTATAGGCCATTTAACAAAGAAATGTTAAGAAACCATTGCTGAGTTAGGTGTAAACTGTTTAATGTCTAATAGACCATACATTTGTGTCGGTGTCTGTTTATTTGGCAAAAATTATTTGTAATACTACTGGACAAAAATGTTGTGTTAAGTAACATTATGAAATCTGTAACTTTTAGTCTTACACAATATGATGAACTATGCATGTTCTCTTAAACAAACCTTGAATGCTCTTTGCCTCACATGATATTTATTGAACGGGTGTGACACCCATTTTTTTATTTTTAAGTTTCAGATTATTTTTCTGACAATAGAAAGCCTCCTAAAACAGTGGCTGAGAATGCATATAAACACTTCAATGCATAGTAAACACTTCAATGCATAGTAAACACTTCAATGATTAAATCTTACCATTTGTAGAACTAAAACAATGATTGGAAGTAAGAGCATGTTTCCTTTGAAAGTTTGAGAAATCACGTCAACCCATTTGGTGAAAAACATTATTTTCTAATTTTTACCAAGCTACCTGGAACATTTTTAGGCAGCTAAGCAAGGAAGAGACTGAGCAGAAATAGATTCATCAGTTTTTACAGGAGAAAAAGAGAAGGAGAGTTTTGACGGTACCATGGCCTGCAGACTTTAGAGACATGCTAAAGTGGAGCAGACGTGAAGAAGGGTTTAAGTATGTTTATTTTAATAAGCCTTACAGCAGGCCTCACACTTTAGCCTATGGTAAGAATCAGCGGGGGGGAGGAGATTTGTTAAAACACAGCTGCTGGGCCCTTCCCCAACAGTCGATCTCAAAGTGTGGTGCCCCAGACCAGCAGAACCAACTATGCCTGGGAACCTTTTAGAAATGCAAATTCTCGGGCACCACCCTCTATTGGAAACTCTGGGATTGGGGCCCAGTATGTTTTCCATCCATCCAGATGATTCTGATGCATTCTCAAACATGAGGACTCCTTCCTTGGAGTCATTTCAGATTGCGAACAAACAAGGATAACTGAGAAATATGGTTAACAACTCACATGTGGTAGCGTCAGGCAATGTTCTAGGCACTCTGCAGTTTCCACGTCAGTTATTCTTCATAACAAAACTATTAGGAAGATGCTACCATCTTCTACATTGATAGGAGACTAAAGTGGGTCACAAAGAGGTGAAGTCATCAGCACAAAGTCACATAAAGAGAACTGGTAGAGCCAGGATCTTTCTCCTAAGTCTATTTCTAAACACTGCGCTACTCTTTCTTCTCAAAACAATGTTTTTTCAGGTAATACCAGCCTCCTAAACAAAGGCCCCTAAAAGTAAGTGAAACTCCCATTCTTTACATTCAATAAAGCAGCTGCATCTGTTATTGAATGAAAAGTAGCAACTTGTGGAAAATCGGAGCTCAGTTTTGACTTAGAGGTAAGGAGTAGGATTATAATCTGACTGGTCATATGTACTTGTTTGTTATGGACAAAATACTTAGCGGCACTGGGCATGTAAGCCCTCAGCTTTTGTTTTATTGACTGAAAGCTACTAGCATGAAGGACAGTAACCTCAAAGTTCAGAATGGAGCCAGAGTAATTGTTTAAAAGCATTTGTGCTAAGTGTTTTAGGATTTGCCATATCTTTCAACTCTTTTAGAACTTGAAGGAAAAACATAGTTCACAAAATTAAGAATAACCAGGGAGTAGAATTTATATCTGAGACAGACTAGATCTACATTGGCAGAACCTGCCAGACCTTAGGATATTGGTGCAATGTTGCAATGCCTTGTGTACGGCTGTCGTAGAAGTTTTCTAGTTTCACTTTTTTTTTTCTTTTTTTTTTGCTGCTGCACCACTGAACATAAAATGGAAAAGTGAAGTCATGGAAATGTGAAGACTTTTGTTTTGTTGTTTTGCAGTTACATTAGACAACTATGAAAAAAAAAAACACCCTGATTTTTAAAACACCATAACTGGAGGCATTTGAGTTTAAGAAATAGGTGCACAGTAGTTTTTGAAAAAGAAAAACATTGGCATTGGTTTTAGAAATCAAGTTAATAATGTTCTTTTGTATTGAGACTTAAATTTTTATTAAATGATTCTATCATTTACTTTGTTTTTAAAAGTGGAATTTGATACCATGTCTCATGGTAATATGGGTAACAGTCCTTTTTTGCATTTTTATTGACCTACAATAAATGTTTATTTTATTTTTTAGCTGCTACAATTTACAGTAATTTGCTGTACAGCAATATATACCTAATACAAAGTTAACTGGTTATTGTTCTTTTAAAGCCATGCTTCCACTGGTTATTTTCTTTTTTTCTTTTTTTTAATTAAAGTTTATTGGGATGACAATTGTTAGTAAAGTTACATAGGTTTCAGGTGTACAATTCTGTATTACATTATCTATAAATCCCATTGTGTGTTCACCACCCAGAGTCAGTTCTCCTTCCATCACCATATATTTGATCCCCCTTACCCTCATCACCCACCCCTCACCCCCTTGCCCTCTGGTAACCACCAAACTATTGTCTGTGTCTATGAGTTTTTGTTTCTCATTTGTTTGTCTTGTTCTTTTGTTGTTTTTGGTTTATATACCACAAACCAGTGAAATCATACGGTTCTCTGCTTTTTCTGTCTGATTTATTCTGCTTAGCATTATATTCTCAAGATCCATCCATGTTGTCACAAATGGTCCTATTTCATCTTTTCTTACTGCCAAATTGTATTCCATTGTGTATATATACCACAACTTCTTTATCCATTCATCTATCGAAGGACATTTTGGTTGTTTCCATGTCTTGGCCACCGTAAACAAAGCTGCAATGAACATTGGAGCACTAGTGTCTTTATGGATAAATGTTCTCAGATTTTTTTGGTAGATACCCAGGAGAGGGATTGCTGGGTCGTACGGTAATTCTATTTTTAATTTTTTGAGGAACCTCCACACTGCCTTCCATAGCGGCTGTACCAGTCTGCATTCCCACCAACAGTGTATGAGGGTTTCTTTTTCTCCACAGACTCTCCAACATTTCTGCATTTTAAAAATCATTTCTAATTTTACTTTTGAAAACTAGGACTAGGTTAGTCATTTAATTCTTTTTCTAATATGTTAGTTGGCTTAGTGTTTTGTATGTGTGTTGTTTTACTTTAAAGAAAATAACAGTAATGGCTTCATTATTTTCCTTGTGGTTGTCTTTTGCTGGAAAAGACCGAGACAGGGTACCCCTAGCAAGCTTTTACACTCCAGTGGTGGTTCTCTTTAATTGCTTAAATATGACTTCATAGCCCTAGTTAAGGTAAGATCTGGGGAAACAATTGCAATTCTTGATCTTCTATTCTAAAGACACAAGGCCAAGCTCAAAGTCCATGTTTTGAGAAGTTTGTGAAATCTTAACTTGAACTAACTGAGTTCAGCTTCACACATAAGTCATGTCTGAACTGATGTTAGCAGTAATCAGTTTTGAGCTTTAAGAATAGTTACTGTTGTTTGGGTTCTTCGCGAATATATGAGAAAGTTCTATTTACATGTAGCAACAATTTAAGGTTCCTTTAAATCCATGAATAACTTAACATTTCTTTTTCAAACCATGGTTTAATTGCTGAAAGAGATTTATTTTTGTTATACTAAACTTTGGAAAATTTTTTCATAGTTTTTGTTTTTCAAGTTTATTTTTTGTGTGCTTCATTTGGAACCCTTTTTATTTATACACATTGTTATGTGTTCAGAATAGTAGTTTTTAAAAATTCAGTAAGAGATTTGAAACTATAAAGTGCAACTGTTGTGAACTTTGTGTTAATTTTCACTTTACATTTTAAATGCCAGACTTTACAAAAATTGCTGATCTTCGTTAATTGCATCTTAATTAGAAATGTTTGTTCTCTTCCATGTCTTTGACCTAAGTTTTGATTTTAATCTGCTTAAAGAAAATCCTTGCACTACAACCTTTACATAAAATTCAAAATTCTCCCATTGAAGGTTTTGTATTGGAAGAAATACTACTGGTTTTTGAAAAGCAAAGCTTAATAGAATTATTAGCTTTTCTTGAGACAGCTTTCTCTGTGTCCTCATTACTCTGCTCTTTGTGAGTGTTATTATAATTTGTGAAATACTGACTGAGCCCTTCACTTACCTTTTCTAAAGCATCACCTTTGGACACCTCATTCTGGGAAGCCCGCTCAAGTCACAGTAAAGGATACACACATTTGTGTGGGGAGAAGTGGTAAAAATGGAGACTTTTGTGTTAATTACTTGAAACTAAGCTTTAAAATGTTTTATAACAAATTATTTGAGCTGCATAATCTAAACATGTCAAACGTTCAGTGGGACTATTTTTATATATGTATATGTGGTGATAGGTCATAACATTTCAGTTTATAATATAAATTATTTCAGTGTATAGCGATCTCAAAAAAGACTCTTTTGAGAATACATAATTTGTTTTAGACTAAACTAAAATACAATATAGATAGTAGTGTAAATTAGATATAATTGAGGGCTATATGGCAGTAAAACTGCTAGTGCCATTTTTCTTGTTTGCCTATTACACATTTTTTATTTTTTTTTGTACTCTGAAAATTTTTAGGGATCATACACATGCTTGTTTAATTGGGTTAGAGTTGGTTTGGGAATAAGTATCTTCTAAAAAGAAATTTATCTTAAAAAAATAAAAGTCCTGAAAAATTTATCGAGAGTTTATAAAGTCAAGTATTCAATAGACATAGACCGGAATAGGTAAACTCATGGGAGTCATATCCTTTCAGGATACCAGTATAACTTCAATATTACAAGAGTAACATTGAGAGAATGCCATCAGCTTTGTTTGTTCCCTCTTAATATTCTTGGATTTTCTTTTTATATCTTTGGGAACAATGTTATATTAAAAACCCTATTATTCAGTATATCAGTACGGATTAGGAGTTTGCTTTCTGAAGGAATGCTCCAGTGAGGTGATCGGAGAGGTTATTTTCTACCTAACTTATATATGCTCTATACCTCTTGGGCATACTTTGTCTATAGAAAAAATATTTTGATCTTTAGGTACACTGTGGGCCAGTAGTCAAATAATCCTAGGGCCGCTAAAAAAATCTTAGAATAATTTAAGGTTTTGTCTTTTATACCTGTTTTGAAAACCTTTACATTTTTGTCAGGTAATTTTTCCCAAGCTGTGAATATAATCTATTCAAACATGTTATCCTATCTATTCTATTTTTAAATTGAAAAAAAAAAAGTTAAAAGTGTTTATGAAGAAAAGTTTAAATAAAATATTTTTAATCTTTAAAAATAAACAAAAAAAACCCTAATGGTTTTTATTTATTTATTTTTTACTTCAGATTTGCTTCAGTCAGTACATATTACACTTAAATATAATTATTTTACATATTTTTTGTGGTTTTTCTATATTTTTGTATATGTTTTAATGTCACTTTTTCTAATCCCATCCATGACATATTTCTGGATGATTTCATCATCCACATATAGGACCTCTATAGTATATTGGACTTTTAGTTCTTTCACCTGCTCTCCCTAATTTTCTGTCTTCTAGCCTATATCAGTCACCCACTCCCATGGTCATTCTGTACAATTTAGCATTACCAGTGATTACCCTTTCTAGCATTTACCCTCTTTTTAATCTCAGTTCCAAGTATTCTGCAATCTGATGACCACCTTCCACTTTTCTAGATCATTCTTCTAGTGAGCTTCCAAAATTGGACATCTTAGGAGCCTACAGTCTTTTTATCCTGTTGACTTTGCACTGCTCCATCCCTGGAGCCCTCCAGATCTTCCTTACTCAGCTGAGAGCCCAGGCTCTATCACATTAATCACTTTTTCTCATATACCCCATCTCCCCTTTCTTTTCCTCCATTATGTTTATCTGGTCAAATCAAACCTTAGTTAAATATAACCTACAGTCCACTCCATAACTGCACATGCTGCTGAAACTGTTAAGAAAAAAAATGACCATTGAATTGGTCTTATGTTAAAACCATGACCTCTAACCTTAGTGCCGTTCAGCAGTCATACCACATTTCCTTAGCCCAGTGCCCACCAAAATAATCTGCACATTAATATCAACTGTACAGCATCAAAAAATATACACGCCCGTCTCAGAATCCCAATGATTGTGATTTAATTAGTTAGGGATATGGCCTGGGCTGTGAATCTTTAAAAGATGCCCTGGCTTAGTCCAATTATACTTCAACTTTTCCCACATCTCTTTCCTCAAATCTCTAACTTTTTCTTAGCTTCATTTTTCACTGAAAAAATAGAACCAATAGAAAAGAACTTCTCCAATCATACATCTATAATACAAACCTTTACTTATCTCGACTCATTTATTCTGCCTCCCGACCTGGAATCATTGTACACTGAGCATGTCCCTATCTACAGCCAACTTGCCTCTTATGCGCTGGGGCCCAGCAAATCTTTCCTACTCGAGGGTATCCCTTCAGCAAAGTATTTGTTTCCCTCTACTTGAAATTAAGGACAGACTTCATCATTCTTGTTTATTATGATTCTCCAATGCTTGGAATAGAGCCTTACAAATAATGAACATTCAAAAAATATTTGTTGAATGAACACATTTTTATCATTCTTTGCTGTACAGATTATTTGCTATTTGGCCTTAAATCCATCTGTGCCCTTTTCAGGACTTTCTCTATGCCCGAGGAAGCTGGCTTCTAAAGACTGCTTTACTTGGGTTTCTTGACTCACTGGCTTCATGCTGGGATCATATAAGGTTAGGCAGAAAATGGAGGAGAGGTGAGAAGATGTCTTTCCAGCTGCAATTTGTGATAACTGCTCATATGTGTCTTCCTGACCTCTTCTCCCATTTGGCATTCCTCCCCTCCGTTGCTGCACCTTTCACTCGGCTCTGGTGACATGAATTTTTTCTCTGTGTCAGTTTTAGGGGTGGCTATGGACCCACACTGTTTCTGGTCTCAAGTGTGTTGACATCTTTTTTTGGCTCCTTTTAGTGCTGCTCAAGCCTATAGCACTAGTTCCTTCATTAAAGTCCATTTATATGACCATCTGGAGAGAATTAAGTCTCTGTCAGGGCTCTGATGAATACAGTTGCTTGAATAATCAGTTATACCTTTATTTAAAACATTATCATTGCCAACCTGAATAAATCTGGAGAGAACTAAGATAAATGAAAACAGCCAGTCCCCAGAGGTTACATACTGAATAATTCCATTTATATAACATTCTTGAAATGACAAAATTATAGAAATAGAGATTAGTAATTGCCAGGGATTAGAGGTGGTTGTGTGTGTATAAGGGGGTGGGGGTGGGGATGAGATCAAAGTGGACATGGCTGTAAAAGGTTAATAGCAGGGATCCTTGTGGTGATGGAAATGTTTTGGATATTGACAATGTCAATGTCAATGTCAATATCTTAGTTGTGATACTGTACTGAAGTTTTATAAGGTGCTACCATTGGTGAAAATTGGGTAAAAGTACATGAGATCTCTCTGCATTATGTCTTACAACTGTATGTGAATCTACAACTATCTCAAAATAAAAAGTTTGATTAAAAACACATTTACACAGAGTGACATCATAGGAATGGCGGCAGCGGGGCGCACTTTCTGAGTTCTCCTCTGGATCTTATTACAAACGGGACATATAACCCATCAAAGAACTCTTTGCTCATCACACAGAACAGCTAAGAGATTTGTGGAAGGATTACTTGCAGGTGCGCAAATTGGGCGAGCAAGGGAAGAAGGAAGGGAGCAGAGTGGAAACCGCACGGTCCCACGGTGGAATCGCGGCCAGAAGCTGCAGTGGCGGCATCGGCGGTGATAATGCAGACGGCAAGAAGCACGGGACCCCAGGGCAGAAAAGAGAACACCAAAGCCAGGAGGTGGGCTCTTTCCCACAGCTGATAGCTCCCGCCGAGGGGCAGCTTGGTGGGCCCTAGGGCGGACAAAGAACAGACTCCATACCTGGGCCTCTCCCCCCGTCTCTTCCAATCCTACCCCCGCCCTTCCAGAGACTTAAACTGGCCCCTGAACTGAGGAGTAGTATCAGATTACTAAGAGGCCATAGCGCTTAGGCTCTGGGAAGACTGACAGGCAGCTCTGACCCAGGGAAGAGGCTGAGAAGAGTGTGATTTTGGCTGGGCTAGGAGAGAAGAGACTCCTCCACCCCCCAGCCACCACCTTTTCTGGCCTGCGGGAAGAGTGTGACGCGGCTGGGCTGCGAGAGAGAAGACCCCTCCATCCACAGCCCCCACTCTTTCTGGCCTGCCTACCGCGGGGCAAGTGCAACTGCGGCGGCTCTCCCAGAGATCAACAGTAAGAGGCAGTCACAGCTCCCGGCTTTCAGCAGCTTAGAAATCTCCCGCCCGCCCCCCGAAGGAAGAAGTGCCCTAAGACTCAGGAGTACTGGACACAGGGCTGGTGTTGCTACTCTCAGTGTGCATATGTGCAGGCAAGGGCAGAAACTACACCGACTTTGTAAAAACTATCATCCAGACCCCCAGCCCCACACATTGAAATCTACAGTCCAAAAGTCACTTTGGGAACCAGGGTACCGGTTCTGCCTGCACAATAGGCAGGGGACTCTCTGGTACAGCAGTGGACAACCTGGAGATTACTTGGTGGGATTAAGCCAAGACTGGTGCTGCTTTTTGTTTTGCTTTGTTTTGTTTTGTTTTTATATCTTTGATATCTTTGCCTGTATTGAGTGGGCGTTATTGGGTGTTTTTACATGTGAATATATTTGATTTTTTTTTTGTTGTTGTTGTTGTTGTGCTTGGTGATTTGCTTTGTTCTCAAATGCCCTACCAGGGCCCAGTTTAAGAGGCACAAGATTCAACATATCCAGAGGCCAACTCCAGACCAAACCAGAGTACCACGGTGTTTGACCTACAAGTCACACACCCAGAGGGAATTCTCTGTAGGCACAAGAGCCCATAGAGGCCAAACCACATTTAAGTGGTCAATCCTCACGCAGGAGAACACCCCGCGGTGGGCAGAGCCAAGTCTCACAACTAAGCAGCCTAGGAGTTAACCCCACCTACTCACAAGCAAAAAGTAATTAAAGATCTTCTTTAACAGGACAATGTACACAACACAAGAGTCACCTTTGGAGCACATGCACAGGAGAAGAACGAAGTAGTGCAAGTCAAATATAAAGGGCACATACTACATAAGATAACCCAGCAAGAACTCAGAACTCTAGGGGATCTACCTAATACATCAAAGCAAACACAGAGAGTCAGCCAGAATGGAGAAACAAAGAAACATGTCCCAAATAAAAGAACAGAAGAAACCTCCACAACTGGAACCAAACGAAGCAGAGGTAACCAACCTATCAGAGACAAGAGTTCAGAACACTGGTGATAAGAATGTTTAAGTGGCTTAGAGACAACATAGAGAAGGATGTAGAAATCATAACGAACAACCAGTTAGAACTAAAGAACACAATTACTGAAAATAAGAACTCACTTGAAGGAATTACCAGTAGGTTAGATGAAGCAGAGGATGGAATCAGCGACTTAGAAGACAAGTTAGCAGAGATCACCTAAACAGAACAACAGAAAGAAAAAAGAATGAAAAACAATGAAGATTGTGTAAGAGACCTCTGGGATAACATCAAGCACAACAACATGCCAATCATAGGTATACCAGAAGGTGAAGAGAAGAAGCAAGGGATTGAAAACATATTTGAAGTAATAATGTCTGAAAACTTCCCTAACCTGATGAAGGAAACCATGATGAAAGTGAAGGCTTAGAGTAAGATATTTCATGCAAATGGAAAGGAGAAAAAAGCTGGAGTTGCAATACTTATATTTGACAAAATAGACTTTAAAATGAAGAACATATTAAAAGATAAAGATGGACATTATATAATAATAAAGGGATCAATACGACAAGAGGACATAACCCTAGTAAACATCTATGCACCCAACATAGGAGCACCTAAATATATAAAGCAGGTACTGATGGACATAAAGACAGAGATCAACAGCAACACTATCATAGTAGGGGACTTCAACTTCTGTCTGGAGTAGGTCCTCCAGACAGAAAATCAATATGGAAACAACAGCCTTAAATGATACATTGGACCACTTGGATTTAGTCGATATTTTCAGAGCATTTCACCCTAATGCTGCAGAATACACGTTCTTCTCAAGCGCACATGGAACATTTTCCAAGATAGATCATATGTTAGGCCACAAAACAAGTCTTGATAAATTTAAGAAAATTGAAAACATACCAATTGTCTTCTCTGACCACAGTGCTATGAAATTAGAAATGAACTACAGGAAAAAAACTGGAAGACACACTAATTCATGGAGGCTGAATAACTTATTATTAAATAATGAATGGGTCAAGCAGGAGATCAAGGAAGAAATCAAAAGATATCTCGAGACAAATGAGAATGAGAACATGACGACCCAAAATCTATGGGATGCCGTGAAAGCAGTCCTAAGAGGGAAATTCATAGCACTGCAGGCCTACCTAAAGAAACAAGAAACATCACTAATCAACAGTTTATCTTCACACTTAAGGGATCAGGAAAAACAAGAGCAAAATAAGCCCAAAGGGAGCACAAGGAAGGAGATAATAAAGATCAGAGCAGAAATAAATGAAATAGAAATCACAAAAACAATACAAAAGATCAATGAATCCAAGAGTTGGTTCTTAGAGAAGATAAACAAAATTGACAAACCTTTAGCCAGATTCATTTAAAAAAGAGAGAGAGGACCCAAATTAATAAAATCAGAAATGAAAGAGAAGTGACAACAGACACCGCCGAAATACAAAAATATTTATGAAATTACTATGAGCAACTATATGCCAACAAATTTGACAATCTGGAAGAAATGGACAATTTTCTAGAAGCGTACAACCTTCCAAGGCTAACTCAAGAAGAAACAGAGAACCTGAATAGACTGATTACCACCAGGGAAATTAAATCAGTAATCAACAATCTCCCAACAAACAAAAGCCCTGGACCAGATGGCTTTACAGGTGAATTTTTCAAAACGTTCAAAAAAGAATTATCACATATTCTCCTCAAGCTCTTCCAAAATATCCAGAAGGAGGGAAGACTCCCAAACACTTTTTACGAAGCCACTATCACCCTGATCCCAAAATCAGACAAAGACACCACAAAAAAAGAAAACTACAGACCGATATCTCTAATGAACATAGATGCAAAAATCCTCAGCATAATATTAGCGAACAGAATTCAGCAATACATTAAAAAGATCATACACCATGATCAAGTGGGATTCATCCCTGGTATGCAAAGGTGGTTCAACATCCGCCAATCAATTAATGTGATACACCACATTAACAAAATGAAAAATAAAAATCACATGATCATATCAATAGATGCAGAAAAAGCATTTGATAAAATCCAGCAGCCATTTATGATAAAAACCCTTAAAAAGTGGGAATAGAAGGATCATATCTCAACATCATAAAGGCCATATATGACAAACCCACAGCTAACATCATACTCAAGGGGGAAGAGCTAAAACCGTTCCCCCTAAGATCAGGAACAAGACAAGGTTGCCCACTATCTCCACTTCTATTCAACATAGTGCTGGAAGTTCTAGCCACAGCAATCAGACAAGAAAAGAAATAAAAGGCATCCAAATTGTCAACGAGGAAGTAAAATTGTCATTATATGCAGATGATAACATACTATATATAGAGAACCCTAAAGACTCCACCAAGAAACTATTAGAGCTGATAGATGAATTTAGTAAAGTAGCAGGATACAAAATTAATATTCAGAAATCAGTTGCATTCGTATATACCAATGATGCAATATCAGAAGGAGAAATTAAAAAAAAAAATCCCATTTACAATTGCTCCAAAGACTATAAAATAACTGGGAATAAATTTAAGCAAAGAAATAAAAGATCTGTACACAGAAAAATATGACACTGAAGAAAGAAATGAAATAAGATATAAATACATGGAAACAGATATCATGTTCATGGATAGGA
Organism: Rhinolophus hipposideros; assembly: GCF_964194185.1. Lineage (NCBI taxonomy): Eukaryota > Metazoa > Chordata > Mammalia > Chiroptera > Rhinolophidae > Rhinolophus > Rhinolophus hipposideros. The sequence goes on along the minus strand of NC_138061.1, from coordinate 59,134,687 downwards.
AGAATTAATATAGTTAAAATGTCCATACTACCTAAGGCAATATACATATTCAGTGCAATTCCTATCAAACTACCAACGACGTTTTTCACAGAAATAGAACATATATTCCTAAAATTTATATGGGACCATAAAAGACCCCGGATAGCCTCAGAATTCTTGAGAAATAAGAACAAAGTGGGAGGTATAACAATACCTGACATCAAGTTATACTACAAGGCTACAGTAATCAAAACAGCGTGGTTTGTACTGGCATAAAAACAGACACATAGATCAATGGAACCGAATAGAGAGTCTAGAAATAAATCCATGCTTATATGGCCATTTAATCTACGACAATGGAAACAAGAATGTATGATGTGGTGAAGACAGTCTATTCAATAAATGGTGCTGGGAAACCTGGACAGAGACATGCAAAAAAAATGAAGCTGGACCACCTCCTTACACCATATACAAAAATAAATTCAAAATGGCTTAAAGACTTAAATGTAAGATCTGAAACCATAAAATACCTAGAAGAAAATATAGGAAGAAACTTCACAGACATTACCTGTAGTAGAATTTTTACTGATAAATCCCCTTGAGCCAGGGAAGTGAGAGAAAAAATAAACATGGGATTACATCAAACTAAAATGTTTTTTCACAGCAAAGGAAACCATCAATAAAACAAAAAGGGATCCTACTGAATTGGGAAAGATATTTGCCAATGATATATGTGATAGGGGGTTAATATCACAAATCCAGAAAAAACTCACTCAACTCAACTCCAAAAAAACAAACAGCCCAATTAAAAAATGGGCAGAGGACTTGAAGAGACATTTTTCTAAAAAAGACATACAGATGGCAAACAGACATATGAAGAAATGTTCAACCTCACTAACCATCAGAGAAGTGCAAATAAAAACCACAATGAGATACCACCTCACCCCAGTCAAAATGGCTATCATCAATAAATCAACAAACAGCAAGTGCTGGCGTGGATGTGGAGAAAAGGGAACGCTAGTGCACTGTTGGTGGGATTGCAGATTAGTGCAGCCAGTATGGAAAACAGTATGGAGGTATCTCAGGAATCTGAAAATGGAACTACCCTATGATCCAGTAATTCCACTCCTAGGCATCTACCTGGAGAAATCCAAAACTCCAATTCAAAAATCAGTATGCACTCCTATGTTTATTGCAGCACTTTACACAATAGCCAAGATATGGAAACAACTGAAAGGCCCATCGGTAGATGACTGGATTAAGAAGCTGTGGTACATTTATACAATGGAGTATTACGCAGCCATAAAGAAGAAAGAAATCTTATCATTTGCAACAACGTGGATGGATCTAGAGAACATTATGTTAAGTGAAATAAGTCAGAAAGAGAAAGACAAGTACCATATGATCTCACATGCGGAATCTAAAGAAAAGAACATGTGAATGAACTGATCAGAGACAGTTTTGAGGACACAAAAAAAAAAAACCGAGAGTTGTTAGATGGGCGGGGGTAGGGGGGACATTGGGGATAAGGGGAAAGGTGAAGGGATTGGGAGGCGGCTGGTGACCGCAAGATGGCCTTAGGGTTTTCTGGAAATTAATTTGGGGAACTTATTCAATAATGTTGTAGGGGTTTTGTTGGGTATCCGATGGGCATGTGTCCTATTTGGGACACCACCTCAGGGATGGTGTGGATGCCTGATCGTGGCGTTGTGCACCAGAGGCTAAACATTAATGAATGCCAACTATAATTTTATGTGTGTGATGTGATGGCTGGGTGTGAGGTCGGAGGGATGGTGGGTGGGGGGAGGGGGGTTCACAGTGTGAGGGATGTAGATAGTGGGCGTCTAAGTATTACCTTGTCTTGTACACCTGAAACTAATAAAAAAAAGTAATAAAAAAATAAAATAAAATAAAATACAGTAAATCAGTGAAACAAACAAACAAAAATAATTAAATAAATCAACAAACAACAAGTGCTGGAGCGGATGTGGAGAAAAGGGAACGCTTGTGCACTGTTGGTGTGATTGCAGACTGGTGCAGCCACTTTGGAAAACAGTATGGAGGTATCTCAAAAATCTGAAAATGGAACTACCCTATGATCCAATAATTCCACTCCTAGGTATCTATCCGGAGAATCCTAAAACTCCAATTCAAAAATCTTTATGCACTCCTATGTTTATTGTAGCACTATACACAATAGCCAAGACATGGAAACAACCAAAATGCCCATCGGTAGATGACTGGATTAAGAAACTGTGGTACATTTATACTATGGAGTATTATGCAGCCATAAAGAAGAAAGAAATCTTACCATTTGCAACAACATGGATGGACCTAGAGAACATTATGTTAAGTGAAATAAGTCAGATAGAGAAAGACAAGTACCATATGATCTCACTTATATGCGGAATCTAAAGAAAAGAATAAGTGAATGAACTAATCAGAAACAGTTTTGGAGACAAATAGGAAAAACTGAGGGTTGCTAGATGGGTGGGGGGGTGGGGATAAGGGAGAAGGTGAGGGGATTAGAAAACAGTCAGTAACCACAAGATGGCCAAGAGGTTTCCAATTATAATTTTATATATAAAAGTATATATATGTATATAAAGTATATAAAAGTATATAAAAGTATATATAATTATATATATATATATATATATATATATATATATATATATATATATATATATATATATAAGTAGTTATGGGGATGTTGGGTATAGCATAAAGATATAATCAATAATATTGTAATAAATATGTATGGTGTCAGAGGGATACTAGATTTGTTGGGGTAAAAGATGGGAGAGGGTCTAAGGGCAGGGTGAAAAAGGTGAAGGGATTAAGAAGTACAAATTGGTAGTTACAAAATAGTCATGGGGATGAAGAGTATAGCATAAGGAATATAGTCAGTAATATTGTAATAACTACATATGGTATCAGATGGGTACTAGATTTATTGGGGTAATCACTTCGTAAGTTATACAAATGTCTAATCACTGTTATTCACCTGAAACTAATATACTATTGTATATCAACTGTAATTGAAAAATAAAACAATTATTTCAAAAATATAAAAAAATAAATACTTTACAAATGCTTTGAATGAGAATATAAAGGTAACCTGCAGATATTTATGTATCATACTAAAATGTAGAAACATTTTCCTTTAAATACTTAAGATTCTGTTTATAGTGCCTCTGTTATGTTCATTCAAATTATTCTTATATTCTAAAACAATGAAGCTTCTAAACTAATGGAATGTTGCCAGGGGGTTTCAACAGTTTGAAGGCAACATAACCAAACAGTATAGTTTAAATTGGCTTAGGGAACGAAATGGGCTCCTAATCAGAGCAGTGAGGCTTTATATAAATAACAGCATCTGTCAACATTCACAGGGCCCCATACAGAACAGGCAGGCCCTACAACCATACAGAGAGCTACCTACAGCTCTGGCACCTCCAACTCTACAAGATCTGAACCACAAGACAGCCCCAAGCCATCACAAGAAGGACCCTGGTATGTTTTAGTGCTACTAGCAGGACCATAAAGCAACTGCTAATTAATGTTATTATCTAGAACAATTCTATTAACATTAGCATTGGCCAGCCAAATTAGCCAGCTATCTTCAAAAATAGGAAAAAAGAACTATAAGTTTGTTTTTGTGATTACCGATTTTAAAAACTTTCTCATGTTATTTTAATTTTTAAAGGGTATGAAAATGATCTAACCTTTTCTGTATGACGAATTCTCAATTTAATTCAGCTTGACTATTTCTGTATGACGAGTATTAAATTCATTTGGTGGCAATTTCTAGTTATTTTTGTATATATTAAATACATTTCACTCATGAACATTTATAACACCAAATAAAATCGTGAAAATTTCATTAAATAAATAAAAAAGAAATATTTACATGGAAGAGAATAACTTTTCAAAATTCCACTCACCTTTGCTACAATATATATGAGGAACTGTATTATTCACGTCATGAAGCCACATTGGAAGCATCACTGTTCCCCTGTGGTAGGATTTCCCACCTTGGCTATCCTTGGCACAACCCATGTATGAAGCTCTAAAGTACTCACTTTTGTAAACCCAAACTCAGAATGAAAAAGGTATTGGCATCTTTTGGATAACTTCTAAGTGCCATCTACTGCACAAACCATTTCTCCTAATAATATGTGTGATTTACTTGGCACTTGAAATGGCTCTTTTAAGGAAAATATAATTATTAATCCCATTGTGTTATTGTGGTAAAATACACATAACATAAAGTTTACCATTTTACGTCTTTTGAGGTATACAATTTAGTGGCATTAAGTATATTCACAGTGACGTAAAACCATCACCACTATCCACCTCCAGAACTTTTTATTTTCCCAAACTAAAACTTCCTCTTCCTTTCAGCCTCTGGCAACCAACATTCTATGTCTGTAAGAGTTTGACTACTCTAGTTGCCTCGCGTAAATGGAATCATGCAATATTATTCCTTTTGTGTCTGGCTTATTTCAGTTAGCATAGTGTCTTCAAGGTTCATCCATGTTGTAGCAGGTGTCAGAATCTCCTCTTTTTTAAGGCAGAATAATATTCCATTTTTTGTATGTGCATCATGTTTTATTTGGACATCTCAGCTGTTTCCATGTTTTAACTCTTGTGAATGATGTACACAGTGTACAAATACATAGTATACAAATATCTGAGCTCTTTCTTTCTATTATTTTGTGTATATAATCAAAAGTGAAATTGCTGAATCATATCATACCATAATTCTGTTTTCTTTTTCTTTTTTTTTTTTTTTGAGGACTTGCCATAGTATTTTCCACAGTGACTGCACCATTATTCCACTCAATTTTTAAATAAGGAAAATAAGGCACAGGGATTTAAATGACTTGCACGGTTTTGTCTAGTAAATGGTAAAATCAGAATTCTCATTTATGCCTCTTTTACTTCAAAACCCCACTATAGCATATTGTAAGTTACCCTGGCAAACAATCAAGGTAAAGGGCAAATATTCGTTTTTATTATCTGATTAGCTTTAAAACTAAAAATTTAGTCACCTATTTATATGTGGAGATCTACATGTATATACAATTCCACAGCTTCCTCACTTTGGGCCTGTCTTCCCAAGTAAAGACTGGTACATTTCTTGAGGACACAGAGAAACCCAGCTGTTTAAATATTTATATAACAGAACTGCAAACTATATGCCTAGCCAGGCAGGCTTTTTTTCATGTAGACAAAATTAAACAGGCCAACGAGACCATGAAAACTTTAAGGCTCCTGTATAAATTCTTTAAGGAATCCTTTCTAAACCAGTAAGAAAATGTTAGGAGAAGCTCCATTCCCCAATGTAAGAGAGAAAGATCTGGAAGAGTCAGAATGTTCATAAAAAGAGCTGCTGCAGCCATACCAGCATGAGTTTGAGTAAACATTGAGATCTAGAGGAAAAATCCTCAGAGAGTCACCCTCCCTTAGCCAGAAAAGAAGCCTCCAATTTCTATACCCCAGAGGCCTGGGCTTATTTAGATTACAAACAGCACTTTGTATGGGTTCCAGGGAATGAATTGAATGAAATCATATTTGAAAATCAGTTTAACAAGATCTAACTAGTATGTCCTTTTTGGTCAAATGCTTCCAGGGCCATTGGCTCTCTCTTGCATGGTAATGGGGTCATAGTAAGATTATTCACATATTCATTTTTTGCTTAATGCTTTGTTATAGACTGTGATCACTTATATTTAACTTTAAAATAGATAATAACAATTGTTTTAATTGCAGTAATAATGACAATAAAATAATCTGAATAATAATGATTACTAGTATTGAACTCTTAAAATATGCCTGGTACCATGCTAACTTCTTTTACGTAAGTTTCCATTTATGGTCTTCACCCTGACATAGAAACCATATTTATCCAATTTTCCTATGAGAAAACTGATGCTCAAACTCACATAGAAAGTAACTGACAATGTTGAACGTTATCTGAGCTCTGTGTTCCTAGAAAACTGCAATAATTCAGAAATCTCCTCCATTCTTTTGTGTTCCAGGATATGGTTTACTGGAACACCCTTCCTCCTATGACTTAGATGAAACTCTCAGGTGGCCGCCTTGTTTACCTATGACGAGGCCAGACACAGACCCTCCGAATTCCTATCCTTGTCCCGTGAATGATTAACTGAACTGTTGGTACCTGGTATGGACAAAATACCTGCTACCATGACTTGAACAAACTTTAGTTAAGCTTCCCTCCTTCACCCACACCCATGATTTTGACCTATCCTCAACCTGGCCCTTCCAAGGAATAGGCTGAGTTCAGAGGAACAGTGAGTAGATCTGATCATCTACTAGGTCATGCCACCTGCCACTGGCATCCATTCATCTCACTTCCCACACCCTGTTCTTTCTGTCCTTTTCTCCTCCCTGGACAAGAACAGCCCTTGTAAGACTGAAGATATTTGTGCCTTCTCCCTGTTTCAACAGCCTCTCTCCCACTATTGCAATAATCCCTTTCCTTCCTTTTCCAATAATCCTTTGGAATAAAGTCTATCTTCACCTAAGGCCAGATTTTCTTTTTCATGAAAGTGGTATGATTGTAATTCAACCAAAAGTTTGTCTGCATCAAAATATTATATACAACACTGCATAGTGATTAAAACTCTGGTGAGCTTATGTAGACATCTTTCATCCCCCAAATCCAGTTCTTCCAGAACACTCTGTGAATATACGTATCACATCTGAGTCACTTCTCTCGCCCATTACATTGTGTGATCCTCAGTGACAGGGCCTTGCTTTTGAATTATAGCAAGAGAAGAGTATCTGTCAGAATAAGTGATTTCTGAAAGAATGTTTAGTAACTGTTATTTAGATTTAAATGACTGTGCTATGATGAGAATTTCTTTCTTTGGTCCTCAGATCCATATTCCGACAATGAGCCCCAGATATTAAGTGGTCAGTCCTCATTGCTTTCACAGTGCTATTTAAGTCAGCACTAGGAATGCCCTCTGGATGCTGGTGAATTAGACAGTAGCTACTAGATAAATAGGGGTCCAGGGATGTGCCAACCTGCTGCTATTACTAACAAATCCATAAAACCATTGTCACTACTGGGACAGCAATCTGGACAAAGATAGGCTTATGCACCTGCCCCTAACACTCGCATTGGAATAAGCTATTACCAACTGTCATGGCCCAAGGACCAGGTTCAGTGTTTCTTGGTCTTACAGAATACAGATCCCCTGCCCCCTTTGCCTAGTTCTACCTGGGGAACTCCTCAACTGGTAGCTATATCCCCAAATGGGCTCCGATGTCCAATTCTATAGCACCACTGCCCAGTGGACCAGGAGAGGCCTGGGGATAGACAAAGGGGCCACAAGTACGGGGGCATCCTGGTTGAAGACAATAGCAGGGTCTGCGGCCATCAACAGTGGGTGTGGCACAACAGGCAACACCTAGGAAGTCCCAGATTCACCTGAGCATACGTTAGCATAGGAGGCCTAGTCACCAGGTAGGATAAGGGGCCAGTGAGGACCCTGAGTGCAGCAGTGGACAGTCACCCTTTTTTTGGTCTACCCTGTGTCCTGGAGATGTGTAAACCTTATCTTACCCCTAAATGCCTTATTGAGAGAGGTTAGGGAGGGAGGATACAGTTGAAAGAGGAGAAACAGATCCAATAGAGAATTAGGAAATTTTAACTGGATAATTTATCAAAAAGAGAATGTTGTGAATGTAAGTGGACCAAGACAGCTTCGGTCACACTCTAAACCCTACCTTCAATCGGCTGCAATAAGGTCTTCAGCACAAGAAAATAGCTCTTGGTATGCACACCTGAGTATCCGTTGAGAAATTCTGATGTCACCATTACTGTGTGTCTGGTTAGGGCCACAAACGAGAAAGCACTTAGTAGGAGGGTGTGCCCTGAAGAAGTAAGAGAGCTGAACAGAGTCAGAGAAGCAAGAAACAGAGCTAAGATTATTTCAGGCAGATGGAAAATAAGAGCACGTCCCCCAAGGAAGGAAGGCACAGAGAAGACGTTAGAATGAAGAAGGCCAGCGTGGTCCAGAGGTGGACAGGGCACTGCCGTGTGTGCCTGTGAGTATGGGGGCTGATGGGGCCGCAGAATGACGGGTGATGCTGGAGGGCATGGTACAGGGCACTTTTGAGGAAGTGTAATTTTATAGTTGTCCATGGTCAGCCATTTGATGTTTTTCTCATTGAATTCTATTTTAAAAAGAAAAGTGGACTTTGTATATATTTAAATAGAGACAATATCTAATTTCCCATATTTGTAAATTTGCTTGTTTTCCTGGACAAAGCTTTATAATGTTGACATTCATGCTGAACTGAAGAAAAGCAGGGCATGTGTATGTTCAGAGATCATCTCTAAAGTTGGGAACCAAAGATGTGAACCACACTCACCACATCCACCGCCTCTTAAGTAGCACAAATCCTTGCCCAGGCAGAATTGAAATGAATCAAGGGGGAAAGAGTGCAGGAAGTGTGTCTGAGAGCTTGCTATCCTCTTTGTCCACGTCGACCTGCATATGGGATAGAGTGCTGTCAAGTTCTAAGGATAGTTTTTTACTCACTGTCCCCTCGGGGCCTTCACAACTACCTAGACACTGGTGATTTTCTAATCTTGCACCATTCCTTGTGTCCAGCAGCAATGGCTTCTGATGTGTTACTTTCTGTCCCACAAGTACTTCCTATAGGGACCATCCATGCCCTCAGTCAGGTCTCTAGCCCAACCCTGCTTTTCCCATTCTTCTCCAGCTTCCTGTGCAGGTAAGGGTGAGGGGATCACAAGGCTTCCCAGGGAGCTTCTCTAGGAATGACTGAGGGGAGTGAAAACTGACCTGCATGCGGTACAACACCAGGAAGTTAACAATCTCACACTGGGCCCTGGTTCCTACCTGGAATTACTGGTTGGGTCAGTAATAGTATAGAAAAGTTGGCCAAGGGTCCACACACACACACACACACACGGAATTTAAACAGTGACACCCAAGGAGAATGATAGGCTTGAAGAGGGCTGTAACAGTTGAAAACCCTTGTCTTTAGAAACGGCCGCACTGTCTGCATTCCAGTAGCTAGGTTGCTGCAGGGTAGTCTGTGCTTCTTACCAATGCTGGCAACCCATTTTCCCCAAACACCAAATGTAGAGAGAGAAATTCAGGGAGACCAGCTAGATAGCAGGGAACTGAGGAACGGGAAACAGAGGGCCAACTTCCTGCCGGTAGTGAGCTTATCACAAATTGATACTAGAAAATCCAAGCACAAGGAGAAAGAAAGAATCAATTAAAGAGCAAGTCTGAAAGTACTGCAGATAAAAATGGGGAGCAAGAGGTCAGCAGGAAGCAGGCAGCAGTGTAGACCTGAGGAAGCAGTTCAGCTGAGGTCTTGGGAGGGCCTGGATGAGGTTCAAGGGCGTAGGCACCCCTCAGGAGGTCCTAGAGAAGCAGGCATTCCACAAGGGGGTTTAGGGCACTGCCAACAGCTACTCCAGAAGAGAATGGGCTACCAGATATTGTCAGGTTGAACAGGAGGGGGTCACAAGGTTCCAGTTGGCCTGAATTAAATTTAACATTCCACTCCCTTTGCTTTTCTCTACAGGGATTCTCTAAGCACTAAGCGTTACACTAACAATACACATTCACTTACTCCTCAGCCGTCTGTGCTCAGTGGGGCCTTCACAGTTTATGAAATTGCAAAGAACTGAGAATACCCCCAAGCTTAATGGTCTGCACTATAATTTCAGGATGAATGCCTTGAACAACTGACAGCATACAGTAACATTTCAGCTTGGAAGGGGGGATTTCAACAGTCAGAGTGCAAAGATACAATTCTCCATCCATTTTTCAAGTTACCAGCCAGTTCCATTCCAGAGCAAGAAAAACAATAATAAATAGTGAGCCTAAACAGGTTTACCCAGAGATCTTAATAAATAAAAGTTGGCTGGTTCAAAACATGAGTGCAGGTTTGGAGTCAGTTATGACAGATTGTTTGTTTCCATAAAATATAAGATGTGCATTAGAAGCCTGAAACTGCTGAAGCCAGCAGAGAATGACTGCGGCTTTCTTAGCAAGGCAATTTGTCTGGATTCAAATCCCAACCCTCCGCTTTGTGAGCTGTGTGAGTTTGGAAACATCATTTATTCTATTTGTTCCCTGGTGAACTGATTTGTAAAGCAGAGACAATAATGATAATTATATCTTAGAGTGGTTCTGCAGGAGATAGGCCATATCCCTGTGTGGGGGACGAGTCACACCTGTAGAGAGAACTCAGTCAGAGAATCTGTGTCCTGCTGAAGGTCTTTCCAACCAGAAATGGAATTTGAGAGGTCAAGCTCTAAGCATGAAGAAGGCAATCAGTGTTGGGATGTTCTCTTGACCACGAAGGAAGTCAGAGTGCTAGGAAAAGTCTCATGTTAGTTGGGGCTCTGCATGTGCAAGTGGGGCTGGACCCCAGAAGGAAGGAACATGGGAAGTACAGCTGATTCTTGGGGATCAAGACAGAGTGAGATCATCCAGGGCCTGTGAGCTGAGAGTAGGAGCAAGTTGAGATAGGGTCAAAGAAGTTCTGTATGATGAGTCAGAGGGTTTGCACATTTGGCCCATTCTCCATTTTGATCACCTTTAGAATTTGAGAACATCCTGTGAAAACACCAGCTTATGTCATCTACACCAAAGTGTTTCTGTGTCCCTTGAGTCAGAGCTCTGAAGGCAAAGCAGTGCATTCAGGAAGCAAAGGGTTATGGGCGACACCAACAATCAGACAGAGAGACCTCTCTCCCCACTGGGATGGAAGCACTACAAAGACAGAGATCTACCCTCACTCCTTTTACCCTAGAGATTATCTTTCAAAGGCGCAGATGTGGAGGTTATGGATTGTATTCACCTAAAGCCACTTAGAGCAGGAAAGCGGGGACTTCCTAGTGAGGGCCTTCACAAGCAAATCAAACTGTGTGCAGCTGTTGAATCAACTGTGTTATTGTCCTTCAATTCTAGAATGCTCTTCAGAAAAACAAAATAAAATAACATAAAAAAAACAACTCTGTGCCCACAACAAAACCTTTCTTCCAGCATAGGAGTTGTGCTGACTCTTTTCTGGGGTTCTATATCTCTCTGCAGACACTCCCTTGGGTAAACCAGTTAGGCAGTGCTCCAGCAACTGTTTTGATAAAGGTGATTACGAAACTCAACTGACTAACTTTTGTACTAAATAGTCATTCTTCATAATTAGCCAGGTCAAGCAAAAGCCCAACTTCTCCAGCTTTCATCACATGAAAGATGATGCTATATCACACTTTATTCCCCAGGAATGTTAAATAGCTCCATTTTCCTTGTTTTCTTTTGACATGCAACTCCTCTGGTTATGGCAGGGTTATTTGTTGAATGTGGGGAGTCCTAACTTCTGGGAAATCTGAGTCTCCCTGGGCCCACTATTCATGGAAAATAAAACCAGGCATTTCCTAGCTGTTTCATTAGGGGGTAAAAAGTCATGGAAAAGTATTGAGAAATATTGTGTGCTGACCAGAAACTACCAGAAATGTGCAGAGAACAAGATAAGTTGTAAAAGCATGGATTTGGTCTCCCAAATACTTTGAGAAATTTCAGTGGGTCTTCTAGGGAGCCTGGGCCGAGAGATACTAGCTGATGGAGGGGTGAGGGTCAGGGAGGCTGAGGTGAGGGAGGAGAGAAGGGATCAGGAAGAAACCATGGAACAATCGCCTCCAAGGGTGACGTGGGCTAAATGATACATGACAGAAGCAAAGCCTTTCGGGCATATTGATCATACCACTGCTACAGACTGGGAAGGGCAGCCTTTGGGGTGCACAGGACATAGAAGAGGTCTGTGAGGTGGTCACTCTCCACTGTCTACAAATTCTTCTAAAACATATACGTACATAGCATTTTACAGATCACGCCATTTTTGGCAGATGCTAACCTTTCTATTATGGAATCTTGCTGCGAATTATGATAGAAAGATTCTCGAGATTTGGAGTTCTCAGTCCAAACACTAGTTTTACAATTCCTCCTCACGTGACTTGGCTATGAATACAGTAGAAACTAAGATGTCCCTCTCTCCCATAGGAAGGGTTTAGATAGTCATGTGACCTGCATAGAGATGGAGTAACAGAGCCAGAACTGTGCCACGGACTCTGCCTCAGGCCAGTGCTCCCTCCACAGCTGAATGGACTGGTGGTTAGATGAGGATGCTTGCTTTCTTCCATCTGTCGTTTGGAAAAGCCCTGGGTGCCTGAGCACCTTCCCTAACATGCACGGTCAGAACTTTCTTAAGCACCCATGCCTGGCTCCTGCATTCATTCACGTGGGCTTGGACACACTCGTTATCCATAATCTTAACTGACCATGAACTGAACTGTTGTGTCCCTCCTGGCCTCTTAACCAAGTTTGGTTACTCGCTGTCCCTGTATTTATCTTAGCTTCCTCCATAATTCTCCAGACCTCTCTGCTCCTCAACCCTGGGTACTGTGACAGTCCTTGCCTGGACCCTGGGACTGGAAACTTAGCAGATGCCCCATAGTCTGAAGGACAGATGAGGGAATGGTTCACAATGAGCTCTCAAAACCTGAACACTGAAGTCAGACTGCTTGCCTCAAGTCCCTGCTCTGAAATTTGGGGCTATGTGACTTAACTTTCCTGAGCTGCAGTTTGCTCATCAATAACATTGGGATAATAACACTTTTCCTCATATTGTGGAATATGTTATAAGCACTACGCCAGGCACATGGTAAATGGCCAATAAATGCATCTGTTATTATTTTATTTTCTTCATGACACTCTTTTCTTGTTTAAACTGAACCACAGAAATTAAGGTCTAACAGATGCCATGTGGCCTAGTATCCATTTTTATCCTTGTGGTCAACTATGTGTTCCCAGAAAAGATTGTCTGAGGAACATTTAGGTCTGCATCTATTTGAATTTCCCCACATGAGAGCCTGAAGGTACTGGCTCCACTAGACACTGTTCTGCTGAGGTCAGTGCAAATGTAGCTGCATCGATTCCCTGGTGAGTCTGCAATTGATGCCCATGAGATAGATCTCCATCCCATATGCACGTTTTTGGAAGGCAAGTCGGCACATAATGGGTACACTTCCTCTGTTGCTGTCTGCGATGCCCACAAGAGCTTCTTCTCCTTCCTCTGCCAAGGGGAAGTGGCCTACAGAACTTGCTCTTTTGGCAATGAGAATCCCTGGCACATCTTCACACACAATACTAGGAAATAACTTGGTGCTGTCCCTTCCCCTTATCCACAGCATAAGACACTGTCAAATGGAAACATAAAAAATTGTAAGAAGAGAAACAAAAAAAAAAAATTACAATTTTCATCATCTTGAAGGGCAATTATGAAACAAGACTAAATAACTGCCTTTATCTCATTTAGTCTCAGAGGAAAACTGCCAAAGAGAGGGCAAGCAAGTCTTAATGTTTTCATGTAAGATTAAAAAAAAATCTTTGAGAGAAGGAGGAAAAGAAAATCTACTTGAGGCTAAAGTATAGATTCAAAGAGGCAGATATTCTGAGTGAGAATAAGCAGTGCGCATGCCAAGATTGCACACATACCCATTTGCTCTTTCAGGACTTGTTTACAGCAAATACAGATACCTTATACTTCATCAGTCAGTACGGATGGGGACATTTCTTGTAAGGAGAGAAAGATGTCTTTTGAAACCCAAGGGCAAGAATACAGTGCGGGAAGTGAGACTTGACGGTTGCTCTCTGTCGCGTCCAGCACATTGTGGGTTGTGGGGAAGGAGAAGGGCAGCGCAGAGTTAAGAAAAGACAATAGCCAGTAATAGAGTATAAGCATGGGTCAAGGGGAACAGTCTCAGGGACCCGAATCGGACCAACGTGTAGTTTTTATTGGTAAACTTCTAAAGAGGTAATGATTGTTAATCTCAAGATCTGCGTGTTAGTAGCCTGCTGGCTGTCTTTCTGAAAGCTCCCATTGTGTTCCAGCCTGGACTTTGCCTTCTCACACACGCACATCCACTGAAGGGGAGGGACCGATATAATCCCATCGGGTCTCAATTAGCTGAGACTTCCCCTCAAAGGAGCTTTTCTGATATCTTTCCATCGGGCCTCAGTTTGCTACGCACTCCCTTGTGAAATCCTGGGATGAGCGTGGGGGAACAAACGGCTTGGCAGCTGTATGGCAACAGCTCTCTACAGGGCTTTCTTATTTTTCTTCTTCTCTATAGGCCAGATTTCTCCACTTCTGAACCCACAAAATTAAAAAAAAGAAAGTGACCCATACTTTCTGAGTTGTACATTATTGGTATTACCTAAACAAAGAGAAATGAGTTCTCATTCAGCTCTACATTTTAATACTTAAAGATAAGCCTCTGATTAGCCCAGCTTAGGACATGTGGCCCAATCAGCTGTGGAGAGGGGCAGGATTGGGGGTGTGGTCACATCATACACAGTGTCTGCCAGGAGATGCCATGGAGCACATCATGGAAAAAATTTCTCTCCACTGTCCCCCATCCCGAGGCACAATGTCACAATACTACTCCAGGAAAAGCAAGTGGTAGAGACCTGAAATTGAGACTAAGAATTTATCACCCCTGAAAGTGTGTGTGTGTGTGTGTGTGTGTGTGTGTGTGTGTGTGTGTGTGTGTACAACTTAGGGAGAGCAAATTTCGGGTGAAAAGTTTAGTATATACAAATTATTGTCCATAGTTCTGATGTGCAAAACCTAATTTTTCCATATATATATAAATTGTAAATGCATATATGTAAATACATGTGGACATATATGTGTGCTTTTTGAGAAATATATATTCGTTTCTCAAAAGTTGTTCTCCCTACATTGTAAAACTTCTGCCAACAAAATTGATTAGAGCTAGACAATTCTAACCTGTCCCTTTAAGAGAAAATTATGTTTAAAACACAAAATCAGATGATTGCATGGTATTCCATAGTTTATATGTGTTTTTAGATGTGTCATTCTCTTAAATAAGAGTAAAGAAGCAAAGAGTGTTTAAAACACCCACGCCCTCTCAAGGACTAAGTGTAGACTCTCTCAAATTCATGTCATAGAGACAGCCCGTCTCCAGGAGGACCACAGCAAGGAATTTTCCCTTTATTGCTGATTGTCCAAATGACCCTTAATAGTCCTTAGCCATAAGCTTTGCTAGATACTTTTCATAAGATGTCCCCTTACTTACTTACCTGTTTATTCAGTGGACATTTTTCCTGGCTCCTTTATCTACCCTATTCCATATTGATGACTTTGAGGGACATCATACGTTTATCCCTCCAGTTCCATTCTCCACTCATCTTCACCCTTCTCTGACGTCCAGATGCTGACCTGTACAGAGTACATCAATGTCTTCAAATGGATAATGCCCCGTGAACCAGATATTAGCTGTCCCCTCCCTTCCCTCTCTCCCGAACTGCAAATTAATGAGCAAAATAAATGTAGTTATTGTAAGCCACTAAGTTTTGAGGTGGTTTGTTACTCCTGTTCCATAGCTGGAACACTCCCCTACTTGCTGGAACTGTAGCTGGAACACTCGCCTACTTGCTACAACTCTAACTTACACTCTGACTTCCTGCACCCTTCTCTGTTAACTGTGGAGAATTCCTTAGAATTCTCATTCTAAGGAATGAGAATATCTGAACTACTGAACCACATAAAGCTCCCCACTAAATAATCCTGGGAACCCCTGCCCTGGTCAGTCCAGAGTCAGATGTGAGGACAAGGCAAGAACAGAAGATGTTGGCCAAGAGAGCAGGATCGAGGAGATCCAGGCTCAAGCACAAGCACAACCTGGGCAGTTCAGAGTCAGGAAGATTTGGAGGTTTTGTGTTATATATATATTCCGTGCACGTATGAGGTTGGATGTGGCTGCCTAAAGGGGTTGGGCTGGGATAGACAGGAGGCAACTGTGAAGAGTGACATGGTAGTTTTATATTTGTGCTGACCTCAAGCATGGCCCAGTTCTGAAGTATGGAACAAATTCCCGCATGATTTCCCTACATTGACATACGTTTGTGCTCTAACAGCTGTTTAAAAAACTGCCAGTCTACAAAATAAATGATGTACTTAATGGGATTACAGCCATTCAGACTCTTCAATGAAACTGAAATTGTGTCTTTAAAAGTGATGCACACTCCTTTCTGATAGCCTATTTGCTTAAAATCTTAATCCCAGTTCTTTATGGTGGACAGTAAATGGTACCTATGACCTGGTGACTAGTATTAACCTTGTATTTCATGTCATAGCAATAAAATGCTCTCTTGAACATTAATGGCAAGTGAAAGGCAGCCACAATGCTTATCAGCCACCACATGTGGAGGATGACTAAAAACAATAAATATGAATATAATAGAAATTTTCTATAGAATTAAATGGTGGGAAAAGAGTTATTCTTCCTTTGACAATTTTATACTTTCTGCAAGCATATGGTCCCTTCATTACCCTATATGTTTTGGGAGCAATAACTGAAGTGTTATTTGACAAACGGATGTCTTAAGAGAAAAATAACTCCAAAATATATAAAAAAGATAGAAGAACAGAAGACAATTAATGATCCTTGCAATCTGATGGGCACAATGTTGTCTTTTAACTTTCCACTGAAAGCTTTGTCCCTCAGATAGGAACTGGCTGAATTAAAGATGAAGGGCAGTGAGGAAAGATGAAAACAGTGTCAATAAGTGTGACCTCTATGGCACTGAAATATGGCTGAGAGTGAGGTAAGGATGTGGAGAACAGAAGGAAGAGGACACTAAGAGAGACAGAGAAGCAAAAGAAAAGGGAAAGTAAGAGGAACAAGAGAAGAACAGCTAGATCCGGTCCTTTCGAGAAGTGCAGTATGCTGGAATGGAAAATAGTGTGAATTATTTCATTCAGGGAGTCATGGGTTTCAATCCCATCTCACCTTTTACCAACTAATAACCTTGGAAAAGTCACTTTAACCCCACTATCCTGATCTGTATCTGTAGAACATGGTGAATGACATCTTGCATGCTCGATGAGAGAGAAGCACACAGAGCAGGGCCTGATCTCAAATGTGGACTGAATAAATGTTGGCTCCCTTCCTCTGTTTCCCAATGTTTGTTTTCTTTAAACTTCCTACTATGGGAGAGACAAACTAGCCAAAATGCCCTGTGTTTTCAGCAGAGATTCCTAAGTGAAGATATTAGCTAGATCCCTCTAGCAGTCCAAAGTCTCCCCTAGGGAAAGATTTCTCTCTGAGAAGACTCTGCAGAAGTCTCTGGAAGGGAGACTGTATCATCCTTTCATCTGACAGCCATCAGGATCTGATTGGATCAGCAGGACAACCTCCCAGTGTAATATTTGACCCATCGTATCTGGTTGGGTTGGTTTCTCAAAGAGCTCAGGGATTTGCCTATTTTCTGTTTCACACTGAGCCAAATCAATGCAGATGAAAATGTGTAGACAAAGATTTTCTGCTTGCATCTATTATGCAGCGTTTCTAAGGTTCACAATCCAATATTGATTATATGGTTCACTAGGAACTAATATTTTTAATCAGTGAATTCCTGAACTGGTTGGTTCTCTTTGATTGCATACTCTGAATATCAGGGTGAGTGCTAATAGGCCTCTCTGTGGTGGAGATTCAGCTCTATCTTCAGGAGTGGAAGTTCTATTTCGTCTTGAAGACTGGAAGAGCTGTAGGATTTTAAATCTCATGAAGAGTTCTTTTCCATCATCAGGAATCCACTTGGCCTGAGGTGAGAGAGACTTCTCTCACTCATGTGAATCCAATGCTCTAATCTGGAGTCCCCAAGTCAGGGAGCCCACATTTACATCTTCCTCTTGCTTCACTCTCTCCCCAGGCAGGCTGTGAGAATTTGGGGCCCAAGTCCCTAATTTGTTGTTCTCTGTATTTGTTCCCTTCATACACAATGGATGTTTGTAAGCCCCTCAAATAATTAACCCCCCTAAGGAAAAAACACGGAAATACCATTTTGCTGAGTAAATACTGGTCTTCCTGATCACAAGGAGCTATTATCTGTGGAAATTAGACTTTCCAATAAGTTCAGAGTAGCCTCTACCATGAAAGAAAGAAGTGGATTGGCCTCTCCTTTGGAAAGGAAAAGGAAAAGGGAAAGGGAACACATTTTGTTGAGCATCTAGTATATGCCAGATAAAGTGCTAAGAACTTAAAATAGGTTATTTTATTAAATCTTTATAATAGTACCAGGGATATATGCTTGGAACTAGAGATTAGACCAAAATAGAGACAAAAATATAGGTAAAATAAATTTGTACATTGAGTCTCCCGAATGCGGTAGTTGTTTAATTAGAATGGCATGATGTTACACAGAGCGCATTCATTGCGTACAGTGGGCCTGGTGCTGCACAGAGCTCATCTCCCAGGCATGACTTCAACCCTTGCTGGTAGAGAGCCTTGCCCAATTCTTTTAGAGATGAAGAGTTGGGCCAGATTGCGGAAGGTGTTCAGAACTCACACCCTGGTTATTCCTCATCTAACAACCATTTTCTTTTCATCACACCCTGTTGCTTCCGTACAGCGTAACGAAGAAGGTGAGGCTCAGATAGGAAAAGGATAGCATGTATATTTCTCTGTTGTGGGAATAGTGACCAAACCTTCTAAGAAGTGAGAAAAAGAAATTCATTTCCAGAGATTGAGAAATATAGTATTATGCATTAGATGTGACATGTCACAGGCAAACCCTTCTTTCCTAGATATATATTTTTCAAAGACCAGCAACCCTGAAAACAGGTTGCACTGATGAATACTGTACTGAAAAAAAGAATCTCAGACACAATACTGGCCAGTTGTAACAGGTAGCTATTAATGCTATAAATAATGTTGTATAGGTGTTATGATCTTTGCTGAGCATAATATGTCTATGTCATCATCAGGCAACTAAACAGAAAGAAATAGGTCTGGCCGTTAGATAGTCCCAGGATTATATAGTGGCTCAGACACTTACTAACTCCATGACCTCAGGCCAAGTGCTTACCTCTGTAAAACGAGGAAGTGTCAGCTTCTCCATGGAATAGCTGGGAAGATGAAATCAGATTTTATATTAAATGACCAGAGCAAGGCTTGGCTACATAATTCGTGCTTTTTTCTTTTTCTTTTTTTTTTTTCCTTTTTGACTTTCAGGTTGAGGATTTTGACTGAATTAATAAATCAGTTCTGCTTAAACTGTGAACTTGTGTGGTCCCAGGTTAGAAAGCCAAAGATAATCTGGACAAAAAAAGGAAGAATCAATACCATACAATGAATGGTATGGCATGGAAGAAAAGCGATGTGCCTGCATGTTGCTGCTTTCTGAATTGATTCTGAACTGAATTGATTCACTAAGCAACTTTAATTAAAGGAAAAAGGGTATTTTTCTTTTTTTTCCTCCAGGGTGAAAATCAGGCAGAATCGAGGAACGAAGGACAGCATATCAGGTTGGAAATGGAGAACAGATTGAAAAGAGAGACAAAAACACAGAGAAAAATGAATTGGTGTTTTGAGTGTCCCAAATGTGACAATTGCTGATTTGGAAGGGGCTGACACTGCAAAAAGCACTTCATGTAGGGTGGGTCACATACATATTGACCATATATCACCAGATTGCCCACTGAAGGCCAAGAATATCATACCCGTGTACTCACAAAGCTTGCCCTTCTTTCTCTGTGATTTGAGAATATCTGCATGAAAGCATAGACTCTGCTTCCTGCTGTTTTATCATGACCTGAAGTCACAGGAGAGTGGTAGCCATGGCAACACCTGCACTATTGCTAACCTGGGGTTACAAGCTCTTAGGTAAGAAACTGGAGACAGACACATATTAAACCAAAAAAAAACTAAGGAAAAATGACTTCAAATGTGTCACCCCCCACCCCCTTCAACTCCAAACCTCAATAGATTATAAATCAGCAGCAAGGAGCCAGAGAGGAGAGAAAATATTCTCATTAAGCATCTTTGTGTACCAGCTACTATGCTACGGGCTTGCCTAGCTTTTTAATACATTTCAGAAAATAATCCAATGAAGAAGGTATGATTATTAACCTCCATTACTTACTCACAAATAGAAGTAACAAGTTGTTAGTAACAACTAACAACTTGCTCAAGTGTGCCAGTCTGATAACTAATAACTTGCTCAAGTGTGCCAGTCTGATAAGTGGCAAAGATGGAATTTGTACCAGCTTCATCAGATTCTGTTTTGACCATGGAGGTTTGGTCTCCAGTTTGTAAACATTTTCCCTATGACATTTCATTTCATGGTCTTCCATTTTCCCACCCTGTAGTGGAACCCCTACCCCCCACCTCTAGGGAACTTTTGTCCCTGTCTGCTTCTGTCTTAGGAACATAGTCTGAAAAACTCGTGTCATGGTCATACTGGTCCCATGCTAACACCTTTTCTTGGTGATGCGATGAATATGTAAGGACATCTCCATGCAAAAACACAACTAGGGCCGGCCTGGTGGCTCAGGCGGTTAGAGCTCCATGCTCCTAACTCCGAAGGCTGTCGGTTCGATTCCCACATGGGTCAGTGGGCTCTCAACCACAAGGTTGCCAGTTCAATTCCTCGAGTCCCGCAAGGGATGGTGGGCTCCCAGGGATGGTGGGCTCCATCCCCTGTAACTAAGATTGAACATGGCAGCTTGAGCTGAGCTGCCGCTGAGCTCCTGGAGGGCTGTTGGTTGGAGAGCGTCCTTTCAACCACAAGGTTGCTGGTTTGACTCCCACAAGGGATGGTGAGCTGTGCCCCCTGCAACTAGAAAATGGCAACTGGACCTGGAGCTGAGCTGAGCCCTCCAACACTAAGACTGAAAGGACAACAACTTGAAACTGAATGGCACTCTCCACAACTAAGATTGAAAGGACAACAACTTGACTTGGAAAAAAGTCCTGGAAGTACACACTGTTCCCCACAATAAAGTCCTGTTCCCTTTCTCCAATAAAATCTTTAAAAACAAAACAAAACAAAACAAAAAAACACAATTAAAAATTATTCATTATATGTGAGGAAAGGAAATGGAGACTCAAGAGGTTAAGACATGAGTTGAAAGCCCAGATACCAAAGTTAAAATTATTGAGTGTCATCTCTGGCCTAAACTTGGCATGACTGGGAAGTGAGAAAGACTAAAGAAATGAAAAAGGGACATGTCCTGATGAAGTGCTGCCATTTGTGACAACATGGATTAATCTTGAGATTATTGTGCTAATTGAAATAATTCAGACAGAAAATGTCGAGAACCATATGACTTCACTCATATGTCGGATATAAAACTGAACGCAACAAACAAAGAAACAAAACTCATAGAGACAACAATTTAGTGGTTACCAGAGGGTAAGGGGGAAGGGGTGTGGTAGAAGAGGGAAAAGGGGGTCAAATATATGGTGATGGAAGGAGAACTGATTCTGGGTGGTGAACACACATGTAATATATAGATGATGTATTATAGAATTGTACACTTGAAACCTATATTGTTTTACTAACCAATGTCACCCCAATAAATTTAATTAAAAATAATAAAAGAGGGATGTGTGCGGAGTCTCTACCCTATTCTCTTCCCCGTTCTTATCAAAATAGTGGATGTCAGTATCTGGAGACCTCTAGAATCAAACCCTGTTCTATGAGGACTACAGGAATTTTTATCTTCCTGTTTGTGTTTTTCTATATTTCCTTAAGTTTTTATAATCTTCATGTATTACTTTTATAACTAGAGATAAAAGTTATATTTTAAAGGAACAAAATATTGATTTTCTACTAAAATAAAATACAGTGAAATGCTCAGCAAACCAGACACATGAGTGGTTTCAGTTTAAATAAACAGCAGGAAGGGCTTGCCTGGGATTTTTAATGAGTTGGTTCTGAAATCCTTGTCAACACTGGCCACACTGATGTGATTTCAATGGGATATTGTTTCAGGACCTGTAGAGATGAAGGCTGACTATGGAACTTGGCACATTCAAAATCTCCTTCACTTATGGGACCCTGCATGGGTCAGTTGAGATTTCTCCCCTTATCACTTCAAAAACAATAGAGCAAAGCCCAGGACTAAATGCACTTCTTACTTCTAGGGTTGTTGAGAGCTTTAATTGGGAGAATATTTGTAGCATGTAGATAATAATAGCAAGCACTAGTAAAGGAAGAAAAAAATACACTCAACATACCTTGCCTCCATTTACCATGGCTGAGCTGCTCTGTGCTCTAAAATCAAATGTGAAAATGTTACCCATTCTCTCTCTAACAGCATGAAGCAAGGGACTGTGACACCAATGATGCTTTGTCTATGCTCTAACCATTCTGCTTAAGGAAATGTTCCTGAACAACAAACAGGAAAAATGATCAATGTACTGTACGCCTGAAACTGAACAATGGTGAATACCAACTATAATTTTATATATATAATGTGATGGCTTGGTGCGATGTCGGAGGGATAGTGGAAGGGGGGATTGGTGTGGGGGGGTCCACAGTGTGAGGGATATAAATGATGAACGTCTAAATATTACCTTGTTTTGTGCACCTGAAGCTAATTAAAAAAAAATAAAAAAAATAAAAAATTAAAAAAAAATAAATCTATCAGGAGAAGCAATGAGGAGATATGGTCAACTATACTCATTTGTACCTAGTGTGTTATCAGTTCTTAGAATTCTAAGTTCGGCTTAGTATTTGCTATTGTTTCTATGAGTAATTTTGCAATTCTAACTTCTCAGTGTTTCACCTTTTCCCCTTCCATTCTCTGTGTTAGCCCAAGTCATTTTTATCCTCTGATACTGGAAATAAGTTTACTTAAAAATTAAACTCACAGTGATTTAAAATTTATCTCTCTACCTCTACGTCTACGTCTACGTCTACGTCTACGTCTATGTCTATATATCATGGGTGCCAAAAATGTGTACAAGTGGACACTTTGGTCAATGTTGCTCAAGCAGTAGTTCGCAGTAATCAGAACTGTCTGGACACTGATGGTCACCACTGTGAGCACCTCTTGTAATTGCAGAAGTCAAATGTGACTTGTATTCATCTTTTGTTATCGGTATATATTGAGTATTACAATTTTAATACAGTTCTCCTGTCTTAAAATGTGTGTCTATGATTTTCTGGTTTCTGGAGCCCTGGCTCCTCCCTCACCCAGCAGAGCCCCACAGCACTTTTGACTTGTGATAGGCTGCTTGCAAATACCACTGGCCTCGTGGATTATAGCCTACAGGCTGCGATGCTGTGGCCCTGTTTGCTCAGTCCTTTTCTCCTCTATGCCCATCCATGTCTTCTGCTGCTTGTCCACCCTAGATAGGAAGGTAAATATACCTGCTTTTACCTAAATATCCTTTGGTGAATTTCCTTACACGTTAGCCTGTGGAATCATAGCATATTAAGGAGGAGTTTGAAGGAAACTATTCAGGGGTCAAAGCCCCACAGCTGGAGTCCAGTCCCAGTGATAAGAAAGGAAGGGTAAAGAAAAATAAGGAGGACACATTTTATTTTTCTATTTTTAAAATTAGTTTCAGGTGTACAAAGCAATGTAATTAGACATTTACAATAAAAAATGTGCCAATTGACATAATGGCAGATTCATTTTTCAAAAATAAAAAAAAGAAAAGAAAAGAAAAATAAGAGGAGATCAGGAATCAGGGCAAAATCCAGCTGCTTGCGCCACTCACAAAGTGCAGACTTTGGAGCAGCACACAAAGAACAATTGGTGTGTACATCAATGGCAGGTTCTAAAAATATTCTGCAATCGTTTTAGCACCCAGGAAGAAGGACACATGAACAACCAAACGTGTATCCCTCAAGAAGTTTATGTCATTTATCGAATTATTATACCTCAGTTTCTAATTAATCCATTTAGCCTGCTCTGAGAAAGTGAATCTGGGACCTTAAATATTTTTGCTTTGCTAGTAAGCACAACACTAAATTTCTTTTTTCAATCACAACAATCTCTGTGTTCTTCACCTGCTAAAAGTAGATTCCATATAATGTACATGTACTTGAATAGATGGAAATTGTATTTTTCTTTTCTTTTTTTTGGTAAAGTTTGGTTATTTTGTTTTATTTTATTTATTTATTTTTAATTATTTTAATTTAATGATTAGTTTCAGGTGTACAAAACAACATAATGATTAGACATTTGCACATCTCACAAAGTGATAACCCCTCCAAGCCTACTTGGAGGAGGCATACATATGTATGTATGTATACTGGGGGCACCAAAGGATTGTATTCCCATTTTCAGAGATGTTATCTATTTATTACTTTTCAAAGTTGAATTGAATTACGGTAGCAATGTGTAGTATGACGTTCACTCAAAAGATGGTGTTAATCAAATGAATGCTGGTGTTATTCATTGCATTACAATTTTAATACAGTTTTTTCCTTTCTTAAAATGTATACATTTTTTGGCACCCTGTGTGTGTGTGTGTGTGTGTGTTTGTGTGTGTGTGTGTGTGTGTGTGTATGTGTGAGATTATAGTTGACATTCAACATTATTTTATATTAGTTTCAGGTGTACATTTTAGCAGTTAGGCATTTATATAATCTATCAAGTGATCCCCCCAATAAGCCCAGTCCCCATCTGACACCCTACATAGTCTTTACAACATTATTGAGTATATTCCCCATACTGTACTTCACATCCCTATGACTATTTTGTGACTATTAAATTGTACTTTCTAATCCCTTCACCTTCTTACCCATTACCCAACCCCCTGCCATCTAGCAACCTTAAGTTTTTCTCTGTATCTCAGAGTCTATCTCTGTTTTTTTGTTCATTTATTCTGTTCTTTAGATTCCACATATAAGTGAGATCATATGGTACTTGTCTTTCTCTTTCTGACTTATTTCACTTTGCATAATACCCTCTAGATCCATCCATGTTGTTTCAAATGGTAAGATTTCATTCTTTATAAGGCAGAGTAATACTCCATTGTATAAATATACTAGAATCTCTTTATCCAATTGTCTATTGATGGGCATTTAGGTTGTTTCCATATCTTGGCGATTGCAAATAGTGCTGCATTAAACATAGGGATGCATATATATTTTTTGAAATAGTTTTTTGGATTTCTTTGGATAAATACCCAGTAGTGGAATTGCTGGGTCATAAGGTGGTTCTATTTAAAAAATTTTGAGGAACCGCTGTACTGTTTTCCATAGTGGCTGCACCAATTTGCAATACCACCAACAGTACATGAGGGTTCCCTTTTGTCCACATCCTCCCCAACACTTGTTTGTTGATTTATTGATGATAGGTATTCTGACAGTAGTGAGGTGGCTTCTTAGTGTGGTTTTTATTTTCATTTCTCTGATGATTAGTGATATTGAGCGTCTATTCATATGTCTATTGGCCATCTGTATGCACTCTTTGGAGAAATGTCTATTCAGGTCCTCACGTGTTTTTTAAATTGGATTGTTTGGTTTTTTTGGTGTTGAGTTGTATGAATTTCTTACATATTTTGGATATTAACCCCTTATCAGATGTATCATTAACAAATATCTTCTCCCATTTAGTAGGATGTCTTTTTGTTTTGTTGATGGTTTCCTTTGCTGTGAAAAAATTTTTAGTTTGATATAGTCCCATTTATTATGTTTTCTTTTGTTTCTCTTGCCCAAGGACATATATCAGTAAAAATATTACTAAGGGTAATGTCTTAGAGTTTACTTCCTATATTTTCTTCTAGGAATTTTATCATTTTGGGTCTTAAAGTCTTCAATCCATTTTGAGTTTATTCTTGTACATGATATAAGAAGGTGGTCCAGTTTCATTTTTTTTGCATGTATCTGCCCAGGTTTCCCAGCACCATTTATTAAATAGACTCTCTTTACCCCAATGTAAGTTCTTGCTTCCTTTGTTATAGATTAAATGATAGGCATGGATTTATTTGTGGGCTCTCTATTCTGTTTTATTGATCTATGTGTCTTTTTTGTGCCAGTATCATGCTGTTTTGATTACTATAGCCTTGTGTAATTTGATATCAGGTAGCTTGATACTTCCAGCTTTGTTCTTATTTCTCAGGATTGTCGTGGCTATTTGGGGTCTTTTATAGGTTCGTATAAATTTTAGCATTATTTGTTCTAGTTCTGTGAAAAATGACATTGGTATTTTGAGAGGGATTGCATTGAATCTATATATTGCTTTGGGTAGTATGGACATTTTAACAATATTACTTCTTCCTATCCATGAGCATGGTATATGTTTCCATTTATTTGTATCTTCTTTAATTTCTCTCTTCAGAGTCTTATAATTTTCTGAGTACAGTCTTACTTCCTTGGTTAAATTTATTC
Organism: Rhinolophus hipposideros; assembly: GCF_964194185.1. Classification (NCBI taxonomy): domain Eukaryota; kingdom Metazoa; phylum Chordata; class Mammalia; order Chiroptera; family Rhinolophidae; genus Rhinolophus; species Rhinolophus hipposideros. The sequence goes on along the minus strand of NC_138061.1, from coordinate 59,108,459 downwards.
TTAAGTATTTTTTTTTGTGTGCAATTATAAATGGGATTGTTTTCTAATTTCTCTTTCTGATAGCTCATTATTGGTGTATAACACAACACTAAATTTTAATTGTAGAGGGTGCCAGAGAGTGATTGCATCAGAAAGAAAGGAGTTTTTCTTCCTGGTTCCAGTGTGCTGCGTAAGCAGACTCCTATAGAGTATGTGGCTTCTCCAGGTCTAGCTCCTGTAGCACATAGGACTTCCCCAGCTGTGGGTGCAGTTTCTCCAGCATCCGAGTCCTGCAGTGCCCGACAACAACTGATTTCCCCTCAAGTGCTCCTCAAGTGGTTTTGTAGAAGACTACTGCTAATGAGACACTCCCTGTGAACAGCTTTTTAGCAAGGTCTGGAGAGTATAGTTCCAGCAAGTTCTTTGCATATGTCACCATGGGACTTGCCTGACCTTCACTGAGCTGTTGCTCTGCTTCCCCAACAAAGGAAGAATTAGGATACTTTCATTCTCTACACTCTCCTTTTTTGAGATAAAACCCTAGTAACTAGAATTCAGTTTTATTATTTAATTCAAAATGAATGAAAATATATTAAAAATTAACTCAACATTTCTGTCATGGGATCAAGACTTGGCATTTTCTTTATGAAAAAAAAAACAATAGAAGAATCATAGAACATCTGAGTTAGAAGGAGAGCATTTATTCCAATAACTTCATTTTGTTTTAAGAAGATAGAATGAAGAGGTTTTCACAGGGCACACAGTGAATGAGGTCAAGGCCTGCAAGCTAATCACAGTGCTCTTTGGGAAGTTATTTATATTCCCCAGGCGTTTCTAAAATGCTGCTAGGAATAAGAATCATAGGTGTAGACGGAAAAATCAAACAATTACACAGGTGAAGAAAAAGGGGGTATTTGAAGGATTCCAATGTATCTCACTACTTCAGATCTAGTTTCCACTTAGTCCTGACTTCTTTATACAATCCACCTTCCCTAGGCCTCACTGACAAGGAGATAGCCTCTGGGAATAAAGTCGTAGTGATGGAAACAAAGAGCAGTGTTTGATGCCTACTTGTCATTAAAATCACTAGATGTCCAGCTTCCCCAGATGCTTCCTCACAATCTGTGGGCTCCCAAGGTGGCCCCATTGGCTTCTGAGCAGCCATGACACCTACGCCTCACCTTCACTGTAATTGGCACCTCCTTTCCCTTGGTTGCACCAAGGCTCACCGCAGAGCCTCTGATAATTTTATTGATGTCTCTCGTTCTTGGCCATTACTGTTGGTTTTGGTTATGGTCTCATGACTCAAGCACGTTGGTATTTTTCTGGCAGGTCTGGATTTTACTTAACTAGTCCTCATGCTAAACTGGGAAATACGTGTTTCCTTCACTGGTGCGAAGTTCCTTTATTTGGAAATTGATTCCCAGGCTTCCAAACTACACCTTGTCATTTGATTCCATGTCCTATGCATCAGTGGTCCAGAATTTTGAACTTTAAATTTCAGTAAAATCTAAAAGGTACTTTTTGGATTGACATGTTGTCAATATTTTACTAGGCCAAGTCAAGATATTGAGAAAGAAATACTCTTTAATATTGTCATCTTTTTCATAAGAGAAAGGATATTTGATCTCCAGTATATAGAAAGAATGCAATACTAAAAGCAATTCTTTAAATTTTACATAATTTATTTTACAATGAGTAATGACATAATATTTTTTCTAATTTTTATGCAAATCATAACAAATGGACAGTGGTCCATGAGCTAGGGTTTGTGAGGCAGTGCTATACATTTCTAGGAACCCATTGGGAATTTGAAGATCATTTAGGTAATAATTTTATGTATGTCTACAAAATGACATACAAAATGATGCTCCATAATTCACTGCTTTTTGGTCCCTAGCCAAGGATCATCAGTTCACCTGGAGACCTCCCATGAACAAAAGTGTTTCATACACTCTTCTCAGTGTTAAACATGCTCAGACTTTCTCAATTTATTGGGACATGTATTAGTTTTAATCTTTGGTTGTAAGGAACAGGTCACCTGTATTTTTTTCCCAGAAGAGGATGTTGATTTTAAGTATACATGTTGAGTGAAACTGGTATTGACGTAGTACTCATAAGCTCTGTTTATTTCATGGTAACTTACTCATGATCTTTGTACATAAATAATATATACGATCAAAGGAAATACTGAACATAAAAATGAAATATTTCATTTTTATGTTCAGTATTTCTAAATGTTTGCTACAGAGAAAGCTTAGCTTCAGAAGAACTGGGCTATCTGTATAAAAAGTACATTAAGATTGTAGATGAAAAGAAAATTTCCATTAGTCTGATCATTAGTAGATAAACATAAGTTACTTCTTATAATTATTATATCTACAAGGGTGGCATGCCTCTGTAGATATCAGTATTACAAAAGTCTGAGATAAAGTTGTTTTTATTAGGGAATCAGAAATATATAGGAAAGGGGCTCAAGGCATTATTGATATTGGGGAAGAGTAGTAGACAGGGTGTTCTTATATTTTGAGGTTTATCTCTTAATACAAAGATATATATATATATATATATATATATATATATATATATATATATATATATATTTACACCAAATAATAAACATACTTATCCATATAGAAACAGGGCAAGGTGTCAGTCTTGCTTTTTTACCTTTGTTACAAATCTCTTTAATTATGAACACTTATTTCAACATTTCTTATTTCAAATTCCCAGAAGAAAACTATAACTGACCACATTCACTTCTTTGTGTTAAGTCATGTATCATTGTCTACCCCATTATCTTACTGCCCTTGAATGAAGTGCTAATCTCATCTTTGGTTCAAATAGTTGTAGAGCCTGTAGACCATAGGTCAGAAAGAAAAGTCATATACTAGCTGAAGGACAGACAAATTCCTTTAGTAGGGATTGTGGGGAGGCAAGTAGCAAAAATCACTGTTGTCAGCCATTAGCCTAACTCATTCAGTCTTTAACAATCCACAAGATCCATTACATCCTCAAGCAAATAGAAAATCTGTTAACCTACCCTGCTAGCCTGCCCAGGCATTCCCAGAGTCCCATGGGGGTAATGGTGAAGGAGATGAGGTCATGTAAGTCTAGCTTAGATACACAGAGTGGGACTGGATTAAATTTATCTGAGACATAACATGAGAAAAACTTTTACAGATCTTTTTTCTTAAATAAATTTTGTGTAATCTAGGCTAATCAGGGTAATGATTGGTAATCCTTGAAATAAAGACATGAAGGAACAAAGTAAATGAGATTTGCCAAGTATATATAGATTGAGAAGTATGTGCTAATGTTGTGATATCTGTTCATTAAAGTACCAATTAAAGTGTCAATGGTTGTTGAACATACACTTTTATGTTTTTAAGAAAGCATTTAGAAAGCATTTATTTTATGAAACATCACAACAAAGGTCTGTCTTATAGACACCTTTGGTAAATCCTGAAACTCGTTGCCCTGAAAACAGGAACAAACAAACAAACAAGCAAATGAAAAAATCTCTTTCATATTGAAAACACTACATGAAAAATATTCTTATTCTATTCGAAAGTGGAGAAAAGGGGGGAAAGTACATGGAATGGACAAAGAATGAGATAATTATTGAACATTAAATTGGAGAATAACATAATAAAAGGGAACAAAAGCAAGAGGAAAAGAGAAAATGAAAGGAGAGAAAAGATTCAGACCTTATTTGTGTCTGGCTTTCCCCAGCACAAGAGTGTGGAACCCCAAGGCCAGTTGTCACAGAGGAAGCCCAGACTTCTGCCAGCATTAGCTCTGTGACCACAACCAAATTGCACTGATGCCCCGAGACCTCTGTCCCCTCATTTTTTAAATAAAAGTAGTACATGAGATGATTTACAAAATAGCTTCCTAGTCCATGACTAGTTTTGTAATCATAAAAGGGATGCATTTTATTTGCTTCAAGCTGCCAGCTACCAACTGTGCCCCGCAGTATCAAGATGCAAGTAAACCCAAAATGCTTTCATGGCATAAATATGCATATGCTCATGGATACCCCTCAATATCTCATGAAGTCTCATTCATTATTAAAATATCAAAACTGCAATTTCTGTAATTACTTTGCTTGCTTAGCTGAGGAATGCGTTTGACAGGGTGGCTCTGCCTGGAACTGGACATTAGGTGAGCTCTGTGGGCAGCCTCCTAGCTAATCCTGAACAAAGCTAAACCCTTGCCCTAGCTGTGCCTGGCTTAGGTATTAAAGCAAATTCAGTGGAATCACATGGCTGTGCCTTCTAGGGCTTTTGAGACTTTTGTGACATATGGAAGGTCTTCCTCATTGTTTTTAGCACCTGAGGTGGGCAAGCAAACTGCATCAGTGGCAATGCTGAGACAGCAATTTGGTACTCACAACAGATCTGGCTCAGCCTCTACTCAACAACATCTGCCCTGCTGCTTTGTATTATGGGGCTTACCTTCTTTGTGAGGCAATGCTGGTTAAATCTCTAACAAGCTCTTATATAGAAAAATTGTAGAATGCAATGGGCGTTCATGTTAGAGAAAGTGACTGGGTTCAAATCTCAGCCAATCATTCATGAGCTGAGAGAACACAAGCTAATCTTTAGATATCTCCGAACCTTTGTCTTCATCTATAAAGTTGGAATAATAATTAGAAATGTTCAGTTGCCTCCCAGAATTTATGTTGTCTCAAAGCCTTTCCTGAGGGTAAAAAATGAAGCAAAATCTTCAAAGCAGAAAAGGAAACAGACTTAGACTACGTTCATTTCCAAAATGTTCCATTTGAATGGATCTCTTGCGCCTAAAACTAAAGTGTCAGCAGATGTGTTCCTTCTGGAGACTCTGGGAGAGAATCTTTTTTCCTTACTTTTTTCAGCTTCTAGAAGCTGCTCGTATTCTTTGGCTCGTGACTTCTTTCATCTTGAAAGTTACAATGGACAATTGAGCGTTTCCCACATTGTATAGCTGAGTCTTCTGCCTCCTTCTTTCACATTCAAAGGACTGTTTGATTACATTGGGACCATTGGATAACTTCAAGGGCAACAGTTAGCAACTTTAATTCCTTCTGCAACTTGAATTCTCCCTCACTATATGACAACATATTCACAGGTTATGGGGAGTAGGATGTGGACATCATTGGGGAGTCATTATTCTGCCTGCTATAATAAGTAATTACTTTCTGATGACGTACGGTAGGTTAAGGGCACTCGGGACAGGAAAAAATTTAAGAAGGACAATTCTGCAGGTGAGAATGTGAAAGACATGTTCAGGGAAAGATGAGTAGTATAATGATGGAGGGTGCCCAGCGGTTTGAGAGGGAACTGGTCAGGGGTGACCCTGGAGCAGCAAATCACAATCAGAGCATTTTCAGGTGATAGAGAGCCATCAATTGTTTTTGTGGAGTGATCAGACCTAGGAAAAAATATGAGGTATGATAAGTACACAAACACATCCTAGAAAAACATGCTATATAACTCATTGCAAAATTTCACTACAGTCACCTTCAAAGTACTCCCCTTGGGAAGCTATGCACCGATGCCAGCACCTAGTCCACCCTTCAAAGCAATTTTGGAACTCTTTTTCTGGAATGGCCATCAGAGCTGTCATCGTATTGCCCTTGATGTCCTGAATGTTATCAAAATGTCTTCCTTTCAATATTTCCTTTGTCTTCAAATAAAGAAAGAAGTCACTGGGGGCCAGATCAGGTGAGTAGGGAGGGTGTTCCAATGCAGTTATTTGTTTACTGGCTAAAAACTCCCTCACAGACAGTGCTGTGTGAGCTGGTGCATTGTCGTGATGCAAGAGCCATGAATTGTTGGTGAAAAGTTCAGGTCGTCTAACTTTTTCACGTAGCCTTTTCAGCACTTCCAAACGGTAAACTTGGTTAACTGTTTGTCCAGTTGGTGCAAATTCATAATGAAGAATCCCTCTGATACCAAAAAAGTTTAGCCACATCATTGCAACAAGTTCATGAGCTTAATTGTCAGACCTCGAATATTGCTGGGGTTGTTGGAAAACCATAAGAGGGTGGCTTTGAGGAGGAATGAGAGGCACAAACATCCAAGCTGGGAATATTGAAATAATCTCATAGTAAAAAACGTAAAACATGATGGGACACTGCCTTATGATGATGCTAGTGGGAAGAGATACAAGATAAAGAATTTGAAAGCTTTTCTGTTAAAGAATCAACTGACACTAGATGCTGAGCGCATGTCTGGATGGAAAATAATTAATTTCCAGCTTGGGTGCCTGAGTAAATTGTGACACAGTTTTCCCTGTCCTCTCTCCAAGTACTCCCCTCCACATTTGTTTTTATAACCAGCTACCAAATAGCACGACTGATATTTCCAGGCCAAGTCACTGAAGTCAGGAGCAAGGGATTGGTAAAACTCGATGCTGTGTGAGCAGCATTCAAGCTGTTAGTTGTAGCAAGGAGGGCTGCCGAGAGCATCCATCAGATCAAACCTCTCCAACCTCCTACCAGAGACAATTATTGCTTGGATTTTAAAACATCAGAATATTTTTCTAAATGCTCACTGCATTCTCCATTACTCTGCTCTATGCCACTGTCCAATCAAACTTAAAATTAGTTTTTCAAGGGCAGTAACTTAGAATGGAATTTTTGGACGTAACACTAATAATCACTGTCTTAGCTTGAGTTGCCATAACAAAATGCCATAGACTGGGTGCTTAAACAAGAGTCCTTTAAACAAGGGTGCTTTATTTCTCACAGTTCTAGAATCTGGGAGGTCCAAGATCAAGGTGCTGGCAAGATAGGTTTTATTCCTTTGGATTATAGTCGGCTTCCATTTTTCTGTGTGCTCACAAGAACTCTTCTTTGTGAGTGCATGGGGAGAAAAAGAGAGCAAGGTCATTGGGTGTCCTCTTGTAAGGTTACTAATCTCATCATGAAGACCCCCCTCTCATGACCTCATCTCAAAATACCATTGTATTGGGCATTGGGGCTTCAACATATGAATTTTGGGGGACACAAATATTCAGTCCTTAATAGTCACATTATGTTCTTATTAATCTCAAAGATTCAAGGAAAGCCCTCATTAATTTTTCTACTCTCTTCCCATGTACACCCCCCCCCCGCCACACACACACACACATACACAAGTTATTGCTCTGATCATCATGGCCAGCCTTTTGACTATGCAGGAAGAGTTCATAGATGACCTTTCTATTTACAAACCTCTTTCATAGAGAGTCCAAAGCTTTGATCAGACCTCTCTACATACTCATTTTTCTTTGTGATCAACTGGTCTATTAGTCATCCAGTAGAGCCAGAATATTTCTGGTCATAAAGGCCGTGTGAGGCCTTACACAACTGCTTCAGTTTTCTTACAACAAGATGCCACTGAAGTTTAAATACTTCAAGGATCTCTCTTATTGCAATGCCTGCTAAGGTTTCTGCATTGTTGTGAGGAAGATAAACCATTCTGGTTCTCGGAAATGATATTAACTGCACGAAGGAACATTTCGTGGAAGGGCATAGTTCAAGGTCCTTCTGTCATGATAATAACACAGTCCTTAACAAGTAACTTTGGAGTTATTAGGGAAGTTGAAGGGTTGCACCAGCGATTGCAGCTTTGCTCCTATTCAGAGAGGTGGATCTGATTCCTTCTACCCGCCTGGCACACTTGGAAACTCTATAGTTTTTAGCCCTCTGATTAGTCTTCCGTGTGTGATGCATCTGGGTTCCACATAGGTGGGATCCCAAATGGATTTCTTTAAACATATATCTTTCTTGAATACCCAGAATTCTGTATCAAAATTGTAAACTAAATAAAATAAATCCCACATAAATTATAGATTAGAATACATCTTCCTATATCCTGACGACCAATGATGCTATTAATACCATCCCTCCAAGGGTAAGCTTCCAGAGACTATTTTGGTATTAAGGATAAATGAAGGATAATAACGATAATTTATATGTGTTAAGGGTCCTGCACAGTAATTGAGACACAGCAGATATCTAATTCATACTGGTCTCCTTTTCCTCTAGTGATTATAATCCAGGTTTTACTCAGCCAGATCTGCTTGTCAATTGCCATGTGAAAAATAAAGTCATATAATCTCTTGGTAAAGCATCCATTCCTCTGTTTCATCTACCTTGATTGATCCACTAGTATGGATTTGTTTTTTTCATCTCTGTTTTTCTTCCTGTTATTTTTAATGAATTAAAAATTTACCATGAAATTATGCATCTTCATTGTAAAAAATCAAATACAGAGTTTATAAAGCAAAAAATGAAAGTCCCCATCCTCTCCCTAAACTCCCAAGACCCCAACCCCTACACCACCTTGCCAATCACATTCTTCAGAGGCAAATATTGATAATGCTCTTTACATTTAAATTACTTAGCTCTCTGGCTCAGTAATACTAAATACAGTCTAGTAGACACAAGATGAGAAAGTTTCCCTGTTTACCCTCAAAGCCAATCTCTACTATAGGTATTTTTGTCTGCATTTGTTGTGTGAAAAATTAGCTCAGAGAGGCCAACTAACTTGTCAAGGTCACACAACTCCTAAGTGTTGAAGTCTCTGGGATTCAGTTTACAGGTGAAACAGCTACCATTAAAATTGCTCTCCAAAACTTACCATTTTAATAGCCACTTTTTGAAGTGGCACAAATGACTCACATGACACGCAGGGAAATCAAATACTGCCTCAGTCCTGAGCTGAGAACAAGAAGGGTGACAGGTGGTACATAGATTTTATAAGCTGTGGGCGGGCATAGATTATAGTCATTGATCAACATCGTAGAATAAGTCCTCTGGTTGCTTTTGCATGAGGGAAGAGGAATTTGCATTTCTTATTTCCAGGACAATAATTGTCCTGCTGTCAGAATGCTCTGGCATGCTTGTGCTGATTTAGAATGCCGGAGCAACATGATTCTCAGCAGCCTCTCTGCCAAGCAGAGGGGAGGCTGCCATGCATCCACCTTTGGAAGGGAACTAATTCTACCAAGAGAGCTGTGATTTATAGCCCTGAGTCCATGCTGTGTTCCTGATAAACCACATGCTGGGACTAGCAAGGAGAGAGGGGATGACTAAGCTGATATTGAGAGAGGGGAGGTAGACACCTTAGCACTGGGAATGCATGGAACAGAGTGATTAGGAAAAGGCTCCAGGCCACACATGGCTTCCCAATTGTAATGTTAAGTAAGAAGACCCCAACCTCCAGGCTACTGAGAAGCATGCAATTGAAAGGACAAGGGCATCAGCAGATCCCACAATTGCTGCAGATGTGCCCTGTGAAGCAATCTGCACCCCTTGAGAAATGGTCACATTATAGGCGTCTTTGTCATGTGCTGCTTACAATGTATATTCCTGACTAGCCTTGCCTTCGGTCCTGACTTCCCCAAGTAAGACCAAATCAAGCAAACAAACTAAAAGAGGGTGTTTACTGTACCTTTTGGCAGAAAACTAACGTGGACTATCTAATATTTGTATCCTAGCCCCTTGGCTTCTTTAGCTCTATGACTCTGGACAAATTTCTTAAATCTCTCTGTCTGCATTTGTCTGTAAAGTACAGATGGTTGTAATGATTAGAAGAGAAAGTAATGGAAAGAGAACATTCCACCTGCTTTCCTCTTAGTAATGGCAGTTATGTCTATGGTTTTACTCCGCAGTGCCAGGGACATAGACTGATGTCTCTGTTATTTCTCCCAGAACCCACAGCCCAGCATAGTGATTGCCTCAGAGTTGGCTCAATCCATATTAATCGGGGGCTGCAGCAGAAGGAACACATGGCCACACCCATGCAAGGAGACAGCAGGGTGAGAAGGGGAGAGAATATGCTGCAAATCCAGTGAAAATTTACTCCGCATTTTAATTCTGGCCCTGGTATTAAATGCAAATCACTTAACATGAGTGAAGCTTATGCTTCTCATCCATAAAATGCAGACACCATACTCATCTCCTCAACGACTGTTTCAACAGAAGATACATACACTAGGGCTGACAACACTAGGAACAAAATAAATCACTGTTAGGTTTTCCTTTCTAATGATGAAATTTTCCTCTCTCTGACTAAGAGAGAGAGATCATTAGGGTATATAACTTAATTTCACAGAAGGTGAAGGAATTACAAAGATAAATGATTCAGAGAAAGTTGCATTCTTCTCATCCTGTGGTATTTAGAGATCAAACTGGCCACACTAGTGTTGACCACATGTGACACTGGCTGTGTGTTAGGTCTTTCACCTTGTGATTCTGCTTTTTGTTCTACTACGCAAGGAAAACGAGTCTCCCACCTTTCCATTGTCAGACCATCCTGGCATTGGCTTACCCTTCATGTAAATTAAAACAAGCAAAAAAAGCTCCAGAGAAAGACAGACTTTTTTGTAAGAAATGCCTGCAAGATTCTGTAACAGACACTTCAGAGGCTCCTGGAACTGTTCATATTAGAAACTCACCAGGTTGGCCACCCAATATAATTTTCACATTTTCTTAATATCCTAGCACCTAGCCGAGAGCTGTAGTAGCCTCTGCAGATGGAGAAACGTTGGCAGAAAATGCATCGGAAAAGACAAAATTGCCACCATCGTAAAGGGAACTGCTCTGTTGTGGAGGAAAACAAAGCATTGTAAAAGGAAGGGGTTCAAATGACTTTCTCCCCCAGAGCTTTAAGAGACTTGAAAATAAAAGCAGGTGGAATTATCAAGTGAGGGAGACAGAGACTATTGATCTAGAGAAGAGAGAAGGAGAAAAACATCACCCAATGAAGTCACAGTAACAAAGGCACTGGTATAAAACAAGAGAGCAGGGAGATTTTAGAAGTCCAGAGGAAGGAAAATAATGAAAGATAATGAGGACCTCTTACTTCACAGGAAACAGAATGAAAAAAATGGGTAGGAGGAAAAGGGTGGAAGGGAAATCGCTGATGCTTAGAGCTGAACAACCTCCCTTTTCTGTGGTGGCTAGAGAGGGGTTCCCGTTTCCATATGCTGATGAAATGCTTGTGACTAATAGTAGAACAGACACTAATCAAACCTCTGCTCTACCATTAATTACCTATGTGACACAGGCTCAGTTATCTGCCCACATTAAGTTTTTGTTTCTACATTCAAATATTAGGTATTCTTTTATGTATACAGCGTATTCATTGGGAACCTACTTTGTGCCAGGAAATGTGTTAAGGGACCATGATAGTACATCATTCGTAAGAGAAATAAGGATTAAAAGCCATAACATATGCTGTGCATTGACAAGAAAAATAGCTGAATCATCAAGTGTTTATTATGTGCTGAGCCTTGTGGTAATTACCCTATATGTATAAGCTGCTTTTGTGAAAGGAAGAAGCTAAGTAATTTGCTCAAATTCATATAGTTAATTTAAGAACTGGTAGTTGAAAGAAGGTAGTCTGCTCTTTAGTCTACACTCTTAGCTGCTATGCCATACTACCTATGACTAGCACAGAGGTAGAACTTTAGATTCAGAGTCCTCAACAAGAACTTAGTAAATGTTAGCCATTGTATTAGTATTTGTGACTCTGGTTTATACAGCACTCAGTGCATGCTAGATGTAAGTATCAGATAGCCAATCTGCCCAGCTGACCCTCCTCTTACTTTCATAATTCTTTCTTCTGTATTTCTACTTGCATCATGAATTCTTTCACAACCCACGAGCGAGCAGCCACAACACAATCTCAGAATTCAAAGTCAGAGCCCTTTTCCTCAGTGGTGAGACAGCACAGATGCATAAAACCTGACTTTCCTCTAAATATAGAAAAATGAAAAACAAACAAACAAACAAAATACACACACATATGTCTGAGTTTGAAAGAAAGAAAAGGACATACTCAATGCTATCTGAAAAAGAAACTCAAATCCATGACAACGATCTTAGAAGGTGAAGCTTAGCTGTGCACAGGAGTAAAATGACCAAACATGTATCAAAGGCTGGGGTTTGATGCCCAATAAAGACCACTCTGTATAGGCAGGAGCTGGAACCAAGTTTACTTCTTAAAGACAGGAAACTGGACAGAAACTACTATTAGCAAAAAGGGACACACACACACACACACACACACACACACACACACACACACACATACAAACCCACCTATAGCTTGGGAACTCAATAGAGAAATGAGCAGCCTGCAGATGGCCATAGCCAGAAGAGTTACCTACAATTATTAGAACATGAACAATGCATGTATGTGTGTGTGCTGGGATGGGATGGGTCCAAATGCATGCTGCTAGGAGGGAAAATTAATATATAAATTATCCTTGAGCCTGCTACACCTATGGGGTTCCAGCAGAGACAAAATGAATCTTCTGAGTCATTTCTCCAAGACCAGCACTCAAAATTTTAACAGTGAGTACACCTTCTTTTCGAGTACAAATGAAACATTCTCAAAATCATTACATAAAAGTGTTAAAAATAAAAAAATAGCAAAAAATCTTCATACATTTAGAAACTATAAAACATACTTCTAGATTACTAAAAGGTGAAATAAGAAATAGAAGTGTGAATTCTGGAATACATAAAATGGATTGATATTGAAAGAAAACCACTTCAAAACATGAGAAATGAATCTAAAATTATTTTTTGAGGAAAATTGATATCTTAAAATGCATGCATTAGAAGACAGAAACACTGAAAATTAACTGAATTAGACATACACCTCAATAAGAAAACAAAAACGGTAAACGTTGGCTGGGGTTCTGAGACTATGGCTGTGACAGATGATCCCATCTTTTGAAATCTTGATGGAGGCCAGGCTGGTGCACTTTATGTGCTTGCAGAGATGGCACTGCAATGCTCATTGTTAAAAGATGCAGCCTGTGTCCTCTGCCATGGCCCACACTGCACTGAGGCCCATGGGAGCTGCATTGGAGGTGGACGAGTATGGAGTCAGAATGCAGGATGGGAAGCGCTCAAAGTGATGGGGTGCTGGCCCGTGCCTGCTCACGTCTTGCAGTCACCAGAGGTCGCTCCTTTGAATCCACTGTGCTTCCCTGTCCCCTTGCACTCTGGGTCTATGATGGGAGTGGCAGCCCTGATAATCTCTGAATTGCCTTCAACATTCTGCTTTTCTGGTTGATCTCTGGTTGATAGTTTTCAGCATGGGAGTGGTTTGAGGGGGACAGAACATTACAGATAGGGACCTAGATTGGTTCTCCTATCAGACTATATTTAGAAGCATTGGCAACCCTGATGCCAGTAGTATGTACATTGGTAGTCTATAGCATGATGTGGCAAAATTTACTTAAGTTGTCACATGTGGTCACCAGGAATTTAGTGTCAATAAGGCTTTGGGTAACCAAACTTAATGTTATAGAGCATTTTATGGAAATGGAGTATTGGGTCTATGGATTTGTTTGGTTGCTTCTAAGTTACTGTAGAAAAATGTAGAACAAAAATTTTTGAGTGCAGGGTTTTAAATTCGCACTTCAAATTCTGTGTAATGAACTGAAAGAAGCTCTATCTCTGTTGATCACAGAGTTGACTTTTCTGAAACATAAACCCAAAGACTAAGCTTGTGGGTGGCTGGATCACAGTGTAAGTGATTCATAATCTTGGAGGGTGTTTTGTTTTTTGTTGTCAGTGTTAGGGCATTGATTGCAAAATAGTAAGACCTTATAAATTGGGAAGGTGACATCTGGTTGATGTTATCAAGATAAAGACTGTGATCTTCCAAATTTTGCTAAATGTCCTTTGTCAATAGAATCACCTTTCCTCCCCTATTTGAGAAGAACATAAAGGGCCTCTTCTGAGGTTGTCTTGAAGAAGACTCCTGATACTAGAAACATTGCTCTTAGACATAATTGGGCTCAACCCCAACAGATCCAAGAGGTCAAGTACAAAACGTGACCTGAAAATACACACAATACACCCCTTTCTCTCATTTATTTTTGCAAAAATATGTCAATATGTATTCATAGAAAGCTAAGGAATGTGTGTGGAAAATGATTCCAAGGATGTTGAAAAGGAGTGAAATAAATGTAATTATGTTGGGCTGAATTTATATTTAGTTTTTACTTTTAATATTTTTTTTTGGTTTTCAATTACAGTTTACATGCAATATGACATTAGTTTTAGGCATACACCATAGTAATTAGATATTTATATAACTTATGAAGTGATCACCCCAATAAGTCTAGTACTCATCTGCCACTATACATACATAGTTATTATGTTCTTTACTATATTCCCTTTGCTGTGCTTTACATCCCCATGACTGTTTTTATAACTGGCAATTTGCACATCTTAATCCCTTCCCCCTTTTCGCCCATCCTCATAACACCCCTCCTATCTGGCAACCATTAAGATGTTCTCTGTATCTATAAATTTGTTTCTCTTTTGTTTGTTCATTTGTTGTTTAGATTCCACATGTAAGTGAAACCATATGGTATCTGTGTTTCTCTGTTTGATGTATTAATCTTAGCATAATACCCTCTAGGTAAATCTGTATTGTTGCAAATGGCAAAATTTCACTCTTTTTTATGGCTGAGTAATATTCCATTGTATATATGTATCACAGCTTTATCCATTCATCTATCAATATACACTTAAGTTGTTTCTACATCTTGGCTATTGTAAATAATGCTGCAATGAACATAGGGATGTGTATGTCTTTTCAAATTAGTGTTTTGAGTTTCTTTGGATAAATACCCAGAAGTGGAATTACTGGGTTCTTCTTTGTCTCTTGTTATAGTCTATTGTCTCATTGTTTTAAAGTCTATTTTGTATGGTGTAAGTATTGGTACCCCAGCTTTCTTTCTTTTTTTTTTCATTTTCATTAGCATAAAATATCTTTTTCCATCCTTTTACTTTCAGTCTGTAGGTGTCTTTTGATTTGAAGTGAGTCTCTTATAGGCAGAATATGTATAAGACTTGTTTTCTTATCCATTGAGCTGAATGTATTGCTATGGATACCCTAAGTAGGGACTCTTGATTGATTGTATTAGCATAGTCATCTGGGACTGGCTGTAACAGTTTCGTGACTGAAACATAAATCTTAATGTGGCCTATGATAACTAAAGGTGAGATGCCAAACTTTGCCCAATATTGTAGAGAAAATATCCAAGGACTAAGGGTATTTAAAATGCTGGAGTGATTTACTATGGAAGACCTGCTCATACACTCCATAACTATAGCACACAGAAGGGTGCAAAGGACACTCCATTTATCAAGTCTTTAGAAGGAAAATGGTGAGGGGAGCACTGTCATTCTTGAAGTGGTCTATAATGACCATTCTTTTGGTCAAGAATGACAGTGAAAGATGCTGTAATAGAACTGGGCTCCCTGAATTCAATGAGAATCATGGTAACTCATAGTAGCAGAGCTATATGGTTTCACTTAAGTGTCAGAGACTCTACATACAAAAATATGAAACCAAACAAGTAACACAATGGTGAACCTGGAGTAACTATATATAATTACATTAAATGTAAACAGACTAAATAGGCAAAAAAGGAGAATTAGTCAGATTGGATAAAAAAAACTAAATTTCTCCAACTATAAATATTTCAACAGAAGCACAGTTTAATTAAAAAGACCAGGAAAGTTTAAAGTAAATGAAGGAAAAATACACCATAAAAACTGTACGCGTAATAAAATTAGAGTACCCAGATTAATATTACATAAAATAGACTTCAAGAAAAGGATACTTCCAGACCTGAAGAAGACATCACATAATGATAAAAGAGTCAAGCTCCAAAATGCACAAAGCAAAGCTAGGAAAACAGAAGAAAGAAACAGACAAGCCTATAGCTATTGTGGTGATGTTAGGTCTCCTCTCTCGATAACAAGAGTATAAATAGCAAGAGTATGGATAATGTTGAACTAGTTGATATTTATAAAACATTACACAAAAAGGTTACAGAATAGACAACCTTTTCAACATGGAGATTTCAAAAAGAAAGCCATATAATGGTGAATTGAATAGGTCTAATAATTTTTAGAGTTTAAATATTACCATTTCTTTTATCATAATACAATAAAATTAAAAGTAAATAAAGAAATGTAGGAAGCATCACGTATTTTGTGATTAACCTTACTCATCTAAGTAACACGAGTCAAAAAGAAATCACAAGAAAAAAGTTTTAAATATTTTGAACTGACTAAAAATGAAAATACAACAGCAAAATTTGGAGGATACAGCTAAAGCAGGCTAAAGAAGAATTTATATATTGAAATGCTTATATTGGAAAAGAAGAAAGGTTTAAAATCATTTTCCACTTAATCTGCAAAAACTTTCCACTTAAGAATCTAGAAAAAAAGCGCAAATTAACCATAAAGTACATAAAATGAAGGAAATGATAAATATGGCAGCAGAATAATAAAATGAAAAACATCTAACAACAGAGAAAATTAAGAAATTAATTTTGGAAAAATTAATACTATTTATATAACTCAGAGGAGACACACACGCACACACACACACACACACACACGGGGCAGGGAGGAGGGGAGAATGAAACACTCAGAGAGAAACAGAGACAGAAAATTATCAATATCAGAAATGAAAAGGAAGCTATCATTACAGATACTACTGATATTAAAAGCACAAAAAGAAAATAGTACAAACAATTGTATGCTAAGGATTACAAATTCAGTTTAGCAGCTGCAACATCAATCAATGTATTTCCCTGTTGCAAAGATTACAGTAGTGAATAGCTGAAAGGACCCACAAACTTCATAGATAATACTTAGGTAATGCAAAGAATATGGTACAGCGGGAGACAGAGCATACAGGCAAGCATCCGGGTCCAGGAAACTTCCAGGCACAGATAGCTCCCTAAGATCTTTCTTATTTCATTTATGCACAAGGGTGTATTTCACTTGTGGATTGAACCACTAAAATTTGTGCAATGAAACTTGGTTTCAGGAGAGTTTTCTAAACTTTGCAGCAGAGATTTTTATGTTCTTCTGGCCATGTGGAGAAATGAGGACATCTAACTGATTTTGCCAAGTATGGACCATTAATCAACCAGATAGAGGTGTTGCCAGGGGAGTTTCAAATATTAAACTTCACGCAATAAATCATTACATGTCCCTCTGCCCTCATCTTGGTCAAGAGTCAGTTCCAAATTTTCAGGCATCCTTGAGAATAAGCATACTATTCTAATCCAGCTATAAAGTAACTCTATCCTTTAACCCATATAAACATAATGAAATAGCATATTATTTTATAAATGAGAAAGAAAAGCATATGGAGAGGGACTTTTATCAAAGGTACATAAAGAATCTCTACAAACCAATAGTGCAAAAACCTGTAAAAAAATTGCAGTAGGCTTGAACATAAACTTCTACAAGAGATGTATAAATGCCCGATAGTTACATAAATAAATGCTCAATATTATTAGTAAATAGAAAACTGCCAATTAAAACCACACTAAGAAAATACTTCATACTCACTAGAATGACTAAAATTGTAAAAGCTGACAACCCCAATATTGAATAGAATGTGGAGCAAATTAAACATTCATACATTGCTAGTGGGTCAGCAAAGTGGTTCAACCATTTTAAAAAACTGCTTGGCATTTTTTTATAAAGATAAGCCTCCATCTATCTTATGACCCAGTAATTCTAGGGATTTATTCAAGAGAAATGAAAATATGTGTCTGCAAGTAGACGTGCCTAAAAGTGTTTAAAGCAGATTTATTTAGACTGATCAAAATTGGATGGTGGGGAATACAAACATCCATTAACAGGAGAATGTATGAGGAATTTGTGGTATATTGATACATTAGAATACTTCTCAGCACTGTAAGAGATTGAACTATTGAAACATGCTACAACATGCATGAATCTCTAAAACACTAAGTCAAATGAAAGAAGCTAGATACAAAGGGCTACATACTGTAGAATTCCACTTACGTAAAGTTAAAGAAGAAGCAAAACTAATCTACAGGATGAAAATCAGAAAAGAAGTTATGTAGGGTTATCTTAAGGGGCTTTTCTGAAGTAATAGATTGTTCTCTGTCTTGATTGGGAAGATAGTTACCCATTCATAAAAATTCACTGAATCATGCACTTAAGATCTGTGTATTTCACTGTTGGCAAATGTTATCTCAATAAGAAAAACCAAACTTTTTAAAAGATAAATAAAATGCAGGATGTTCAAAGAAAGAAGATAGACACAAATAGTACATACAATATAATTCTATTTATCTAAGATACGAACCAAGAAAATTTTATGGGCTTAGAAATCCCACAAGTGGAATTGCTAGATCTTATGGTAGTTTCATTTGTAATATTTTCAGAAACCATACTGCTTTCCTTAATGCCTGTACCAACTTATATTCCTATCAACAGTGTACAGGGTTCCCTTTTCTCAACATTCTCATCAATACTAACTATCTTTTTGATAATAGCCATCTTAGGTGTGAGGCACTATCTCACTGTGATTTTGATTTGATTTCTCTGATGACTAGTAATGTCGAACACATTTTCACATGCCTCTTGGCCACTTATATGTCTTTTCTGGGAAAAAGAAATGTCTTTCAAGCTCTTTGCCCATTTTTTGATCAGGTTCTTTTGTGGGTTTTCTTCCTATTGGGTTGTATGAATTCCTTATATATAGTTTGAATATTAACCCATTGTCAGATATATGGTTTACAAATATTTTCTCCCATTCTATTGTTTGCTTTGTCATTTTGTTGATGGCTTTTTTTGCTGCACAAAACGTTTCAGTTTGATGTAGTACCATATATATCTCTCCTTTAGTTTCTTATGCTTTTCATGTCATATCCAAAACAAACAAACAAAAAAATCATTGTGAAGACCAAAGAGCTTTTCTCCTGTTTTCTTCTAGAAGTTTTATAGTTTCAGGTTTTGTGTTTAATCCATTTTGAGTTGATTTTTATGGAATGTATAATATAAGGGTCTGTCGTGCCGGGCAGCCTGCGGGGTCTCAGCTCCCGCTCCCCACACAAGAACACAGGATCTGGTGAGGCCAAAAAGGAACACCCACGGAGCCATAGGTAGGGGAGTTATACCACAATAGTCTCACTGGAGGCTGGATTGACATGATGTGTGACCTGCTGTCCGCTTTTCTGCCAACCGACCAGCTCTCCCTTTCCACCACAGCCGCGGCAGTTATATCAATGGCCAGTGGCTCACTTATTACAGCTGACGGCCAACTAGCCACAGCTGATGGCCATCCAATCACAGTTGATGGCCATTTACTACCTGAGCCAGCACCTTTCCACGTGAGGCCGAGAGCCTGGAAACTGCTCTCCTGGTTCTGTCCCCACAGGGTCCAATTTTATTCTTTTGCATGTAGGTATCTAGTTTTCCCAACACCATTTATCAAAGAGACTATCTTTTGGTCATTGTGTATGCTTGAAGCCCTGGCTGAAAATGAGTTGGTCACTGGGTTTGGGTTTATTTCTGGACTCGCTCTTCTATTCTGTTGGTTAATGTATCTGCTTTTATGCCAGTGCTATACTGTTTTGATGACTATGACTTTGTAATATCATTTGAAATCAGAAAGGGTGTTGCTTTCAACTTTGCTCTTCTTTTTCAAGAGCGCTTCTGTCTTTTAGAGTCTTTTATGGTTCCATATGAAGTTTAGGATTTTCTATTTCTGTGAAAAGTGTCATTGGAATTTTGATAAGGATTACATTGAATCTGTAAATTGCTTTCGGTAGTATGAACATTTTAACAATATTAATTCTTTCAATCCATAAACATGGAAAATCTTTCATTTATTTGTGTCTTCTTCAGTTTCTTTCATTAATGCCTTAGTTATCAGTGTACAGATCTTTCACCTCCTTGATTAAATTTATTTCAAAGTATTTTATTCTTTTTGATGTCATTCTAAATGGGATTGTGTTATTCATTTCCTTTCAGTGAAGTTGTAAGATATAAAATCCACATATAAAAATCAGTAGTGTTTTTTTTTTTATAACAACAACAACCTATCTGAAAAGGATGTATTTATCCTATTCATTTTCAGATTTCTTAAGACAGAGAGGTATGCATTTCTCAATTTCTCATATACTTATACCTGTACTCCTTCATCAAACTTCTACTTTAAGACCATCAGTGACCTCCATGTCCCAAGTCCAATAGATATATTTCATCTATATATTGTATATATATCCATGTTGTCACAAATGGTAAGATTTCATTCTTTTTCACAGCAGAGTAAGACTCCATTGTATAAATGTACTACAATTTCTTTTTCCAGGAAGTTCTCATTTTGCTTAATCACTCATGCAATTACAAAAATTGAATATAATTCATTTCCTGAAACTTGTTTGCATTGACTTGAATTACCACTCTCTTGGTCTTTCTTGTATTACTCTGGACTTTTCCCAGATGCTTTAACTAGCTCAATATCCCCTATATTGATTTTGACTATTAGAGTTCTTCAAGCTCTAGTCTTAGGCTTAGAGACTTAGGCTATAGTCTCTTGTCAGTCTGCTTCCTTTCTCTTGGATTCAAGGTGTCAAATGGTAACTTACATGCTGTCACTCCCTAATATTTATCACTAACCCAGATTCTTGCTATAAACCACTGATTCATAATACTTTCTTGACATCTCCACTTAGAGATCTAATGAGAATCTCAAACTCATGAGGTCATCCTGTGCCTCAGCTTTGGTCAATCTCCTATATCCCTTTCTTAGTGAATGTCACCTCTGAATCCACCTTCCTCTCACTCAGAAGTTCCAAAATTTAAACTTTTCCTCCATATATTTTTCAGAATCACTGAGTAAATGACTTCAGTGTTAGTCACTATGCTGCTTTAATGACCTGATAGAGTGTGTGAGACTCTGGGGTCTGGGACAGGAAATAAAATGTGGTAAAATGTGGTTTTGAAATAGAAAAATAAATAATTTTTTTAACTTTAGTTTTTAAGTAAGCCTTGGAGGTACTTACAGTTCCTCGGGATTGTTTGTTTCATTGTTTGTATCGACAAGGAAGTGGCTGAATCCCTGGAGAGTGATCCAGTCTTCTGTATTGTTTGGCGCTGGGGATCAGCTCTGTGGGATTGTTCTTTGGTTGCACTTCTGGCATTTAAGGTACCCTTATCCAATGGAAATAACACGATATTTGACTCCCATGTAGAATTCTGGATCAGAAACATGATAAACTCAAAGGTACGTACAAAGGAAATGGTTTCCAAGTAGTTGTAGCATATATTTATTTTAAGAAATGATGGTTCAATGACAATTTGAATCATCTGACAATTTAGTAGCTTATGGATAGAGTTCTAAGCTTTGTGCTTCTAAAATCTCTCTTCAAAGATCTATGTTCTTTGATCTAAATGGTTATATAGGTGAATTCTGTTTAATGATATTTCCAGGGACATTACAATTGCTGTTATATTCAAATTTTAAAATGGAGACCAATTATAAGATTACTGAATATGTGCATCATGGGAATTTTTATTCGTACATCAAGTAATGTTTGAGAGATGTGGTGTCTGCACATTATTTTGCATGTATATTTGTAGCAAGAAGAGCTACAATTACATTTAAAGTTATATAACTTTACCTCCCACAACTCCCGATTCTGTGCTTCCCTTCACAGTAAAATACCTCAAAAGCTATTAATGTTAATAAATATAAAGAAATAATAATAATAATAATAATAATAGGTAACATTTATTGAATGCCTACTATATATAATGTACTTTGCTATGAGCTTTATACGTATTACTGCATGCAATTTTCACAAAACATCAATGAAGTTGGTACTTTTTTTTTTTTAATTGGGGAATATTGGGGAACAGTGTATTTTTTCAGGACCCATCAGCTCCATGTCAAGTCATTGTTTTTCAGTCTAGTTGTGGAGGGCGCAACCCACTGGCCCATGTGGGACTAGAACTGGGGACCTTAGTATCACGAGCACCTCACTCCAACCACTGAGCCAACTGGCTGCCCACCTGTGGCTCAGCACCAAGTTCAAGCTATTGTTTTTTATCTAGTTGTGGAGGGAGCAGATCACTGGCCCAGGTGGGAATCCAATGGACAACCTTTTTAAGAGCTTGCGCTCTAACCAACTGAGCCATCTGGCCACACTGGTACTATTTTTTTTTAATTTCAATTATAATTGACAATTAATATTATTTTATATTAGTTTCAGGTATACAGCACAGTGGTTAGACATTTATATAATTTATGAAGTGATCCCCCCAATAAGTCTAGAAAACACTGGGCACTTTACATAGGTATTAGAATATTATTGACTATATTCCCTATGCTGTACTTTATATCCCCATGACTATTTTTTAACTACCAATTTGTACTCACCTTCACATTTTTCACCCAGATACCCTCCCATCTGGCAACCATCAATTTGTTCTTCATTACTATGAATTTGTTTCTGTTTTCTTTATTCTTTAGATTCCACATATAAGTGAGATCATACTGTATTTATCTTTCTCTGTCTGACTTATTTCACTGAGCATAATATCCTCTAGGTTCATCCATGTTGTCACAAATGGTGAGATTTCATTCTTTTTCACAGCAGAGTAAGATTCCATTGTATAAATGTACTACAATTTCTTTTTCCAGGTATCTATTGATGGACATTTCAGTGGTTTTCGTATCTTGGCTATTATGAATAGTGCTGCAATAAACATAGGGGTGCATATATCTTTTTAAATTCATGTTTTGGATTTTTTTGGATAAATATCCAGAAGTGGAATTGCTGGTTCATGAGGTAGTTTAATTTAAAATTGTTGAGAACTCCATTTATTGTCTTATAATTTTCTCAGTGCAGACTTTTACCTTCTGGGTTAAATTTATTCCTAGGTATTTTTTTTTTGATGCACTTGTAAATAGGAATATTTTTAAAATTTCTCTTTCTGAGTGTCCTTTATTGGTATAAAAATGCAACAATTTCTAAATATTCATTTGTATCCTGCTACTTTACTGAATTTATTTATCAGTTTTAATAGTTTTTTGGGGGGTGAAGTCTTCAGGGTTCTTTATACATAGCATCACGTCATCTGCAACTAATGACAGTTTTACTTCTTCCTTTCCTAATTGGGCATCTTTTATTTCTCTGATTGCTGTGACTAGGACTTCCAATACTATGTTGAATAGAAGTGGTGAAAATAGACATCTTTGTCTTGTTCCTGATCTTAAGGAGAACTCTTTTAGCTTTTCCCTGTTGAGTATGATGTTAGCTTTTGGGTTTGTTGTACATGGCCTTTATTATGTTGAGGTATGTTCCCTCTACTCCCACTTTGCTGAGTTTTTATCATAATTGGATTCTGGATTTTGTCAAATGCTTTTTCTGCATCTATTGCTATGATCATATGATTTTTATCTTTCATTTTGTTTGTGTGGTGTATCATATTAATTGATTTGTGGATACTGAACCAAACTTGCACCCCAAGAATTCCTTGTATTCCCAATTAATCGTGGCGTATGATCTTTTTAATGTAATGTTGAATTCAATTTGCTAATGTTTTGCTGAGGATTTTTTTGCCTCTATGTTCATCAGGGATATCAGCCTATAGTTTCCTTTTTTTGTGATGTCTTTGTCTGGTTTTAGAATCAGAATAATGGTGGCCTCATAGAATGAGCTTGGGAGCCTTTCCTAGTTTGATTTATTTTTGGACTAGTTTGAGAAGAATAGGTGTTAATTTTTTATTGAATGTTGATAAAATTCACCTGTGAAGGCACCTGGTCCAGAGCTTTTGTGTAATGGAAGGTTTTTGATTACTGATTCAATTTCATTATTAGTAATTAGCCAGTTCAGGTTTTCTGTTTCTATTTGATTCAGCCTTGGATGATTGTATGCTTCCAGGAATTTACCTATTTTTTTCCAGATTGTCCAATTTGTAGGCATATAATTGCTTGTAGTGTTTTGTTATATTTTTTATATTTCTATGCTGTCAGTTGTCACTTCTCTTTCATTTCTGATTTTATTTATTTGGGTTCTCTCTCTTTTAAGATTTCTATTAAAATATAGCTAACATACAATATTATTAGTTTCAAGTGTACACCATAGTTATTCAACATTTATTAATATATACCTAAAGAAGTGATCACCACGATAAGTCCAGCAACATTCTGACACTGTATCACACTATCACAATATTATTGACTATATTCCTTATGTTGTACATTATATCCCCATGACTTATTTGTTTATACCTGGAAATTTGAACCTGTTATTCCCCTTCACCTTTCCCCCATTTTTAATTTTTCTTTTTTTTTATTGGAGTGAAATTTGTTAGTAAAATTACATAATTTCAGGTGTACAATTCTGTATTACATCATCTATAAATCCCATCGTGTGTTCACCACCCAGAGTCAGTTCTCCTTCCATCACCATATATTTGATCCCCCTAACCTTCGTCTTTCACCCCCCATCCCCCTTGACCTCTGGTAACCACCGAACTATTGTCTGTGTCTATGAGTTTTTGTTTCTCATTTGTTTGTCTTGTTCTTCTGATGTTTTTGGTTTATATACCGCATATCAGTGAAATCATATGGTTCTCTGCTTTTTCTGACTGTCTTATTACGCTTAGCATTATACTCTCAAAATCCATTGATTTTGGCACAAATGTTCCTATATCATCTTTTCTTACCGCCGAATAGTATTCCATTGTGTATATATACCACAGCTTCTTTATCCATTCATCTGTCGAAGGACATTTTGGTTGTTTCCATGTCTTGGCCACCGTAAACATAGCGGCAATGAACATTGGCGTACACGTGTCTCTATAGAGAAATGCTTTTATATTTTTGGGGTAGATACCCAGGAGAGCGATTGCTGGGTCATATGGTAATTCTATTCGTAATTTTTTGAGGAACCTCCACACTGCCTTCCATAACTGCTGCATCAGTCTGCATTCCCACCAACAGTGTATGAGAGTTCCTTTTTCTCCACAGCCTCTCCAACACTTGTTACTATTTGTTTTGTTGATGAAAGCCATTCTGACTGGGGTGAGGTGATATCTCATTGTGGTTTTCATTTGCATTTCTCTGATGATTAGCGATGTTGAGCATTTTTTCATATGTCTATTTGCCATTTGTATATCCTCTTTGGAGAAATGTCTCTTCAGGTCCTCTGTCCATTTTTCAATTGGGTTGTTTGTTTTTTTGTTGTTGAGTTTCATGAGTTCCTTGTATATTTTGGATATTAGCCCCTTATCGGAGGCACTGTTTGCAAAAATCTTCTCCCATTCAGTTGGTTGCCTCTTTATTTTGTCGATGGTTTCTTTTGCTGTGCAGAAGCTTTTAAGTTTCATATAGTTCCATTTGTTTATTTTAGCTTCTACTTCCATTGCCTTTGGAGTCAAATTCATAAAATGCTCTTTGAACCCAAGGTCCATAAGTTTAGTACCTATGTTTTCTTCTATGCAGTTTATTTTGGCAGGTCTTATGCTTAAGTCTTTGATCCATTTTGAATTAATTTTGGTACATGGTGACAGATAACAGTCCAGTTTCATTCTTTTGCACATGGCTATCCAATTCTCCCAGCACCATTTATTGAAGAGCCTGTCTTTCCTCCATTGTATGTTTTTAGCTTCTTTGTCAAAAATTATTTGTCCGTATTTATGTGGTTTTATTTCTGGGTTCTCAATTCTATTCCATTGGTCTATGTGTCTGTTTTTCTGCCAATACCATGCTATTTTAATTATTGTTGCCCTGTAGTACAAGCTAAAGTCAAGGAGTGTGATACCTCTAGAATTGCTCTTTTTTCTTAAGATTGCTTTGGCTATTCAGGGTCTTTTGTGGTTCCAAACAAAGCTGATGATGTTTTGTTCTATTTTTTTTACAAAATGCCGTTGGGATTTTGATGGGGATTGCATTAAATCTGTATATTGCTTTGGGTAATATGGCCATTTTAACTACGTTGATTCTTCCAATCCATGAGCACGGAATGTCTTTCCATTTCTTTGTGTCTTCTTCAATTTCCTCCAAAAATGTCTTACAGTTTTCAGCATATAGGTCCTTCACATCATTGGTTAAGTTTATTCCTAGGTATTTTATTCTTTTTGCTGCTATTGCAAAAGGAATTGTTTTTTGTATTTCTTTTTTTGAGATTTCATTATTAGTATATAGGAATGCAATGGACTTTTGTACGTTGATTTTGTAGCCAGCAACTTTACTGTATTCGATGATTGTGTTCTAAGATCTTTTTGGTGGAGTCTTTAGGGTTTTCTATATATAGCATCATGTCATCTGCAAAGAGTGATAATTTAACTTCTTCATTCCCAATTTGGATGCCTTTTATTTCTTTCTCTTGACTGATGGCTCTGGCAAGGACTTCCAACACTATGTTGAAAAGCAGAGGTGATAGGGGACAGCTCTGTCTTTTCCTGAATGTAGAGCAAAGGGCTTCAGTTTTTCACCATTAATTATGAGCTTAGCTGAGGGATTGTCATATATGGCCTTTATTATGTTAAGGTATTTTCCTTCTATACCTATTTTATTAAGTGTTTTAATCATAAATGGATGTTGTATCTTGTCAAGTGTTTTTTCTTCATCAATTGATATAATCATATGATTTTTGTACTTTATTTTGTTTATGTGATATATCTCATTGATGGATTTGACGGATGTTGAACCATCCTTGTGTCCCGGGGATGAACCCCACTTGGTCGTGATGAATAATGTTTCTAATGCATTGTTGTATTCGATTTGCTAGAATTTTGTTTAGGATTTTTGCATCTGTATTTATCAGAGATATTGGTCTGTAGTTTTCTTTTTTTGTGTTGTCCTTACCAGGTTTTGGTATCAGGGTAATGTTGGCCTCATAAAATGAGTTAGGGAGTACTGTCTCCTCTTCAATTTTTTGGAAGAGTTTGAGCAGGATTGGTATTAGATCCTCTTTGAAGGTTTTGTAGAATGCACTAGTGAAGCCATCTGGTCCCAAACTGTTGCTTTTGGGAAGGTTTTGGATGACTGATTCAATTTCGTTACTGGTGATCGGTCTATTTAGATTTTGCTGTTTTTCATGGTTTGCCTTGGAAGGTTATATGTTTCTAAAACTTGTCCATTTCTTGTAGGTTATTGAATTTGGTGGCATATATTCCTTCAGAGTATTCTTGGAAGATCATTTGTATTTCTGTGGTGTCCATGATAACTTCCCCTTTTTCATTTCTGATTTTGTTAATTAGTGTCTTCTTTCCTTTTATCTTAGTGAGTCTAGCCAAAGGTTTGTCAATTTTGTTAATCTTTTCAAAGAACCAGCTCTTTGTCGCATTAATTTTTTCTATTGTCTTTTTGCCTTGTTGAATGAATTGGGTGAGGCAGGATTTCAGGGAGTCATTACAGTGCAAGAAATTGTGGTCAATAGGTTAATGTAGACTCTGCTTTTGTGGCGGTCCTGAGTCTGGAGCTATTCAGCAAAAACCTTAGAGCACACTGAGGCCAGCTGCTGCCCACCTGGGTCCTGCAGACTTCAGTAGTTTTTCAAGA
Source organism: Rhinolophus hipposideros (assembly GCF_964194185.1). NCBI lineage: Eukaryota > Metazoa > Chordata > Mammalia > Chiroptera > Rhinolophidae > Rhinolophus > Rhinolophus hipposideros. The sequence goes on along the minus strand of NC_138061.1, from coordinate 59,081,115 downwards.
AAGAGTGCAACACGAGTGAGGCTAGCTGCTCTCAGAGAAAGTGGCTCCAGCATTGGAGGAGTCGGGTAGGGCGGGGTCCCAGTGAGTCAGCAGGATGGAGCAGCAGAGCTCACCAGTCAATCAGATTCTGATTTGGCCGTGATGGGGCTGGCTAAAAACAGGAAAATGGTGCCTGTCTGCTGGCTGCGTGGGAGAGGCATCCCCACACAAGAAAAATGGTGGCTGTGCTCCAGCCCTAGTCTGAAGCCACACACCTCAGTCTGCCCCCTGTATCCCTCCAATGTTCCCTGAGTTACTGTCCCTCCACTGGAACCCAAGGTGAGTGCCTGTGAGAGAGAGAGTCTGTGCATGGGTTGTTTAAGAAGATGCCTTGGTTTCCCACAGCCTTCCGTCCCACCTGAATGGTCAGAATCCCCACTATTTTTCACAGCCAGATGATGCGGGGATTCCTCTTCCTGGCACTAGTACCCTGGGCTAAGAAGGCCAGTGTGGGGCTAAAGTCTCTCGCTTCTCCAGGAGGGAACTTCCATGGCCAAGATATTCCTCCTGGTTCTCAACTGTCACATGAAGGTTTGGGGCTCATTTTGCGTCTCCACCCCTCCTACCAGTCTTGATGTGGCTTATTCTTTATATCCTTAGTCAGAAAACTTTCGTTCAGCCAAACTTCAGTTGATTCTCCAGGTGGATTGTTCTATAATTTAGTTGTAATTCTAATGTGTTCATGGAAGGAAATAGACACAGTATTTATCTACTCTGTCATATTGAATCTTTGTCTCTCTCTCTCTCTCTCTCTCTCTCTCTCTCTCTCTCTCTTTTCTGTTTTTATGAGTCTAGTTAAAGGTTAATCAATTTTGCTTCTCTTCTCAAAGAACCAGTTTTTGGTTTCACTGATTTTTTTTTTTTTTAGACTTTATTTTGTTTATTTCCACTCTGATCTTTATTTATTTATTTTTTCTAGTCACTTTGGGCTTAGTTTGCTTTTCTTTTTCCAGTTCCTTTAAGTATAAAGTTACATTGGTTATTTGAGATTTTTCTTGTTTCCTGAGAAAGGCCTGTACTGCTATTAATTTCTCTCTTAGAATTGCTTTTACAGTTTCTCATAGATTTGAGGTTGTTGTGTTTTCATTTTTTTGTCTCAAGGTATCCTTTGGTTTCTTCCTTGATCTCATTTTTAACCCATTCATTATTTAGTAGCATGTTATTTAGTCTCCATGTGTTTGTGTACTTTTTAAGGGTGTGTGTGTGTGTGTGTGTGTGTGTGTGTGTGTGTATGTTAATTGATCTCTAGTTTTATACCACTGTGGGCAGAGAAGATGCTTGATATGATTTCAATCTTCTTGAAATTATTGAGACTTATTTTGTGACCTATCATGTGGTTTATCTTGGAAAATGTTCTATGTGCACTTGAAAAGAATGTGTAGTCTGCTTTGGAGTGAAATGCTGTAAAAATATTAAATCCATCTGGTCTAGTGTGTCATAGAAGACCTCTTTCCCTTATTGATTTTCTGTTTGGAAGATCTGTCCATTGGTGTCAATGGGATGTTAAAGTCCCCTACGATGATTGTATAAAGTCGATCTCTCTCACTGTTCATCAATATTTGCTTTATATATTTAGGTGCTCCTATGTTGGGTGCATAGATATTTACTAGGGTTGTATCCTCTTGTTGGATTGATCCCTTTATCATTATGTAGTGTCCTTCTTTGTATCTTACTATAGTCTTTGTTTTAAAGTAACTTTGTCCGATATAAGTAGTGCTATGCCAGATTATTTTTTCATCACCATTTGCATGAGATGTCTTTTTCCATCCCTTTACTTTCATGTATGGGTCTTGTTATCTTATCCATTCAGCTACCCTGTATCTTTTGATTGGAGCATTTACTACATTTACATTTAAAGTTATTATTGATAGGTACATAGTTATTTCCATTTTATTATTCATTGTGATATTCCCCCCACCTTCTTAAAAAAGTTCCTTTAACATTTTTTGTAATACTGGTTTGGTGGTAATGAATTTCTTTAGGTTTTTCTTGTCGGGAAACTCTTTATCTCTTCTTCAATTTTAAATGATAGCCTTGCTGGGTAGAGTAATCTTGGTTGTAGGGCCTTGCTTTTCATCAGCAGGCACAGCATTTACCTATTCCAGCATCCTTTTCATGAATCTCTAATGCAGTAGGTACTGTTAATAGCAGGGTGTTCCAAAAGAGAAAATTTAAGCTTAGCAAGGTTAAATGATAAGTTCAAGGTTCCAAAGTTAATACACAAATGATAGAGACGTGATTTGAAATCAGGGACAGTACAGTGACTTCACAGTTTACAGTTCTTAGCTTTAGCTTATTTTACCTGCAACAAATTGTCCATTCAAGGTGACATTTCCTCATCTCTCTTAACTACTCAGGAATTTAAAATACAAAGTCTTTTACAATCAGTATCCTTGCTTGGCTCTGTGATTTGCATACTATTCTGCTGTTCTTTTGGTTCCTTTCTTCATGTTTCTCCTCTTTTATCTAAATTCTTGATGTTGGAGTGTCCCAAGTAATGGTTTTTCTTTTCTTTTTTCTTTTCTTTTCTTTTCTTTTCTTTTCTTTTCTCCTTCTTTTTCTTTTTTTCTTTTTAATAAACCCTCTCTTTTGCTTATTCCATTTATTCACTGAGCTTATATAACATTTATATTCTGATAAATTCCAGATCTATATCTTCAGCTTTACTTCATCTGGATTTTTCTGTTGAAGTTCAGAGGTGTATATCCAAGTGCCTACCTGACCTTTCCATTGCAAATCTAATAACATCTCACACTCAATGTGACTAAGGAGAACATTTGAATCTTATCCTCCTTTCCCCAAGTTTGAGTAGTACGCAGACTTCTCCATCTCAGTTTTTGGCAACTATTTCCTTCATGGTGCTTAGACCAAAATCTAGAAATCTTCCTTGACTACCATCTTTCATGTATACCCATATCCAAAGTGTCAGGATATCTTGCTGGATTTACATTCAAAGTATATTTGGCATCTGACAACATATTACTCCTTCTTCTGCTATCATCCTGACCTAAGTCAACCTAATCTGCAGTAGTGTTCAAACTGACCTCATGCTTCCAAAACCTTACCACCACCACTCACATGATCTATTCTGAACACAGCAGCTGGAATTGTAAAAACTAAGTCATACCCCCCCCCCACTTAAATTCTTTTAATTTTTCCAGTTCTTGCTCAGAGTACATGAAAAAATTGTACAATACCCCTGTTGATTTACAGCCTTCTTACCTCCTATTCTTCTCCCCTTTTGACTCTACTCCAGCCATGGGAATATACTTCCTTGCTGTGTTGTGAATATACCAAGCATGCTCATGCCGTAGCATTGGCTTTGTACTGCCTGTTCCCTCTTCCTCGAACATTTTTTCTTAGATATCAATGGTTAGTTTTCTCACTTCCTTCTAACATTTCCTCAAAATTTATCTTCTCAAAGAGGCCTATCCTGACCATCTTAATCAAAAGTGAAACCTGCATCCCTACACACATCTCTTCAAATCCTCCCCCATGCTGCCCTACTTACCACAAGACTTTTCAACTCCTAACACATCAAATGATATATTATTTTTATTGTTTATTCTCTAACTCCCTCTGTAGGATATTAAGTTCCACAAGGGCAGAGATTTATGTCTGTTTTGTTCACCAAAGTTTCTCAAATGCCTAGAACAGTATCTGGCATATAGCAAAGCCATATATGTGTATATGTATAAAATCCTGAATGAACTCGTAAGATGGAAGAAAAAAGAAGTCAGGACCAAGAAAAAAATATATAAATATCTCAAATCTATAAGCTAATAAAACCCCCATATTAAACAGTTCTAAAGCAATGACACCAAAGCTTTTAAATGCTTGCATGTGTGCATTTATCTTTTCTATGGGTATCATCGAGATGTGAGTAAAGAAACTTTGGCGATCTCATTTGAACGGGAGCCTACTAAACAGTGCTGGTATAGAGTTTGACCTAGAAGTAGGTGGTTCCAGTGTGTGGCAGTGCAAGGGTCACCTAAATGAGTCACCTAAGGGGAAACACACATGCACACACACACATCTCTATCCACACTAACAGCTCAAATAAAAACTCAAATAATAAACCTCAAGTGAGCAATGAGTCATTTTCTGGAAGAAGCATGGCCTGGAAGCCACACTCAAATTGATGACAAGCACAAACTCTTTCACTATTAGAAAATAATTTGGACAAAATTCTAGCTTTCCTAAGCCTCAGTTTTCTCAACTTTATTATAAAAGGGCAATAACAGTAATACCAAAACAATTGAGAGCTTTAGGAGATTAACATAAGTAATGTATATGAAGCAGTATTTACTATATTTTATTAGGAGAAATTTGCTCTAGTTTTAGGATATCAGTTAAAGGTTGGCAAATATCTTATCTCCCTAGCTTACATCCCCCATATTAAAAGGCACCCCAAATCTCTGGAGCCAGAAGCTGTCTATATAACACTTCTGAACACGGTGCTCCCCAAAGCCAGTCTCCATCCATGCAAGCTGGTATGTAACATGAGACATATTTGCCTTCCTGAGGCTGGGAGTGTTCCAGAGTTTCTTCCATTTTTAGGTCTTATGATTAAAAAATACTGTGTGTGTTTCAGGCAGCCTCACCATATTAGAATTGCTTTAAAAATTGTTGCTGCTAAATGGGCAGACAGTTGTTCATAGTTTTTTTCTAGAAGCGCAAAATATCTCATTTTATTTGCTAATACCTTTCTAATGGCCAATTAGTTTTAGTATAGGCTGTTCGCCAGTATATGGAGAGAGACTCAGAAAACCATTTCATATTTAGTTTAAAATGTTTCATTTTTGGTTCTGTTGCAAGATATATAATTATGAACATTAAATAATAATTTATGTTCCCTTTCCTTATGCTCTTCCAATTGGTCAAATCATTTAGTGTCCTATCAGATTAAGGAAAACAGATTAAGGAGCATTTTAGTCAAGTAAAAGGGAAGTTCCTCATGTAAAGCAGCAATGTTGTTCTCTTTGATCATAAATCTGATGAAAGTGGAGCACAGAACTCCTGGTGTCAGACATACATGAGTTCTAATCCAGGCTCTCTGGTTATCCTCTGGGTGATTTTATATATGTTGGTTCACTTCATGATCCTTGGGGATTTGTTGTTCCTTCTCAAAATGTGTTTAGGAAAATAAAATTATTGGGATCAATATATGAGTGTTATATGTAAAAACAACACCTAGCACAGTGTTAGTGTTATTTTATATATTATATATGCTTCTATATTATAGAAGCATTGAGTGTCTTCTCTCATTACCCTTTTTCTTTTTTTCACTTACCTGGTCCTTATTGTTTTAATGTACCTATGCCTATGATTGTGTTTCATATTCACACCTTGCTTTTGGAGTATTTGATTTTCAGTTTATTATTTTCTCCTGGCCCCAATTTGTTGTGGGGATTGGGTGAGGTTCAGACTTCCAACATCCCTGGATGTTAGGCTTTGGTTCAGGCTGATACTGTGACTCTTCCCTCTCAGTCAGCACTGCTACAGCAGTGACTCCTTAGGCACAAATCCAGTGTCTCTGTCTTCCTTCACCCCAGACTCTAGAAGTGCCTCAGTTTTATTGTCCAATCATTGTAAGCAAACACCGAGAATCAAAATGCTCCATGTGTGGGGAATGAGGTTGTAGGGACAAAGCCCCAAAAAGCAGTATCCAGGCTCTCGGCCTCACATAGAAAGGTGCTGGCTCAGGTAGTAAGTAAATGGCCATCAACTGTGATCAGATGGCCATCAGCTGTGGCTAGTTGGCCATCAGCTGTAACCCGTAAGCCATTGGCCACTAATATAACTGCTGTGGCTACGCTAGCAGAAAAAATGGGGGCGGGCAAGAGCGGATTGCAGAGAGGTGGATGCCGCCAGTGAGAATATATTGGTTTGACTCCCCTACCTATGGCTCCATGGGTGTTCCTTTTTGGCCTCACTGTGTCCTGCATTCTTATGGGGGAGGAGAAGTGGGGAGCGGGAGCTGAGACTCCACCGGACGCCCTGCACGACAAATGGCGCAGCGAGCAGGGTCCGGTCCCCTGAGCAACAGAGGTAAAGGTGAGTGCTTAATTTCCCACTATGTTTGTTTTCTAGATTCCATGAAATCAAACACTCATTTTGTAGCAGTCTGACTCCACCACTTTTCTGTGTTTGGTGTAAGGGGTAATTGGATGCTTGGCTAGGGATTAGGTACATTTCTGTTCTGCCCTGAGTTAGACTTGATCTACACTCAATTATTACATACCACAAAAATGGAAGTAGAAAAGAAAGCTGAAAAATCATGTGTGAACATTGAGACTCAATAAGTATGATGTTTAGAGACTTAGCAAAACCCTACTGGTTCAGAGGGAAGGCTTGAAGGTGGCAAAGGAAACCAGAATTTGGAGGTCAAGTATTGCATGTGAGAAAAGCTATAGAGATATAATCTCAAAATCCTGTTTCATTATTTTGTTTACTTTTTACTACCTGACTGGGTTGTGCTGGAAGAGTTGTATAGCCTGGCTTGAAGTGGCAGGTACATTTTAGACAGCAATGGCATTACCAATCTCTTATAAAGGCAAGGATTATGCTCAATCCTTCATTTATCCTTTCATACATTAAACAAATAAAGCAAAGCAGTAGAATCTAAGCTCCAAAAAGGCCAAGGACTCTGTTTTGTTTGCTGCTGTTTCTCCAGCTTCTATAGAGTGCTGGCACAGAGTGAGTACATTATAAATTTCTCCAGAGAATTGATATTTTGGGGTGTTTTCCTAAGAATAGGGAGGACTCTCTATTTAGGACTTGCACTCTTTTCAACATTTATCTATTCTGACATCAAACATTTCCTGACAAGGTCATGGCCCACTCAGCATCTGCCACATTTTAGATGAAGGTCTTGAGTGGGAGTACACCTACATCATCTTCATTGAGGAGGGCTTAGTGCTCCGGTTTAATCCTGCTAAGTGACACTTTGGGGATAATGAAAGGTCAGGACCCTTTGGCCACTGCTCAGCTGGAGGAAAAGGGCTTGCAGACCCTTTGTGTGTCATTGACAGTGTTGTTGGACATTACAAATCAACATGAAGGGCTGCAAGGAACAGCTCAGAAATTTACCAAATCTGCCTGAAAATAAGACAGGCTTTCCGCCGATTTATCACGGCACTCACTCTGTTCGCTTCATGGCAGAGGGAATCATAAATACTGGAGATGAGAGTGAATCTGCAGTTTGAGCATTGTAATTTGGAGCAAGTAAATATGTGGACCTCATAGGGGCCATTGTCTCCTGACAATTTCTGTCATTGTTATCCGTCATCTCTCTGGCAGCTGAGGAAATGTAGGCTGTGGAGTGTAGTGCTGAGCTTGTATCAGGGCACAGAACCAAGAGGGCTTGCTCATAAATTTCAGATTTGTAAAACCTGGGAAGAAAGAGTTGCAAGATCAACTTGCCTAGCCCTTGATTTAATTCAGATAAAATGAAAACATCTAGAATGTTTGGTTTTCTTCCACTCACATGACTTAAAATTCTCCTTCATTCCTTATTCCACTGTGTTTTTGTTGTTCTGTGTAGCAAGCAGTTTCGCTTTGATATCTAGTCATACTTTCTCTTGTTTTATTTAGCAGGTGATTTTTGTAGGACATCAATAAATTCCTTACCATCTTCCTGGTGGTAGTGTGGAGGTGGAAAACACACACTTTTGAAGTTAACAGTAAAGTCATCTCATATCTTTCTTTGCCTCTTCTGCTCTTTTTTTCAATAAAAATAATATTAATTCCAAAAATATTAACTCTATAATAATTTTCCAGGTAGTTTTCATGAATACAGAGTACTATGATAAATTCATTATGGTCTATGGGCTAATAGTTTAGCTACTCTAGATTTCTAGGAGAAATATACACAAAATCTAATAATACTACAATATAATGAAGCCACTTATAGGAATCTGTATGGTCAGAGGAGTGACTGCTAATGGGTATAATAATTTTGATGTGGTCATGAGAGCAGGCAAGCACAGTGTTTACCTACTCTGCTATCTTGACTGGCAAATAAAAATACTTTGAAAATATTAACTAACAATCACAGTAGATGTCCCTAAATCTTATATTTCCTGGTTCAATCCTTGACCATATCCTCAAAGCATTCTCTCAGTGGTGGATAATGGCAAGGATATGGGTTAGGGTTTGAGGACGGGGAGCTATCCAGGGATAAGGTGAGGATCTTTATGTCTCTAATTACTATGTCTTATAAAATATATGTAATATTACATATATAAACTGATTTTTGAGAAATAATTTACATATCATAGAGCTCACCCATTTACAGTATTAAATTTAGTGGTTTTTAGTATATTTACAGAGGTATACAACTAAAATTATATAGTCCTATCATATTTTTAAAACATTTTATCACCTCAGGAAGAAATATTATACCCATTAGCAGTCACTTCACCTACCCCTCCCCCCCCACACACACCTGTCCCTCTCCAGCCCTAAGCAATCACTAATCTCCTTTCTGTCTCTAAAAATTTAAAGTTTATTCTGGACATTTTATTTAAATGATATAATTTAACGTGACCTTTGTGATTGGCTTCTCCTACTTAGCATAACATAGATGAACAACGAGGTTCATCTATGTCATCACATTATCCGTACTTCATTCCTCTTTATTGTTAAATAATATCCCATTGTGTGAACACACAATTCATTTATTAATTACTCAGTTGATGGATATTTGGGTTGTTTCTACTTTTTTCTATTATAAATAGAAAAAAATGCTATTAACATTCACATACAAGTTTTTGTGTGGACATATGTTTCCATTTCTCTTGGGTATACACTTAAGAATGGAATTGGTGCATCATATGGTGACTCTATGTTTAAAATTTGAAGAAATAAAGGGATATTTTAAAATTGAAAGTGAATTTTTGCTTTTATAGTTTATTAAAATATTTATGTAATACAGCCAAGTGAAGATATCACATACGCATTGAAGTAAGTCTTACAAATGAGTAGGACTCATGCTATCCAAAGGACAAATAAATCATGATTCTACTCACAAAAAGATGATGATTTAGAAGGGAAAACAGACCATGACATTTCAAGGTGTTTGGAAGCAGGGGAGAGCAGGTGGAGGGGAAGTGGGCAGGGCAGGGATGTCAAGAAATACATCTTGAGGAAATAAAATATTGTCAATAGTCAGAAACCGGTGGGAAAGGGGCAGCAGGGGAATATGCATTGTAAATGGAGAGAGCATTATATGCCATAGCATAAACTGGGTGAAAAAGTACAACATATTTAAATGGGGGCTAGTTGGGGAGGAGGTAGCAGATAACCTCAGACCTTTAAGTCACTTTAAGCAAACTATTTTCCATCTATTTTCTTTTATCCCTGAGAGAAATAAGAAAACAACTGTGAAACTGAAAAATAGAACCGGCTATGGAAAAGTTTATTTGTATTAGAACATTAATAAGAAAAACAATACCTTATTTTTAATTTAAACTATCCTATTTTAAGACTTTACTTTTTATTTTAAAAGATATAACTGCCTACTATATAAAATTTGAAAAATACAGAAGAGTGAGCATAAATGAAGCTGAAGTTGAATAACATTGAATGTCAACTACAATTAAATATTATATATAGAGAGTCAGGGGATGTGGAGTACAGCTTAGGGAATACAGTCACTGGAATTGTAACAGCTGTATACGATGTCAGACAAGTAGTAGATTGTGAGGGTTACCACTTGGTGAGGGGTGTAAATGTCTAACTATTATATTGTTTTGTACACCTGAAACTAATTTAAAAAAAATCAATAGTCATCTCACAACCTAGAAATGATTGCTAACATTTTGGAATGTACCTATATTATTTTTCATACTTATAGCTGCTTATATAGTTGAATACTTAAATGTAGTTATATTTATAAAATAGGGATTAAGCTATAATGGTTGTTTTAATTGATTTTTTACATTAATACTATGTTATAGGCATTTTTGATTCCTAACTTATTCTCCAGGAAAAAGATTTTCAAGGCAACATAGAATTTCACCATAAGGGTTATCAAATATCTTACATATGGTCATTTTGTAACATTCTTTAATCCCAATATAATCTATCACTATTTGGATGTCAGAAATGGCTTTTTGACCTGGACAATTGTTCACTAAAGTGATTTACAAATGGATTAATTCAACTCAGTATACAAAAAGAAAGTTATTTTTAAAAAGAAAGAAATTATTTTGTATATTTTTCTGGACTTTCAAAGGAAAAAGACTTTCTAGCCACGTATAAAAACAGTGGAGGCCAGTTCCAAGACTACAGATGATGGTTTTGATTATAATAAAGATTTAAACAGCAATACATTCTCAAAAATTTAAAAACAGAAAAGCCAGGCAGAATATTCACAAAACAAGAAGAAATGTTGGTATTCTTACTCTATATAGGACTAATACTTGTATTGAAAGCAGTTGTAGAGAGCTTCTAACAGTAATGAAATGGGTAAAGAATATGAATAGTCATTTCTCAAAAAAATGTGAAATACCTAATAAAAATTTTAAAAATTATTTGTTAGTTGTTATCAAAGAGAGGATATTAAACAAAAGTCAGGTATCATTATTTTTGTACATCTTATTAGCAAACAGTTAAAAACTGATGATTTTCAAACTGAGGAGGTTTAGCTGAAATGTGCATTTCTCGCATTCTTAGTGGTATTACAGAGTGGTCAAGACTTTCTTGAAAGCAGTTTGACAATATATAGTACATGTCTTTAAAACGTTAATGCTCATTAATACAATCCAAGGAAGTTTGCAGCAACTGAGACAAAGATTTGTTACCAAAAATATTCCTGTCAGGCATTTTTATACCACATCACATGTTTTCATTCATTATCACAAAATAATGACTATAAAGAATGTTAAATAAATCATGGAGCCTGTATATAATGAAATATTGGTCTTCCATTAAAAGTGATACTTTAAGGAACAATTTCTGACAGGGGCTAATTTATACAATTTATGTGAAGAATCAGAGTACAAAACTACTTATAGAGTATAAAACCAATTTTAATATTGGTCAATATATATTATAATATATATTATAATATTATAATATATATTATAATAGATTATATTATATATATTATATATATATATATATATATATATATATAGAGAGAGAGAGAGAGAGAGAGAGAGAGACAGACAGAGAGAGAGAGAGAGACAGAGAGACAGAAAAAACATATTTAGGATGTTAATATTGGTTTCTTCTTGGAACTCAGCTATAGTTAATTTAGATTTCTCTTTTTCCTAAATCCTGTTTTTCATTCTGGTAAGGTGAGAAGGGCATATAAATTGGGAGCCCTATGCAAAGAGATACTTACCGGAAGTATACAGAAGGGTATCAAGATTATCTTCTTGATTCTCTTCTTTGTAGTGTTTGCTAGGCCCAGAATTTGTCATGCATTCTCAGGATGAGGATTGCATTCTTGTTCTGTATTGATCCCTGTCTCGTTGGGCATCCTGTCTAGTTCATGGCAGCCTGTCATTAAAGGCTGAAACTTGTCCACATAGCCTCGGTTGGCTGAATCCGGCCTTAGATGGATAAACCCTTTGAGACTGGAGCTGTTTCCACAACGTAATCTGCTATCTTGATTTCCTGCACCTGATCTGGCTTTTGTAGTTATATCTGGTTCCTCAATAACCTTACTGAATTTCTTAAGATTCTGGGATCTTTCCTGGCTTTGTGCTGCCTCATCATACATAACACATCAGCACACCTGCTCTCCAGAGGGTTTTCTGTGGGGATTTTCACTACATCAATGGGGAGCAGAGAGCAGCAGAGAAGCTGGTGATGGAACCAGGCACAGAGGAAGTGTACAGGGTTGTAGATCCAAAGGGGAAATACAATATCATCATACAGAATTGTACACCTGAAATTATGTAATTTCATTAACAATTGTCACCCCAATTAAAAAAAAAAAGACTCAAGGGGGAATGAGGAAACCTGGAGCTCTGTTGAGCTGTGCAATCTCTGAAGGCTGACTGGAAGTAGTAGAGTAGTAATGTCTGCCCAGATGCTCCCAGCCCAAGAGGACCCTTGCTCTTGAATATCCGGGAAATTATGCAGACCATAAGCAAACCCTCAGATCGTATTCAGAGGTTTTCTTTTTTCCACTGATGGCTTCACCCAGAAGTCTAGTCCCTGGTATCCTTGAAGAAAAAGCATGCTTCTCATGCCAGGCAAACTGGTATATGTTGTATTGTTGATATTGAATTCTTCTTATCAGTCAAGATAATAATTTTAAAAATACCAAGTATCTACTATACACAGAGAATAATATTAAGTGCTAGGGCATTAGAATATAAATTATGGCACCCATATAATTGTTTTCCAAAACAAATTGTTTTCCTGGAAAGATAATTCATATTATATTGTAAGCACTTGGTTGCTGTATATAGACAGGTATTTGCATGCCTTATACCTAGGACAGAACATAAAGCCATTCAGTGACTGTTGACACCAGCAATACAAGCAAATGGAACAGTTAAACTTTGAAGCCAGAAGATATTCAAATTCAGTCATGAAACTACTAACAATCTGTGTGATCGGGGGTATATATCACATATTGTGCTGGACTTTAATTTTCACGCATCTAAAGGGACTATTTTTGCAGACATTTTGGGGGCACTGGAAGGCTTACTTAATTAACTGTGAGGAAGAAAGAGGACTGTAAACAACTCCTGTGTCAGACATAACACTAAAATTTTACATTTGGGGTGATCACCCTGGTAATAAGTATCATGTTCATATAGAACAAGGCACTTTTCATATGGATGTTATTCAATTTTCATTGTAGTTCTGGAGGTAAATATTAGTTTCCCAATTTGAGTCTGAGTCTCTTAACGGTTGAACCTATACCATAACTATCTGTATCTCTCTCACCTGGCTAATGCTTAGCTCGCAGTAAGTATCTGTTGAAAGTCCAGGGGAAAGTAGGTGACAGGCTGGAATTTTAAATAGTCTGTATGACTTCAAGGTCAGAATGTCTAGACTCTTCTGTTTGGCTTTGGGGAAGTCATTTCTCAAAATACACAGTCTTCTTACCTGAAAGCAAAGGCCACTGGTTTCCTAATCCACAGTGAATTAAAATCTGAGAGCCCCACATTCAGTCAGATGGGCAGAAGTCCTGAGGAAGTGGGGATGGGAGACAAGCAGAGGAAAGGTATCAAAAGTGTGGACGTTTAAACCCTCCCCTGAAAATGTAGCCAGAGCTGATGGACCCACTAGCAGGCAAACTCTACCACGCTCTCAGCTGCAGTGTCCTCTGATTTGATGATCAAAAGGAAGCCCTTCTGCTGTAACTGACACATAACCAAGATGGAAAACGGTACGTGATTTCAGGGAAATATAAGGACACATTTCACCTCTAGACTCACGTTGCCCACTACATATAGGATGTGTGCTACATAAGTGATTTAAAATTTTCCAGTAACCACATTGAAAACGTAAAGCAAACAATGGACATGGGGGTGCATATGTTTTCGAATTATACAATGTTAGAGGGGTAGTAGACAGGGGGGATTATCACTTTGTGAGGGGTGTAAATGTCTAACTTATATATTGCTTTGTACACCTCAAACTAATAAAAGAAAGTAAAACAAACAAACAACAAAACAGGTGATGTTAATTTATTAATTTTAATACTTTATTTTCTTTAAATCAAAATATCCAAAATATTATAATTTCAATGTGCAGTCAACAGTCAACGTAAGTATATTGAGATATTTTATTCATTTTTTTAAATACTAAGGCTTTGAAGTATAGTGTGTATTTTACACTTATACACGTCTCACTTCGAACTAGTCACATTTCAAGTGCTCTCATGTGGCAAGGGGCTGTTGTATTGGACAGCACAAATCTAGACTCTGTATTTTGCTCTTAAAATCTAAAACCTGAGGTTCACACTTGCTCGGAAATCTAATAAGGTTTGGACAAGGCAAAAGGTCTCTGTGGAAGACCTATGTTTTTGTGCCTCTTCATATGTACTATACGCTGAACTTTGAAGTTCAAGAGTTTTTTTTTTTTATGTACACACTATCTCATTTAATCAATACAATACTAATATATATTAATAGGTTTTATAGTATTCATCATATAGAGGAGAAAGGGAAGGTGTATTAGTTTCCTGGGGCTGCTGTCACAAAGTAGCACAAACTGGGTGTTTTAAACAACAGAAATGTATTGCCTTATAGTTCTGGAGGCCAGAAGTCTGAGATGGAGGTGTTCGCAGGGCCGTGCCCCCTCAGAAGGCATTAGGGAAGAACCTATTCCAGGTCTCTCTCCTAGCTTCTAAAGTTCCTTGGCTTGTGGTGGCATTAACTCCACTGTTCACATGGCGCTTTCTGTCTTAGTATCTGTGTCCAAATTTCCCCTTTTTTATAAGGATACTGGTGACATTGCATGAGGGGACCACCCTGTTCCACTATGACCTCATCTTAACAAATTAGGTCTGCAATGAACTTATTTATAAATAAGGTCATATTTAGAGGTGCTAGGGAGTTAGAACTTCAACATAGGAATTTTGGGGTGACATTCAGTTGACAGCATAAACTTGAAGAAGTAATCACCAATTACACTGCTTTAGACTGACTAGTTTCGCATGCTAACTGCCCATGGTGTGTATGTGTGGGTGCGGTCTGTGTATGTGTGTGTGGGGGTTGTGTTTGTATATTCTCCTGAGCTTCATGGGGGCCCACTCATCACCCCAGCTTCTAAGCATTCCTCAGCACATAGTGGGCTCGCAATAAATGTTTACCGAAAGATCAAAATTTCTAGCAAATGGGGTATTGTATTTGTGGTGTTATTATTGCCACATTAGGAAGGTGTGCACCTTTTATAGCTTCTCCTTGCTTTGGCTAGAATCTCTGGGTTTCAGGTTTTATAACACTTATTATAAATTCCATCCGGATGGAAACTTGGCTAAGCTTCTTGGCCTTGAGTTTTTAATTGATGTTATATTTATTGAAATGACAGAAATATGAGTTCTAGTCTTTATGATGCTCTTTCATGTCTCTATAATTTACAAATAGTTTGTTGCCACAAAAGGCTCTTTCTCATTCAGTTATCATTTTTTTTTGATATGAAATATAGATACCTTAAGTATATACCTACAAAGTAAGCACCACGGACTGTGAAGTGGCAGGGTCTTGAGCGGCCAATTTTCTTATATTGAAATGTGTTTTTTGGGGGTACTCTCCAGAAGAGCTCCCATTCTGCCACAGGTTGAATTAAAGATAATCCATATCCAGACACATAGTGCTGCTTTCTCATAAAGGGGCTCCAGGCTGCCCTCGAGCACGTCACCACCTGTTCACAGACACACTTTCAAATCTCAGTCCAGCTGGTAGAATTTTATTTCAGACTCTATGGTGTGTAACACAGGTTATTGGCCTTAGAGATACTAATGTATGTTTGGTGAGTTAGAGATATAATATACCTGGCTTCATTCATTTATTGAGCTAATATTTATTTAGTGCCTGTTGTATGTTCAGTGCTAGGAACAGAACACACCTAAATGAGACTGTCAGGTGACCCTTGAAGACTGTGAAATCTGTAGACATAAATAACCCGTACTATAATCAGCAAAGATCCATAGAGTCAGGACAGGGCACTGTGAGGGCAGAGGGAAGGCTTTACTGTGAATATTGAAATGAGATGGATGGGGGATTCAATCTAGCCCTATATGAATTTGTCTCAGAGCGAGCTGACTTTGGAAAATATGGGCAAATTAGTAAAGATTAGCATGATCGAGAGCACAACAGAAAAATAATATGACTTCTTCGAACTAATGGTATATGAGTACATTGAGAGAGGGCTCTTTAAAGCACATCTGATGGCTTCACTGGACCAAAGGACTCCTGTTTCCACAATTCCTGTATTCCCGCCTCCTCTCCCGCACCTTCATAATAACAATGATAAAACACGCATGTTTTACACTGAACTTTGAAGCACTTTTATATAATTCTCTCATGTGATTATCATCCCAACACTTAGAAGATGTTTTATCATACCCACCTTACAGACTGAAAAACTGAGGCTTGGGAAGATTATAGGACTTACCCAAGTACACACGGGTATCACTTAATTGTATTAGCCAGCACTTTAACTTTGGGAAATGATAGAAATCAAAACTGGAATGAACCTAAATAGAAAGACAATTTAGTGGTGAACTACCTGAAAAGTGCCGTAGACATCATGCCAGGGAGGATTAAAAATAGGGATGCTAACATCATTAGGACTTTCTCTACACTGAACCTCTCCCTTTCTGTAGGCTGGCTTCCTTGCCTCAAGCAGATTTCCCCTCATGGTAGTTTACTCTTTCTCTGGAAACTTGGAGGGCACAGGGGTCTTTCCTACCACCTTCAGATTTGGGAGTATTTCTTAGAAGAAAAATGGTGTTACTTTAGGCAGTCAGAATAAGAAAAGTCCAACGTAGTGGTGAAGCTGATCCTGAAATCCATATTTGATGACTCCGAATCCAACATCGCTTCCTTCTTTTGGATATTGAGAACACCACACTAATTTTTAAGTTGTATATGTAAAGGACCCTGTCATTAGCACCTGGATGTTTCACAGGTACCTCAAACCCAGGTGGGAACAGACATTCTGTGCTGCCACCGCCCCCGGCCACATGCCCACCTTGTCTCCCTCCAGTGTTCTGTCTCAGTGACAACTGGCCCAGGGCCACATTATACCTTTCATGGGCCCTATGTACTTTTGCTTCCTCTATAAAATATTAAATATTACATTATACTGCATTGGTATAAAGATGGATTTATGAATATATATATTTAAGCACTTTCTTTGGACTAAACTTTCATTTTGCTTTTATGATTTAAAAAGAATTAAAACAGTTTTTTGGGCATGTAAAAATAGTGTGGGCCCCAGATACTGTACTCTCTGAGCCTAATGGATCAATTGGGATTGAATTGGCTAGAATCTGTCTGAATAGTGCAAGCCAGACATTCAGGATTTATCCCTAACATTTTCTCTCCATCAGCACATCTCAATTCCCATATTTCATCAGATTTACCACTTAATTTTCTCTCCACATTGCAAATCACCTACATTTCTTTTTTTCTATCTCCACTTTCACCTCCAGGTTTTAAATAGCCATAAGATCTTGACTGGTCTCCTTAAATCCATTGTTATATTTCTGCAATCTATGATAATTAGTGCAGTGAGAATGGTCTTTAAAAAAGAAATCTGTTTTCAAGAATTTCCTTTTCTTCTTGGGATAATGGAAAAAAATAATCTTAACATAACCTGTAAGTTGCTGGAAGTGCTAGCTCCTGCCTCATCAAATGTGTCATGTAAGACTCTGGCTTGTTCTTTCTATCATGGCCACACTGGGCTTCTCTCAGTTCCTTGAACGAAACTTTACCCTTTGAATCTCAGAGTCCCAAAACATATTCTTTCTTCTGAAATGTCCTATCTTCTCTCTGACCTGTCATATTAATTACTCGTCATTATTTACATTTTGTTACAAGTGTCACTTTGTCAGGGAAACTTTCTCTGGATCCTGCTCTCACAGCTTGGATCAAGTAATGTGGTTTCTTAGTAAACTGTATTTTCTCTTTGTAGTGAAATATCTGCAATTGTAATTAAACATCGAATTGCATAAATGATAATTTAGTGTTCATTTTACCCAACAGAGGTTAAGCTCCATGTTTAAGTTTTTTTATCATTATTTTCTCACTGTGCCCGCTACACGATAAATACTCAAAGTTTGCGATTCAATGAATGAATGCAAAATGTATCTCGATAGGTTCTCAAATATTTCTGATTTTAAAAATTTACCACAAGGTTTTCTAGGCTCAATGCCAGGCACTCTAGTAGGCTCTGAAGACATAAGATTTTCTTAATCACCACCATCATAGACTTTTTTATCTTCTAACTGGTGAGACACATAGAAGTTAGGTCAACAACAAATTCATTAAGTCCTCCCCAGTTGTGTTTAGTGTTCTAAAGGAGTGAGAAAGATGCTGAGTTAGTTAGCCTTTAAAAACTTTCACATCTATAATAAAGAAATAGTTTAGGTGCTGGAACAGTGTGGTTCCTTCCTAACGTTTGTGACAACTTTTTTCCTCTGCTTTGAATTTACTGTGAGATATACAGTCTTGTAGAAGAGTTGGATCCTAATGGCTTGTTCTACTGCCCCCGTCAGAATCACTGATTTCATGCCTGTTGACCTGGACATTTAGTTGCACTAAACAAAAATACAGCAAGGGGGTTGAAGGTTTTGACCCTTTGTACTGGATTTCCCATTCAGTTGATTTGGATACTACCCTGATGCTGATTCAGAACTGGTCAGACTAGGTAGTTATTTAAGTATAATGAGGCTCTGGAAAATATAAATTGGACCCCTAAAAATAAACGCAAATATTGATGGATGCATTATATGGTCAAACTAGTATGGAAAAGCTACAACTGCCATGCTCTTAATCATTGATTAAGATGATTATAGATCAGGAAGTGTTTACTCATCTTTCGAAAGTTCAGTGCAGTTTTAGGAGCATGGACCAGTCCAAAAACTGATTGGTAAATGAATTACTGCACAGGGAAATAGTATAATATTGGCCTCTTATGTAATAGTGACCCTACTGTCCATTTCATATACCAATTTCTGGCATAAAAAGTTGAAATAATAGTTTCATTTTATAGTCGATGCTCAGTGAAATGAAATATCTATAAACTGAATGAGCTACCTTATGAAATAGGATTATTATTATCCCCCCTTGAAAATGAGAACACGAGGTCAGAGACGTTATGCCACAGGTAGGAGATACTAGAGCCAGCGCTTAAGCCAGCTCCAACTGATTATAAAGTTGCATTAGCAAATGTTGTGCACTTCTTAATGGGGAGGGTATAGGGGGAAAAAAAAACAACAACTCTAAACACTTCCGATTCTCTACTGCGCAACTGAGAAGACAGGGGGAAAGAAGCGGCAGCTTAACCCTGAGTAACACAAGGCAGCATCTGCAGGTTCATTTCCACATTTGGGTTCAGTCAGTTGTCAAATTATATGAAGAACAGAGTGAGGCTCAGGGTGAGAACTGAAAGACTGGTAATGGCAATCTCTGCTCTAGAGAATCACTGGCTATTTTGCCCAAACTCCAGTTATATCAATAAAACAAGGTGTGCTCTTATCTGAAAGTGAGGACGAGGAAGTGAGTTTGGGAGCTTAAGAATAATGAAAGAAGCCATGAGGTCACTGTGGAGAGAAATTGAATATTGCTTGGAACCCTGCGGAAGAGTGATGTCATGATTCCTTGTACATTTACCAGTCAAAGGGAAAGGATATAACGAGGGTGAGGAAAGGAGAGACTGAAAGAGACATTGTGCAAAATAAGTAGTAATATTTCATGTGAAAATATTTCACCAAAATAAAGTAGATAAAAGGCACTTACAAAAGAGAATTTAAACCCCGTTTGGTTTTGTGTACTGGGATATACAAAGTCTGACAACGAAGTTCGCGAACTTGTTGCAACAATGTTATTAACCTTTTTTGATATCAGAGGGATTATTCATTATGAATTTGTACCAACTGGAAAAACAGTTAACCAAGTTTACTATTTGGAAGTGCTAAAAAAAGCTGCCTGAAAAAGTGAGACGACCTGGACTTTTCGCCAACAATTCATGGCTCTTGCATCACGACAATGCACCAGCTCACACGGCACTGTCTGTGAGGGAGTTTTTAGCTAGGAATAAATAATTGTATTGGAACACCCCCCCTACTCACCTGATCTGGCCCCCAGTGACTTCTTTCTTTACCTGAAGATAAAGGAAATATTGAAAGGAAGACATTTTGATGACATTCAGGACATCCACGGTAATACAAGGACAGCTCTGATGGCCATTCCAGAAAAAGAGTTCCAAGATTGCTTTGAAGGGTGGACTAGGCTCGGACATTGGTGCATAGCTTCCCAAGGGGAGTACTTCGAAGGTGACCGTAGATGAGCTGTGTAGCACTTTTTCTAGGATAGTATGTGAACTTAATTTTCTGACCTCGTGGCTTAACTATTAACAATTCTCCCAGAGCTTAAGTAATTCACAAGACACACTACAGCCTTCAATTCTGCATTTTCTCTTACTCCCTCATCTGGGAGATGTTCCCACTATCCCTGTCCATTGGCTGATCCTGTGATTATTTAGTCCAGCCAAAGCAGAAGCGTACTTCACATTTTCCTAAGAGCCAATTCCTGCACAACTTGGTTAATCCTGCTCTATTATTTAACAGTATAATGTCAGCCAAACCAGGGGAGAATTTTTAATTTCAGCAGCCTTACATGACTCACATAGATCACATGCTTCTTTGTGTCAATGAGCCAGGACTTTCAACTTGTAGAGAAGCCTACGTCCTTCACGCTGAAGTACAGTTATCCTGTAAAGGAGACACAAATGTGACCTGCGCCGTGGCACTGTCTTCGAGAACTGTAGGAGCCAAGCTCATACAGGATTTCCTTTACAGGCACTATGAGGAAACGGATGCCCGTAATGTTAAACAAGCTCTCTCATTCTGCCAGATGGAAGGTAATTCAAAGTGCGTTCTGAGTTCCACCCTATAGATTTTACAGCAGTCTTCTGGTGTAAGGCATTACCATTTTCCCATCTTTGTTCTTGTGTGGTATATGATGCAGCAGCCTGCAGCACCTGGCAAATACACAGTAATGCTGCTGAGATAAATAAAAACATAAAAAATGGGTGTGCTTTTATGGGGGGGTTGTTCCTATGTATGTTGTCAGAGGATATGATGAATTGAGTGGGGCTCGGAATGAGGACTGAATCTGAGAGACTGGTAATGTTGACCTCTGATCTAAACCACTTAAAACAGATCTCTAATGTTGAATTTAACAAGATTCAAAGCAGCAGTGGTGAAAAGGCCTTCGATGAGGGTCCCTACAAGAAGGATTTAGGAGCAGAATAGGCAAGATAATTAGGTTGTTCTGAGCAAATGTGAGGAAGCAAAGTTTAGGGTAGTATAATGAAATCTTAAAATCACCTAAAAGTATAACCATTTTTACGGTCACCTAAAATTATGCGTGTTGTTATATGTCCATCTCACCTTTGACTTTCATAAGAGCTACTGTAAGATGAGTTCTGAGAAGTCTATCCGTGAAACATTACGTTTATTATGACATAGGTTTAAAAGATCCATTGTTATTACATTGGAGAAGTAATGCTCTGGTCCCCCATTTCCTTTGACTTCTTTTGTAGTTTAAAAAAATCACTCAGGTTTAGGATGTTTTGAGTTGTTGATAATCCTACTTTGTAATGACAGTGGTCAATCCACTTGTCACTTCTTTTCACCTCTTCTTCAATTGAATAACAGGTGACAAGAATTAATCTTAAACAGTCTATAAAATTGACAGTTCTCTGATGAATATATCTTCAAACTGTGATAAGAGACAGAAAATAATTCACATTCTCTGTAGTGATTTGCTGGCTATTTCTATAAAATATCACTAGACATGGGTAGGTTTGGTGAATCTGTAAAATATCCATCAACATGAAGGTTTAGGAAGTGGTATAATTTGGTTAATGAAATTTTCAGGATAAATTAAAGTTAACAAGATAAACATGTTTTAAAAATGTTTTTAGAGAAGGAGTGAAGTCCCCGATTCCCAGGTATTTGGCTACCCAGACTAAGCACTCTAACCTCCTCCCATGAAATATACCCTCTGCATTGCCAAGGATTGATATTTTTTCAAGTCTCTGGGTGATTTGCAATAAGTATTTTCCTTGTCTTTATTTATGATTATCTTTTTAAGTTCCTCATAATAGATAGGCTGAGAGAGAGAAGGCTCTTCTCATTTGGGGGCCAACAGTCCAGCCTGTGTTGGAAAAAAGCTGAGAATTTTCCAACCTGAAATGTGGTTGTGATGGGGGTTAGAGAAGGCTATAGACAGAAAGGAGCCTGGAGACAGGAGAGTCTTGTTAAGCCTCTAGCAACTTGAGTGTGTTTATACACTGACAGTGAAATAAGCCGGGAGGCTGCAGAGAGAGGAGATGGAATGTAGTAGTAAGCTGCCCAAAGAGGATGTGAAGCGAGGGAAGGCGGAGGGGTTCACCTTGCACAAAAGGAGAGACCACTCATTTTATGAGGTTTCTGGATGAAAGCATGGTTGTCAGTTCAAGTGAGCATAGAAGTACATGTACAGGAAACTGAGGATGTTCAGCCTAATGGACTTACTGAGAAGTGCAAGGGAATTGGAACAGAGCAAGGTCTTGAGAGATGAAATGCTTTTGTGTCCATATTGACCAAAGCTGGTCATTTTTTAATGGCCAGGTGAGATTAAAGAGACCCGGGAACCGTTGCATTAAAAACATTCTTTATGTGATCCATTCTTATGTAGTGATTATGATGTCCCAGATACTGTTTGAAACAATTTACAAATAGTATTTCATGAAATCTTTACAATAACCCTAGGCTGTAGGGACTCTGATGAACCCCACTTCGCAGATGAAGAAGCTGAGACTCAAAGTCATGCAGAGGGGGCATATAGAGCCAGGATTCAAACCCAAGCAGACATAGGGTTCTGCAGTAGACGTTCTTACCTATTACGCTGTGTTTTAGTGGAGTAAAAATGGTGCCCCAATATATTATCTGTGGTTTTACCAGGACAAGGGTCAAAGTTCAGGTCTTTATGTGAGTTGCTTCCTGAAACTCCTTCCTCCTAGACTACACACAAATCAGCTCCTTTTAGTTTGAGCCACTTGGAACAGAAAAGAAACACAAGAACTGCCAAAACCTCTCAGAGTTGTCATTCCCAACACTTAATAGTGTCTGTGCTTTCCAGATGACATCTTAATCTGCTACTGCATTTTATAAGTAAATCCATCTCTATTTCTCCAAAGCTGTAAATTAGTGTGGTTTTCATGCCCACCCTCTTCCATTTTCCACCCCCAACATTATGTTCCTAAACAGCCCTCCATATGAGGGATCTGCTGATGGGCTCCTGGAGCTGGAAACCTGCAAAGATCAATTTCCTTTGTTAAAAGAAACAGAGTAACTTGCCAGCTCTTTCCCTCCCTGACATGAAGTCCCAGAAATCAGAGAAGACTCTTGTTGTGATGGTTTTTTAGATAGGTTTTAAGGGGCTTTTGTACCTCTTATCCAAGTCCATTTCTGCTCCCGTTGGTCTATGGCCAGGCTGAGTCTGCAATCCGGGCCAAAGATGGCCCCAGGGCTGTGGATCACACCGCCCGCAGCGGTATCAGCTGCAGTTTTCATTTGGGAACTCATGAAAGGGAGAAAGGGACTGACTGGCATTCAGGGAAATAATTTCCTCCAGTCTAATAGCGCCTGTTAATTAAAACTGCTCAAATTGTCACTCTGGGCAGTTACAGAAAGGTTCTGGTTGCCAGGCAGAGTGAAATGCTGCAGTGGGATTGACGGATATGTTCAGGCATATTTGACAAGAACAACCTTCCAAAAGGGTCACGGTTAAAAAAAAAAAAGAAAAGAAAAAGAGATTTTGGTTACATGTTTTGCAACTAGCAAGAGTCAAATTACTTTTAACCCTTTGCCTCTCTTCTGCCAAAGCAGTCCATATGAATATTCTGAGAGTCGAACAAGTTCTAAGAGATGCCGCGCATAGCTTGGCATTGCGTTATCCTTCTCTTGGAATCATTTGGTTGTTGTCATCTACTCATGTAAAATATGACTCCCAGTAAAATATGGACTGGGAATCAGGTAACACTGGGTTCAAATTCTGACTCAAATACTTCCTAAGTGTATGGCTGAGAACAACTTAAACTTTTTGAAATTTTGCACCTGAACTGCTAAAAATTTGGGGCATAATACTGCGTAGCTCAAGACTTCTAGGACTAAATGAGATAATATATACAATAAGCTTGTTATATAGCAGATATTTGATAACTGTTATTCTCTTTTATCATCCCCTATCTTTTAGAGTAGGTTATGTTTTGGGGACAGCAAAAGGCATTGCAAATCAAGACTTATAAATTAGGAAATATTTCTTTTATTTTAGAAACAAATGCCCACCACATAGGAGTTCATATAGTTTGATTCACCTGTATGGTAGAGTATTGTGAAACCATTTCAAAAAATCACTTTTTAATGCACAATGCCATAAACATGCTTATGTGAGAATGTTGTGAAAAATTAAGGATACCAGATTGTATATAAAATATGATCATGTTTTCTATTTTTAAAAGAATATTAAAAATTATATTGATTTTTATAAACATGTTAATACTTCTTAATTCCTGCTGGTGATTTTGTGGGATTTTTTTAGTTTCTAATATCTTCTATGTTTTAATACAAAATGTATAGTTTAAGAAAGAAAATCTATAAATGGCTCAAAAATTAGAAATGCAACCAAACACCAATGGAATGGATTTCTTGGATGGCTTGGAAAATGACTCTGGGAACAATTTTGAGAAAGAGTTAGCCTAAAGTTGTTTAAGCAGTGACAGTGTTCTTTAAACAAGGTAACTACTTTGAAAGAATCAAAATCATTTACACACAGGAGTTCTTCTAGTTTGATGTAAAAATCCATCTTGTTATTTTATAATGGCCTTTTACAAAACTCCCAGCAATATACAAGGAGAGGGGTGTTGAGTCTCGGGAAAACAACACATATATTTATTGAAAAGTTCTTAGAGCTCTGCACTGAATTGGGTTTTGTGCTTCTAATCCTTGAGAAGATTCTAGTGTTATTTCAATTTTTAAAGTTGAGGAAATTTGGGTTTAGCAATATTCCGTAATTTACCTAAGGTTGGCAGCTTGGATGAGGGGGAGCAGGAATGGAAAGGTCTATCTAACTTTAACACTGTCTAAATCATTACCACATAATTACAAGGAGGTTCTTCAGTTGTGTTGGCAGATGCTCTAGCCATTGACCATGTATACCTATGAAATTTCAGAGGAAAACTAGCGGCATTTCAAGTGCTCTGTTAGCCACACATAACTAGTGACTATAGTATTGGACTATACGGATATTGAAAATTTGCATAATCTGTGAAAGATCCATTGAACAACCCTGCCCAAATTGAGAGAGTCATAGAAGAAAGAGATGACTGATAGTTGATCAGAGTGGTCACAGAAAGCTCCATGTTGGAGAACGTAAGAATCAACCAGGGTAAAGGGGAGTAAACTTGATTTTTAGTTATCTTTGCCTCGCCTGTCAGATTCTTTCTCTAACCCTTGATCCTCACTGAGTACTCCAAGTCTTGATATCTAGTCCCTGATATCTAGTCCGTGATCATGGTACAGAGTTCTGTATTAAGAGTCCACACTCTGGTCCATTGATATTAATCTCCCTTCCCAGGGAACTCAGGTTATTACTCGAGTCTTATCATGGAGTTCCACTGATAAAATGGAGTGAAGATCGTCTTCAAAGTTAATGAAAACAAGGTAATGGATATAGTTGCCTTAATTAAAATTTTTTCATCCGTAACTGTTCTTAAACATTGATTCTTGACCCTGATTTTCTGTTAGGGGTGGTTGCAATGTGCAAAAGGAATGACTCTTCAAAGATCTTTCTTTTCACAAAAGTAATGGCTAAATCCTGCCTGTTTGTTATCAGATCACTGTTCTTCCCAGCGCTTCTTTCTATTGCAAGAGACTGCATTTCCCAGGCTCTCTCACCATGAGGCTTTCAGGTTGGGTTAACCAAGGAGAGACACTGTTAAGACTGAAGAGTGAAAAAGCGGAGAAGCCAGGGTACTTCTCTCTCTCTCTACTTGCCTCCCGAGGCATTTCCGGTAGCTGCTGTGTGGGTCTAGCTCTTGCCAGAAAGTCTTCCTGTGGTTCCTGGTTTTAGCAGCTGATCCCAGTCCCAGGATCCTCCATGTACTCCTTCAGCCTAGACAGCACAGTGGCTTCCTGCTGTTGCTAAGCTTTAATTTCCTTCTCTGTCCTCTGTTTAGTTCCCAGTTCTTCATTCATCCCTGTATTATGTTCGGTCTAGTTTGAAATATTTACAGCGATTCTTTTGTTGTCTTGATTGGATGTGACTAACATACTTCATGGTCTGCCCTCTGATAACCTCTTTAGCCTCATAAACCATCTTTCCCCCATCAATTTCTGAGTTCCAGTCATACAATGCTTGTCACTGAATGTGCCCTACTTCCCTTCATTTGGATAATTCCCACTCATCCTCAAGAGCTTAACGTTTCCTCCAGCAACCATCTTGACTTTCCTAGGCTACCCTAGGTATCCTCTTAGTTTTCCCATAGAAGCCTATTGTACCACTTAACCACATTTTAATGTAGTTGTTGAGTTGTCCATCTCCCCAATAAGAAAACAACTTCTGTGAGGGTGTGGGCCATAACTATCCCTTTTAACACTGTCTTCATAGCTTCTGGCACAATGCCTGACACATGAATGGTGGTCAAAAGTACTTTCAAGTGAAAAAAATAAATGATATATAAGCAAGTGATTTTTAATGAAAGCCAATCCATGTCAGTGACTGATTTTGTGTTGTAAATACACAAGTCAAGTTTTAAGCTTCTAAAATAATTCTTTATTTGTATGGTGGAATTCTGGACATTTCACAATGTCCTACAAAAAATACCTTGATCTCTGGGTGTTTGGGCACCCATAGATGCCTTAGGACCACTGCTGCCATCTTTTTTTTTTCCTCATCCCCTGTCTTACATCTTGTTTCACTAAACCCTGCTTTGGTGACCCATTTTTAATGGGTTTCACAATAATGTACTATTGGGTAAACAATAGCATATATTTAAAAAAAAACAAGGAATTTTTGGAGAGCACTGCTCACTCAAAGTAGATGAGAAAATAATGGTATATTCAGGCACCAATAAAATAAGACTACTGAGGATATATTTTGGGTTAAAAAAGCCTCCTTATCTCCCTTATCAGACCATAGTAACCCTTGCTGACTGTCAGACCATAGTAACCCTTGCTGACTGTCCAAGTATGACTAGGTGTGTGTTTGTGTGTGTGTGTGTGTGTGTGTGTGTGTGTGTGTGTGACAGTAACAGAGATTTTGAGAGAGGGACAGAAAGAAAGAGACAGAGAAAGAGAAATTGACAGAAAAGGGTTTTGTTTTTTTCTTACAGTGTTTATTTTTTCTTTAGTTTTAGCATGGTTCTTTCTAAAGAGGTAGAAGTAACATACTATAGTGCTAAGAACATGAATTTTGCATTTAGACAAAAGTATATTTTATACTTAATAATTAAGTGAGCTTGGGAAAGTTAGTAAAATTGACCCATTATTTCTTCACATGTAAGGTGGGAAAGGTGGGTAGCTTATAGGGTTGTCAAGATTAAATTATATAAAAGGTGCAATGAATTATGTCAAAACTTAAAGTGTCCTACAAGTGTTAGTTATGATTAAAAGAGGCTCATTTGAAAAAAATCTCATTTAAAGGCTCAAAAAGAAGTGCACAAATGTGACACTGAATAGCCATCTCCTGATCGGCTGTCCAATAAATGGATGATACGGGAAAACTTCCCAGGAAGGTTCTTTTCACCCCTGAATTTTCAGGCCATATAACCCACAGTACTGGAATATATTTCAGATGACAAATGTTCAAGTAACTTCATAGACTCTTCCCAATATAAAAGGAGAACTGAGCTTACTCTATGTGGCTTTAAGAGGCAGTCCTGGGTCTCCTCTGGGAAGTTTAGTGCAGATGTGTTTAGCTAATATATTAGCCATCCACTGACCTTGGGTGGGTGTTAGCTCTGGATTTCAGGGGAAGGGGATATAAGTGGAAGCTGGTGAAATAGATAGGGATATATTCTGAGCCTGGTTAGAGTTTGGACCCTGAAGATTGCTTCCATCCCTAAGTTTATGTCGATCTGTGTCCTGCCCCAGCAGCCACTTTCTACATTCTGACACATAGCTGGTATGGATCCATCCTGTGTGTTGTCTCAGGAAATCAACAGTGGCTTGTCAGAGACAGAAGGAATAATGACACTCAGGATAACATTTCTTAGGAGCCAGAGCCTGCACTAAATATTTTATACGTATCTTCCCAAGGAAACCTTATGATTGTTATCAGGTTATAGCTTTGGATCATGGTGAAACATACCATTGTACCCTCTGAAAATTTGCAAGTATAAGAACAATATTAGGTCACGTGGATACTGTCTTTTTTTTTTTTTTTTTTAGCAGTGATATGAAGTTGTTGGTAAAAAATATCCTTTTATGAGGAGACATTTTGCCCTTTTTTTCAGCTCTTGACAATACTCCCGTTCTGATTCACTGTCCTATATCTCTTTAGGTTTTGAATGCGCAATCTCAATTTTCTGTCTCAGAGATCAGTTTTTTTTTCTTCTTCTGAGGATTAATTCTTTCTTCTGAGGCAGGACAGTTTTGCTTATAAAATATCCCAGAGGAAAAATGTCCATCCGTTATGGAAATGGAGCCCAAGAAAGATTACAGAGAGCAGAGGGGGCCATGCACATACCCCTTCACCCCAGTTGTGTGTCAGCAAAGCTTGAAGTCTCCTTCTAACTGATTTACAAGGCATGACAGTTAAATAAGGTCAAATGAGGAGTTCCATCAAAACTGTTTTTAAGAATGGTCACCGGTCATTGTTCTATTGCTAGACGGCATTTGCATCTCCTGGTCTAAGCCTGTCATTCGGGGCTGAAAGATGGTCTCAGCCTTTCTAAAAGGAAACCTGTCTGTTAAAATTGGCCACATAGGTAGATGGGAACAGAGATGGTCTATATGATGCATTAAGTCTCAAATTATTTGAGGTTATTTATCAGAACTCAGTTGTACGACTTTAAGAGTGCAGATTTCACATTTCACAGTTTCTGGATTGAAGTGTCACTTAGAAATCAAGTTGTCTTAAAGCAAATGCAAAAATTAAAGTAGATTCACATATGGTAATTTACCAGCTAAGCCTTTCATTGCAGATTTCTGATTTTCTCTCCCCTCCACTCTCTCTGAGAAACAAGGCTCCTTGGAATGAAAGCTGTGTGATAACACCATCTTCATCATCATCATCAATCATTTTTGTTATTGTCATCATTACTATTGTTATTTAGTCCTGAAATTAGCACTGGAAAGAGGTCATTGTAAGTGATAACCAGTCCAAGAGGCGTGTGGAAATACCAGGAATCTCAAATGAGCAAATTTGAACCACTTCTTTTGTAGGTTGGGTCTTAGCAGTTAGACCATAAAGATATACCTCGGACCATGAGATATCTGAAGGCACAGCACACTTGGCGGTGGGCATATAGAGGCCTGCGTTCTCATCCCAGATCAGTAATAACGTGTGTGCATGTTCTACACATCTTGATTTCCTCCTTTGCCAAGCAGACCAGGGTTATATGGAGGCCTGGAAGTCAGATTGAAGTTAGTTTGTATCTTGCTCTACTCTTGACTTAAACTTTCTGATACTCAACTTTTCTCATCTGTCAAATGTAGTCAATGATAGCATTGTTGGGAGATTTGAATGAAGCAAAACATGTGAAAGTGTTTAGCACCCACTTGAAATACTGCATAGAAAATGCTTTACAGGTATTAGTTCTTGGTTTTATTAAACTGATAAAGTATGGATAAGTGATCCTGAATATTCTGTGAGGATCTGATTTACAGCCTCATTGAAAATACTTTGTATGTGTCTATCTCATAGGTAAGAATTAACTTGCAAACAGATAAATTAAGACATAATATTCTCTTGAGATTTAGAACTGAAGTTTCTTAAAATATTTCATCAGTAAATATGATAAAGGTGAATAGGAAGCAAAACAGATTTTTGCCTGTTGATTTTCTTAAGATTTCCACTGTGACAAAGCTGCAGGGGGTGGCTTTTGAGAGCCTGATGTATTGGAGAGGCACTCTGGTTCAGTGCTTTTGAGCTAGGTTGTTGTTTACATCTATTGTGTTGTGTACTATTTCCATAACCCTACGCAAGTAATCTGGTTACTCTGAGCCTCTGCTTTCTCATTGGAAATCACACCTGTTTCATAGGAATTATGGTGGTAAATAAATTAGGTAACTGAATGCTGAGCCTTGATGCAATGCAGTCTTGTAAATATATAAAAATATTCTTGGACTAAGTCAAAATTATTAGGAAATGGGAGATGGGAAGTAAGATATAAGAAGCATCCTTATGACAAACAGGTTGAAGAATCAGAGGTGGGAAGGTGATAAGACAACTCCAGAAAATGAAGCTATGCTGTCACTCCATGATTTTCTAGTTAGTTCTTAATCTCACTGAATTTCTTTTCCCAACAACAAAACAATTTCATCTTTGGTTTTCATAATAGATTTTGTGTTAAATTTTGTTTTTTCAAATAAGTCAGGGGCTATAGATTGAATGGTGGTGTCCTCCAAATTCATATTGAAAATTTATCCCCAATGAGATGGTATTTGGAGGTGGGGCCTTTGGGAGGTGATTAGATTATGGGGATGGAGCCCTCAGGATGGGATTGGTGCCCTTATAAAAGAGATGCCAGAGGGCTCCTTTGCTGCTTCTACCATGTGAGGACACAGCAAGAAGATGGGTATCTATGAAGCAGGAAGTGGTTCAAATCCATTGGTGCCTTGATCTTGGACTTCCCAGTTTCTAGAACTGAGAAATAAATTGCTCTTAGTCATAAACCAGCAAGTCTGTGGTATTCTGTTATAGCATCCTGAACAGATTAAAATAGGAGGTTAGTTTTTTTTTTTTTTTTTAATTCCTCTGGCCCTTTATTTTTTGATTTATAAACAAGCAAAATTGACTCAAATATTACTTTGGGTAATTTCTTGGGATCAGAATGTGGGAGGGTTGTAGAGAGACAAGCGTTCTGTCTGTGTCTAAATTGAATTCCTAGCAAAAATATGTGGTTCCCAACAGGGACTCAAGCTCTCACCATGAAGACCTGGAGTGCAGAACTGAGCGTTTTCTATTTTAGACACATTTACAAGATGTCTTATGAGCCACGAGCACATCTGAAACCATGACACAAGCACAGACACAGCCCTGTGCATTTCTGTTTCCCACAGAAGCCTGCAAACTCAGATGTCTAATTCTGACCACCCAGAAAAATCACAGACCTGGTGGTAGGGCTGCTCGGGAGGGAAATGTGGGGAACTTGACCTCTATCCTTTCCCTGAGCAAGACCCTACAAGATGCCCAGTATTCCAGAGGGTGGTGTGATGTTTTGATCGTAGAAGCTCATGGGGTACCAGACCTGAATCAGCCATTAAACAGCCATGGGACCTTGGAGACTCTATTCGTCTTTCCTGAACCCCACTTCTGACATCTAGAAAACAGATTATTTACACATGGCATTGTTAGTAAGTGAATTATAAGCTGTTAAACAGGGTTTATAGATGCTAGTTATTATTTTTAAACAGCACAATTAGTAGAGTGGGTTATGTAAAAGAGGGAATGGTAGTGGATATTTGTTGGTTTTCTGTTGTTTGTTGGTTGTTGTGGATGGTTTGTGAGTGTGGGTGTAGGGAACTAGATGAGAGGTCAGAGATCTGGCTGTATGGGTCTGTATGTGACAGAAAAGCAAGATCTGGCCTGGCTTCCCAAGGAACACTAGAGTGTGGGGCGTTGAGGGAGGGCTCAAAGCAACAGGCGCGTGATGGACGCTGATTTGACACATGCTCCCCATGGCCTGCAAAGTGTCTGTATTATTTTCATAGATGCCATGGGGAATGGATGGCAGAAAATAGACATGATCTCTGTTTTCAAGTTACAGATATACCTAAGGGTACTAGGAACAAGACTGAAAGAGACAAAAAAAGCAAGCTGGAGCTCAAACAAGTATATGTGGACAGGAAAAAGGAAATGGCATGGTGATAAGGTGTTAAATTAGAAGAAATTTATAAGATTATTAGTCCTAATCTTTTCATGGTGCAGAGAAGATGGGAACTTAGACTGAAGAGGGACGGGTTCACTGCATCTTGCTTAATACGGGGAAGTATGTAAAGCTGTAATACACACACACACATGCACACTACTTTACACTATTAAACACACACACACATGCACACTACTTTACACTATTAAAGTGTATGCTGCTTTCCATGTTCTTGGCTTTTACAAGCAGGATCAGTGGTACTGGTATTACTGAGAGGAGGGTCCCCCAAACCAAATTATGCCATGAGCTGACACACTTCCAGAGACTCTCAGGAACCCAGGATAGGAAAAAGAAGGAGGATGAACCTGAGCTGTAGCTGCTGCTCCTCAAGAGGCGGCATGGGTTAAAAAAAAGAAAAAAAATTAAAAAAGAGCCTCAGTACTTAACAGGCTGTTCAGAACCATAAAGTATCAAGGGTGTGTTATCATTCCTTTGGGTAAAACATGTTTCTATTCCATACTTGAAATAAGATGTGAAGTACACGTTCTTCTTACTTAGACTGCATGTTTTGGGATTCTTTTTGATGGAGCTACTAATAAATACAATCAAGTGATTAAAGCTGCCTCCATCCCAAGCTGCCTTTAAGAACCACAACTAGAAACACAATTGCGAGCAGCAAAGAAATAAGTAAGATTCGGTGTTCTGTGTTATTGCAGCCTCAAGGTGAGGCATCAAAAGAAAGGTTGAAACATCAATTTCAGTGCTTCCTAACTTATGTAACCTTAAGCTCAGCTTTCCAGTATATAAATAGAGATGATAATTCATTATCTTATTTGAAATCCTATAACATGTATTATTTATGTATCATTGTGCAAGACACATTTTAATACTGACTGGAATATTCAGACAGACTTTAAAATGGAGGTTGAATGTGAACATTGAAGATGGTTTAGAATTTGGCTGTGAAGAGGGTACAGTTGATAACTGGTTTGAGTGGAAGAGCAAAAGCAACAATGTACAAGGTGATGCAATGGTGCTGTATTAAATGCAGCATGTTTGGAGCATACTGTTTAATTGATTTCAAGACTACTTTGTCTTTTTTAGATTAGAGAAATAGTAACTTTTCTTTCCAGCAATATGATAAAGTAGATATCTTGGCAGATCCTTCTAATGAAAACAGTTAAAAATACTGGGTTAAAAAAAATGCATTGTTGCATAAATTAAAAAAAAAAAAGTAAGAAAAAAAGAAAAGAAATCCTAGAGACATTTGTCAAAGTGGGAACCCACAGCAATAACAATAAGTCTTTTACATATAAGTCATTTGCTGAGTCTTAGTGACTTTGAATTTGATTTTTGTGAGCGTATGATCCAGGGTGTGGGGTTAAATAATCAAATAGACAATCTCAAATGGGGGTCTAGTAGGAGGGCCCATACAATGTTGTCAGGGCATACTAGAAATAAGTCAGCTGCCCCTGTATCCAGCACCAAACACTCAGGAATAGGTATACTTAAACACAAATATTCTTACTATGTTTAAATAATAAAGAAAGAATTTATGTCGAAGTCTTTGGTGCTGGATACAGCCGGAAATACTTCCCCCTGGGAATAGGTGAACTATAAGGACTCATTTACACCGCCTGGATGGTGATTAAAACCATAGACTGAGAACTTAGGTAGAAGTGGTTCTGAGTCAGTGTTGTCCCCAGGAGCCTGAAGAAGCAAATGTAAATACTCTTGGAAGTAATCCACCTCCATCCAACTCCTCAAAGAGTTCCCACAAGCAAAGTTTTTAGGATATAGGAGATTATAATTAGAAGCCAAATTAAAAAAAAACAAAAAACGAAAAGAAAATTAGACAAGGCAGAATAAGTGAAAGTGAGAAAAAGTAACCGTGGACTCACACACTCAAAGTCTTCAGCAGTAGGTGTACTTTGACACAATGTTCTCACTATGTTTAAATAACTTGGAGTAAAGACTATAGTTAAGAAGCAAAAGACTATGAAAATGAAAAATGACATTTTAAAAATAACAAGCACAACTCTTGGAAATAACATTTAAATATTGAAAAGAATAATATGAAATAGCAGATTAGGTAAAACTGTGAACAGAATTATAGAATTGGAAAGAGCTATAAAGAATTATTTAGAAGGCAACACAGAGACAGTGTGAACTGGAACATTATACTGAAATTTCTAACAATGCTAAACAAAGGTCAAATCTTAAAATATTAAATTATATATATGTTAAAGTTATGTAATCACTAAAATTACTTATTTCCCAAAATAATTCACTTATTCAACATTTATTAACTCTCAGTCAAAATGTACTAGGTTTTGGTAGTACAAAAATGAGCAAAAAAAAACCCCAAACACCTAGATTATGTAATATTGTGAAAAATTGACATATAATAATAAGTAGTTTTGGCTGTTAGCACATTTAAAATTGATGGGAAAAACATTTTTCAACAATGAAATCTATTAACAGCCTTTGCTGGGTTATAGTGCAAACAGAAGTATAGCTTTAGTAAACCAGATTTTGTGAGAATTTCCTAAAAGACAGTAGGAAGATAACATTTTATTGATGCAAAAAAATAACCTATAACAAACTGAGGAAAGAATTAGATTAAAAAACGGAGGGGGAGGCAAAATTTCCCTAGCTAAGAAATGGAGGAATCACAGAGAACAGGAGGAATTATGGAACCACTCAGGGATAAGTGGTTGCAATACCATACATGATTTCCAGGCTACTTGATCCCTTGTCTCTATGGTGCTTTGTGCAAAGCCCTGGGTCTCAGGAGTATCTGTACCAGACAATGAAAGGGGTGGAGGTGGGTGTGGGGGTGGGGAAGCTGAGAGTCAGAGTAGTTTCCTGGAAGGCTGGAAGTTACAGGTGGTATTGTACTCACTACTCACTGAAAAGGAGATATTTCTGTACTGCTGAAAACTGCCTTTTACTACTTTCTTATGGTTGCTAAAGGAAGATGGCAATCCTAAATTAAAACATTCCCACACATGCTGCAGGGGATCTATTATAATAAACAAATATGAGAACACACACACAGACCAGAAAATACCTGAGAAAACTGATATAATTAAAAAGAGGCAAGCAGATTTAATATAATAATGAAAAGGAGACTTTCAAAAAGTATAAAGTTTAAACAATAACATTGTGTCTTAAAATATATCTATCTTGTCATAAATGTATTAAAATAGTGACCTTCTAAAGAAAAACGGTAATTGTAAACATTACAAAATCAATAGTTATAATAAATACCAAAGGCATCACTGAAGAGCAAATCATTAAAGCAGAAATAACAATTGAGAAATTCTTCTAAAATAAAGAATAAAAAAAGAAAGATCTGTA
This sequence comes from Rhinolophus hipposideros, assembly GCF_964194185.1. Taxonomy (NCBI): domain Eukaryota; kingdom Metazoa; phylum Chordata; class Mammalia; order Chiroptera; family Rhinolophidae; genus Rhinolophus; species Rhinolophus hipposideros. The sequence continues at coordinate 59,045,928 of NC_138061.1, read as the reverse complement.
AACTTTTAATAAAAAATTGAAAAATATGAGTTCCAGAAAGAAAGACTAGAGAACATATAAGAAGGAAGTACTTAAAGAATTAGAATATTTTATAGATTGAAATATATATGTCTTTATGTTGACCAGCCTCTCTAAGTGACAAGCAGGATGAAGAAAGATGTTATCTCAGGCATACAAACAAAAACAGTCATATGCACACAAACACACACACACATATATACATATACACATACACATACACACATTTGAATATATAAAGACACATATATACTGATAAGCACAGATACACGGAAACACAAACACACTTATCATATGTATACATATGGCAGATACAATACACAAATGATGATAATCATGCACATACAAATATACACACAGAATATTCACAAGCAAACACACACAGATGTACATCATACACACTCATATCCATAGCATGCACATCTGTATGTACATATAAACATATCTATTCCCAACACACCCATACACACATATATACAAACATGCGTACTGGAGGTGCCAAAAAATATATACACGTGACTTGCATTTATTTTTTGCTATCGGTATATATTGAATATTATAATTTTAATACAGTTTTTTTCTTTCTTAAAATGCGTATACTTTTTTTGGCACCCTCTGTGTGTGTGTGTGTGTGTGTGTGTGTGTGTAAAAATGTAAAATCCTGAATTTATAAAAAAGAAATGCATTTAAATGCATGTTAATATTATAGAAAAATTACTGGATAAAAAATAAAAATATTATCAATAGCTACCTATGTTCTGTGAGATTGGAAATTATTTTCTAAATGATTTTCCCATATTTTCCAAAATTTTATTTAGAAACAAATATTTTGAGATGTTATATAATAAATATATTTCTTTAATAGAATGATTTGGTCAACCTCACTCTTTTAAAAAATTATTTATTTACTTTTTCAGTTACAGTTAACATTCAATATTATTTTATATGAATTTCAAGTGTACAACATAGTGGTTAGACATTTATATAATTTATGCAGTGATCCCCCCCATTAGTCTAGTACCTACCAGGCACTATACATACTTGTTGCAATATTATTGACTATATTCTCTGTGTTGTACTTTATATCCCCATGACAATTTCTATCAATTTGTGTTTTTCAATCCCTTTACTTTTTTCACCCAGCTCCCCAATCCCCTCCCCTCTGAAAACCATCAGTTTGTTCTCTGTATCTATGAGCTTGTTTTTCTTTTGTTTGTTTGCTCATTCTGTTATTTAGATTCCACATATAAGTGAAATAATATGGTATTTGTCTTTCTCTGTCTGACTTATTTCACGTAGCATAACACACTCTAGGTCCATCCATGTTGTTGCAAATGGTATGATTCCATTCTTTTTTATGGCTGAGTAATATTCCATTGTATATATGTACCACTTCTTTATCCAATCATCTATCAATGGACATTTGGGATTGCTTCCATATTTGGTTATTATAAATAGTGCTGCAGTGAACATAAGGGATGCGTGTATCTTTTTGAATGATTGTTTTGGATTTTTTTCGAATAAATACCCAGGGGTGGAATTCTTGGGTCATAAGGTAGTTTTATTTTTAACTTTTTGAGGAACATCCAAACCATTTTCTGTAGTGGATTCACCAATTTGCAATCCCACCAATAGTGTACAAGAGTTCTTTTTTCTCCGCATTTTCCCCAACACTTGTTCTTTGTTGATTAATTGACGATTGTCATCCCGACAGGTGTGAGGTGATATGTCATTGTGGTTTTAATTTCCATTTCTCTGATGATTAGTGACCTTAAGCTTCTTTTCATACGTCTATTGGCCATGTGTATGTTCACTTTGGCGAAATGTCTATTCAGGTCATCTGCCCATTTTTTAATTGGATTGTATGTTTTTTTGGTGTTGATTTGTATGAGTTCTTTATAAATTTTGGATATTAACCCCTTATCAGATGTATCATTCTCCCATTTAGTAGATTGTCTTTTTGTTTTGTTGATGGTTTCATTTGCTGTACAAAAACTTTTTAGTTTGATGTAATCCCATTTGTTTATTTGTTGTTGTTTTTCCATTGCCCAAGAAGATAACAACTACAACAACAACAATAATAATAATAAAAACACTAAGAGCGATGTCAGAAAGTTTGCTGCCTATGTTTTCTTTTAGGAGTTTTGTAGTTTGGGGACTTATATTGAAGCCTTTAATTCATTTTGAGTTTGTTTTTGTATATGGTGTAAGAAGATGGTCCAGTTTCAGTTTTTTGTATGTATTTGTCCAGTTTTCTGAACACTATTTATTGAATAGACTGTCTTTACTTCACTTAATATTCTTGCCTTTTTTGTCATAGATTAAATAACCGTATAGATGTGGGTTTAATTCTCAGCTCTCTCTTCTGTTCCATTGATCTATGTGTTTGTATTTATGCCAGTATCATACTGTTTTGATTACTATAGCTTTGTAGTATAGTTTGATATCATGTAGCACAATACCTCCAATTTTGTTCCTCTTTTTCAAGATTGCTATGTCTCTTTGGGGTCTTTTGTGGTTCCAAATACATTTTAAGATTATTTGTTCGAGTTCTGTGAAATGCCATTGGTGTTTTGATAGGGATTGCATTGAATCAATAGATTGCTTAGCATAGTATGGACATTTTGGTGATGTTAATCCTTCCTATTCATGAACATAGTATATGCGTCCATTTGTTTGTATCTTCTTTAATTTCTTTCTTCAGTGTCTTCAGAAAACTTTCTTCGAAGTTTTCCTACTGCAGGTCATTCACCTCCTTGGTTAAAATAATTCCTAGTTTTTTTTTGTTTGTTTTGTTTTTGGTGCAATTATAAATCCAATTGTTTTCTTAATTTATCTGTTAAAGTTCACTACAATGATTTTATTACTGTAGGTCTCTCCCTTTATGTCAGTCAATATTTGCTTTAGATATTTGGGTGTTCCTATGTTGGGTATATAAATGTTTACTAGGATTATATCCTCTTGTTGAATTGATCCATTTATCATTATATAATGTCCCTTTTTGTCTTTTATTATAACCTTTATTTTCAAGTCTAGTTTTGTCTGATGTAACTATTGTTGCCCCAACTTTTTTATTGTTTTGTTTTTTTCTATTCACATGAAATATCTTTTTCCATCCTTTACTTTCAGTCTGTGTGTGTCTTTTGTAGATAGTAAAGTGGGTCTCTTGTAGATACCATATGTATGCGTCTTGTTTTCTTACCTATTCAGCTACCTTATGTCTTTTTTCCCAAAAATTTTTACTGTATTTATTGGGGTGACTTTGGTTAGTAAAATTATATAGGTTTCAAATGCACATTGCTATAGTACATCATCTATACATTGCATTGTGTGCTCACCACCCAGAATCACTTCTTTCCATCACCATATACTTGGTCCCCTTTTCCCTGTACCACCATCCGCCCTCCCCATTTCCCTTCTGGTAACCACTAAACTATTTTCTGTGTATATGAGTTTTTGTTTGTTTGTCTTGTTTATTTGTTGCTTTCAGTTTTATATTCCACATATATGGGAAATCATATGGTTCTCCACTTTTTCTGTTTAACTTATTTTCTTTAGCATGATAATCTCAAGATCCATTCACGTTGTTGCAAATAGCAGTCTTTCATCTTTTCTTATGGCCGGGTAGTATACCATTGTGTATATATACCACATCTTCAACATCCAATAATCTATTGAACAATACTTTGGTTGTTTCCATGTCATGGCCACTGTGAATAATGCTGCAATGAACATAGGGGTACATATCTCTTTACCAGTAAATGTTTTCAGATTTTTTGGAATAGATACCCAGGAGAGGGGTTGCTGGGTCATATGGTAGTTCTATTTTTAATTTTTTGAGTAACCTCTATACTGTTTTGCATAGTGGCTGTACCAATTTACCTTCCCACCAGTAGTGTACAAGCGTTCCTTTTTCTCCACTACCTTTCTAACACTTATTAATTGTCTTGATGATAATCATTCATTCTTTCTTTTTTTTTTTACTTTCTAAGTGCTATTGCATTACTTTTTAAAATTAAAGTTTATTGGGGTGAAAATTGTTAGTAAAGTTACATAGGTTTCAGGTGTACAATTCTAACAGATGTGAGGTGATATCTCATTGTGGCTTTGTTTTGCATTTCCATAATAGCTAATAATTTCCATAATAGCTGTTGACCATTTGTTTGACTTCTTGCATAAGTGTCTGTTTGGATCCTCTGCTCATTTTTTAATTAGATTGTTCATTTTTTTGTTGTTGAGTTGTATGAGTTTTTATTATTTTGGATGTTAACCTCTTATCAGAGGTGTTCGCAAATATCTTCTCCATTCCATTGGTTGCCTATTTGTTTTGTTTATGGTTTCTTTTGCTGTGCAGAAGCTTTTTAGTTTGATATAGTACTATTAATTTATTTTTTGCTTTTACTTCCCTTGCCTTTGAAGTCCAATTCATAAAATCCTCTCTGAATCCAAGTTCCATAAGTTTAGTACCTGTTTTTTTCTATGCATTTTATTGTTTCAGGTCTTATATTCAGGTCTTTGATCTATTTTGAGTTAATTTTGGTATACGGTGACAGATAGTAGTCTAGTTTCATTCTTTTGCACATGGCTTTCCAATAATTTTTGACAAAGAAGCTAAAAACACACAGTGGAGAAAAGAAATAAATGGTGCTGGAAAATTGGATATCTATGTCTTTTGATTGGAGCATTTAATCCATTTACATTTAAAGTGATTATTGATAGACACATAGTTATTTTCTTTTTATTATTCATTACTTTTATATTCTTCTCCTGCCTTTTCTTCTTCTTAAAGAAGTCCCTCTAACATTTCTTTTAATACTGGTTTGGTGGTGATGAACCTCTTTAGCTTGTTCTTGTTTTGAAGCTCTTTATCTCTCCTTTCATTTTAAATGATAGCTTTTCTGGGTAGAGCAGTCTTTGTTGTAGGTTTCTGCTTTTCATCACTTTGAATATTTTGTGTCAGTCCCTTTTTGTCTGCAAAGTTTCTGTTGAGAAATAAGCTGATGATTTTATGGGAGTTCCCTTGTACTAGCTCGTTGCCTTTCTCTTGCTGCTTTCAGAATTCTCTCTTTGTCTTTAACCTTTGTTATTTTTATTATAATGTGTCTTGATGTGGGCCTGCTTGGGTTCATCTTGTTTGGGACTCTCTGTGCTTCCTGGGCTTGTATATCTATTTCCTTCACCAGGTTAGGAAAATTTTCATTCGTTATTTACTCAAATAGGTTCTCAATCCCTTTCTTTCTCTCTTCTCCTACTGAAATCCCTACGATGCAAATGTTGTTATGCTTGTTGTTGTTCCAAGCTCTCTTAAACTATCTTTATTTTTTAAAGTTCTTTTGCTGTTCTGATTGGTGTCTTCCAAATCACTGATTTGATCTTCTGCTTCATCTAGTCTGTTTGTCATTCTTTCTGGTGCATTCTTAATTTCAGTTATTGCATTCTTCATTTGTAACTGGTTCTTTTTTATGGTTTCTATGTCCTTTTTTAATGCCTACTATCTCTTTATTGAAGTTCTCACTGAGTTCATCTATTTTTCCCCTAAGTTCATCAGGTATCCTTATAACTGTTGTTTTGAACTCTGTCTGATAGATTGCTTACTCCTTTTCATTTAGTCTTTTTTCTGGAGTATTTTCTTGTTCTTTCATTAGGCACATATTTCTTTGTTTCTTCATTTTGACTCGTCTCTGTGTTTGTTTCTATGTATTAGGTAGATCTGCTACATCTCCAGTCTTGGCCAGGTAGACTTATGTAGTAGGTGTCTTGTGGGGGTCCTGGCTCAGTCTCCCTTGTCCCCTGAGCCAGGTGCTCCAAGAATGTTCCTTGTTTGGGTTGTGTGTGCCCTCCTGTTATAGTGGAACCTTGATTGTTATTGGCACATCAGTGGGTGGGATTTACCCTCAGGCTGATTGGCTGTGGGGTTTGGCCTTGTCTATAGCTTACAGGCTACTGTGGGGACAGGGGGGGGTCTTACCCCATAGAGCAGGATTCACCTTAGTGTGCTCTGGTGTCTTTTGAGACCACTCTTTTAGTGTGCTTCTTGTAAGGCTAATCATGTGTTTCTCTACTCTCATCTGAGCTGACCTCTGGGTATGTTGATTCTGGGGCCTCTTGGTAGGGATGCTAGTGCAGCTCCAGGTCAGACATTGCTTGTGACTGGGTGGTGATTACTTAGTAGGAGCTATAAAGTGACCTTCTGTTGGTTTCTTCCTGTGCTGGACCTGGAGACACATGGGAAAGGCCACACTGCAAACTAAAGCCACCTGCCACCAGTTTCAGGTCTGGAGTAGCTCCACAAGAAACCCAGGACAACCAAGGCTGGCTGTAGCCTGCTGGCTCCCATAAGGCTAAACCACTGATACAGCCCCATGGGATACAAGAGTTGGGTGAGGCAGGATCTCAAGGATTCACCAGGGTGGGGAGTGGTGTTCACCAACTTAATGTAGATTCTGGTTTGGCCCCAATGCTGAGGTAGAGCTACTCAGTAAAAGTCTCAGAGCAAACCAAGGCCAAGTGCCACCCACCTGGGGCTTGTGGACCCCTGAGAGTTGTCCAAAAAAGAGTGCATCATGGGCCAGGGTTGGCTGCTGGCCACAAAAATGCCTCCAGTGACACATGAGTTAGGTGTGGTGGGGTCCCAGGGAGTCAGCAGGGTTGAACAAGCAGAGTGCACCAGGCCAATGCAGATTCAAATTTGACCATGTTGGGGAGTACTCAACACAGGAAAGACAGTACCCACCTGCCGGCTACATGAGAGGAGGGGTCTACATAGGGAAAATAGCGACTGTCCCTCCAGACCTCATGTTAAGTCACACAACTCCGTCTTTCCCTGTATGTCTCTGATTCCTTCTGATTTACCATCCTTCCACCAGATCCAGGGTGATTGCCTGAGAATGAGTGAAACTGTGCGCGGGCCCTTTAAGAGGATGTCTTGGTTTCACACATCTTTCTGTCTCAGGAGGAATATTGGAAACCCCACTGTTGTTCACAACCAGATGTTGCAGGGGCTCCTCTTCCTGGTACCCATACTCTTGGTTGGGCGCCTGATGTGGGGCCAGGGTCCCTTGTTCCTCTGGGGGGGGGGGGGCTCTTCCACGGCCGAGATATCCCTCCTAATTTTCAACCACCACACGCAGGTGTGGAGCTGGCCCCTTTCATGTCTCCACCCCTCCTACCAGTCTCAACGTGGCTTTTTAAAAATATCCTTAGTTATAGGACTTCTGTTCAGCTAGTCTTCATATGGTTCTCCAGGTTGATTGTTCTATAACTTAGTTGTAATTTTAATGTGGTCATGGGAGGTGGCAAGCACAGTGTTTATCTTCTGTGCTATCTTAGATCTCTCCTGGGCATCTTAACCTCCTTATTTCTTAATATGGCCCTTTGCTTTCTACTTTCTTATGAATATAATTACACAAAACTACCTTCTATGGACTCTACATTCTTTGACTTTTTCTTTAGTCTCTTTGAACATTTTCTGTGAAAGGAAATAAACTTCTCTTTTAAATTTTTCTTTTTTATCTGTTAGTGGATAAACTCAAATGTTTAAAAAAATGAAGCTAAAGAATTAGTTACAGACAGTTGAAATCATCTGCAATTTTGGATTTTATGTTAAAACAATTTTTGACTACATTACTTGTAATTTAACTAGAGGATTGGGTTAAATGTTTCAAAATTTGTATCAGTTATCTGCAGAAGAATCCAAGGGAGGGGATCTTTAGAGACAAAGGAGGTCAGAATAAAAAGGGGAACTGAGTGTCTATACTATCCCAGCAGGGTGATGTCTCTGCATAATTCAGCTCACTTAATTTAAATGATAAAGAGACCTGGCTGAGTGGTGTGTAAAGAAATGGAGTTTAGTTTATATCTGTTTGTTTAACTTTGAGGCTGCTCTAAAAAACTCTCCAGGGAATTGTTATTTAACTTTAGAAAACTACTTTCTGTGTTCATTTACAAAACCCAAGTGCATTTTGAGAGAAAATCAATTTTAAAATGTGTTTTCCTAGTTAAATGAAACTTGAGTTCTGTAAACAGTGGCTCAGCACCCCCAGGATAATAAAGCCTTGGGCTTGTTGGTGTTTATTTTAGGGAAGGAAATTGGCCTAAGTAATTACCAGTTTCCTCTGAGCCTCAGTGACCCCTCAGAGAGGCTGGCATGTCAATCTACCACACATATGTTAACTTGCCAAAGTGAGGGAGCAGCGTGATGTCTAAATGGCTGTGCCAGTGTTTTAATATCTTAGCGGTAAGCTTCAAACAAGATTTAAAAGTGTATGCCACTGTCTTGGGACCTGATTATGTCCTGTTTCAGGTCCCAAGACATTGTCATACACTTTTTAAAAAGACAGTATACTTTGTAGTTTGTAAAATGTTAATTAAAATGGGGAAAAAATAAAAGTGTATGCCACTTCCTATCAATCTCTTGGTGACTACTGAGTGGGCCGTGTGTTCTTTTCTTGGGGTAGGGGGGCACTCAATGTGGAGAGGGGAAGTTCTGAAAATTTTCCAGGCTTAGCACAAAAGAGCATGCTGATTATTTAGCTATGTATATCATGAGTGTAGTATACAGGAGCTTTGGCATAGAAACATTTATTCTCACCAGCACTGTGACTTTGGGTAAGGCATTTGCCTTCTCCTGCCCCAATTTCCTCATGTCTAAAAACCCTGCTCACAAGGATCCTGGACAGATTAAATGATATCATACATGTAAACTCATTTTGTATGAGAGTTGTTCACTCAATAAGCATACTTTTTCCCTTTGTTTAATTGATCTATTTATTTTAAATGGTTTTCTATATAGAGTACTGTAGATATGGTTATGATTTAGCTGTTTATTTCCAAAGTTTGGCATAGGATGATAGAAAATATAGTCGTATTTTTTCCTAATATCCAGAAATTGTACTTGGGATAAAAATTCAAAGGATGCTATTGACCTTAGGACAAAGGAATACTCATCCATGATCCATTCTAATAGTTATATTAATGCACGTGGAATTCACATTTCTAGACCTGTAATATAAGATGTTGTGCACAGACAATTAATAGCAGAAATCTCAACATTGATAAATAATTTCTAACACATGACCAGATACACAGACAGTTTTGGATCTTTAAATGGAGACCCTACTCCCTCTGTAGAGCCAGGAGACACAACCTCCCGGCCATTCCCATCAACAGTCAGGATGAAGTAATCAGCTTTCTAGAATTGGGATGGATGTCACTTTCACAGAAACTTACCCATTGAGAGTGAGAAAAAATATCTAAGAACTGTCAAAAGGGTTTAAAGAACGTAGAATTGGGGATTAGACCGAACTAATTTTGAATCTCTCTTCTGGCCACATGACATTGGGAGAAACATTGAGTACCCCGGGGCTTTAGTTTCTGATCTGTAAAGTGGAGCTGGTAATAACTACGTTTTAGGGTCACTTGGGGATTATAGTAACATATGTAAAACATTTTGGCACAATGGCTGGCACACACCTGGTGTTCACATGTTCACAGAATGGAGAAATACAACTTTATGGATCTTAGGTGCTAGAGCATTTAGTAATTTTTTTTCACTTTTATTTTTTTTCTAAATGTGAGTTTCATGTTGAATATTATCATTCTTTGGGACAAAGTTTTCATGCTGAAATTTCATTACATATGTACATCTGAGTTTTTTTTTTCCTGCTTCCCAATAGGATTAGTACTTTGCCAAATCACTAATTACTGAATTAACAAAAACAGCTGGTTTAAATCAAATCATTGACAGAAGTTAAGGTGAGGAATAGCAATGTCAGAGCAGCATTGATTTGAACAACAGACAGGCATGCTGTGTTTAACCCTCAAGCTCAGATCACACCATTAGGAAATCCACCACTGATGCTAATTGGAAGGAGAAAATCAAATAATCCATTTGCTGAGTGGAAAAAAGTAGATCAGCATTATTGGAGAATGATCCCCTTCAAATGAATTGTGTAACACAATTTATAGTCTATGAAGCCTAAAGCTCAAGGTCTTTAAGAGGTGAACGGTTACTCTCAAACAATCAAGTTGGGCAAGTACCCAACAATCACTGAGCCTTTCCTGTGGATGTGGTGGGGACACCTCTGGGAGCCTGACCCTACAGATGCTAGGATAAAGGAAGGGTTTTTTTATTTTTATTGATCATGGAGAAGACAGACCCCCACACTACCCCAGTTTACTGGGATGTAGTGAATGAAGATCAACAAGCACTTAAATTTTTAAAGACCCCAAATCTGGTTTTGTTTTTAATGCTCTATCTTGAACACCTATGTTCTTCTTCTCATTTACCTTAGGATTTGAAGAAGTCTTTCCTCTTCAAGTGCCCATGAGAGTCGAGATTAATGATAATCACACTGTGTGTAGCAGGATGCTGGGTTAATTAGACCAAAAGGATAATAACATGCCAAGGGGCTGTATGACAATGCCAGACAAATAGACTGTTATGAACAGAGATGGATGGCTGCCAGGTGAATTCAGGGCTCAGTGCCAGCAGACACATCATGGAAACTTGATCAATTGGTGAGAACTTTCATTATGATGTGAAGTCCTGAAGAATTGTGCTACAATGCTTGAATTGGAGGTAATGATTGTGTGATGGTTAATTGCATGTGTCAACTTGACTGGGCCAAGGGGTACCCAGACATTTGGTCAAGCTTTATTCTGAGGGTGTTTTTGAGGGTGCTCTTGAATGGCATAAGTATTTGAATTATAAAAATGAGTCAAGTGGATTTCTCTCTCTAATTTGGATGGGCCTCCTCCAGTTGGTTGAAACTTGGATAGAAAAAAGGCTGAGAAGAGGGACCTCCTTCCGCTTGGCCATTCTGAACTGGGACATTGGTCTTTTCCTGCCTTTGACTCAAACTGAAAGCCCTTCTTGGGTTTTGAGCCTGTTGGCTTTTACACAAGGACTGGTACCATTGGCTCTCCTAGTTCCCAGGCCTTAGGACTTGGACTAAAGCTAAATCATCAGCTCTCCTGGGTCTGTAGATCTTGGAACTTCTCAGCCTCCATCATTACATGAGCCAATAGCCAATACCCTGTAATCTCTCTCTCTCTCTCTCTCTCTCTGTGTGTGTATATATATATATATATATATATATATATACATATATGAGTATATATATATATGTATATATACATACATACGTACATACATACACACACACTCACAGAGGGTGCCAAAAAATGTATACACATTTTAAGAAAGGAGAAATCTGTATTAAAATTGTAATAATACATACCGATGACAAAAGATGAAAACAAGTCACATTTGACTTCTGCAATTACAAGAGGTGCTCAAAGTCGTTACAATCAGCCTAATTTTAATACAGTTTTTTCCTTTCTTAAAATGTGTATACATTTTTTGGCACTTTGTGTAGATAGATATAGATAGATATAGATATAGATATAGATATATAGATATAGTGACTCCCAGGATTACCTATATAAGAGCCAATAATAAAATAATAAGATCATTCTTACTATGTTATCCTTTCTTCACATAATGATAGATTATACATAGGCTCTCTCATAATCTTCACAACCATGATGTGAGATATTGTCAGCTGCCAATGGGGAAACTGGAAGTCCAAGTGTTTATTGACTCCCAGACCACATATCTATTAACTCAGAGTCAAATTTTAAACCCCTATCTAGGGATTGCCTTTTGTTGCCCTCAGCATTAACTATTAGTCCAAAAATAGCCCTCTGACCTCTCTTACCTATTCCACTCACAATTTCTTGCTTTTAAACAAAAGAAAAATAAAATAATTGAATCTGTAATTTTTCTTAATTTTTTAAAACTTTCAGAGATGACTCCCCACACTCCATCTCCTCAGTACTTTCAGTAGTACTGAGCTCTATAAATAATGTCATTGCAATGGATATGATGATGTTCCACCTCTATACCCCTCCAGACTGAAGGACTTATTTACTTATTTCGCCAGCTACATGGAAGACAACTGCTGGCAGTCAGCACTCAACATCAGCACTTTGAAGGAATTGCTTTGGCTGAGGAGAGTTGGCTGCCTACAGTTATGCCTTCTTCTAATGGCCACCTGCATCAAATAACTGGACCACATTGAGGTGTAAAGATCTGAGCTCATTGTCTCAACTCAGGGCAACTCTGAAGCACCAGACCAGCTTCAGAATTTTTTGAGGAGTAAGCTGAGACCTTCATTGAGACTTCTCCAGAGCTCAATATCTCTCTCCTTCCAATTGGCTTCTTTCCCTTCCACAGGTGTCAATCCCAAGAACCCTTCCCAGTGTACTCCTGTACTGTAATGTCAGATCGTATTGCACAGGGAATTCAACTTGCAAGAGTCATAGTGCTATGAATTGAGTAAACAAGATAAAGTATTCCTAGGGGTCCCTCTGATCAATGTTCTGTAAAGAACATGCCAAAACTTAGGAAAGTATTAGTGAGAAAAGAACATTTAAATTGGATCTCGAAAGAGGAGAAGTTTCCAGGTGAAGAATAAAGTGCAGATAATTTTAGAGAGAAAAATATCAACAATGAATGCCTAATGATGAGTCTGGGTCAGCATGTGAAATGCTATTATTAAGTCAAAGGAGTTGGGTTCCGTACTGAGGACAAGTGGGTTTCTGCAATAGTAATCCCTTCTCCACCATCACACTCAAGGCCTGGCAATTTCAGATCTTGTTTTAGAAGAATAACTCTAGCAATAAAGTGGACGAAAGATTACATTTTGGGAAGAATAGAGAAAAGGTATCACAGAGTCTTCTAAGAGTTCTAATTTATCATCTGCTTTTTGTTTTTCTACAACCCTAGTCTTCACAGCAATGGAAGGAAAATCACAACAGCAATTTTCAAGGGTTGTAACAAATCAAAACTTTGTGATATCCAAAACTTGAGGCAGCTATTTGTATTCAATTACATATCTTTTTAACGTTAAAACTTGATGACTTTTTATTGCAATTGCAGTTAAGCATGCTACAATTTGAACACATTAGAACATTTACCATTAACATAATCACTTAGCCTTGCTAATGGTGAAGTTTCAGGGATGCAAATTTAAATGATGTCTGTAGCACCCCTGACAAGTGTGTGTGCACCAGATAAGACATGATGAGGGCTCCTCTTTATTTCTCCAGGAAGCCCTTTTTTTTATTAAATTTATTGGGGTGACAATTGTTAGTAAATTTACATAGATTTCAGGTGTACACTTCTGTATTACAAGCCCATTTATTCATGGAAGAGCTCCAACTGTTAGAGACCTCTTCCTTGTATGGAAAACTTTTATCTTTTCATAAGATATTTCAACACAATTTTTCTAGTTCTAAACCTTACAGAACTAGATATTTCTATAAGGTTTAGAAAAATATTTCTCTACCAAGGTACTGAGATCTACGTATGACTGAAAGACACGGAGAAGTCTAGAACCTTGATACACAAATTATTATCTACACACCAGCAGCACTGGCATCTGGAAGGTTGTTAACAGTGCAGACTCTCCAACCCTAAAGCTACTGAATCAGAATTGGCGTTTTAAAAAGAATCCACACCCAGGTGATTTTTACGCACATTAAAGTTGAAAGAGCATTCTTCAACGATACACGCCAGTCGAAGGAGTTGAAAGATATTTAAACACAAGTTTTCTAGTTCTAAACCTTACAGACAAACAGTTCACAGGAATTACAAACTTTTGCCTGATAACACTTGAGCTACTTTTGTCCTTGACTCTTCTTTCCATATCTTCTTCCTCTTCATCCTCACTCACATTCATGGCCCTTCATCACACGTTTCATGATAACTATCAAATCCACATCTCCAGCCTGAGACTCTTTCTGATCTCCAAACTACTACATCCAGATATCCTCTGAATACTTCTGCTAGAATGTCTTTCATATAAATTCCAAATATCCCAAACAGGGCTGCTCTTCCCCGTCTCCCAAAGTGCTCTTTCACTGTTTTGCCCTATTTCAGTGATGATCACCTGATATATACATCATCTGATACATCCATTTGGTCACCTGATCTATGAAGCTGGTATGAATCATTGATGAATGCTCTTTCAACTTTATTGTGCATAAAATCACCTGGGTGTGGATTCTTTTTAAAACGCCAATTCTGATTCAGTAGCTTTAGGATTAGAGAGTCTGCACTGCTAACAACCTTCCAGATGATGCCAGTGCTGGTGCGTAGACCATACTTTGAGTATCAAGGTTCTAGACTTCTCCGTGTCTTTCAGTCATACATAGATCTCAGTAGCTTGGTAGAGAAAGCACAGGCTTTGGAATTGGACAGCTCTGAGTTTAAACAGCTCTGATCAACAATCGTGTGTCTATGGACAAACCTTTTAACTTCTGTGCTGTAATCACCTCTTCTTAAAATGAGGATGGCCTGTTTCATGGGGATCTTAAATTATACAAAGTTAGTAAAATGCACATCTCAGTATCTGCCATATTATATAGACTCAAAAATGTTAACTTTTTTTCCTTGGTCCAACCTGGAGCCTAATAAAAATAAATTGATCGTTTGGTCACAAAATTTCCATGGAGGAAAGAGGCTTAGTCTTCATCAGAGAACAGGGCTCCTGGCTGGGCTGAGGCTAAGGGTTTAGTGACCTGAGCAGAAGATGGATTCAGAGCAGGTGACAATCTATGATCCAGTACACAGTTTAGTTCCCCAGAAGAGAAAGGGTTGCCCTTTGAGTAAGTTGCACAATGATCCCACCCTTGGAGCAACTCTGTGAGTACTTAAAACTCTGTGCATATTAAATCTATCAGTTGCTAGTATCATTGTCAGATTAGAGCAAACTCTGAAGTCCCACCTGATGCTCCCCAGGAGACTTGTGACCCAGTGGCTAAACTGCGAGGAAGACAGATTCAGAGGGAAGAATCTGAGATTTGTTGAAGAAGGATTGAGTGAGGATTGAAATTTAAGACTTCATAAGCAATGTAGATTCGTGTTTATGACTGTGGAGTTGAGAGTCCATTGGAAGATATGAATAGCTGGACAAATGATTTCAGGATAGGACAGAGCTAAGAAGAGGCAGTACATAGGAATCACACATAATCCAATCATAGGGGATAAGAGGATGTTTTCAGAAGGAAGGACAGACTACCACTTAACAGCATGTCATTTAAAAATGTGTTCGTGTCAGTATGTAGAGATTATCACTTTTCTTTGCATTTGTTGCAAAGCAGTCCATAATAAGGATATACTGTAAAATATCCAATATTATTCAATCAGTAGATTTTTACAAAAATTTGAAATTTTTCCTATTATAAACAATGCTGTCCTGAATAATTTTAACATTTATCCATGTGGACTTGCGCAACCATTTCTCTAAGGTACGTAGAGAAATGTTTCCCTGAAAATAAGACCTAGACGAACCATCAGCTCTAATGCGTCTTTTGGAGCAAAAAATTAATATAAGACCAAGTCTTATTTTACTATAAGAACGGATCTAATCTAATCTAATCTAATGCAATGCAATGCAATGCAATATAATGCAACATAATATAGACTGGGTCTTCTATAAGACTGGGTATAATATAATATAATAATAATATAATACCGGGTCTTATACTAATTTTTGCTCCAAAAGATGCATTAGAACTAATGGTCGGGCTAGGTCTTATTTTCGAGGAAACAGGGTACTAGATTTAAAAGGATTAGGTAGTAGATTTCACTTTTTAATAGATATAACAAATTATATTACAAAACAAAGAGTATATGAGGGTATTATATTTTTTACCATATTACCACATTATATTATTCAACTTTTTAAATATTTTCTGAACCAATAAATAAAATACCTTTTTTTCATTTATGAATTACTTATTGATATCCTTTGTCTATTCTCCATAAAATTGTTTGGTGTACTTTAAGTATTTAAGGTATTATTCCCTTGCCTGTTATTATGTTGATCAGTACTATAAAATTTTGGACAAAACTGTCCATTTTAAAGGTTCTTGCTCTTGTCACTTTTTAGGAAAAGGAGCTTATGGAATCATTGATCAATTCCACCTTTTATTTTCCATTATGTTAATTTTCACTAATATTCAAAATTCCCTGCATCTAATATTTTTGATTCATTTTGTTGCTACTCTTTTATCGGGTTGAGATGAAAAATAGTTATTAATTTTCCATATTTGTTTCATACACACACACACATATACACACAAATATGTATATGTGTATCATTTGGTTATGTCTATGTAGTACAGTTGTTTTCAACTTGAAAAAAATTTTTTTAATTTCTAATTTAACTTCACAATTATTTAGAATGATTTAAAAAACTTATTGGAACAATAAATTTTGCTGCCTATTTTTGCTTTTTATTATTTGATTAAATAAAATTTGGCATGTTCTTCAGTGAACTGGTCCATATTATGCCTACTTTGAGGTTATCAGTCCTAATACATGGTGATTTTTTATGGTGATTTTGCTTTCTTTGCAAAACAAAAATGTCAATAAATATGAAGTTAATCAAACAAATATATTGTATATTCAACTCCTGTATTTCATATTTTTTATCTTGATTTGTCAGTTTCAGATATGTTATAGTAAAATCATAATGACTATAAGTTTCCAAATTTCTCCTAGTTTTGACAATATATTTTATAATTATATTATCGGTTTGAGTTTTAGTATATACCTTTTAATTTTGAATTTTTCACTCTGATGGATGCCCTTTTGATTCTTTTATTTATCTGTTCTGTATTATGTTTTGTCTTGTGTTCATATCACTATACCTGCTATGTTTAGTTGAGTCTCCTTTACTTTTTAGTTTTTGCAAATTCATTTTAGGATGCTTCTTTTAAATAATTATGTAGCTTTTATTTTTTTAACAAAAAACTAATATTTTTTCAATATATTTTAATAGCTATTTAATGCATTTAGCTTTATTGTAATTTTACGGACAATTTGGAACTTTTTGCTATTTTTTTAAAAAATTATGTTTAATTATCTCTGAGTTATTTCACCTTTTGTTTCCTATGTTTAGATCAATCTATTTTTCTTTCTACCTTTCTTACTCAAATGGACTGAAAATTATACATTTTATTTCTATTATGTTATGTTTTAATTTAAAATTTTCTGAAAATGTTATTTTAATTATTATTTATATTGTTCCTCAAGAGAGTCAAGTATCTTAGTATATGCTTACTTATTTTCTCTATGTATGTGTTGCTCATGAAGACTGAGATGGTTTGAGGATTTTTGGTTAGATTTTTATCATATTTAGAATTGATAATATGCTTGCCTGTTACTTGTCTTGTTTTTCTTCTTGTATCTCTTCTATTTTTTAAATTATTTTTTTAATTTTGCTAGGTACATTCTCAGTACTAACTTACTTAAGATTTTTGGTTGCTAAATTTTCTACATTTTTATGTTTGAGAATGTTTTCATTTTGCCCTCTAAATTAGATGATAATTTTCCATGTATAGTTATGATGAGGTAGCTTATAGCAGACCAATGCTGCTCTTGCCAAGAACTACTAGAAAAATTAGATATAAAAAAATAAAATCTGGTTGCAGGTATAAAACAGTTTATGGGACAGTCATAATTTAAGTGCAAAGATCCTAGAGAGACAGGAGATACATTGAAATGAGTTTAACAGTCTGTGTGTTGGTTTTCTCCTTGGGATATTTCCTGATTCTAAGCTGAGCTGTGTTAGCAGCTAATTTGTGTGTCTAATTTGTGTGTGTGTGTGTGGTGAGAGTGGGGATTGGAGGGAGAGACAAAAATAAAGGACAGGATCTGTAGATGAAGAGGTAGTTTGGGAAATATTCCAGGCTCATGGCTCACAGCTGGGGCATCAGGAATGACAAAAAAAAAAAAAAAAAAGAAGAAAGAAAAGAAAAGAAAAGAAAAAGACCAGGTCTTTGACTTCAAGTCAGCCCATTCTCTGATTAATCAAGGTGATGGAAGAATTGATAGGGTTAGTATTCTCTGGAAAGAGATAACATCCAGAGACTCCACTATCCTTTACATGTTTGGGGAAAAATAAAAATCTCAGCAATAGCAAAAGTTGGGCCAAGAAAATCATCATTGATAAAACAGATTGACAGAACTTCCAGGTGTTAATGTTCTTAACCATTGAATTTAAAACAATGGTGAGAGTAATGAAGTAAGAAAACACCTGGAGAATTTCAGTAAGAAACTGGAATCTAAAGAAAAATTAATGTGAATGTTGTAAAACTGAAAAACACAATATCTAAAATTTAAAGCTCAACAGATGGGTTTAGCATCAGATTGGACATAACTGAACAGAGGGCTAGTAAAATAGAAAAAAGAGGTTGGTAGAAAATATTTAGAAAAAAGTATAAAAAGAAAAATAAAATATAGAAAATAGGGAAAAGAGAAGTACAACATATGGGATACCATGAAATAGTCAAATATATGCCTAAGTTTAGTCCCAGTCAGAGAGGATAAGGAAAAATGTGATAGAAACAATATTTGAAGAAATAATGCATAGGAATTTTTCAAAATGGATAAAAGATACAAAGCTTCAGATTCAGAAGTACCACTGCTACCAGGATTAAAAACAACCACAATAGGCACATTATAGTCAAATTTTGGTCGAAATCCAAAGAAAAGAGAAAAAACTCTAAAAGCTGCCAGAAAACAAAGACATATAACTTAAAACGAGCAGTGATTCAATGAGTGCTGACTTCTCAACAGAAACTGCGAAAGGCAATTCAATGCAATGATATCTTTAAATCCTGAAGGAAAAGAATAGCAAACTTAAAATTCTATACACAGAGAAGATATCTTTAATAGCATAGTTTGCCAAATTAATGTATTATCAGTCAAAAACTAATCAGTTTAAAAATTATATAATTTTTATATTTTTAGTGCCCCTCTTGCACTCTGGAAGATGATCTGGTTCAAAGGATAACTTGGAACACTTGCCTCTTTCAGGGTAAAAGTATGCTTAGTTTTGCAAGAAACTGACAAACTTTCTTCCAAAGTGACTGTGCCATTTTGCATTCCCACCATCAATGAATGAGAGTTCCTGTTGTCCATATCCTCTCTAGCATTTAGTTTTCTCGGTGTTTCAGATTTTAGCAATTCTAATAGGTGTGTAATGGTTATCTCTTTGTTGTTTTAGTTTTCAATTTCCTAATGACATATGATGTTGAGTATCTTTTTATGAGCTTACCAACCATCTGTATAAGTTCTTTGGTGAGATGTCTGTCTGGATCGTGTGTCCATTTTTTATTGGATTTTTTATTATTGAGTTTTAAGATTTCTTTGTACCAGCCATTTATCAAATATGTGTTTTGCAAAGGTAATTTCCCATTCTGTGGCTTGAGTTTTCATTCTCTTAACAGTGTCTTTTGCAGATCAGAAGTTTTTAATTTTAGTGAAGTCCAACTTTTTTTTTTATCACGAATCATACATTTCCCTTTTTTGACAATTTATCCCAGACGTATGTTCTACTAAATATCAACTTCCCAAGACGGGACAAGGGTACTGGTTTTGTTAAAACAAAAACAAGTGACAATTTTTAATTCAAAGGATTGAAAACACAAGACGTTGATCTCACGTTGTGTACAATTATAATAAACTGATTACCTGTAGACTAATAAAACATTAAATTTCACATACACACAAATGTTCTTTCAATGTACTTTAATCTTTACAACATTATTGATTATATTCCCCATACTGTATTTCATATCTCTGACTATATTGTGACTACCAATTTGTGCTTTCTAATCCCTTCACCTTTTCCCCTGTCCCCACCCCACCTCCCATCTAGCAACCGTCAGTTCCCCCCCCATGTTTCTGAATCTATTTCTGTTTTGTTCATTTATTCTGTTCTTTAGATCCACATATAAGTGAAATCATATGGTATTTGTCTTTCTCGGTGTAGAAGCCAGACCATTGTGCTATACACCTGAAGCTGAAGTTGAATAATATTGAATGTCAATTACAATTAACAATCCATATTTACGGCTTGTGGAGTACAGAATAAGGAATATAGTCAATGGTATTGTAACAGCGATATTCGATGTGAGAGGGGTAGTAATTGGAGGAGGGAGTTTATCACTTTGTGAGGGGTGTAAATGTCTATTATCTATTACATTGCTCTGTACACCTGAAACTAAGAAAGAGGAGGAGGAGGAGGAGGAGGAGGAGGAGGAGGAGGAGGAGGAGGAGGAGGAGGAGAAGAAAGAAGAAGAAAAAAGAAGGGGTCCTTCATGGTGGATACCATGAAGGAGATCAGAAGGTCAAGACAAAGATTAAAAACGCAGAGTATAGAATTTTTTGGTCCAAAAGAGTTAGCACATATTAAGTTTTTCATAGATATTTGTTGAAAAAACTTTTAATGACATGAATGATCAGATATGTTATTTCAGGGGCATATATTTAATGGATAAATCACAAAAAACTACCATAGTATTACTTTCAAAGTGCAATATTCCTCCTGGGGAGAAAGTATTTTGTGTTTGAGTTACAAAATTCCTAGATTTCACTTTCCAAAATATACTCAGAAGAAGATTAATATAAATAAGTAAACAACTCTACAAATAATGTCAACCAGACTTCACTTTGCTTAGTTATGTTTAGAGAGAATTAAATTTAGAGGATAGAGAATGGTTCATGATAAAATGAATCATCACTTGAATTTTTCTTTAAACTAACAGTAATCACAATAGAGATAATGAATTCAAGTCAATCTAGAGAATTAACCTATGTAAACAATCTAATTTGGTATGATTAAAACTGACAGGCCTTATAATAAATTAATATAAACAGAAACAAAATCAAAAGCAAAAAAAAGTACTTTAAAACAAGAAACACAGAACAATTTTAATCTTTAATAATCCGTGTCTAATGAGAGAAAGAACATCACTGATTTGAGTTTGTTTTCGTGGTGTGCAAACGGGAAAATGTGGCATATCTTTCTTCATTCCTTTACTTTTAATCTGTGTCTTTATATTTAAAATGGATTTTTTGTAGGCAACATATAATTGGATCATTTTTCTTCTTTCCCTACTCTGACAGTCTTCTTTTAATTGGTGCATTTAGACCATTGGCATTTAAAAGGATTATTGATATAGTTGGATTGATAGATCCAACATGTTTTTACTGTATACTATTTATTTTTCTTGTTCTTTGTTTCTTTTTTGTCTTCTTCTTTGTCTGCCTTCTTTGGTTTTAACTGTGCCTTTTGTACAGTTCAATTTTTTTCTCCTTCCTGGTCACATCACATATATATTTATAGAGGTTTTGTTTGTTTGTTTGTTTTTAGTGGTTACCCTTAAGTGCAATATACATTTACAACTAATCTAAGTCCACTTTTAAATAACACTGTATCACTTCATATAGGTATATAGTACAAGTACCTTTTAACAGTATTCCCAATTCCTCTCTCCTATCCCTTATAACATTGCAATCACACATTTCACTTATCTAAGCTATAGTCTCTTAATACGTTGTTGCTATTATTATTTTAAAGAAATTTATCTATTAGGTCAATCAAGAATAAGAAGAAGAAAATATTTTATTTTACCTTCATCCATTATTTCTCTAGAGGTCTTCCTTTCTATATGTAGATCTGAATTTCAAACCTATATAATTTTCCTTTGTTTCTGAAGAATTTCCTTTAACATTTCTTGCAAGGCAGGACTACTGGTAACAATTTCCTTCAATTGTTATGTCTGGTAAAGCATTTTTTTCTCACCTTTGAAGGATAATTTGTTGGATAAAGAATTCTCTGTTGGTGGTTCTTTTTTTTTTTAACACTTTAATTATTTTATTCTGTTCTTGATTGTATGATTTTTGCAGAGAAGTCTGGGGTAATTCTTATCTTTGCTCCTCTGTAAGTAAAGTGTTTTTCTCTGGCCTCTTCAAAATTTTTTCTTTGCGTTTAATTTTCTGCAGTTTGAATATGATATGTGTAGGTATCATTTTTTGGTATTTGTCCTGCTTCATGTTCTCTAAGCTTTCTGCATCTGTGATATGATGTCTATCATTAATTTAGAAAGTTCTGTTATTATTGCTTCAAATTTTTCTTCTGTTTCTTTCTTTCTATCTTTTCCTTATGGCATTCCCATTATGCATTTGTTATACCTTTTAAAATTTTCCCATAGTTCTTGAGTATTCTGTTCTTTTCATCTTTTCTTTTGTATTTCAGTTTTGGAAATTTCTATTAACATTTCTTCAAGCTTTTTGTTTCTTTTCTTTCTATTGATGAGTATATATCAAAGGCATTCTTCATTTCTGTTACAGTCTTTTAGTTCCTACCATTTTTTATTTTTTTTATCCTTAGGATTTTTATCTCTCTGCTCATATTACCCATCTGTTCTTGCATGTTGTCCATTTTTTCCCATTAGAGCCCTTAGCTTATGTATCATAATTGTTTTAAATTGTCAGAGATGTCTGATAATTCCAACATCTCTGCTATATCTGCATGTGGTTCTGATGTTTTTTTTCCTCTTCAAACTGGTTTTTTTTTTTTTTTTTTTTTTTTTTTTTTTTTGTCTTTTAGTATGCCTCATAATTAACTTTTGAAAGCTTGACATGTTGTATGGGTAAAAGGAACTCGGTAAATAGTCCTTTAGTGTGAGGTTTTATGTAAATCTGGTTAGGGGTTAGCTATGTTTTCTGTCCATTGTAGCTGTAGATGTCAGAGGTTAAAAGTTCTTCTGATGTGCTTGTTTTTGTCTCATCTGTTGTCTTTTGGTTTCCCTAGAGACTCTTTCTTAAATAAAGTCTGATCATGAAAGTTTTTTTTCATTGGATTTCCCTGTTATTATATAGAAGCCCTATTGATGTGATGGTAAAGTGTGGGTACAGGGAAGCATTCTACAGTGCTATGATTATGCGTCAGTCTTTCAGTGAGCCAGGGCCCATGAGCTGGGACCTTCACAAGTTCTTCTCAGTTTTATTTTGCTTTGTTACCCTTAGGTGAGACACGAAGGCTGGAGAGAGCTGGAGTTGAATATTTCTATTCCCTCAGATCATTTAGGCTCTGATAAGACCCCAGTCAGTTATGCTCTGGTAAAAAGAAAATAAATAAATAATAATAATAATAAAAAAAAATAAAAATAAAAAAAATAAAACAAAGAAAAAATTCTCTTAAGGGCAGGCCTTGTCAGGAAGAGCAAAATTCATAATGGATACTTTTCTCCTCCTCTGCTGGAAGGAATTTTTCTCTGATCTTCACTATGAGAAATCTGGTAGTGCCCCTGCTGGTAAAACACAAAGTGTGGGTCTCCCAAGGACTAGACTTCTCTAGAGTTTTTAACTCTCAGATTTGTCCACATATAACCCCCCAAAACAAACCAGTTACAAGTTAGATTTATCCTTCTCTGGTCCTAGTTCCCACAGAGTTTTCTCCTCTTGGGCTTCTGCTCCAGGAAGTTGTGATTCTTGGAAACTGCCTGTCTGTCTGTCTCTCCAATTTTGGGGGGCAGTGATTTGCACTGTGACCTCAATTCTCTGCTGAATATAACAGGAGTTGTTGTTTTTCAGTTTGTTTGCTTTTTGTTGTTGTTGTGAGGACAAAAGTGAATACTTTCAAATTCTTTACATGCCAGACTGGGAGTCATGCTTATGATGATTTTATTTCTTTCTAATGTTTGCTTCTTTTCACATGAGCGTGGGATGCAAACGTAACTCAACACTGAGCAGGGGACTTTTTGCCCCTTGTGGCATAAATCGCATTGGTTCAAACTCCCATTCTACAGCTTGTGAAAAGTCCAATGTCAATTCAAATATTTTTAATTTTTTAATGGGCTCACATTTCAAGGCCTCTAGCTCATACCTCTGCTTCTCTTATTAGATTTTGGTATGAATCCACTCAGAGATCCGTGCACATGTTCCCATTTATTGCATTAGGACAAAAAAAAAAACACAAGCAAACATTTTTTTAATAACCAAAGAACTTTAGGTGTGTGGAAGATTTTAGTAATTTTTAGAGACAAGTGAAAAGCCACTAAAAAGTGAATATTAGACATTTCTGGTCTTTCAAAAATGTCCTAAATTATTTTCACCAACTCGAGTTCCAGACTCCCACCAAGTGATTCAATCTACTTCCCTTCTTCTCTCTCCCCTCCCTCTCTGGAAGCAAAGAAATAAAATTAATCTTTTTGTTTATTACATATATATAATAATTCAACACCCTACTTGCTTTGCAAACCACCCCTCTGCTCTACCTGTCCTACCACACTGAAGGATATGGTCCTCATTACTCATCTTCCTTGCTACTCAAAGTGCAAATCATGGAGGAATCAGCTGGGAGACTGTTAGACATACAGTAGCTCACGGACCTCCCTGGGCTGCGTAACAAAAAGTATGACCTTTCTCACATACCCCAGAGAAACCCTCCTATGTCTCATTGTCCAGAATTATGACACATGTTCATCACTGATACAAGGGTATACAACTAGAAGGTCTAGTTTTAGTTTGGTCATTCTAGGAGATACAGTAGAAGATGGCCCTGGGAGAAGTTTGGAGTGAACACTGAGTGAACCAAACCTATGCAATCTGTTTTTCATTACTCCCTGTTTAGGAAATGAAGAAACTGAATTCAGAGAATCTGTGGTTTTTCTGAGGTTCCACATGAGGTGTTTTGGGATCAGAAACTGAATTGTGGTCCAACATCAGAGCTGCCTCAGATTTTCTTAGATAGTAATAATAATAAACACCTACGAATAAGTTGAGAAACAGAAAAATAACTATAAAAACCTTTAAAAAGCTTACAAAATTTTAATTTGTTTACTATTGTTTCCAATTCAAAACTTAGTGAGCAACTCACTTTAAAAAGAACTTTTACTTTTTCTCCCCTTTTTTCCCCTGTTCCCCCCACTTACTAGTTTTATATGCACTGGAATACAGAAGCTCAGATAGGAAAGCTCTTTTGCAGCTGTACTGAGCTGGGGAAATGCTGACTGGCTTCAAATGAAGACAAGGCTGATGAACTCATCAGATGCCCTTGTATTAAAGATAGTGGCGATAGATTTTCTGTAATGCTATTAAAGCATGAAAATCAGCTGCTCAGAGGAATAACTGATGAGTTGCTGTCTTTCACAAAATAGACAACTCTTTGGAAATTCATAACTTTATTGTGTGTTTTGGTGTGATAAGGATGGGTATGTGTGAGTGTGTGCGTGTGTGTGTTTTAGTTGTAGAGCAGGAGAGAGCTCACTGTCCCCACAAATATGAAGAACTGTGTTGTCCTGGAGTTGTCAGACAGGAAAGATCTTGCTTTTAAAAATGCCTGTTGCCCTCTGTTTTTCTATGAGGCAGGAATTTCCAGTATATTCTACTTGTTTTTGGCTCATTTTCCTCTGAGGAAGTCCATTGACTCACTCAACCAGGAGAGGAAGAAAGTGACGGTGACTTAACAGTGACCTCAAGTCCTCGACAGCTTGTCACACAGAGAATGTTGCCTAGTTCCTGTCCAGCATTATGTCAGCTACACTTGATTTCTTTCCCCCACAAGAAACAAGAAAATATTGTACAAATTTAAGACCTCCTTCATATTCGTAGATGCAATGTTATTTTACAGTGCTTCAGCTCCCAAAGATACTGATGGTCTTTATATTGGCATATTCTGAAACATCTTACTAACCTTAGTCTCAGACACTATGAAATAAAATGGCATGGGTAAATATGACATGTTCCACGTCATATCCTTCTTTAGGAAAGTCATCAAGTACATCAGAATGCCAAAGGCTCTGTGCAATCCTGCCATGAAGACAATCCATTTAGTCTTGTTTAACTCAGTAATTCCCAAACTTTTTTGGTCTCGTATCCCATTTTTATACTTAAGATTTACTTAGATACTATACTAAAAGATCTGTGAGACACCCTCCAGCTATGTGCTCGGGGAGTGGAGGAAACCTGGTTTGTAACTCTGACCTGGTGAGTGAGGAAAGGCTATCAGCATAGCCCTTGTCGCACTCTTAGAATGGCTGAATCAAAAGCAAATGAAAAAAAAAAAAATCTGGAAAATTGCAAGTTGTCCAGTGTAGAAGACTGAGTCATGCCAACCAGATTATAGAGATTGAGGAATAAACCAGAGTTAAGCTATTGGTTTGCAATTGGAAATCTTATTTGTAGTTATCAAAAACTTTTTCTTTTCCATCCAGGACATGTTTGCCTTGCTATCAGTTACTGTGTTAGGAGACTAAATGTTGCTGAATGAAATGGAATCAAAGCACAGTTGCAAGGAAGCATGAGGGACATTTCATTGAGGCAACATTATTCACCCACACCGTGTGACTCAGACCTCCATACAA
Organism: Rhinolophus hipposideros; assembly: GCF_964194185.1. NCBI lineage: Eukaryota > Metazoa > Chordata > Mammalia > Chiroptera > Rhinolophidae > Rhinolophus > Rhinolophus hipposideros. The sequence continues at coordinate 59,019,681 of NC_138061.1, read as the reverse complement.
AACAGCACCATTTGAATGACTGGAATAAAACTGCTCTGTCTGTAGTACTTGTATATTTGTGTATTTTGTGCTTAATGGCTTTCTTTGCAGATCCCAGACACAACCACATTACCACATTACTGACTTGGCTGGCCTGCTTCCCCCAGTCCTGTCTGCCCTGTGCCTTCCCCCACACCAGATGTTAATTATGAAATGAGATGCACAATTCCTGTCTCCCCTGCTTTTTGTCTTTCTGTGGAATCTCTCTTTTTGGATTCAAGCCCATGCTTGGGGATTATGCTTAGAAATGAGCAGACCTTTGCATTCTCACCCCTCAGTCATAGCTGCAGCATCTGCTACTTCCAACGTCCTCTGACCTAGCACCTCAACCCTCTCCTTCAGGCCTTCCTCCTGCAGAGTGGAGTCACCTGTCTGTGTGTGTGGATTCTCCCCCCGTGTTCTTATAGACCCCCTCCTCCAGTATTCCACTGTCTTCCCCATCAATGCCAACTCTGCTTTCCCAGTCAATGGCACTGTCGCAGCTGGCATGTCTGATTCAAACCGTCCGCCTGCTTTGGGCATTGCTGTAGCTGATCTGGACACCACTGCACCAGTGGTTCCATCTCCTGATCTCCCTCAGGCTCAGAGGTGACCTCACTCCTCTGTCCCAGCCCATGGCAATGTGAACCAGGTATCTCCAGCCTACCTGCATTTGTGGTCAGCAGCCCCACCCCAACTTTCAGCCTCCCCTTTGGCCCATGAGTCACCCTTCAGCCCACTTTGGGGCCCTCTGATGGGTAGTGTCCAGGAACTCTTCTCCCCAGGGTCAGCCTCTTCATCACGGCACCTGGGCACCTCTCCTCCAGGAGCCAGCACCTCTGTGGACTTAGCATCTAAGCCTCCTTTGATTCTGATGACACTGATGTAGATACCATCTTCCCATCTCCAGTGAGAATGTCTTTCCATTTTCTGTGGCACTTCCTTGTTCTGAGAACACCCTGCCCAGGGGCAGCCCCTCCTCATCACTAGTAGCCACCAGCTGTCTACGCAGTGGGTCAGTGACCCAAAGGCGAATTTTGACCTTTACTTTGATCCAGGAAAACCATTCAGCCCACATTTTGGTCTGTTGATGGGTGGCAGTCTGGAACTATCACTGTGACAACTCTCGCCATTTTGGAATCTCAGCTACACCAGTATAAGCTCTAGATTTAACCTGTTTCAGCCCAGCCACCGACAGGCAGCACAATTCCAATAGCTTCTGTAGGTTGGACCTCCCTATGTTTTCCACCTATGGCATTCCTGTCAGTACCGAGCTGGCATTCTGTGACACTCCAGGTGTCTTTCTCTTTGGCATAGCCACTACTTCTGTCTTTGAAGCTGCCACCAAGATACCCAGCACTGGGGCAGTAACTCACCTTTAGCCAATACCACTCCAGTCCCATTTGCATTTTCTGCAGGCCCTACAGAGAGCAGCAGCTTTGGGTCAGTATGGCTGTCTCAGGTCCTAACTCCATGTTTGGAGCACTCAGCTTGGTTGAGAGGTGAGAGGGAAATCCCTCATGACTATTGATGTTGGAGAAGGCTTAACTTGGGCCCTCCCTGCAATTGGAGACCAGCTCTATGGAAAGCAAATCTGTTCGGGGAGACACTTTCCTTCCTGTCTCTGGTCAAAGCACTTGGGGCCTCCTTCTTGTCTCCCTATGGCTATACAAATCATACCTGCTACTGTTGAAGGAGACAGCACCACTGAGAAGAGACACGTGCAGGAGAGAGTTCTCTTCCTCCCTGTGGTCAGATGACCTGGGACCCTTCTGGTCAGAACACATCTGTAGTCAGAGGGACAAGCACCATATTGGTGTTTAGAGATACTTACCTTCCTGACTTTTGTCAGAACACCTGGGGACTCTCTGGCCACTGTACATTGCTGCAATCAGAAGGCCTGGTGCCATACTTGTGTGTGGAGCCTGTGTGTTCCTGCCTCCAGCCAGAGCACCTGCAGCCTACCTGTCCAGAGCACAGGTGGTACAATAGGAGGGGATAGCACCACACCTGTACTTGGAGACACTTCTGGTCCCACCTTCATGCAGAGTACCTAAACCCCACCTGTCCAGGGCACAGATGGTGCAATGGGACAGGCCAGCATTATATATGTGCCTGGAGACACTACCATTCTTACCAATAGTCAGAGTAATGGGGAGCTTATGGCCAGAGAGTAACTGTTTCATTAAAGGCTATATTCCCTACAGTTTTAGGGAGACACTTCTAGTATCACTGTCTCAGGTCAGAACTCTAGGGACCCACCTACCCTTAACTTTGAAGGAACCAGCACCACTGAGAAAATACCTGTACTTGGGAGCACCTTTGCCACTACATTTGGTTAGAGCAGCTATGCCTCTTGTATGCACACAGCGAGCAGAAGTATTTCCTTTAGGCACCCTCGTCACTTATCCAGGGCTTCCATGGAAACAAGTGCTAGGCCTCCAATCCATTAATTTTATACTAGTACAAGATCCAGGACCTCAGCAACTAAGGAGGAAAGGCTTCCTCTAGAAATGGCAGGACACCACGGGACCCCATGAATGGGCCTTGTTCTGCTGGGCAGAGGCTCAGTCCCTTTTGGTTATGTCAAACAAACTTAACTTTTTCTTTTTTTTCTTAAAGTAAACTGGAGGCCCCACAACTTAGGGTGTGTGTGTGTGTGTGTGTGTGTGTGTGTACATGTGTTAGAATATGTGGGGCAGATGAGGCTGACCAGATGTCAACACTCTGGACTTGAGAAGTTCCACTGTGTAGAATAGAAAAGAGCTCTGTATGTATAATCAACCAAGCCATCCTTGGCTTTGACGTTTAGCCTGGCAGACCCAAGCTCTGGGCCAGAACAGGCAGGACACCCACTACTGCCTATAGCTGCCCCTTTCCTATTTGGCTCAATGGTCTCTTATGTTTCTTTCCCCAGTTATAAATATAAAGCTATATTATATAAATTATATATTAATTTATATACATAAATTAATATATAAATTATATAAATATAAATATAAAACTTTTTAAATATAAAGTTATAAATATAAAGTTCCTGTTAATTTGGCCTCTGCTCATATGGATTTTGCTCTTTGATTCAACTGAAGAATCGACTTGCATGAGTGGTGACATATTGAGCCAGACTGAACTGTGCAAAGTTTTCTGGGCCCAGCAACTAGGATGTGGTACCCCCCACACTTTATGAGTACACATGCTGACTTCTGATGGCTGTTTTCAAGTATAGGGATGGCAATGCAGGAGGAAGTGAGGTCCAGAGAGGGGTTAGAAGAGGGGGTCACCCTTGCCTCTCCCCTTTCTGTTTCCCTGTCACCATTCTGACCTTACTCTAGGCTAGACTATCACTGATGTGGGTTAGGAAACCACAGCTTACAATTTCAGTCTTTACAAAAAGTTTAAATGTCTTTCTTGTGCCTTTATATTTAATTAATTGTAAGCCAATACGCATATATTTCCACCTTAATCAAAGAGGGTGGGCTTAGAATCCAGGCTCTTGGGTCTAGAAGGACAAAGAAGAAGAGATCATACCTGCTCTGTAATGACTAAAACAGTTAAGTCTAGGATGTTACATGTTACTTAGAAGTTGTTATCATGCTGTTTTGCATGTCAGAAAATACCTGGATAAGGCCTATTTGGAAAAAAAATAATCTGTCTGGCTCTAGTCCAAGTCCCTAAAATACCATATTGCAAGAGTTAGGATTTTACCCAGATGTAGCTAACCCTATTTATGCTTCATCTCCATGGACCTAATTGCTAAAAAGTGCAATCTTTTCTAAGCTAGTTCACAATTTATGAGAACCCGCTTAAAATGGGGGACAGAGAAAAATACAAGTGTTTCCCTCAGCAACTTCCATGTTATTTTATGAAATAGTTTTTCAGTGAGGACTCTACCTCTTACCCTGTGCTAGGCTCTGTGTCTGGGGACACAGAGTTGAAAGACATCTCTTGCCTCTGAGAAAATTATCCGATAGTGGAGGAGACAGATGAAGAGTCAACAAGTACAACTGGAGACATAAGTGGTAGGGTTATGGGGGCAGGTAAGAAGGACATAAAACCAAGCCTGGGAAGATATAATTTGAATTGTACCTTAATGAAGAGGATGCAGCCTGGTGGAGAAGGGCTATTTCTAGGTCAAGGAAAAAACAGTAAAAAGTCAGGGAAGCAAAAGAGCTCATGAACCAGTGGGGCACCAGTCTGGTGGTCAGGTGTGGCTAGAGGGAGAAACCAAGCTGAGAAATGCAGCTACATTGAGGATAGTGGCGGACCCTGGCCAAAGTTATATACCAACAGGGGGAGTATGTCCCTTATCTTGAGAGTATAGGGAGCCATGGAAAGATCATAAGAAACAATGTGACAAGATTATGTGCAGGTTGCAGAAATACCTCTGTGGCTTGGCGGGAAGTGAGTATTGAATGGACGTTAGAACAGAGGCAAAGAAGCTTATGGGACCTAAGCAGAGACCAGACAATGAGTTCCTGGTCTAGAAAACTGACAATGGGGATGGTGAGGAGATAAAATAAGAGGGAGCTGAGGTGGGTGACTGTACCACCACTAGCCCTATTTTGGCAATCTGGCTTGGAATAATGGACGTGTGTACTTTTAGCAAAAATGTAGTCAGTTTAATTTTTAATAATATGAGATGCTTGTGGAAGGTAATATTCAGAAGGCACTTCATTCACTCACTTATCATTTCCTGTATTTAGTCTCTGGGATGTGCTAAGGACTCTTCTAGGTAGTAGCATCAATTACAAAAAATAGCCAAATGCCTGCCTTTGCGGAGCCTACATTCTAGCTCTAGGGGAGAAAATAAATAACATACCTAATGAGTCAGTAAATTATCTGGTAGGTTAATAGCAACAAGTGCTGTGGGGGGGTGTGGGTCCTTTGTGATAGAGTCTCTGACTGTGACAGAAGAGCCCACTCAGGCTGGCTCAGAGAACAGAAACTGTTGGCTGCCATTGGTTTTTCTAGCCCTCCAGGAAGGCTGCCCAGGGCCTTTAAGTGTCATCAATGAGCTGTTTGGAAGTGAGGGCAGGCTGGGGGGGGGGAGAGTAGGAAGGCCAGACTCACCTACCGTACCCCCTCTTGTGTTTGGCTGATTTCTCCTGGTAGAATGTAAGGGGGTGGGGTGGGGGGGGGATCAGAAGATCTAAAACTTTACATGGAATCACACGATAAGTGAGTGGCCAGGGATCAAGGGAGCAGGGGCCAGATGTATCAGGATGCAGAGAAAACTCTCACTGAAATATTTATCCACCCACCCTGGGTGATCAAAAATTCAAAGCTTTTAGGGAAAAGTTATGTTATTCTGCTGAGCTTGCCCAGGTCTCACTATGCATGGGATTTTGCACAGCCCTCACAGCAAGCTCTATGCCTTGGTTGAGTCTGCTGTCTCATGACTTCTCTTCTGTACTGAAAAGGAGAGGGATGTGCTTTAAAAAATTCCAGACTGCCTTACAGCAGCTTTTAAGGAGAGGGTTTGAATTAACTCCAGAAATACACTGCACAAAATTCAGAGATATCACATAGCTTCTCCCAATCTCATCATTCTCATCTGAAAAATGTAAAAATACCCACTGCCTTCCAAAATAAGTAGACCATATGCAAGGGATTTGGGAAATATGTAAAATCCAAAAGGTGATAAGTCAGAGAGCCTGAGTTTGAATCTTGCCTCTAGCACTCAATAGATCCCAAGAGAATACTTAATCTCTGGGTGAAATGTTAATAGTGCCACAGTTATTTAGTTGTGGTGCAATTAAATATAAGGCACTTAGAATACTGCCTGGCATAGAAAAAAGTGAAATATACATATTTGCCATTTTATTACAAAATGTTAGTAATTCATAGAAATTATCAGTATGTTTTATTCATGTATAATCCGTTCAAAATCAGTACGATGGGGCTGTAAATCTGAGATCCCAATAAAGGTTTAATTGGCTAGCTGAGAAGGCTTGTTGGGAAAATATATAGTTGATCTTTATCACTTTCTTTTCCATAATTACCAACTCTGCTTGGCTCTCCAGGACACCGATTAATTAATATCATTAAAAGGTAGCAGAGAACTGAATCTCACACTTTGAAATGCTTCTCTTATGGAGAACTCCACTTCCATTTGAATTTGTACATGAAGTATGAAGCAAACCTGCCCCCAAATGTGCCTGCAATGGAACCCAGTGTGGTATCCTGCGACATCAAGGGTAGAGCCCCCATGGTATGGAAGCTGGAGCAGTGAGAGTGGATTTATCGTTTCTTACCCAGGAAAGGCTTGTTAACAGAGCTACATGCTTTTTGCTAAAAGGTCAAGTGCAGACAGACAGGTTTGATAGAAAAGAGTGGTTCCACATTAAAAGCCTAGAGGAGAAATGTCTGTCACTTCTCTCAGTCACTGCCAGCAGCTGTCTCGTGCTGCAGTGACATGTTTCTTTCACCATTTTGGAGCTTAGCTATAGACTGGGTTCAGGGGGGACCCTTCTGGGTCAGAGGATGGGGTAGGTTAAAGAAAGAAAACGTCTTTTGCTTCATTTCAATAAATAGACATGTAATGTTTCTACTCCATCTTCTCCCTCAAGATCACTGACAAAATGAAGAAAAATGTAAAACTGGGGGAAACCATGATGGGGTAAAACACAGGACAGAGCCCTTCGTGAATGATAGGTGGAATTAACTTCCCATTTCTTCTTCCAGATTTCTTCCTATTTCTTCTTCCTATTTCATTCTTCCTATTTCTTCCTATTTCTTCTTCCTATTTCTTTCTATTTCTTCTTCCTATTTCTTCTTCCTATTTCATTTCCTGAGCTCCATTATGTATAAGGCGTAATGCATTTTCTTTGTAGGCCTCATAACATTGTTCCTTATAACCATCCTATGCAGTAGGCATTACTTATTAACTGATTTAATTTATATAAGCTTTAAGTGCTTGTCCACATTCCTATCATTAGAGCAGGTTTTCTAGGCTCTCCCATCTTCTGATACTACTTTTAGGTCTATTCATTATTAGATAACTCAGAGTGCCTATAGCAGAATCCTTCCTAGAATGTAGGGAAGGATGAGATGTTTGAATTAAGACATTTTATTAGCCTTTTTATGAATATCTAAAGAGAAAAAATAATCCATAATCTTCCCAAAATGCATCTGATAAGCCTTTCCTCCTTTCCCTTCAGAACAGTAGGATGGTGCTGCCTCTAAGAGCTGTCTCTGCTGAATTATATTGTCAGGTCGAGTTTGTTGGAACAGGGAAGCAATATGGTACCTAGTTTGCAAAGACAACCTCCCAGCCATCCAGTATCCATGTTCTCTGTAGTCCCGCCCTCTTTGTTTATTTGAGGTGAGGGAGATGGAGTTCTCAGTCAGAAGCTGGAATAGTCAGGAAATTGAGGTGCTAAAGTAGAAGTCAAAAGTAATAAAAGAAAAAACTGTGGGACTGAAAGCACAGTTGTCACAGGAAGCTAGAATAATGCACAAATCTAGGCCTATCAGTTCAGGTGGCTTATTATACACGAATATGAGATTCTGCATTACAGTGGCCCTTTTGTGTATATCTTGGAACAGTGGTTCTCAACGAACAATATCAGCATCACTTGGGAACTTATTAGAAATGAAAACTTGGAAACTATACCCTAAACCTACTAAATCACATACTCTAGGGTGGGGATGGAGTTTAACAAGCCTGTGTTTATCAAGCCAGTATCCTGATGCTCATTAATGTCTGAGAACCAGTGGCTTGGAGATTTGTTACTCAAAGTGTAACCACAGAGCTTGTTATAAATGCAGATTTAGTCTGAATCAAAAGTGCTTGTTAACAGTATCCCCAGATGAATAGTGTGCACTGATCGTTTGAGAAGCATTGGTTTAGAATGTTCATGACAGACTTAGTGGTAGTACTTCCAAGCATAAAGTGTTTGCAGAGTGGACATTCTGAAAAACCTAGATGTGTTCCTATCTGAAGAGGTCCTGGTCCTGAACAGAACTGAGCCCTGGTTGAGTTGGTGCCTGAACCTCCAGCCTAGAGACCTTACCTAGAAAGACCTACACTCTCTCCCCATCTCTAGGATATAAACCAAACTCAGGTTTGGAACGTTGGAATGGCCTAAAGATTCCTGAGCAACAATGTCTTTCCAAATAGAGAGGGAAGGCTCCTTGCTGCTGGATTTAGCTATAGCCCTGAAGTTATAAGTGTGGTTTCTTATCAAGGATTCTCAACAATATCTTAGGTATTGGCTGAGACACTAGCAAGTCAGGGCAATGCCTCTTTTCCCATTTTCTGGGGCTTTCTTACAGTCTTTTATCAGTGATGTCAACACCTATTCTCATTGGGAAATGGAAAAGGAAGCTTTCATTTCCTGAGCTCCATTATATATAAGGCGTAATGCATTTTCTTTGTAGGCCTCATAACATTGTTCCTTATAACCATCCTATGCAGTAGGCATTACTTATTAACTGATTTAATTTATATAAGCTTTAAGTGCTTGTCCACATTCCTATCATTAGAGCAGGTTTTCTAGGCTCTCCCATCTTCTGATACTACTTTCAGGTCTATTCATTATTAGATAACTCAGAGTGCCTATAGCAGAATCCTGCCTAGAATGTAGGGAAGGATGAGATGTTTGAATTAAGACATTTTATTAGCCTTTTTATGAATATCTAAAGAGAAAAAATAATCCATAATCTTCCCAAAATGCATCTGATAAGCCTTCAGATCAGTGCATTCTGACAACTACATAGTGTTTTGCAAGGTAACTGTTAAGTCTTTAATTTAGGAGTGGAGGAAGTAGGGAAACAGCACAGCATAGGAAGAAAGCACTGAGTTTGGATTCAGGCTTTGAGCTATGTCCTAATTTCCCAGTTTATTAGAACAGTGACCTTGGTCAAGGTTAAGGTTAACATCCTTGAGCTGATGGCTGAAGGGTAAGAAAATAATACTCATACTTATGCTGCCTATGAGAGACTCACATCAGACCAAAGGATACATACAGACTGAAAGTAAAGGGGTGGAAAAAGATATTTCATGAAACTGGAAATGGAAAACTAAAAGAAGAAGAAGAAGCTGGGGTAGCAATATTTCTAACAGACAAAATAGACTTTAAAACAAAGGCTATAACAAGAAACAAGGACCCAATAATTCCACTTCTGAATATTCATCCTAAGAACCCCAAAACACTAATTTGAAAAGACATACGCATACACGTGTTCAAGCGGCGTTATTTACGCTGCCAAGATAAGGAAGCAATCTAAGTGTCCATCTATAGATGAATAGATATAGAAGTGGTACATATATATAATGGAACATTATTCAGCCATACAAACGAATGAAATTTAGCTATTGCAAAAACGTGGATGGAACTAGAGGATATTATGCTGAGTGAAATAAATAGGACAGAGAAAGAAAAAAATACCTTATGATTTCATTTATATGTGGAATCGAAAAAACAAAATAAACAAACAAAACAGAAACAAATTCATAGATACACAGAACATTTTGATGCTTGCTGGATGGGAGGGAGGTTGAGGGATGTGTGCAAAGAGGGAAGGGATTAAAAACTACAAAATGGCAGTTACAAAACAGTCACAGGGACGTAAAGTACAGCATAGGGAAATAGTCAATTGTAATAACTCTGTATGGTGTCAGATGGGTACTAAATTTATCAGGGTGATTACTTCCTAAGTTATATAAATATCTAATCACTGTGTTGTACACCTGAAACTAATATAATGTTGTATGTCAACTATAATTGGAAAATTAAAAAGTATATTTAAAAAAACCCTAAATCTACCATATTACCGAGCAACCCTACTTCTAGATAACTTCATTAGAAAAATGAAAACTAATGTTCACACAAAAGCCTGTACACCAATGTTTTTCTATGTTTTTAGTAGCTTTAGATGTAAAGACCAAATAGAGGAAACAACTTTAATGACTTTCAGTGGGTAAATTGATAAACTGTGTGGTATAACCAACAGTGAAATACTACCCAGAGGCAAAAATGAAGAAACTATTGATACATGAGACAAGGCTGAGTCTTAAAAGCATTATGCTTAATGAAATAACCCAATCTTTATTACACCCATGTTGTTCCATTTATATGACATTCTGGAATCGGAAAGAATGATATATTTTGATATATATTTCTAAGAATTAAAACAAGTGTGGTGGGACTGTAGAAATAAAGAAGAGAAAGTATGAGATAAGAAAAAAGTGTAAGTAAGTCTACATACAACTAAATAATAATAAATGATAATTTTTAAACTTTCACTCTATGTTAAGCACTTTCCATGGATTATCTCAGTTAATCCTTACCAAGGAACTTGCACACCTCTTATAACCAACAATAAAAATAATGATTATTTTATAGAAGAAAGTGAGACTAAGAGAATTGGAATAACTAACTTATCAAATTGAGACCTGGTAATGAAGGAAGCCAGGATTTTAACCTAAGAAGTCAGCCTTCAGAATTGCCTCTTTTAAACGCTATGCTATACTGTCACTCTTGTAGTTCTTGATGAGGGTCAGATTTTGAGCCTAAGGTAAATAGATTCCGTGAAAAGTCTCTATGCATGCCCATTGTTTTATCAGCTTTTCATTTTTTTAAGGATCACTTTAACTACAATTTAGAGTATAGACTGGTGGAGGGGGGCTTGATGAGCAGTATAGAGTGGGACATGGTTTTTACGGCTGTTATAAAATGCACTGTGCCCACCCCCACCCCATCCCCATTGTATATGTCGAAGCTTTAACCCCTAATACCTCAGAATGTGTCTGTATTTGAGGATAGTGCTTTTGAAGAGGTAATTAAGTTAAATTGATGCTATTAGATTAGGCCCTAAACTAATCTGACTGAGGTCCTTATAAGAAGTGGAAATGTGTACACAAAATGAAACATTAGAGATGTGTGTGCCCAGAGGGAAGACCAGGTGAGGTCACAGTGACAAGGCAGCCATCCAAGGAGAGAGGCCACAGGAAAAACCAAAGTGCTGACACCTTGATCTTGGACTTCTTGCCTCTGGAACTATGAGCAAATAAATTTCTGTTGTTTAAGCCACCAATCTGTGATATTTTCTTAGAGCCACCTAAGCAAATTAATGATATTAATAGCTGTAATGCGTACAAAACTAATACCACAAAAAGTGGGAAAGGGAATAAAGCTACACAGAAATAAAATTACTTTATATCACTTGAATTGAGCTAGAACAAATTTGAAGCTGAGTCTGATAAGATATACATGGTAAATACTAGAGGTCCAATAAAACAAACCTCCAAAACTATAGTGGAAACACCACTAAATTAAATTATGTTAAATTTTAATTTAATTAAAATTAAACTACATTAGAAAACATTCACTTAATGAAAAATACAGCAGTAAAAAAGGAATCGAGGAACCAAAATAACACGATCTTTTCTATAGCAAATCCTAAGGAAGCCACTGAAAACCTCCTAGAATTAAAAAGTAAGTTGAGCAAAGTTGCGGGATATAAGATTAATTCACAAAATCAGTTATCAGTTGTATTTCTATACAATTGCAATGTAAAATCGGAAAATAAAATTAAGAAAGCCATTACATTTACCAAAGCATCAAAATGAATAAAATATTCGGGATTAAATTTAACAAAAATGTGCAAAATTTACACTCTGAATGATACAAAACATTGTTGAAAGAAATTAAATAAATGGAAAACACTCATGTTCATGGATTGGAAGACTTACTATGTTAAGATGGCAATACTCCCTTAATTCATTTACAGACTCAACACAGTCTCTTATCAGAATCCCAGCTGACTTTGTAGAAATTTAAAAGCAGATTTTAAGATGCTTGTGAAATTGCAAGGGACCCAGAAGAGCCAAAACAATTCTGCAAAAGAGGAACAAAGTTGAAGGACTCACACTTTTTGATTTCAAAACTTTCTGCAAAGCAAAAATAATCTAAGACAGTATGGAACTGGCATGGAGATAGACATACAGATCAAAGGAATATAATTGTGTTCAGAAATGAACTCATAAATCTGCAGTCATCACTGATCTTCAACAAGGATGCTGAGATTATTAACAGGAAAAGACTCTTATTGTCTTTTCAATAGACAGTACTGGGACAATTGAATAACCACATGCAAAAGAATGAAATTAAACCTACTTTACATGATATACACAAATTAACTCAAAATAAATCAATAACTAAATGTGAGAGCTAAAACTATCAAACCCTTTGAAAAAAACAGAGATAAATATTTATGTTTTCTAATTTGGCAAAGGATTCTTACATACAACACCAAAAACATGAGTGTCAAAAGCGAGGTAAATTAGATTTCATCAATATTAAAAATGTTGTGCTTTAAAGGACATTATCAATAAGTGAAAAATCAAACCTGCAGAATAGGAAAATTATTTCAATCATATGCTAATAAGGACCTGTGTCTAGAATAGATAATTAACGTTTATAACTCACTAACAGAAAGACAAATAATGTAATTTTAAAATGTCGAAGCATCTGAATAGGGAGATATTTCTCCAAGGAAGGTATATGAATCACCAATTAGTACATAAAAAGATGCTCATTATCATTAGTCATCAGGGAAATGCAAATCATAACCACAATGAGATACCGCTTCAAAACCACTAGGATATCTAGAATGAACAGATCACAAAATACAGAGGATACCAAAAAAATGTATACACAGTTTAAGAAAGGGAAAAAAATATATTAAAATTAATGGTAACCACTTTGAGCACCTCTGTATGTTGGTGAGCATGTGGAGAATTTGGAACTTTCATATACTGCTCCTGGGAATATAAAATGGTACAGCCACTTTGGAAATAATCTGGGTACTAAACATTTAATCATTAAATGGAGTAACCACGTGACCCAGCAATTACAGTTCTAAGTATATACCGAAGATAAATGAAAACATATGTCCACACAGAAACATGTACTCCGTGTTCATAGAAGCATTGTTTATGACAGCCCAAAGTTGGAAATAACCCAAATGGCCATTAACTGAAGAATGGATAAACAAAATGTGTTACGTAAATACAATGGAATATTATTTGGCCTTAAAAAGGGAATCTAGTAATGATACATGTTATGACATGGATAAACTTTGAAAACATTACATTAAGTGAAAGGAGAAAGTCACAGGAGACCCCATATTACATGGTTGTATTGATACAATTGTCCAGAATAGGGGAATCTATAGAGATAGTAAATAGAGTAGTTGCTTTGGTCGGGGGTTGGGGTGGGGGTTATAGCTAACGTGTAAAGCGTTTCTCTTTGATGTGATGAAAATGTTCTCAAATTGAATGTGGTGATGGTTGCATATATTTTTCAATATACTATAAACCTTTGAATTGTATACTTTAAGTGAGAAAATTATATGGCATTTGAATTCTATCTCAATGAAGATATTTTTAAAAGGGAAGGAGAAGAAGGAGAAGGAGAAGGAGAAGGAGAAGGAGAAGGAGAAGGAGAAGGAGAAGGAGAAGGAGAAGGAGAAGGAGGTCTGACAAGGGACCATGGACATTCCAGGGCAGAGTACCAAGGAACCAGTCATATAGAAGATGGTGACCTTGTAAAGAAACTGAGATGCATTAAAAAGAACTGTAGCCCAAAACTCCCAAGTCTGGTTTTAAAACCTCAAGATGAAATTATAAAAGTCACCTTAAACACAGTATCCATAATGAAGGTCCTAAAGCAGCTGCAGAAACAATGTGAAAAGTGATGGGGTTTGGAGAAATGGGGCACATGATTCTATAACCCCTCCCAGGAAGTTATCCCATCCAACTGACATCTTCCCGTTGGGAGTGCAGGCAGTTCTGCTGATTGGGAGGATGAGGGATGAGGAAATAAATTTATAAAAGACCTAACTTGCTTTTCCCTGATTTTGAGACTAGTTCTGTCTATGAAAACCATCCTTACATGACAGTTGTTAAATCAAAAGGATCCAGTGATAGAATGTAATCCTCAACTTTCCCTTCCTTAATATGGGAACAGGTTAGCTGTGCAAACCAATTGGAGCAGGTAGGATAGATAGGTATGTTATGCATATTCTTTTCTGGGAAGGTCTCTCATCTCATCCTTCCATGGGTGACACTAAAGAAAAGGTAGCTATAAAATTCAATATTTCTTGGAGTTAAGAGATTCCTTAGAGTTCATTTTGTTTAATAATTTTCAAAATTTTATTTACACTGCAGCCCATTTTCAAATGAAATCTTACCTGGAACTTAAATACGTAAAACCAGTGATATTGTTTTAATTGATGCCAGGTTAAGAGTGCCTTTCTGCAATGGTAGAAATATGTACCCCAAACCTGGGTTTGACCAGATCATTGTCAAAAATGCTTTAATTCAGTCAATCGCTGTAAGGATATTAAAACCAAAATTCAAAAAGAAGTGATTTGTCTAGTCCCCCTAGCTATTAATTATCTTAGCTAGAATTTCAGGGGTCCTTCTTCCCATCATGTGATCTGGGATTGAAAGTAAATTGTGAAGCTGCAAATTCTCCCAGATACCTAGGACCAGAAAAAGTACAAACAGGAGGCAGAAAAAGCTGCTTTTTTTTTTTTTTTTTTTTTTTTTGTCTGTCAGCAGTGCCTACAACAGAAGATGGCTCTCCTGTGGGCATCTTGGAGGTGGATACACTTACAGCATTCAAAATAGAAACAAAGATGGTAGAGACATGGCAGATTGGGCAACATATAAAATGAAATTCTTTGGAGCAGCAGCTCTCAATCCTGACTGTACATCGTTATAGACTGTGGAGTGCTTTTGTTGTTGTTGTTGTTGTTGTTGTTGTTAAATTACAGATGCTAAGACTTTTGTTTTGGGAGGTCAGTAAACTTTGTCTAAATCTTATGAAAGTGTTAAAACTTTACCTAGGGGTAAAAGTGCACACATGTTCACAAGCACAATATTTTGCACATCTTTGGGGTATATCCTGCAGTCCTCCAGATATACAAGTAGAACACCCATAGGCTTCACTTTAAATTCCCTAAATCTGGAGTAAGGGACTCCATTTTTCAATAGTGTTTTCTATTAATGTAACTTAAAGCATGATTCAATTGCAAAAGTACAGATATACAAATCATTTTAATGGCCATATATTTTGAGATAATGACCTCAATAATAGGCATTCCCTACTTGTCTAGGGATTCCTTGTAATTTAGAATCAGACACCTTAGTATAAGCTCTGGAGCACAGTCTCCAGTTATTAACTGATGGAAGCAAAGACTGTGTGGAAGCCAGGCTTGACCAAACATTATAGAAACAGAAAAACTGGTTATATCTTCAATCTCCCTAATCTCTGCAGATGCTTCCAATTCTGGCCACAAGGAGGGCACATCTCCACCTCAGACAAAGAGTGTGGGCTTCTGAGTCAGATTCCTAACATCCAAGATGAGTCCTGCCATGTACTAGCTCTGGAACATTGAACAACTTGCCTCTTATTTTGTGAGACAGTGAAACAAAGTCCTTTTTAACAGGATGGTTGCAGAGATTAAATAAAATTATGGTACCTGTCATTTGGTATGAGAAATTATATGTATAAATAGAAAATGTACGTAACAGTGGACATGATATGACAAGTGGACAAAGTCTAAGGCAGTAGAAGTCTGACCCACACCGTCTTCAGCACCCAGTCCAGGAAGCCAAATCACAGCTTCCGTTAACAATCAGCCCAGTAGAGCAGGGCTTTCAGCTTCCCTAATTTTTGCCTCTGCTTCCAACTCAGGACCAACCAAAGAAAGCCAAGTATGCTTTCCAAAGCAATGACACAGGATGAACCCGCTTCTAGTTAGGCATCTCCAGCTTCCACACCAAAAGTTTCCAGTCAAGGCAAACCTGAAGCCTGCTCTTTTCCCCACCATAAAGCTTTTCCACTCCTCTGTCTGCTTCTGAGTGTTTACCAAATACCAATGATGATGGCTAACTCCTTTGCTTTAACAAGCTCTGAACAAGTAAGCCGTTACTCCTTCTCACTTGGGTGATCTTTATTTCCATAATTAGGTATTTAATAAATATTACTTTTTGCCTCTGTGCTACCATTTCTCCTCCACCCGTGGATACTAAAATGTCCTTATATTGACCATCTCTTTTACTGTTAGGAATCAGTCACAAATACTTCTTCTGAAGGTCAAACAAAGTCTCTCTTTTAATCATAAAGATATATCTCTAATATATTTCTAATTTTTCAGAACAGATGTTTCCCAGGATACTGTTAGTTAAAGAATCTCCTGCAAACCTCGGTCTTCATGGTTGGAAGGACTGAAGAGACAGGGATTGAGGTTAGGGAGGGAGGTGCTTGCCTGAGGAGAGACCAAGTTGCACGTATGTTTTGTAAACTGAGACTTCCTTTTATCATTATTCTTTTCCTTTTTCTTTTTATAACTTGTCACTGACCAGAATAAAAAGAAAGGGGCTTCCAAATAGAGAAGCTGAATTCACTTTATTCTTCCAAAAAGTAGAAAAAATAATCTTCCATAAAACAACTGTGAAAAAAATAAAAACAGTCTTAGTTCAGACTACTGTGAATCTTCTGTTCAGGGGTCTTTCTTCCTTTTTAACTACAATAATAACACCTTGTGGAACTGAGCTTTCTGGCTTCCGTCTTCTCAGTGTGGCCTGGGTGTTATTTACAGAAGGGTTCTGCAGATATTACAAACATTGGCAAAATTTCTTTGGAGTCCACTGGGCAAAGGAGATAGATGTGCATATATCCTTTACTCCAGAGCTGAGCAGGGCTGGGAAGATGGAAGACTATTCACAGGGGCCCATATTATCTTGAAAACAGCTTGTTGGAGTTCATGATTAAGGTAATAAGATGTGCACCATATGCTGGCTTGGGCATGCTAACCCCCTGGTCCCCTGAGTGTTGTAAGAGGATGATGGCACTGACCACTCAGATGGAGATGGCTTCCCAAGCTGCAGACTGCTTGTTTGCATTCCTGTAGGTCACTGAGGCCGAGGCTGTGCGGTTACCCATGCTGCCTGACCTCACATTTTGCTGTAATTTGAAAAGCAAATGATTCATTTGTTGGGTTAAACAGCACCAAGGCTTAGTGAATCAATTCTGCACTTATTAGAATACAAATTAGACAATGAGAACCCTTCATGTCAGGATATGCAGTAAACTCTGAAAGCCACTTTCTGTGCTGGGTAACAATAGAATCAAGCCTCTTGACATAAAACAAACGGAGTAGGAATGGACAAAGCTGGTTTTAGATGGCCTAGTTGTCTATAACCTGGCATACTTTGTATACCTGCACGCCGCCCAGCATGTGACAACTGGCCACAAAGATTCTGCCTTCTCTAGTGAGATCAGCCTACCTTAAAGCACTGCCTGTCCCAGGGACATATTGGCCTCTCTGATGGAAGAGAAGGTCAGATAGAAGTGGAATCTAACTTAATACAGAACTCTAGTTTTTCTCATCTAGTTCTGTGTTGTGGGCTGTTTCTAAGAGAAAAGAGTACCTTCCGAACCATTTTCAATTTGGGTTTGGTCAAAACGATTACAATGGAGGCAGCAGACTACAGCAGTGTTATGGACTGAGTGTTTGTGTTCCCCCAAAATTCAGATGTGGAAGGGAAGCCCTATCCCCCAAAGTGATGGCTTTTGGAGGTGGGGCCTTTGGGAATTAATAAGGTTTAAATGAGGTCAGGAGAGTGGGGCCCATGCTGGGATCAGTGTCCTTATAAGAGGAAGAGAGACCAGAACGCTCTCTCTCCTCCCCACACCTCCATGTGAAGACAGAGAGAGGGCAGCCCTCTGCAAGCCAGGAAGAGGGTTCGCACAAGGGACCAAATCTGCTGACACCCTGATCTTGGACTTCCTGCCTCTAGAAGTGTGAGAGATAAATGTCTGTTTTTAAAGCCACCTAGTCTATGGTATTTTGTTATAATACAAGCAGTCATTTTTAAAGTTGCTTATTCTAATTTTATTCATTGTATTTTTTAACTATTTCTGTCTTTTATTCAAAGATCATATGCATTTTTTGCATGTTCACTTTATGCCAGTCATGGTGCCAGATGGGTGCTTATAGGGCATAGAAATAACTAAAATTCTGGTGGCAGAGGCAGGCACATTACCTAGAACAACTACTCCACGCACTGAAGGTTCTAACAGAGAGGTATGAAGAATGCAGCAGGATCACAAAGGAGGTAGTGTTACATTGTCTATAAACAAAGTAATATATGTGTATGTAAACCAATTTAATCTATACCCTAGGAGGTAACATCCAAATTTTGTCTAATGTGGAACTCAGGTCTTAGGTGTGGTGAGTTACTTTTACCCAGAGTGTTGTACTTTAGAGGTGTACATTTCAAATATTAGTATCAGGATATGCTCAAGTGGGATTACCAGTTACAGAACTTATGCTACAGATAATTTGTATTAGTCAAAATTTATGGTGTTTAATGTATGAGCTTGGCTATTTGGCTAGAATAATGTGTGCATTTACATTCATTCTTGCATAATTAGTGAATAAGAATTCAGTGAACCATAGGCACCTCAACCACTTACACCAGTCTTAGAACTAGAATTGTATTTGGTTATGTGTCCCCCTAATTAACGGAATATTCTGCTTATGTTATGATTTGATTATGTTATCAAATTATCTGTTGCATATTCCCTGGCGTGAGCCTCTTATATAAGCCTCTTGTACAGTAGCTTTGTGGGAAGCCTCTGTGCTTGACGGAGAATTGGGACTTCAATGAGCTTAAATAATTAGTTATATCGTTATATGCCTACTTAGATAATAAATGTCCTTTTGGGCGGCAGTATTTGGTCTGAAATTGTCTTTCATTTTATGCCACTCAGTTGAGCTTATGAGAACAGACATATAATTTCTACCCACCTCTAACTTGGGGCAAGATGCCAATATTCACCAAAGATTGGAACTATAAATGACCAACTCAGTTTAGATCAGTTTTTAATAGCTTCACAGAGGAACTGATGCCTGTTGCTGTACTCAAAGTTTTACATAGATATGAAAATAAATCAATGACTTCCCCAAACCTGCTAAACAGTGCTGTGCAAAGAACACCTGCTTGCAAACAAAGTGCCTGTCATTGGTGTTCCACTTCCCTTACTACTTCACCTTTGACCTCAGAAAGATTCAGAAATCTCCAAGGCTGTTTCCACTTCTGCAAAGCAAAAAATGTCTCGCTTGGATGATGTATCAAGTTCTTCTGTACTTCTAAAGTGGTATATACTGAAACACAACTGAGTTAATGAAATATATCTTTAAAGAAAAGAGAAACCCATGATGGGGGTAAGAAAAGAGTCAAGGTCAAAAAGGAGACTTTTCTGCATCATTCGTATCTTTGGTGAGCAGTCATTTATTGAGGGCCAGCTGTCTTACACAATTATTTAAGCACAGTCTAATGAAGAAGACAGGAAATGGGGCTGAATATTATGGCAACACAATCCCTTTTCACCTTCATTTTTCTCATGTGAGGTGTGAACATTTTTTTCCAAGAGGAAAAGGGCAGTGTCAGTTTCAAGATAAATTGTATGGGAAAAGACACAGAATTTGAAAATGTTTGAAGAATTCAAGTAGTTTGGATAACTAAGTGAGGGATGAGAATAGCAGGAAATAAGATAAAGACCAGATCAGGAAGCAGAAAAGAGAAGAAAACAGGTATTTCATGAGTACCCTGGTTTACCATGCAATAATTTAGGCATATTGGTAGATTATTTAAGTTTCAGAACAACCCCGAAAGTAAGATATCGTTATTCCCATTTTACAAATGAGAACACCAGCTTTGTGGATTATACTAAAAAAGTTGACATATTACAGTAGTCTCTCCTTATCTGTGGTTTTGGTTTCTGTGGTTTCAGTTACCGTGATCAACCACCATCCAAAATATTAAATGGAAAATTCCAACATGCAAGAAAATGAAGCTGGACCACCTCCTTACACCATATACAAAAACAAATTCAAAATGGCTTAAAGACTTAAATGTAAGATCTGAAACCATAAAATATCTAGAAGAAAATATAGGAAGAAACTTCATGGACATTACCCGGAGTAAGATTTTCACTGATATATCCCCTCGCGCGAGCGAAGTAAGAGAAAAAATAAACATGTGGGATTACATCAAACTAAAAAGTTTTTTCACAGCAAAGGAAACCATCAATAAAACAAAAAGGGATCCTACTCTATGGGAAAAGATATTTGCCAATGATATATCTGATAAGGGATTAATATCACAAATCTATAAAAAACTTACTCAACTCAACTCCAAAAAAACAAACAACCCAATTAAAAAATGGGCAGAGGACTTGGGGAGACATTTCTCTAAAAAGGACATACAGAAGGCAAGAAGACATATGAAGAAATGCTCAACCTCACTAACCATCAGAGAAATGCAAATAAAAACCACAATGAGATACCACCTCACTCCAGTCAAAATGGCTATTATCAATAAATCAACAAACAACAAATGCTGGCGCGGATGTGGAGAAAAGGGAACGCTAGTGCACTGTTGGTGGGACTGCAGATTAGTGCAGCCACTATGGAAAACAGTATGGAGGTATCTCAGGAATCTGAAAATGGAACTACCCTATGATCCAGTAATTCCACTCCTAGGCATCTACCCGGAGAAATCCAAAACTCCAATTCAAAAATCTGTATGCACTCCTATGTTTATTGCAGCACTTTACACAATAGCCAAGATATGGAAACAACCAAAATGCCCATCGGTAGATGACTGGATTAAGAAGCTGTGGTACATTTATACAATGGAGTATTACGCAGCCATAAAGAAGAAAGAAATCTTATCATTTGCAGCAACATGGATGGATCTAGAGAACATTATGTTAAGTGAAATAAGTCAGAAAGAGAAAGACAAGTACCATATGATCTCGCTTATATATGGAATCTAAAGAAAAGACTATGTGAATGAACTAATCAGAGTCAGTTTTGGGGACGCAGAGAAAAAACCGAGAGTGGTTAGATGGGTGTGTGGGAGGGGGTTGGGGATAAGGGGAAAGGTGAAGGGATTTGGAAGCAGCTGGTAACCACAAGATGGCCTCAGGGTTTTTTTTTGAAAATTAATTTGGGGAAGGTATTCTATAATGTTGTAAAGATTTTGTTGGGTATCCGATGGACATGCGTCCTATTTGGGAGACCACCTCAGGGATACTGTGGATACCTGATCGTGGCATTGTACATCAGAAGCTAAACATTAATGAATGCCAACTATAATTTTATATATATAATGTGATGATTCAGTGTGAGGTCGGAGGGATAGTGGATGGGGGGAGGGGGGGTTCACAGTATGAGGGATATAAATGATGAACGTCTAAGTATTACCTTGTTTTGTACACCTGAAACTAATAAATAAATTAATTAATTAAAAAAAATAAATAAATAAAACTCTTTCTGGTATCATAAAAAAAAAAAAAAGAAAATTCCAGAAATAAATAATTCATAAGTTTTAAACTGTGCACCACTCTGAGTAGCATGGTGAAATCTCGAATCACCCTGCTTTTTCCTTCTCAGGACCTGAATCATCCCTTTATCCAGAGTTTCCACACTGTATTCACTCCCCGCAGATGAGTCACTTAGTAGCCATCTTGGTTATCTGTTATGGCGGGAAGGCAGGGACCACATTCACATAACTTTTATTATAGTATATTATAATAATTGTTCTATTTTATTAGTTGTTATTATTAATCTCTTATGATGACTAATTTATGTTAAATTTCATCATAGGTATGAATGTATAGAAAAAGCGTAGTACATATAGCGTTTGGTACTATCCACAGTTTCAGGCATCCACTGGGGATATTGGAACGTATTCCCTCATGGATAAAGGGGGACTACTGAATTCTTCAGGTGATAGGGAGCCTGTGAGAGACTTAAAACAGAGGAATAGCACAAATATGCAGTCACCACGAAAGCTGGCTTCCCTGGAGCTCTTCAGAGAAATGAGACCACAGAGCTAACTTGCAGGCCTTTTCAAACAATATGTCGGGAGACACACGGCTGGAAGTAGCAGCATCTGTCAGCAGAAAGACTAGGCTTGGCTTGCTCCAGCTGGGGAAGGCTCTCTTGGGGAGACCTGTCATCCAGGGGCTGCGGGCTGTTCTGCCCACATACTTTTCCCTGCCAGACACAGTTCCCACAGGATGACTGCAGTAAGCCTGTAATTGTGGGGAGAAAAGTTAGTCTGAGCTAAATCACTACTGTGGAACAGAAACGACCTTGACTGAGAACAGCTGTTCCTAAAAAGTAGACTCAGAGCTTTCAAAATAGTTTTTAAACATAACCTGGAGTAAACAGCAGGGATGGGGTGCAAAAAGAGTTATGGCCAACCTAAGGGAAAATGGAAGTGTGAACAAAACCCAGAATTTCAGAGTGGAGAGTGGAGACCGAAGGGAGATACTGAAGTATGGAAGGACAGAGTATCTGGTCTCTGCAAATGTGGTAGGTGGAATTTCTTGGTATGTGACTGACTCGCTGGAAGATGCGAGGAAGAGGAAATGATCATGGAATTGCCTTGTTATGCCTGCCCGCAACCATTGTCCATTGCTGGAAACTGCAGCTGCTCTTGCAGATAAATGAGTTGGTTCTAGTTGAAGAATGTGAAGCTATGAAAGGACATGAGAATGAGGTCTAAAAGGCCTTAAAATTGGTCCAACACTAAAGAGTTCATCTTTCTTTACAACTGAGAAAACTGAGGCTCAGAAAAGTGAATTGGTTTAGGTCAGATAAGTTAATTGATTTATTCATTGTGACCCCAACAGTTATGAGATAAAGATGAGTCAGTGACTCTTAAATCTAGCTTGATTACTTGTAGTTAAAATCACCCTTCATTGTCTCTGGAAATATTATAATAATGACAGACTCATAAGAAAGAAATGTCAAAGAAAGAAAAGAAATGGTTATCAGAAAGGAGCAGCTACACTTCAGGCTACCATTAGATAGGGATAGGACCAGGGGTTGAGGGGAGTTTGGTGGGAGGGATGGAGAGATTCCAGTTCTCAGGGGGTTCAGGTCTTGGCAGGATATTAGCCCAGCTCTGAATCTCTGCTTTGTTCCTAAATCTGGACTGAGGTGTTCTATCATAATATACATATGACTAAATAATATACAATAGCTTCTACTGAGGAACCTGCACATTCTTTTTGATATCTTCATATTGAAAATCCATAACTTTGATAAATGAGACTATCATGATGTGAGACTATATGACAGGGTGAATGCTGCTCTTTGTTTTCAAAGTATACAGAAGATTGCTAATGGAAAAAAAATTCTTCCCTTTATTTTTGTAAACCATTTCTTCCTGCTATTGTTTGTCTGTCCTGGAAACTATAAGATGATTTCTGATTTACACCCAAAACACACGTTGTGTTTTCATAAGTTGACAACTTTAATATTGAATGACCACAAACACCCTGGCTACATCTAGCATGACTAGGTCCAGTGGTTCAACTGGTTAGAGTCTAAGGTTCAACTCCAAACAACTGATTTTATAATCAATAAGAGCTTCAGGAAGATAAAAGTTAAAAAGCTCAAATGACTGTATCGATGTTGGAAATAGAGACAGCAGTTTTGCTAGTATTTATTGAATATCTTCCATTCTCTAGTGAGAACACTGATGAAAGAGGTGTGATCTTTGCCTTGTAGGCAGAGGAGCACTGCCATTCTTGAGCACGTGACACAGATGAGACATTTTTCTTATACATGTACATTACTTGGTTTCATTACTTCCATTAAGTTATTAACATTTAAAGCAACCCTAGGAGGTATTTTTTCCCTTTTTTTCTTTTTTTATTAAATTTATTGGGGTGACGATTGTTAGTAAATTTACATAGATTTCAGGTGTACAATTCTGTATTACATCGTCTATAAATCCCATTGTGTGTTCACCACCCAGAGTCAGTTCTCCTTCCATCACCATATATTTGATCCCCTTTACCCTCATCACCCACCCCCCACCCCCTTACCCTCTGGTAACCACTAAACTATTGTCTGTGTCTATGAGTTTTTCTTTCTCATTTGTTTGTCTTGTTCTTTTTGGTTTATATACCACATATCAGTGAAATCATAGGGTTCTCTGCTTTGTCTGTCTGACTTATTTCACTTAGCATTATACTCTCAAGATCCATCCATGTTGTCACAAAAGGAGGTATTTTTACATTGTAAAAGTGAGGAAACAGGAATTCAAGGTTAATACACTTGAGCAAAGTCACATAGTTTGTGTCAGAGCTAGAATTAAACCCAAGTCTGTTGGATCCCAAATCAATAGTGTTTCTACCACATCATTTTAGAGAAGTACATAACATCTGCCAAAGCTCAAGCAAGAACAGGAGTAGATGCCAGGCCTAGATGCTGGACACATCTGTCACCTATTGGCAGATCCACTAGACACAATATGCTAATGGCCCTGCCAAGGAGCCTATGAATTCCCTTTGATATCTTCATATCTGAAATCTATAACTTTCATGAATGAGACGATCCCAATGATAGGGCTGAAAGGCTAAATTTTTCTCATCTATAATTAAACCAAGCAGCTGAGAATAATATACTGAAGATGTTTTGCTCCCGAGTTTACCCCATCCAGATTTGGAAGCCCAATAGGAGCTTGATTATTTTTTGAGTTGAAGAGACCTACAATGAGCCCCTTGGCATGGTTTTCTCTGGTTACCCCTGATGTGAAATGTTGTTCATATTTAGAGTACATAGGATGGTATGCCCTGGATCCAATTTATCACCTGCTGTAACTCCGGAGTCTGAATATCACAGTCTTTTGGCCAAAGTAGGCCATTTCTATTTGATCCCCTTTACCCTCATCACCCACATGTCTTTTGAGGATGCCCCAAAGAATGCACACACCATTGACATCGCCCTTCAAATGTAAGACTGTCTCACTTCTAATCGGTTTGACTTTTCTGACTAAATTTTCCTGTAGGACTTTCCTTGGTTCCCACCTACTACAGTCAATGATTTTCCACAAGTCCCTCCCCTACTGCTTAAACACAGGGAACACTTGGCTCAATTTGCAGCTGGGCATTGTGGTGACACAACATCCCCTTCAGGTGAATTCATGAGAAATAAGAATGGGCTTCTCCCTCTTTGTAACAAATGTGCTGATCATAGTAAGTCTTGGACTAACATAGTCTTGAAAAATGGACCATGATATCAACACAATCTACTTGGAGAGGAAAAGAAGGGAGTGGTTCTTTCATCTTTTCTCTACCATAGTACACACGGGTATGGTATAATTTGGATCACCTTACTCAACAGACATGGGTTAAAAAGTTACATCTAACACTAATTTCTGAATTTCCAGACATTTTCCCTTTCAAGATCTCAGTTTCTCATCTCAAAATGAGGAGACTGGACAAAAGCAGGGACAGAAGCCAGTCGTGTGTTCCAAACCTAATGCAGGCATTAGTCAGTCACCTTTCCTCCTGAGTGCAGAGGTACAATCTGTCATGGCTTAGCACTCCACCTGTGACTGCTGTTTAATGAGATTTTCCATTTGATATAAAGTCCATGTGTCATCTTTGAATAGCAGATCTCAAATATAGCTCTAACATTTTATGACTCTTTTTCTGGTCCAGGGAAAACTATAAAAGAGACAATTGTCTAATCAATTTGTTATATTTTGTAGCACTTTTCCATTTTCTGTGCTCTTTGAACTCCACTATCTCACTTATTCTTCACAACATACAGGAAAGCAATCAGTTTTGTTTTCATACCTATCAACTAGCTACTGCTGCATAACTAGTCCACCTAGAATTAAGTGACTTGAAACAATAAACATTTAGTGTTGTCACTGGTGTGTTGGTCTGCCGCATAGTTCTGGTCTCAGTAGGAATCCAGTGTGTATGGTTGGCTAGGAATTGACTGGGGGCAATCTTGTCTAGGAGGGCTACTATTTGTAAAACTGAGAAAAGAGGCTGTCCTTTAAATGACCTTTCACTGACCAAAAGACTAATCTGGGCTTGTTCAGATGGCAGCAACAGGGTTTTGAGAAAAGGACATGAACAATGGCTTTGGAAGCCTGAGCTCAGAAGTGGCAGTGTCATTTCTACTTCATTTTATTGACCAAAGCAAATAAAGCCAACCCAGATTCAAGGAATGGGAAAATAGATTTCTTAAGTGTTCTGCCAAGGTAATCCCCTTCCAAACAAGGTATAAACCATTTTCATCAATGCAGAAAGTTTTCCTGTGTCTTTTTCTTGTTCTCTTTTCCTACCACCCTTCATTTCTTCAGGAGACCAACCAGGCTCTGACTTAACACTGAATCATTTTAGTATGTTTTTGGATAAACAGAATTATAAATCAATGTCTACCTCTTTTTCTTTTGCCTAACAATGTTTTTTCGGAGTAAGCTATTCTGTTGTGTGTGTACAATTTTTTTTTGGCTGTTTATTGTGTTCTTTTTTATTTTCTCTTTGGATTCTAGCTTTTGTTGTACGTTTCATTCATCTTCCTGTGTCTCAGTGCTGATCTCAGCATTGTGTAAGTAGTAATTAGTCTACATATAAATGGAATGAGACAGCATATTCATTGTAGAACATTTAAAATATATGACAAATCATAACAATGATAATTACTGGTAATCCTATAGCAGTATTACCACAGTGAGTTTACTGTTTCTATCTTTAAAAAAAAAATCTCTATTATTTATTTATAGACACACAATCAGAATCATGCATTTACAGATTTATGAACTGTTCTTATTTACTCGATCTTACACTGTAGTTTCCAAACCACTAAATACTCCTTCTTTCAGCATCCTTCATATTTTCTTCTTTTCCTACACTGATAAATACATATTATTTGTTTGTATTTTTCCTTCCTTTCTCTCTCTCTTTTCTTCCTTTTTATTTCTTCCTTTCCTTGTTCTTTCTTGTTTATCTTCCTTTTTTACTTTTTATCTTTGACATTCTCTCTTATTTGATAATATTTATGTAAGTTTATTATTGTTTTTTTCTGTGTACACCTTTGTTCCCCACAGGTTTGTTATTTTATTATTGTAAAATGTCTGTAATATCACTTATCTTTGCCTCCAAACTTATTTATTAAAATATATTATTATTCAACTTATATTAGTTTTGTTGCACTTGGTGTTTATTACTTTAAGGCAAGATAATTCAATTTGCATATTTTCCATGTTTTAAAATTTATTGATTATATATAAATGTATTATAAACATTTAAGAGAATGTGTACATTCTATATCTAGGCACAAAATCTATTTATGCCTCTTCAGTCTGACTTATTAATTAAGAGACAAAGTGGTTAAGAGCTAAAGTTCTGGAATCAGGTTGCCTGCGTTCGATATTTAGCTCACCTAATCTCAAACTGTGTAATATTAGTCCATCTGCTGAATCTTGCTTATATTAATTCCCACATGTGTAAATTAGGTTATAATAGTAACTGAGGGCTGTTATGAGCAGTAAATGAGTTGAAAATATAATAATACATGTAATGGATTTAGCAGTGCCTGACACATAGTAAATAGTACTATGGCTGTTAGTTTTCATTATATTATCTTATTTAAGTCATCTATATCTATTAATTATTTTCTGTTTTTTGTGTTAAAGATTGAGATATATTCAAGTCTTTCATCGTAGCTGTAATTTTATAAACTCTACTTTGTATTTCTACATTTTTGTTTTAAATATTTTATTGTTAAATTATTTGAAATATAAATGCTCATAATTGAGTACATATATGTGTGTATATATATATGTGTGTATATATATATACATATTCATTCATTTATCATTCATGTAAAATGTGCTCATTTTCCCATTTAATGCTTTTGAAGTCTACAATACTGATATTTCCAAGGCTATTTTCTTTTCATATGAAATTGCCTCATAGATAATTGTCCATCTTTTTAGGTGTACCTTTTCTGTTTCATTCTGTTCATAATATAATTATTTTAGGTTCTTTTACCAATACAAGAGAAATTTAATTCTCTTACAATAACTGTGATAAATGGTATTCTTTTTATTGCACTTTTGCCCTCTTATTTTATATTTTCTACATTTAGGCTTTATTACTTTTCTTTCCTAGATTGGCCTTTATCAAACAAGTGTTTTATGCTTCTTTCCTTCACTGACTAGAATCTTACACATACTAATTATATGAAGTATGGTTACCTTTATAGTGTAAACATGTTTGAAATTTTATTTTCCTATTATTGTAAGAAAGAAAAATATTATTTATAATGATATGTAATGTACATTACCACATAGTAGGAGAGCATGTTATTTTCTTCACTTGTCTCCAATTTTTAATAAGGTGTGATTTTAAACCTCAGTTATAATTGTCAATAATAAATAACTGT
Source organism: Rhinolophus hipposideros (assembly GCF_964194185.1). Lineage (NCBI taxonomy): Eukaryota > Metazoa > Chordata > Mammalia > Chiroptera > Rhinolophidae > Rhinolophus > Rhinolophus hipposideros. Next base: position 58,991,367 of record NC_138061.1, on the reverse strand, counting down.
TATATTGTACATTTTATCAACTATAACCACCATATTAATAATTGGATATTATGAGTATAGATTTTTTAAATTTTATGATTCTCAACCGTTTCTTTTATACTATGACTTCTTTCATATTTTATACTAAAATATTCCATGAGTATTTTAAGTAACCAGTCACTACAAAACATCTAGAAATAATATTTTCAGGCAGTGTTTGTGGATGTGATAGATTCCTGATTATTAAATTCCAGACAATTTTTTTTTAATCTTAAACTTGAATGATAAAGCTCAAAAGAACATCTGGTTCAACCCACATTTTTAGGCAGTAATTAACATCTCTTAGATTTATTAGTCTTCTCATCACCTCTAAGAATAAAAATTTCATGATGTTTAAAATGTTATATCACTTATTTCTAATTTAATTTGTCTTCAGGCTGTCAGTGGCTTTTATTTGTGTTAAACAGATTCCACTTGTTATTTCTACTTTCAGTCTTGCCCCTTCTAATCTATCTCACCACCACTCTCACTCTACCGAACACTGATTCTGTAATAAGTTGTTCCCTACACATGCAGTAATGGATATGGTGATGTTATGAAAAGAACATGGATTGTGAGTCACGCAGACCTGGTATCAGTAGCCAGCTTGGCTGTCATTAAGTTTTGAGCATTATAAAAGAGTGTATGTCAATTCTTAATATACACCGGGGATACAAACAGTTTAGTGAGCATTGGACATAAATGTAATTTGAGGCATATAGAAATAATGAAAGATTTGTCAGCAAGGAGCTTGAATATTAAGTTTTGTAACGAGGCAGGCATTGAAGAGATTTAATAGGCCACTGGGGTGTTCATTTTAGTCCATTAGAGGATTTTCACATATTGTTGCATGGGGATAACTTTGGGTGGAAAAAGACCAGTTAGCAAACTACCTACCGCTATTTTGAAGGTGAGAGATGATGAGAGACTGAACTGAAGCAATGACAGAGGGATGAAAAAGTGTGGATTCAATTGATACTTACGTGATAAAACTGAGAGAAATGGGATTGAATTTATTTTTCAATAAACTGTTTATATATGTATATATACATATATAAAAACATGTGTATAGCTTCATATATTTTCATAAAGTGATGTAACTAACACTGGCCAAGAATTAAAAGATTCCCGACCCCAGGAGCATTTTCATGCCCCCTTCCAGTCATTATCCATAAACTCAACTTCTGAAATCATACGTTAGAGTTATCTGTTTTTGTGCTTCTATAAAATGATCAAACAATGTGTACTCTTTTTTGGGTTTGACTTCTTTGGCTCAAAATGATGTTTGACAGATTCAAGCATTTTGTTATGCATTGTTATTGACAGTTTCTGCTCATAATTTCTCCTTTGTATAAATATCCCACATACATTTATCTGTTCTACTGTTGATAGACATTTTCGGTGGTTTTTAGTTTGGGGCTCCTAAATAATGCTGGTATGAATATTCTTATACATATTTCCCCCCAAGTTGATCTTTAGATTCAATGCAACCCCTGCATCATCAATAATAGTATTGTTATATTATGCTTAGAATTACATTGAATTTATAGGTCAATTTTGGGGAGATTATATAGTATTATTTACAGTAGTGGGTCTTCTAAACCATCTACGTGGTACATGTTGGTGGAGAATTTTGACAAGTTGTTACTCAAATTAACATTATAATACAAAGGGGGAAATTATTCAAAAAATCTTAAAGAGGAACTAGTTTAGAGGAATTACACAATAGATATTAAGATATAAAATTCTAGGAATTAATACAGTGTAGTATTGAAACAAGGATAGGCACATTACTCAATGGAAGAGAATAGACAGTTCAGAAATATACCTACTCATATACAGTATTATTTACAGTATTGGGACTTCTAAAGCATGTACAAATTTTATTTCTCTACCTCTTTATTTAATAATTCTCAATATGTCTTGTATTTTTTTTCTGTACAGAGCTAAAGAGAAAGTATAAGCATATGTAAACAAATCTTCCAGATCTTGATCTTGAATGACAAGGTCCACGATACTATCATAATGTGTGTGTGTGTGTGTGTGTGTGTGTAGCAGTAAGAATAAGGAAAAGCATTAAAATTATATTTAGATGCCTTTGGGGCATATAATTCAGGAAGTCTAGGAAGAAGTTGGAGATATCTCGAAACTCTAGAACCTAGGAAAATGTTTATTCATGTATTCATTCAGCACATATTTAGTGAATATCTGTTATATTCCAGTAACTTTAATTTTCAGGCACTGGAAATAAAATGGTGAACAAAACATCTGCAAAAAGCAAAGATCTCTGTTTTCATGTTAGAGAATCAGGTATTAACAAAAGAGTCACACAAATTAACACAAATTCCCAGGACATAATTGAGAGAAATGATATGATTATGGAGCTCAAGAAAGGCCTATCTAAGGAAGTGTTCAAATACTTATAGGAAGAGGAAAACTGGGTGTGACATCTGCAGAATAAAATGGTCAGCATAAAATTCTAGAGGAAGAAGGAACATGCTAAGAGATGTGACCCTGAGGATATTGAACATATGCTAAGTGCTTATCTCAGGATCAGTGGGAGAAACTGAAAGGTTTATGCACTATGGCTCTCAGAAGGCACAGAATATAGAACATTTCCAACAGTGCTAAGAGTTCTGTTGGACAATTCTGGTATAGAGGTTTCATTTATCAGTCAAGTGTATATAAGTGGAAATTGAAATCTTTGCATTGATGAGCTTGCTAGGAGAAAGCCTCACCTTGAGAAACTCCAATATTTAATGGCTATGAGGAATAGAATAATCCTAAAAATGACTCAAAGAAGGAGAAGCTTGAAGGGTAGGAAAATATTCGGTTAAATGATGTCCAAAGGAATACGAAAAGGAGTGGTTCATAGTACAAAATTCCCCAGACAGATCAAGTAAATGAAGATGCCTGCTAGATTTAGCAATAGGTAACATTATTAGCAGCTGTTTTAATGGAATGGTAGAGGGTGACATTCAGAAAAAATGAATACATCATGTATAGATAACTAGTTGATAAATGTGGATGCAAAACAGAGAAATTCCAGTGACTAGAGGGTATTGTAGAATACCCATATTTTTGTGGGTTTTTTTAAGGTAGTACCCCAGACAAAGTAGAGAATAGGAATGTAGGATAAACAGGACCAGTTTTAAGGGGTTGTTACAGCAGCACAATAGGTGGAAAAGTGTAAGGTAGATGACAGGATTCAAGAAAGGACAATTCCAGATAGAGACAGCTGAAAAGGTGAGATTATTTTAGACCTGGGAAGACTAAAAGACATAGGAAATTTGGGGTGCTGGAGGGGTTGATGCAGTTATGAGCACATATTTGTGCATGAAGGAGAAAAAATGGGTAGTCTGGAAGGGCGAGGCAAATTGTGAAATATTAGAGTTTGAAATTCAAAAGTGCAGCCCATCCAGGTGTTGACATAACTAGTGAATTTCTAAGGAATGAATATAAAGTCACTAGATTTGGGGAGGTCAAAGGCTTGTAAAATTGGGTTGGAGGGTAAATCACATAAGCATGGAAATTTTCCAAAATTATGATGGGTTGAGGTAAAAATGAAAATTTTTAATGGGATTCTAAAATGAATGTTGGAAAGAATGATGGAGTCTTAAAAAAAGTAAAAATAATGAAGCTATATTCAAAATGAGGAGTGGTATAGTCATGAATCAGTTATTAGCTTCATCGAGCTTTGATTTTTCCACATTATAAAAATAATCCTATTTTTTCCTAAATGTCATTGATATTAATGTATTAACATAAGTACGTTGCTTATGTACTGTACCCAACCTATAGTATATGCTCAAGAAAAGAGTTTCCTTTCCTTCAATCATTTGTTGAGAAATTCCAAGTTACTAATATTATGAGTATATCAAGTTTAATCAACAATAGAGATCCTGAGGCTAACACCTGGCAGTAGCTTGTGGAAGAAACTTGCAATGATCATGAGTGTTTCTGTGACAACCAGAGGCTCAGTCTGGGACACAGACTGTTCTCTCTGATCTCATAGAAAATGTATCATTGGTGAGTAACATCACAACATATGGATCGATCTAAGGACCTTTCTTTATTTGCTCTGGCAGGCAAATGCTGGAGCATTTGTACACTGCCATGATTTGAAGAAAACTAGTTATATATTGCTAGAGAAACTTCAGTTGCCTAGCTGAGTCACCCAAGTTCATGCCTCACAGGAATCCAGAAAGAGAAAGCATGTGCCTCAGCCTCTGGAAAGGTACATTTCTGATGTGAGCTCAGGTCTCAAGGAAGTTGATTCAGTTCAAAATTATGTGGACATTTTGTAAAACCAACTGAATCTAGTCAAGAGAGACAAATTAGCAGGGAGACAGCCTTGAAAAAGGTGTGACTGGCATAAGCCAGCTACTCAATGTAGTGGAGCTAATACAAAGAAGGAATGAAGGGTGTGCATAGGAAGACAAGATATTTGAGAATTAGAGATTTTACTGCAAGTCAAAAAAAATGGTCCCATACATTTTGTTGGGTCAAAAGCCAGATTTGTCTGCATTTTTCCAAGGTAGTAGGCAATCTCATAAAGAATTACTCCATGGATTCCCATCTCTGAAACTCACATTTTCTATCTCTGTAAGTTACCCCTACTTTATAAACTTCACGTTTAATTGTACACAGAACACATTGATGACAAGCGGGCTAATTAGAAATTTGTCAGCTCTTCCCACAGTTATTACTTTAAATCATGAGATTGGATGGGACTCTACTTTCCTAAATCAGAAAGATTGACTGGCCATGGAGAGTCTAAAGGAACATTTTGAACCAAATTTTATATCTCATAAAACTAATTCCAGAAATGTTTTCAAAATTTTATTTACTCCAGTATTAATATTTGTTGTTGTAAGAGCTATTTAGCTTCATAGGTTGGTGGGTTCAGTGGAAAGAAATAATAAAAAGTAGAAAAATAGAACTTTTTAAAACTAAGCGTTTTTCTCTCAATTTTTGTAGGAATATTTTTGATATGTTGCAGGGTATAGGCAGAAAAATAAGAATCCAAAACAACCTTATCCCATAACCTAGGAAAATCTAGTAAATTGGCTTCTAGTTTCAGAAATTTTTGGAAAAAGTTACTTCATGTGTTAGTATAGCACACACACACACACACACACACACACACACACACACACAGAAAACATTAGCAAGCTTCATAGAAACTCAAATTATGGAGATTTATGAGGAGATAGAGAAAGAAGAAGGAGTTAGTTGATAAGAATTTATAGGCCTTTTGAGCCTCTTCTTTTGCTCAGCCCACTCCAAACTCTTTGGACAGTACTTTTTCTGCTGATAATGCCACCTTGGGATCTTGAGCCGTTCTCTACTGCTTGGGTTCACTCCTATTTCTTTGAAGTGTACTATTTCTTCTAATAAACTGTACTTTCACTACTTTATCTCAGTATCTTGTTCAATTCTTTGCTCGAGATACCAAGAACCTGGACACCACACCAAGAAGAGCCCACTCTCTGGTAACAGTGTTATGAACAGAAGCAGTCAGCAACTGCCATGCTTGCTGCCCTCTAAGAGAAAATTACTTGGCACATGGTAGGCCATATATAGAATAGTACCTGGCGAGTGATGTCATAGGAATGGCGGCAGCGGGGCACACTTTTTGAGTTCTCCTCCGGATCTTATCACAAATGGGACATATAACCAATCAAAGGACTCTCTACTCATCACGCAGAACAGCTAAGAGACTCGTGCAAGAATTACTTGAAGGTCCGCAAATTGGGGGAGCGGGGTAAGAGGGAAGGGAGCAGAGTGGAGACGCAGCCCGCATCAGTGGCTGTGGAAACATGGCCGGCACCCACAGCTGCAGAGACTCAGAGGATCCCAGGACAGAACAGAAAACACAAAAGCCAGGAGGTGGACTCTTTCCCTGCGTCCCGCAGCTGATCTCTCCCACAGAGGGGACAGCTAGGTGGGCCCTAGGACAAACAAAGAACACAAACTCCATACCTGGGCCCCTCCCACCACTCTTCCAATCCTACCCCCACCCTTCCAGAGACTTAAACTCGTCACTGAACTGAGGAGTAGTGTCAGATTACAGAGGAGACGTAGTGCTCAGGCTCTGGGAAGATGGCAGGAAGCTCTGACTCAAGGAAGAGGCTGGGAAGAGTGTGATTTTTGCTGGGCTTGGAGAGAAGAGACGCCTCTACTCCCAGACACCACCTTTTCTGGCCTGCAGGAAGAGTGTGACACGGCTGGGCTGCGAGAGAGAAGACCCCTCAATCCCCAGGCCCCACCCTTTCTGGCCTGCCTAGGGCGGGGCAATTACATCTGCGGAACCACTCCCAGAGATCAGCAGTAAGTGGTAGACCCAGCTCCCGGCTTTCAGCAGCTCAGAAATCTCCCGCCCGCCACACACACACACACACACACACACACACACACAAACACACAAAAACACACACGGAAGAAGAACCCTAAGACTCAGGAGAACTGGACACAAGGCTGGTGCTGCTACTCTCAGTGTGCATATGTGCAGGCAAGGGCAGAAACTGCACTGACTTTGTACAAACTACCATCCAGACCCCTTAGCCCCAGGCATCTAACTCGGCAGTCCCAAAGTCACTCTGGGCACCAGGTGACCGGCTCTGCCTTTACAATACTCAGCGGACTCTTTGGTACAGCACAGGACAACCTGGAGATTACTTGGTGGGCTTAAGCCAAGACTGGCACTGCTTTTTGTTTTGCTTTGTTTTATTTCTTTTGTCTTTATATCTTTGATATCTTTGCCTGTGTTGAGTGGGGGTTGTCGGTTGTTTCTACATGTGAACATATTTGATTTTTTTCTTTGTTGTTGTGGTGCTTGTTGTGCTGGGTGATTTGTTTTGTTCTGAAATTGCCCTACCAGGGCCCAGCTTGAGAGGCAAAAGATTCAACATATCCAGAGGCGAACTCCAGACGAAACCAGAGTACTACCGGTTTGACCTACAAGTCACACACCCAGAGGGAATTCTCTACAAGCACAAGAGCCCATAGAGGCCAAACCTCATTTAAGTGGTCAACCCTCACCCAGCAGAACACCCTGCAGTGGGCAGAGCCAAATTTCACAACTAGTCAGCATAGGAGTTAAACCCACCTACTCACAAGCGAAAAGCAATTAAAGATCTTCTTTAACAGGACAATATACACAACACAATAGTCAACTTTGGAGCACATGCAGAGGAGAAGAAGGAAGTGGTGTAAGTCAAATATAAAGGACACATACTACATAAGATAACCAAGCAAGAACTAAGAACTCTAGGGGATCTACCTAATACATCAAAGCAAACACAGAGTGTCAGCCAGAATGGGGAAACAAAGAAACATGTTCCAAATAAAAGAACAGAATAAACCTACAGAAGTAGAACCAAATGAAACAGAGGTAACCAATCTATCAGAGACAGAGTTCAGAACACTGATGATAAGAATGTTTAAAGAGCTTAGAGAAGACATAAAGAAGGATGTAGAAATCATAATGAATAGCCAGTTAGAACTAAAGAACACAATTACTGAAATTAAGAACTCACTTGAAGGAATTACTAGCAGGTGAGATGAAGCAGAAAATCGAATCAGTGACTTAGAAGACAAGTTAGCAGAGATCACCCAAACAGAACAACAGAAAGAAAAACGAATAAAAAACAATGAAGATGGGTTAAGAGACCTCTGGGATAACATCAAGCGCAACAACATGTGCATCATAGGAATAGCAGAAGGTGAAGAGAGGAAGCAAGGGATTGAGAACATATTTGAAGTAATAATGTCCGAAAACTTCCATAACCTGATGAAGGAAACCAACATACAAGCCCAGGAAGTGCAGAGAGTTCCAACCAGGATAAACCTAAACAGGTCCACACCAAGACACATTACAGTTAAAATGGCAAAGCTTAAAGACAAAGAGAGAATTTTAAAAGCAGCAAGAGAAAGACACCGGGTTATGTACAAGGGAACTCCCATAAGACTATCAAATGCCTTTTCTACAGAAACATTGAAGGCCAGGAGGGAGTGGCAGGAGATACTCAAAGTGATGGAAAAACAAAGGCTTACAACCTAGATTGCTTTATCCAGCAAGGCTATCATTTAAAGTTGATGGAGAGATAAAAAGCTTCCCGGAAAAGAATAAGCTAAAGGAATTTACCACAAAGACAGCATTGCAAGAAATACCAAAAGGACTTCTGTAAATAAAAGAAAGATGAAAACAACCTAACTACAAATTTAAAAATGGCAATAACTATGTACCTATCAATAATCACTTTAAATGTAAATGGTTAAATGCTCCAATCAAGAGACATAGGGTGGCTGAGTGGATAAGAAAGCAAGACCCTTGTATATGCTGTATACAAGAGACTCACCTCAAATCAAAAGACACACACAGTCTGAAAGTGAAGGTTGGAGTAAGATATTTCATGCAAATTGAAGCGAGAAAAAAGCTGGAGTTGCAATACTTATATATGACAAAATAGACTTTAAAATGAAGAACATATTAAAAGACAAAGATGGGCACTATATAAGAATAAAGGGATCGATCGAACAAGAGGACATAACCCTAGTAAACATCTATGCACCCACCATAGGAGCACGTAAATATATAAAATAGATATTGACTGACATAAATACAGAGATCAACAGTAACACTATCTAGTAGGGGACTTCAACACATCTCTGACAACAATGGACAGGTCTTCCAGACAGAAAATCAATATGGAAACAACACGCTTAAATGATACATTGGACCACATGGATTTAAGAGATATTCTAAGAGCATTTCACCCCAATGCTGCAAAATACACCTTCTTCTGAAGCGCACATGGAACATTTTCTAAGATAGACCATGTTAGGCCACAAAACAAGTTTTGATAAATTTAAGAAAATTGAAATCATACCAATTGTCTTCTCTGACCACAGTGCTATGAAATTAGAAATGAACTACAGGAAAAAAACTGGAAGAGACATCAATTCATGGAGGCTGAATAATTTATTACTAAATAATGAATGGGTTAAGAAGGAGATCAAGGAAGAAATCAAAAGATATCTCGAGACAAATGAGAATGAGAACATGACGACCCAAAATCTATGGGATGCTGGGAAAGCAGTCCTAAGAGGGAAGTTCATAGCACTGCAGGCCTACCTAAAGAAACAAGAAACATCACTAATTGACAGTTTATCTTCACACTTAAGGGATCTGGAAAAAGAACAGCAAAATAAGCCCAAAGGGAGCACAAGGAAGGAGATAATAAGGATCAGAGCAGAAATAAATGAAATAGAAACAATAAAAACAATACAAAAGATCAATGAATCCAAGAGCTGGTTCTTCGAGAAGATAAACAAAATTGACAAACCTTTAGCCAGACTCATTAAAAAAAGGAGAGAGAGGACCCAAATTAATAAAATAAGAAATGAAAGAGGAGAAGTGACAACAGACACCACAGAAATACAAAAAAATTTAAGAAATTACTATGAGCAACTATATGCCAACAAATTTGACAATCTGGAAGAAATGGACAATTTCCTAGAGACGCACAACCTTCCAAGGCTAACTCAAGAAGAAACAGAAAGCCTGAACAGTCTGATTACCACCAGGGAAATTGAATCAGTAATCAATAATCTCCCAACAAACAAAAGCCCTAGACCAGATGGCTTTACAGGTGAATTTTTCAAAACATTCAAAAAAGAATTATCACCTATTCTCCTCAAGCTCTTCCAAAAAATCCAGAAGGAAGGAAGACTCCCAAACACTTTTTACGAAGCCACTATCACCCTGATCCCAAAAGCAGACAGACACCACAAAAAAAGAAAACTACAGGCCGATATCTCTAATGAACATAGATGCAAAAATTCTCAACAAAATATTAGCGAACAGAATTCAGCAATACATCAAAAAGATCATACACCATGATCAAGTGGGATTCATCCCTGGTATGCAAGGGTGGTTCAACATCCGCAAATCAATTAATGTGATACACCACATTAACAAAATGAAAAATAAAAATCACATGATCATATCAATAGATGCAGAAAAAGCATTTGATAAAATACAGCAACAATTTATGATAAAAACCCTTAAGAAAGTGGGAATAGAGGCATCATATCTTAACATAATAAAGGCCATATATGACAAACCCACATCTAACATCATACTCAATGGGGAAAAGCTAAAACCATTCCCCCTAAGATCAGGAACAAGACAAGGTTGCCCACTTTCTCCACTTCTATTCAACATAGTGCTGGAAGTTCTAGCCACAGCAATCAGACAAGAGAAAGAAATAAAAGGCATCCAAATTGGTAAGGAGGAAGTAAAATTATCACTATATGCAGATGATATGATACTATATATAGAGAACCCTAAAGACTCCACCAAGAAACTATTAGAACTGATAGATGAATTTAGTAAAGTAGCAGGATATAAAATTAATATTCGGAAATCAGTTGCATTTGTATATACCAATGATAAAATATCAGAAGGAGAAATTTAAAAAACAATTCCATTTACAATTGCTCCAAAGACTATAAAATATCTGGGAATAAATCTAACCAAAGATGTAAAAGATCTGTACTCAGAAAATTGTACGACACTGAAGAAAGAAATGAAAGAAGACATAAATAGATGGAAACACATTCCATGTTCATGGATAGGAAGAATTAATATAGTTAAAATGTCCATACTGCCTAAGGCAATATACATATTCAATGGAATTCCTATCAAACTACCAACGACGTTTTTCACAGAAATAGAACATATAATCCTGAAATTTATATGGGACCATAAAAGACCCCGGATAGCCTCAGCAATCTTGAGAAATAAGAACAAAGTGGAAGGTATAACAATACCTGATTTCAAACTATACTACAAGGCTACAGTAATCAAAACAGCATGGTACTGGCATAAAAATAGACACATAGATCAATGGAACAGAATAGAGAGTCCAGAAGTAAATCCATGCCTATATGCCCATCTAATCTACGACAATGGAAGCAAGAATGTACGATGGGGTAAAGACAGTCTGTTCAATAAGTGCTGTTGGGAAACCTGGAGAGACACATGCAAGAAAATGAAGCTGGACCACCTCCTCACACCATATACAAAAATAAATTCAAAATGGCTTAAAGACTTAAATGTAAGATCTGAAACCATAAAATATCTTGAAGAAAATATAGGAAGAAACTTCATGGACATTACCCGGAGTAAGATTTTCACTGATATATCCCCTTGCGCGAGGGAAGTAAGAGAAAAAATAAACACGTGGGATTACATCAAACTAAAAAGTTTTTTCACAGCAAAGGAAACCATCAATAAAACAAAAAAGGATCCTACTAAATGGGAAAAGATATTTGCCAATGATATATCTGATAAGGGATTAATATCACAAATCTATAAAAAACTTATTCAACTCAACTCCAAAAAAACAAACAACCCAATTAAAAAATGGGCAGAGGACTTGAGGAGACAATTTTCTAAAAAGGACATACAGAAGGCAAGAAGACATATGAAGAAATGCTCAACCTCACTAACCATCAGAGAAATGCAAATAAAAACCACAATGAGATACCACCTCACCCCAGTCAAAATGGCTATCATCAATAAATCAACAAACAACAAATGCTGGCGGGGATGTGGAGAAAAGGGAACCCTAGTGCACTGTTGGTGGGATTGCAGATTAGTGCAGCCACTGTGGAAAACAGTATGGAGGTATCTCAGGAATCTGAAAATGGAACTACCCTATGATCCAGTAATTCCACTCCTAGGCATCTACCCGGAGAAATCCAAAACTCCAATTCAAAAATCTGTATGCACTCCTATGTTTATTGCAGCACTTTACACAATAGCCAAGATATGGAAACAACCGAAATGCCTATTGGTCGATGACTGGATTAAGAAGCTGTGGTACATTTATACAATGGAGTACTACGCAGCCATAAAGAAAAAAGAAATCTCGTCATTTGCAACAACATGGATGGATCTAGAGAACATTATGTTAAGTGAAATAAGTCAGAAAGAGAAAGACAAGTACCATATGATCTCACTTATATGCGGAATCTAAAGAAAAGAATATGTGTATGAACTAATCAGAAACAGTTTTGGGGACACAAAAAACCGAGAGTTGTTAGATGGGCGGGGGGGAGGGGGTTGGGGATGGGTGGAAGGGTGAAGGGATTGGGGGGCGGCTGGTGACCACAGGATGGCCTTAGGGTTTTTTGAGAATTACTTTGGGGAACTTATTCAATAGTGTTTGGGGATTTTGTTGGGTGTCCGATGGACATGTGTCCTGTTTGGGAGACCACCTCAGGGAGGCTGTGGATGCCTGGTCATGGCATTGTACACCAGAGACTGGACATTAATGAATGCCAACTATAATTTTATGTGTATAATGTGATGGCTCGGTGTGAGGTCGGGGTGGTAGTGGATGGGGGGAGGGGGGTTCACGGTGTGAGGGATGTAAAAATTAAAAAAAAAAAAAAAAAAAAAAGATTGGTTGGCCTTGGGGGTTGGGAGCTACATTGTCTCCACTGTGGGGCTCCTCTTCTAACAGGCGGACCCGGGCTTCCACCGCCTCCAACAGGGACACCTGGTCCGGCACCTGGGCCATTTCATTAAGCGCATTTTCCGTGTTGAGACTCAAGGCCGTGAGGAACATCCAGCCCACGCGGCCGGCTGTGGCCTTCTCCTCCTTAGGCAACTGCTCAGTTAGAGCTTGCAGGGCCCTCTCCATGCTGGCCGGAGAGCCGTCCATGTCCTCCCACCCCTCCTTGGGGATCCAACTCCTGAGAACAGTGGCCACCAAGCACCACACATTGTGCGGGGGCCACACGTCCTCCTGCCCAGAGTCAGACTCCATTCCTACCTGGTTGGAATCCTGCTCATCGTGCCAGGTGTCTGAGTGGGTGGAGGCCTCCTTGTAAGATGTCCACCAGCCTCGGAGCTTAAGGCCGCAGCAGATCACCAAAATGAAGGCAACGCCGTCCATGGCCAAAAAGGTGGTGTGCCAGATGGAGGCTTCAGTCTCTCAGGCAGACCGCGCCTCCCGTTCCCAGTGTCGCTTCTCATGGGCCTCCCGAAGCTGGGCTCTCACACACACAAACCGCTCCACCATGCTTTGGTAGATTTTGGCCAGCACCGTACGCTGCTTACGAAACTGAGCTTTTATACGTGTAAACTGCTCCAGTAGATCCCTTAGAGTTTCAGCCGACACCATATTCTGCCGACTACGCCATGTGTCGTGCGGGGTGTCCGGCGGGGCGTCTGGCGGGGTCTCTGCTCCCGCTCCCCACATAAGAACGCAGGACATGGTGAGGCCAAAAAGGAACACCCATGGAGCCATAGGTAGGGAAGTCATACCACTATGGTCTCACTGGAGGCTGGGTTTACACGACGTGCGACCTGCTGTCCGCTTTGCTGCCAACCGACCAACTGTCCTCGACTCTCCTTACTCTCCTTCAGTCTCCTCCTTCACTTTCCTCGACTCCCCTCCGTAGCCAATGGCTTAATGGCTACAACTGACGGCCAACCAGCCACAGCTGACGGCCATGCACTATCTGAGCCAGCACCTCTCCACATGAGGCCGAGAGCCTGGAAACCGCTCTCTGGGGCTCTGCCCCCACAGACTGTGACTGTGAAAGCCGTTTCTTTACCACTAGGTATAGGAAGGCTTCCCCCTCGTACCTACAAGGTTTATGTCTCCCCCGTTCCGGAGTATATTCTAGGGGTGGACGTGCTACATGGCCTCAGTTTACAGACATCAGTGGGAGAGTTCCGTCTCTGGATCCAGGTGATGAAAGCGGTGACACGCGCGGCCTGATCACCACCCTCCTCAAGTGTTGCCACATCCCTGGAGCGTGGTGACAGTACCACAGTACCGCCTGCCAGGAGGGCAGGAGGAGACTGGTGGTAGCCTAAGAAGTCCAGGAAGTCTGGCTGTGCCCAGAAGGACTGGTGGTGCCCTGGGAAACCCTGGCTGTGCCCAGGATATTGCATTCACCTCCTGGCTCCTCGCACAGGGACCCTCGCGGAAGATGCTTGTCGCGTAGATTGGGAGGCGAGACCCTGTAGGGGTGGCGTGTAGGGACAGAGCCCCAGAGAGCAGTTTCCAGGCTCTCGGCCTCACGTAGAGGGTTGTTGGTTTCGGTAGTAAACGTCCGTCAGCTGTGGCTGGTTGGACGTCAGCTGTAACCACTGAGACATTGGCCACTAATATACCTGCCATGGCTACGGAGGAGAGTCGTGGAGAGTGGGGGAGAGTCGAGGAGAGTCGCTTGGTTGGCAGCAAAGCGGACAGCAGGTTGCACATCATGTTAACCCAGCCTTCAGTGAGACCATAGTGGAATGATTCCCCTACATATGGCTCCGGTGGGTGTTCCTTTTTGGCCTCACCATGTCCTGCGTTCTTATGTGGGGAGTGGGAGCAGAGACCAGGCAGGCTGTCCCCGCACGACAGGGTTAGGCTTAAAGCTTCCATAGTGAGGGGGCTTAAAACTTCTACAGCGAGGAGACTTAAAACTCTTATAGTGAGGGGCCTTATAACTTCCTTAGTGAGGGGGCTTAAAACTTCTACAAGACGGGACTTAAGGCTTCCAAAGTGAGGGAATTAAAACTTCTTTACTGAGGGGAAGTAAAACTTCTATTCTGAGGGGCCTTAATAGTTCTATAGCGAGGGGGCTTAAAACTGCTATTCTGAGGGGACTTAAAACTTCTATAGTGTGGGGACTTAAAACTCATATAGTGAGGGGGCTGAAAACTTCTATAGTAGGGGGCTGAAAACTTCTATTCTGAGGGGATTTTAAACTTCTACATTGTGGGGACTGAAAACTCATGTAGTAGGGGGCTTAACACTTCTACACTGAGAGGGCTTAAAACTTCTACAGTGAGGAGGCTTAAAACTTCAAAAGTGAGGGGACTTAAAGCTTCTAAAGTGAGGGGTTTAAAACTTCTTTCCTGAGGGGACATAAAACTTCTATTCTGAGAGACCTTAAAACTTCTATAGTGAGGGGGCTTAAAACTTCTATACTGAGGGGGATTTAAACTTCTATAGTAGGGGGCTGAAAACTACTATACTGAAGGGTCTTAAAACTTCTATAGTGAGGGGACTTAAAACTCATATAGTGAGGGCGTGAAAACTTCTATAGTAGGGGGCTGAAAACTTCTGTACTGAAGGGCTTTAAAACTTCTATCATGGGGGGACTTAAAACTCATATACTGAGGGGGCTTAGAACTTCTTTAGTGAGGGGGCTTAAAACTTGTATAGTGAGGGGCTAAAGACTTTCACAGTGAGGGGGCTTAAAATCTCTACATGGAGGGACTTTAAGATTCCAAAGTGAGGGGATTAAAACTTGTTTACTGAGGGGACCTAAAACTTCTACTCTGAGGGGCCTTAAAACTTTTATAGTCAGGGGGCTTAAAACTGCTATTCTGAGTGGACTTAAAACTTCTATAGTGTGGGGACTTAAAACTCATATAGTGAGCTTGAAGCTGAACAATAATGAATGTCCACTATAATTTTATATATATATATATATATATATATATATATATATATATATGTACATATATATGTATCTATATACTTACAAGAAGCAGAGTACAGCATTAGGAATAGAGACCGTGGAAATGTAAAGGCTCCGTGCAATGTCAGAGGGATAGCGGATGGGGGCAAGGGGGTCCACACAGTGTGAGGGATATAAATGATAAACGTCTAAGTATTACTTTGTCTTGTGCACCTGAAACTAATAAATAAATTAAAAAAAAACTTGGATAGTGAGAGGGCTTAAAACTCCTAGAGTGAGGGGCCTTAAACTTCTATAGTGAGAGAGTTTAAGCATCCATAGTGAGGGCATTTAAAATTTCTTTACTGAGAGTGCTTAAGACTTCTGTAATGAAGGGACATAAAACTTCTACAGTGAGGGAACTTAGAACTTCAATTCTGAGGGGACTTAAAACTTCTGTAGTGAGGGGACTTAAAAAATCATATAGTGAGGGGTTTAAAACTTGTATCCTGAGGGGGCTTAAAACTTCCATTTTGAGGGGACTTAAAACTTCTGTAGTGATGGGGTTTAAAATTTCAATTCTGAGGGGACTTAAAACTTCTATAGTGAGGAGACTGAAACTTCTATAGTGAGGGTATTTAAAACTTCTTTACTGTGGGTGCTTAAGACTTCTATGCTGAGGGGACATAATACTTCTACAGGGAGGGAACTTACAACTTCTACTCTGAGGGGACTTAAAACTTCTGTAGTGAGGGGACTTAAAACTCATATAGTGAGGGGTTTAAAACTTGTATACTGAAGGGGTTGAAAACTTTTATAATGAGGGGGCTTAAAACTTCTATACAGAGGGCTTAAAACTATATTTAGGGTTCCACACTTGTGTAGTGAAGGGGCTTAAAACTTCTATAGTGAGGGGACTTAAAACTCATATAGTGAGGGTGCTTAAAATTTCTGTAGTGAGGGGTCTTAAAACTTCTATAGTAGGGGGCTGAAAACTTCTATAACGGGGGCTGAAAACTTCTTTAGTGAGGGGTCTTAAAAGTGCTAGTCTGTGGGGACTTAAAACTTCTATACTGAGAGCACTTTAAACTCATATAGTGAGGGGTTGAAAACTTCTACAGTGAGGGGTCCTAAAACTTCTATACTCAGGGGACTTAAAACTTCTACAGTGAGGGGACTTTAAACTTCTCCAGTTAGGGTGCTATCCCGTATCACGGCCTCTGGCTGGGAGAAGAGGGGGCCTGGTGAACTGCGCCTCCTGGGTGACAGAGACGCACAGATGTAGCCCCTCTAGTGGAATCTGGGAGAGTCACAGGGCCTGAGCAGGCCTGCTTCCTCCTGTATTTCGCCAGCTATGGATTCGTGCTGGGAGCTGCAAGGACAGCTGATGCAGGACCGCTCCATACAGCACCTATGGCAGCAAGGTCTGGGATGGTCTCAGTCTCACCTCCCTGAAGTGCTCTGTGGATGCTCTGGAGTGCAGCTTCCTTCTCTGTGTCTAGATGTTCTGCTGTGACTCGATAACCCAGCTCAGGGGGTGTTGGCAGACTCAGAGGGTCCCCTCGCCTGCGCGGCAGAAGACAAGTCTTTCGTTTTCCAGGCTTGG
Source organism: Rhinolophus hipposideros (assembly GCF_964194185.1). Taxonomy (NCBI): domain Eukaryota; kingdom Metazoa; phylum Chordata; class Mammalia; order Chiroptera; family Rhinolophidae; genus Rhinolophus; species Rhinolophus hipposideros. Next base: position 58,974,257 of record NC_138061.1, on the reverse strand, counting down.
AACTGTCACATGTGGGTGAGCCGTCTGTCTGGTTTGGCTTCTGCCCCTGTGTTCCACCTGCCTCCTTTTCATGCTGGCACTTCTGGGAAAGTCCGGGAGCCGAGGAGGTAGAAGGACCCTCCTGGCTCACTTTTTTGGAGGATTTCTGGAATAGCCGAGCACGGGATGTGGCTGTACTCCTCTTCCTCTGCGCCAGTGGGAAACCTCCGGTGGAGCTGTATGAGCTGGTGATGGCATTTCTTCTGGGGCAAGAGATTAGCACGGAGGTCTGGGATTTCTTGTGGCCCTTGTCTTCTGAGATCTCCGTATGGGGGATTCTCTGCAGAAGCCCAGGCCTGGGAATGAAGCAAGAGACCGCCAGGGCCCTAAAAGCAGACTGTGCTCGCCCAGTGCCATCGGGGTTCCTTCCCATGTCTCCTGAGAGCTGCTCATGGAGGATTCTCTGCAGAGTCCCGGTCCTGGGCATGAAGAAAGAGTGGCCTCTTCGGACCCCCAGGGGCCTAAATGCAGAGTGTGCACCCCCAGTGCCATCGGGGTTCCTTCCCTGATTGGCCTGCTGTTCTCTGAGTGCAGGGTCTTCCTCCTGCTTGGGTGCCCCTTTGGCCCTCAACAGGCTCTGCTCTGTGCAGGTGTTGTGGGCACCCCCGGGTGTTGTGAGGGGCATGTGGGTGACTACCCGGTCCTGTGCCACACGGTGACTGACTCTGCCCACCGGAGACACTGTGCGACAGGCCACCTGTGAGAGCAGAGCAGACAGCACGGCTTCTCTCTGATGGCCATGGCTGTTGATTGAGATGAGGGACCCCAGAAAAGTGTGCAGCGTTTGAGAGAGCATGGAACATCGCCGCAGAGACGCTGTGAGAAAGCACGAAGCCAAACTCATCAGATACCTGCAGTTTGGCCTGCGAGAGAACAAAGGGGCACGGACCGCTGTGTGAGGATGGCGGGCCAGATGAACGTGGTGGGCATGGCGAGCGCAGGGGTGCTGGCCCTCGGGTGCCCGGGGCGGGCGTGGGAGACAGATCCTGCCCTGATAAGCGCCCATGGGTCACTTGGGTGAGGTCTGTCTTTGGACCGACAGCAGGCTCCTAGCTAGCTCCTTCAGCTGTCAACAGGGCTGAAGGCGAAGTGCCCACCGTTGGGCCTGTTGCCGGGATGCAGTAGGGAACAATGGGCGCGCGTGCCCGAGACCGCCAAAAGCAAGCGGGGGCGCGCCCGCCCGCGCGGGATGCCTGGCAGCCCACGGGCGCTTGCAGGGAGAGTCAGGGTCAAGGGGGCATGCAGTGTGTGCCTCAGCGGATGCGGAAGGCCCTGGCGCAAGCGGAGGTGTGGAGCCCCCTGGCGGGCACTCCCAGATCTGCAGAGGGGTGGAGGTGTTTGCTTCAGGGCCAGCAGCAGGAGCCCTTTGACAGGCATCAGCCCTTTCTCCCCTGGGGGCCACACAGCTGTGGGGAACTTAACTGTACAGCAGGGGGTGCCTCCCAGCAGAAGGGAAACCCTGCTCCTCAGGGGTCACCCCGGGATAAAGGTATCCTTTAAATAAAATGTTTTACTTTGAAAAAAAAGAAAAAAATTATGACCCAGCAATTCCACTAATTTATCTAAAAAGATCCAAAACTCTAATTCAAAAAGATATATGCTCCCCTATGTTCATTGCAGTGCTATTTACAATAGTCAGTATATGGAAGCAACCCAAGTGCCCATCAATAGATAAATGGATAAAGAAGAAGTGGTATGTATGTGCATATATGCGTATACAATGGAATATTACTGAGCCATAAAAAGAATGAAATCTTACCATTTACAACAACATGGATAGACCTAGAGGGCATTATGCTGAGAAAAGTAAGTCAGACTGAGAAAGACAAAAACCAAATGATCCCACGTATATGTGGAATCTAAAGAACAAAACAAATGAACAAATGAAACAGACTCGTAGATACAGAGAACAAACTGATCATTGCCAAAGGGGAGGCGGGCTTGGGGAGCTGGGTGAAAAAGGTGAAGGGACTGAAAAATACAAATTGTTGGATACAAAATAGTCATGGGGATGTAAAGTACAGTATACAGAATATAGTTAATAATGCAACAACTATGTATAGTGCCAGGTGGGTCCTAGACTAATTAGGGGAATCGCTGCATAAATTATGTAAATGTCTAATCACTATGCTGTATATCTTATACTACTATAAAATAATAGTGAATGTCAACTGCCACTGAAAAGAAATCTGAAAAAATTCATCACTATCAGACTTACACTCTAAATAATATTAAATGAAGTCCTTCAGACAGAAGGACAATAATACCAAATAGTAATATGGATTCACAAAAAGCAATGAAGAACACTAGCAATGAAGAACACTAGAACACTCATGCATAAATACATGAGTTTTGCTATTATTTAAGTGTCTTTAAAAGACAGTTGACTGTTTAAGTGAAAATAATAATGTAGTATGGGACTAATAATAATTAAAGTAGCAACATGTATGAAAACAATAGCATAAAGGAAGGTAGTAGATTACATTTCCTCTGGCAACCACTTTTCTACCCTCTGTCTCTATGAGTTTGACTTTTTCTTTCGATTCCAAGTGATACCAGGCAGTATTTGTCTTTCTCTGTCTAGTTTATCTCATTTAGCATAAGACCCCCAAGATAGATTTATTTATGTTGTTACAAATGGGAGGATTTCCTTCTTTTTATGGTTGAATAATATTCCATTATGTGTATATATATCTATATGTGTATATGCCAGTGGTGCCAAAAATATATACACATTTTAAGAGATGTTATCTATGTATTGCTTTTCGTAGTTGAATTGAATTACGACAGCAATGTGTAGTACGTCGTTCGCTCAAAAGATGGCTTTAATCAAATGAATGTTAGTGTCATTCATTGTATTACAATGAATTACATGTATTACAATGAATGAGTTTTTTCCTTTCTTAAAATATGTATGCATTTTTTTGGCACCCTCTGTACATATTCATCTATATCCTTCTTTATCCATTTATTCCGTTGATGGACACTGAAGTTATTTCCATATCTTGGTTACTGTGGATAAGGCTGCATTGGGAGTGCAGATATCTATTTTATATCCTGTTTAATTTGTAGTTAAAAGCTTTCCCGCAGTGAAAACTCCAGGACCTGATGGTATCACTGGTGAATTCTACTAGAGTTGGGGAAGAAATAATACTAATTTTATTCAAACTCTTCTGGAAAATTGCAAAGTAAAGACTACACCCCAATTCATTCTCTAAGGCCAGAATTTCCGTAATATCAAACCAGAAACAGACATTATAAGACAAGTAAGCTACAGACTAATAACCTGTATTAGGTTATTAATAAACTCATTAACATAGATACAAAAATTCTATTAAAAATCAACAAATCAAATACACTATATAAAAAGGAAAAAGATCATAATCACGTGATACTTACTCCAAAAACACAAGGTTGATTTTACATTTGAAAAGCAATAAATGTATTTTACCGTATTAACAAACCCCCCCCCAAAAAAAAGAACACACACAAAAAACCCATGTTATCTCCTCAACAGATGCCAAATAAGCATTTGATAAAATCCAGCATACATTCCTGAAAAAAAGAAGAAGGAGGAGGAGGATAAGAATTAGGAGGGAGAGCAGGAAAAGTAAAACATCAGCAAAAATGAGGAGACAAGAATTTCCTGAGACTAATAAATATCTATAAAACCTAGGTATTTACAGGACACATCATGTTTGATGTGTGTGAAAGAATGAACATTTCCCCTAGATGACCAAGAATGAGACAACAATGTCTCATTGTAGTAGAGGCTCTTTCCAGTGAAATAAAGCAAGGAGAGAAAAAAAAAAAAAGCCTCCAATTTGGAAAGAAAAAATAAGTTGGGATACATCCCCTACTTTATTCATCTATGATCATCTATGTAGAAAATCTGATGGACTCTACAAAAGCTAATGGCCACAATTGAGCTTAACAATATTGCAGAATATGAGATCAATATACAAAAACACATTTTATTTCTATATACTAGATAAGAACAATCAAAAATTAAATTTAAAACTGTAATTTGCTAGTACATAAAATATGAAATAGAGTTGTCTGTCAAATGCTGTGAAAGCCATGTACAGTGAAAACTACAGCACTGCTGATGGAAATTAAAGAACTAAATAAACAGCGAGATATGTTCTTGTGTCAGGAGACTCAACATTGTTAGGATGTTAATTCTCCCTAGATTAATTAATAAATTCAATGTAATTCTAATAAAATAATAGAAGATGTTTTTAAAATATAAATTGATGAACTGAATCTAAATTTTATATGGAAATTCAAAGGATCTGGAAAAGTCATACTAATTTTGAAAAAGAAGAACAAAGTTGGAGAGATAAAACTACCTAATTTCGATGGCTTCTCAGAGTCGGGGCCGGCTGTGTAGTGGTTTGGTGTGATTTGTTAGTTCTTTGCGGCAGGGTACCCCTGTCCCGATTTCGACATGCAGAAAATCAAATCTCTTATGACCCGACAGGAAGAAGGCAGCATGTGTGCTGTGTGAGCGAGCAACACCATCCTGCCACAAAGGAGACATGGACAAGGGAGCTGAGGGTTCAAAGCCAAGGAAACAGAAGACCAAGAGGGTACAACATGCAAAGGTGCAGAGTTGTGCCAATGAAGTCCAAGTATTACATCACCACACGCTCCTCAAACTGCAGGACGCAAAACAAGAGGACCCAATACATCTTTCTGAAGCAAGACATTTATTGAAAGGGAGCTCCAGGCTGTCCTCCAAGGAGGTCCTTCTGAAGGCCCCGGCCATGCTGGATGCCACGGCGAAGCCAGATACCCTGGCTGGGAATCCCACGCAGAGACGCCATGGCACGGTTTACATCTCCATTGTCTGCTGGACCACGTCCTCTCTCCCACGGCTCCTTGGATGCACCATGTGTATTTCTTGTACCGCTGCAGCCTGCAGTTTGCATCCAGCCTCTGGCCGATCTCCCTCACCGCGTGCTCAGGCTCTCTGGACCTCAGCTTCACCCAGTTCAGCCTTTAAAATGCAGGGAGCCCGGCTAGACCTCCCCGGAGTCTTGTTATAACCCTGACTTTGCTGTCCAGGGTCTAAAGGGGCTTTACCTGGCTCCGTTTACAGTGCCCCTTCTTGGGCGGCAGACAGAAGATCTTCCGAAAAAAATTCAAGCACCCCCTAACCATCTGCCGCCGGCCCAGTTTGATTTTTTCTGAGTTTCCACTGCTGCTGGTGGTGCTGTGGCTGGAGAGAGAGTCCCCAGGGTGACATTGGGGGCCTGGACTAAGGATGGTGCTGGAAACAGGGCTGCGCTCGGTGGTGGTGTTCCTGGACCCTGGTCTGTGCTCAGGAACTGATCTGTGCTCGGGAGTGGCGGTCCTGGAGCCTGATCTTTCCTCAGGAGTGGCAGTCCTGAAGCCCTGGCTGGGCTCGACAGCGGAGGACACAGGAGTGGCAGTTTTGGAGCCCCAGCTGTGCTCCAGTATGGAGGTCCTGGAGCCCCAGCAGTGCTTGGCTGTGGAGGGCCCGGGAGTGGCGGTGCTGGATCCCCGGCTGGGCTCAGGAATGGCGTTCCTGGAGCCTGATCTTTCCTCAGGAGTGGCAGTCCTGGAGCCTGATCTTTCCTCAGGAGTGGCGGTCCTGGAGCCTGTTCTTTCCTCAGGAGTGGCGGTTCTGGAGTCCTGGCTGTGCTCGGGAGTAGAGGTCCTGGAGCCCCAGCAGTACTTGGGAGGGGAGGGCTTAGGGGTGGCGTTCCTAGACTCCCGGCTGGGCTCAGGAATGGCGGTCCTGGAGCCTGATCTTTGCTCGAGAGTGGCGTTCCTGGAGTCCTGGCTGTGCTCGGGAGTAGAGGTCCTGGAGCCCCAGCAGTACTTGGGAGGGGAGGGCTTAGGGCTGGCGTTCCTAGACTCCCGGCTGGGCTCAGGAATGGCGGTCTTGGATCCTGGGCTGGATGGAGGTGGGGTGGCACTGGACTCAGAAATGTTTATTCTGTACTCCTGGATGTATGTAGGACCCGCAGACTCTTGGGCCTTCTGCCCTGGCTCCATAGGCTGCTGCTCTGCTTGCTGGCAACCGGACCAGTCGGATTGAACCTCCTGGGCTGGGGAGGGGCTGCGGCTCTGGATCTCAGGAGGATGGAAGGGCTTAACCTTTATGGTACGATGCTGGAATTTTAAGTGTTTTCTGTATAAGATGTAGTATGTGGCCAGGATGTTATTGTAGGTTTTGTTTGATAGTGTGGCTTTGATGTCTTCACTACAAAAGCCCATATTTACCATTTCTTCTATCACCGAGGTGTCTATTACTTCACTGGGTGGCTCAACGTACGGCTTCAGTTCTTCCTCTTGGCCCATGTTGAGCCAGGGGTCTGGCATGATGTCCTTCAGGTTGTTTCTCTGCTCAGGGTTGAGGTTCAGCAGCTTTTGGAGGAGGTTTGCCACCTGAGTGGATAGGTAGGTTGGCACCACGTACCGCCCGCCGCCTATCTTCATCATCACATGGAGCCAGCTCGGTCCATGGAAAGCCACGGTGTTCGTCAGCATCTCATAGAGCACTGCGCCCAGGCTCCAGATGTCCGCCGCACGGCCGTCGTATGTGTCGCCCAGGAACAGCTCTGGGGCCCTATAAAAGAGAGTGCCACAAAACGTGCTGAGTCGATGGATGTTGGAGGGGGCGCCCAGTCCAAAGTCCGCCAGCGTGGCGTGCATGCGCGCGTCCAGCAGCACGTTCTCCGGCTTCAGGTCCCGGTGCGCCACGCCCTTCTCGTGGCAGTAGTGCACGGCGGACACCAGCTGCCGGAAGACGCCGCGCGCCGCGGGCTCCGCCATGCGGCCGTGCTCGCGGAGGTGGCCCAGCAGGTCCCCTCCGGGCACGAACTCCAGGACTAGGTAGAGGGAATCGGCCGAGATGATGACGTGGAAGAGCTGGACGATGTTAGGATGGCGCAGGCCTGCCATGCAGCGGACCTCTCGCAGGAGAGCGCTGCGCGTTTTGTCGGAGACACGTTCTTTGATGATTTTCACAGCCACCTTGGTCTGCGTGAGGATGTGCATGCCCGCCACCACGTTGGCAAAGGTGCCCTCGCCGATGGATCCATTGAGCTCGTAATGGGCCGTGTGGGGCTCCCGGTCAACGGGGATGTCTGTGAAGTCACGTGACATGGTGACCCGCGAGCTACACTCACTGACACTAACTACTCTCTGCAACGGTGCCAACGAGCAGTAACTGCACTGACTCCGCTGCCTAAATATACTAACTGTATCGACAATATGCTAAGTGTGCTAATAAACAGTAACTATGCTAACTACACTGACTAAATGTAATAACCGTACTAAGGATACAAAGTAATAATACTGACTAAACAAATGACACCAAGGAAACAAGAGGGAAGGGAAAAAATAAAAGGGGGGGAGTAATAAACAATAACTATGTTAACTACACTGACTAAATGTAATAACTGTACTAACAATACTAACTAATATTACTAACTAAACAAATGAGACCAAGGAAACAAGAGGGAAGGGAAAAAATAAAATGGGGGTGGGGTGGAACAAGGCGAAAACAAGCTACAAGGTCCAAGTCCAACAGGTCACCACAAATCAGCTTCCTGGGCTATAACGGACAGAAAGCTCAGCCCAGCCAGGGCCTTATATAGCAGCTCTGGGTAATTGCATCACACTGGTGCTTTATGAGCTCAGAGCCAGAAACTGACTAATCAGTCATGGCATTGTACACCAGAGGCTGGACGTTAATGAATGCCAACTATAATTTTATGTGCATAATGTGATGGCTCCGTGTGAGGTCGGGGTGGTGGTGGATGGGGGGAGGGGGGTTCACGGTGTGAGGGATGTAAAAATAAAATAAAATAAAATAAAATAAAATAAAATAAATAAAATAAAAAATAAAAATAAAAATAAGAATAGTTAGAGGGTAAAAAAAAAAAAAAAAGAAAATAATCTTACCATTTGCAACAACATGGATGGACCTGGAGAACATTATGTTAAGTGAAATAAGTCAGACAGAGAAAGACAAATACCATATGATCTCACTTATATGTGGAATCTAAAGAAAAGAATTAGTGAATGAACTAATCAGAAACAGTTTTGGAGACAAAGAGGAAAAACTGAGGGTGGCTAGATAGGCGGGGGAGTGGGAATAAGGGGGAAGGTGAGGGGATTAGAACACAGTTGTTAACCACAAGATGGCCACTGTGTTTTGAAAATTAATTGGGGGAACGTAATCAATAATGTTGTAAAGATTTTGTAGGGTATCCGATGGACACGTGTCCCATTTGGGAGACCACCTCAGGGATGATGTAGATGCACTGTACACTTGAAGCTGAACAATAATGAATGCCAACTATAATTTTACATATATATATGTGTATATATATGTATGTGTATAGTTACAAGAAGCAGAGTACAGCATTAGGAATAGAGACAGTGGAAATGTAATGGCTGTGTGCGATGTCAGAGGGATAGCGGATGGGGGTGGGGGTTTCACACAGTGTGAGGGATATAAATGATAAATGTCTAAGTGTTACTTTGTCTTGTGCACCTGAAACTAATAAAAAAAAGAATTTATAGTATATAATTTTGGAGGAGGTATGAATTAAAATGGGGAAAATGGAGCCCAGACAGAAAAGGAAGATCGGAGAGCAAAGAATCCACTGATTCATTTGGTTAGTTAACATTTCATTGTTCTTTACATGAGTTATATCAATATTTCCTAACTAAACAGACTTTCCTTTTGGCTGGTGAGACAGGAAATCAAGGGAGAAAGGAAGAGAGAAAAGAGCATTACACACAATCACTGTCAGAGAGAAAGGAATGAAAAGTCAGTTGTGCTGAGGGAATAAATATGTTCAGTAGCCCACCCCTCATCCTTTATCTGCAGTTTTGCTTTCTAGATTTTCAGTTACCCATCATCAACCAAGGTTCAAAAATGTGAAATGGTAAATTCCAGAAATGAACAATTCATAATGTTTAATTTGCATGCTGTTCTAAGAAGCGTGATGAAATCTTGCTATGTCCTATCTGGGAAGTGAATTATCCCTTTGTGCAGCGTATCCACACTGTATACACGAGCCACCTGTTAGTCATTTGGTAACTGTATTGGTTATCAACTCTACTGTCAACACAGTGCTTGTGTTCAAGTAGTCCTTATTTTACTTAATAATGGACTTAAAGCATAAGAATAGGGATGCTGGTAATTCAGATATGACAAAGAGAAGCTGTAAAGTGCTTCCTTAAGTTAAAAGGCAAAAGTTTTCAACTTAATAGGACATTTTATCATCTCACATCATAATCAGAAGGGGGATACAGTTCAATATTTTGAGAAAAAATATAACTTTTGTTAGTTATTAGTTATTGTTAATCTCTTACTGTGTCTAATATATAATTTAAACTTTATCATATGTACGTATGTATGTATGTATGTATGTATGTATGTATAGGGAAAAACACAGTATATACACGTATAGGGTTTAGTACCATTGCAATTTCAGGCATCCATGGGGCTCTTGAAACATAACCCTCATGGATTATGGGGACTTATTTTATCTCTCAGGGCCATAGGCCAGTAGTTGATAAAACACATTAGTGATATAAACACAGTTAACCCTTGAACAATGCAGAAATTAGGAGTTCCAACTCACCACAGTCAATAATCCACATGTGACTCCTGACCCTCAGTTTGCCCTTTGCATCTGCAGACTCGATACACCAGACATTGAAAAAAGTATTTGTCTTGGGCAGTTGGGAATCTGCAGATGGAAATGTGAAAATAGTTTTCAATCCTCCATTGAATCTGCAGATGTAATCAAACCCATGGATGGGAAACCTGAGGATAGAGAGGGTCATTGTGTTTGCTGAAAAAAATTCACCTGTAAGTGGGCTGGCACAGTTCAAACCCATGTTCAGGGATCTACTGTACTTCTATCAACTTCAATTACTTGGTGAGAACTCAACTTCTTTTTATTCAAGATACACCACATTTTACTGAAGATATCTTGTTGAAAAGAGCAAAACAAATTTAAAAGATTGTAAAAAGATTTAAAAAGTTGTCAAAATTCTGATGGAATCAATAGCATTGCTAATTAGATAGTGATGGGAGTTTCATCAGTGACCAAGGAACCAGTGTTTTGGACTTTATTCTACATGTATTTTGCTAAAATAATATTTTAGGGAAGGTTACATTTTATATTGGAGGTTATAATTTTTATTATTACTGAACATACGCGTCTGTTTATTTTTAGTATATGTGCTGTCCAAAGGAGCACCATCTATTTATTTTTAGTGGGTGAAAGTAACTAGAAGAAAATACAGTCGTTGGTATACTCGTATATACTTTTTTTTTTTACCTTGTAAAAAAAATATTTTCAATCATGTTTTTCCTGAGTCTTTCCAAATTTTAATATTTCAAAAGTCCCATTTGTCATTTGCTTTAGTCAGAATTTTGTTTGAATCATGGTTTTCAGTTCTGATGTTGGTCGCCATACACCATGGATGGGGTGACCTAGCTTCAATGCTCACTGTCCACTAACATGTTGTTACCTTTTCCCATTCAAATCTGAAGGTTATATGGACAAATATTTCACTGCTCCTGGTTTTCCATGTCAGTGGGCATTGTTTTGTGTGTGGATGTGTTGAAATGAATTCCAGTCGTACATACTTTACTTTGGCAACTTAACCCTAGAAAAAAGCCAAACAAGTAAATGTTACTTATAATTCACTTCGTATTGTAGATGTGAAAGTCTAAATAACCAAAACTAAATTATTCCTAAATTCAAACTCTGCTGCCTTAGGTATCTATATTTACCACATTGCAGTATGCTATCTTACACTCCTCTCTTGTTCCTGCAAGGTGAAATCCTGGGACTTGTGGAGCCACACACATGTAAGAAGAGTTGTTAAAAGGAAACAGATTATTCTTGTTCTGACTGGCCCACCTGATAGCACTTATATAGTAAGTTTTCCTCTGGTCAAAGTAACACCTGGAACAATTTGATTATACATTGAAGTGGGGAATTGTATTGCCTACTTTCTTTGGAAGCTGTACATGATGTTATCTTTCAAAGGGAAAGGAATATAATATGTGATTCAACATGTTCTTCTCAATCAATTCCCAATAATTTTCCAGTTAACAATGATGAAAATAAATGTTTGTTGTGCACCTAATGAATGTCAAGGGCTATCCTAGATTTTGTGCATACACTAGTGAAATAAAACAGAGATGATACTTTTCTTTGTAGCACATAAAGTCCAGTTAGTATAAATTAATTCAGATTCTGGTGTATTGCCCTGTATTATTTTTGGTTTACAGTGTGGTTGTTTATCTGTGTATTATATTTTAGCATACCTTCATAGCAATTTAAATGAGAAATTTAGGAGACGCATTTTGGCATAGTTAGTCTATTGCCATTTTTATCCAGAACTTTTCTCTTTTTTTTTTTTTTATTAATTCCTGTCATTTTATTTCATGCAGTATTCCTCCCATACTACAAATGACAAAAAAAAAAAAATTGTATTTTTGGTTCTCCGTTTTTGTGCGCCTAAACACAATTTTATAATGTTTTAGGATTTGAGAATTTTTATTGCCACTTAGGCTGAGAATAGCAACGATAGCAAACATACAGGAATGATGAAAACTAAAAAAAATTCAGTCTCAGACACTGCTTTACAGTTCTGTATTCTTTTTGATATATAATTGAAACTACTCTGAACTCTTGCTCTTACATTTTATTTTTGAGCACAGAAGTTACCAATCCTTTGTCAACACCTGACTTCCACCAAGCTGTAAGATATATTTGGGTCCCCAAATTCTCATTTAAGCAACCTGTATTAGTCAGCCTAGGCTGCCATGACAAAATAGAATATGTAGCTTAAACAACAGGAATTTATTTCTCATACCGGTAGTTCTGGAGTCTTGGCAATTTAAGATTAAGGTGCCAGCTGATTTGGTTTCCTAGTGAGGGCCCTCTTCCTGGTATATAGATAGCTCACTTCTTACTGTGCTCTCACATGATGGAAGGAGAGAGAGCACTCTGGTGTCTTTTCTTCTTATAAAGGGGGTTTCACCATGATAAACTCATCTAAACCTAATTATCTCCCAAAGGCCTCATCTCTAAAATACACATTGGGGGTTAAGGCCTCAACATATGAATTTGGAGGGGACACAATTCAGTCCATAGCACAAACTATAATTATCTTTGAGACCAATTGTGCAGACAAAACATTGATTGCTTGAGCTTTGATTTTTACCTGAATATATATAAAAGTTGATAAAATTTAAAATTGATACATACATCTTGAAAGGTTTTAATTTGTTGTTTAGAGCCTAAAGTGAATTTTTAAAATGCTTGCTTTGTAAATTATATGCCAACATATTTGTGGGTAAGATTTGTTCAAGAAACCTTTTTTCCTTTATGGCTCCTGTTTCAATGTCACTAAATCATTTTCTTTATATCCCTGCTGATTAGAAAATATTTGGAGATGAGCAAGATGGAACTTGATAAAGCATCCAGAATAGAAAATTCTCACAGTAGGACCTGCTAACTTGATTGCTTCATCACCATGGAAACGTTCATCGGTCAGTATAACCAGGTAATGAGATGGCTTAGTTCAATTAGGGTTTAATATATTCTTCAACCATTGCATATGAAATTTACAAAGCGTTTGTCTAAAAATAGGTCATGCTTTTCTATAACTCATAAGATATTCTGCATTCAACAGAATGCACACACAAAGGTAAGTGAGCAAATCCATCTCTAGGCTCCTCCATTTATTTTGTTCTTGAATAATGCACAATGCTTAAATATGTCTTAGAAAAAATAGTACGTTCACATAAATTCAAGAATATACTGTGGTAATTAAATATGATTTGGGAAATAGTTATAGACATTTATACATAGCCCATTTGGTTTTCAGTTATTGTGAACGGAAAACTGATTCAGAAGAGACATGCTTCATTTGGGGTTGGAGATATTAGTATCAAAGAGAGGAGGCATATTTCTTTGTTTTCTTTTAAAATTACATTTAATTTAAAAATTGAAATTACAGTTGACATTCAATATTATATTAGTTTTGGGTAGACAGCGTAGGGGTTAGACATTTATGTTACTAAGTGATCCCCGGAAAGTCTTGTATCCATCTCACACCATATAGGGTTATTATAATATTATTGATTATATTCCCTAAGCTGTACTTTACATCCCCATGACTATTTTGTAATAAAATGACAATAACTACATACCTATCAATAAGTACTTTAAATATGTTTTAATGAATAAAGGTGTCGCTCATGTGGTGACAAATATCTGTGAGGAATGAAGTTATGCTGGTAGCTCAATTTCCACTCCCATTTTCCATCTATTCCAGAGGTTTTTGTGTGGTCCCCATTCTTTCTCTACTGTCCTAGCAGAGCAAAGTTCACCTCGACTTTGAAAATTAGGAGCCATTGGGCGTGCATGTTTTCCTCTTCAACTACAAATATCTGCGTCCACATTACTTCCTTAAAGTTAATTCCCGTATCTATCTTTCATCTTCTCTTCTGGAGTTTCAGTTTCTCCCTATTTGTGCTGCTTTTTTTCCTACCAAAGATACATGTACAACTTTCTCACGTATTAAAACTACACACACACACACACAAAAAAAAAAACATAATACAAAATGTACCCTTGCTTTTAAATTATTGTGGGTTGGGGGGACTCTTACTACCTTCAGAAACAAGCATTTTAAGAGTTGTTTATTTTTTCACTTCCCTTGACTCGTTAGCCCACTGATATCTGTCTACTGCCCCTATCATTGGACTGGACTGAAATTGCTTATAGTGAAATCAGCAACATTTAATGAAGCATTTGTTATGTACCAGATATTATACAGTCGTTTGGTGATACAATATTAAGTAAGAGATATCCTAGTTCTCAAGGAATGCACAATCATAGTCCTGATATACCTTTTAACAATGAACACATTCTTCCTTTTTGACATTCAATATTATTTTATATTAATATCAAGTGTACAACATAGTGGTTAGAAATTTATATAATTTATGAAGTGACCCCCCTGACTAGTACCCACGTGGCACTATACATAGTTATTACCATATTACTGACTATATTCCCTATGCTTTACTTTACATACTTATGACTATTTTATAGCTACCAGTTTGTATTTCTTAATCCCTCCACCTTTTTGACCCTGCTCCTAACCCCTCCCATCTATCACCTCAACAGATCTACATAGTACCTGTCTGACACCATACATAGTTATTATAATATTATTAACTATAATCCTTATGCTATACCCTACATCCCCGTGACTACTCTGTAACAACCAATTTGTATTTCTTCACCCCTTCCCCTTTCCACCCACCCCCAAACCTTCTCCCATCTGGCAATCATCAAAATGTTCTCTGTATCTATGAGTTTGTTTCTGTTTCCTTTGTTTATTCATTTTGTTCTTTAGATTCCATTCTAAGTGAAATCATATGACTTTTGTCATTCATTGTCGCACTTACTACACTCAGCACCATACCCTCTAGGTCTATCCATGTTGTCACAGATGACAAGATCTCATTCTTTTTTATGGCAGAGTCATATTCCTTGTATATATGATATGTACCACCTATTTATTTATTTATTCATTTATTTATTTATCCATTCAGGGACACACAGGTTGCCTTCATATATCTTGGCTACGTAAACATTGCTGCAATGAACATATGGATGTACATATCCCCTGCAAGTAGCATTTGGGTTTTCTTTGGATAAATACCCAGAAGTGTGCTTGCTGGGTCCTTCTTTGTCTCTGGTATAGTCTTTGTTTTAATGTCTATTTGTCTGGTCTGGGTATTGCTACTCCAGCATTTGCTTTTTATTGTTATTTCCATTTTCATGAAATATCTTTTACAATACCTTTACTTTCAGTCTGTGTGTGTCTTTTGAACTGAAGACAGCATATCTCTTGTAAGCAGCATATGTAAGCAGCATTCTTATCCATTTTGCCACCTAACTTTTGATTATAGCATTTAATCCATTTATACTGAAAGTAATTGTGCATAGATATGTAGTTATTGTTATTTTATTATTCATATTTTTGAATTTTTTTTTTTTTATCTTAAAGAGGTCCCTCTAAGATTCCTCATAATACTGGTTTGTAAAATTCCTTTAGCATTTTCTTTTCTGGGATGCTCTTTATCTGTCCTTTGAATCTAATGATTGCTTTGCTGGGTAGAGGAGTTTTGGTTATAGGTCCTTGCTTTTTAATCACTTTGAATATTTCCTACCAGTCTCTTCTGGCCTACAAAGTTTCTGTTGAGAAATGAGCTGACAGTTTCATGGGAGCTCATTTGTAGATAACTAACTGTTTCTCTCTTGCTGCTTTTAAGATTCTGTCTTTGTTTTAAACTTTGGCATTTTGATTAAGATGTGTCTTAGTGTGGACCTTTTTGGGTTCATCTTGTTTGATACTCTGCACATCCTGGGCTTGAATACCCATTTCCTTTGCCAGGTTAGGAAAGTTTTCTGTTATTATTTCTTCAAATAGGTTTCCAATCCCTTGCTCTCTTCTCTTTCTGGTCCCCCTATATTGCAAATGTTGGTATGCTTGGTATTGTCCTAGAGGCACCTTAAACTGTCTTCATGTTGTTGTTTTTTGCTGTTCTAATTGGGTGTTTTCCGATACCTTATTTTCTAACTTGCTGATTTGATCCTCTCCTTCAGCTAATCTACTGTTGATTCACTCTAATGTATTCTTCATTTCAGTTATTGTATTCTTTATTTCTCACTGGTTCTTTTTTAAGGTTTTCTATCTCTATTTTTATGTTTCTATCTATGTGTTGAAGTTTTCCCTGAAATCATTGAGCATCCTTATAACAAATGTTTGGAACTCTGTGTCCGGTAGATTCCTTGTCTCCATTTAGTTTAGTTCTTTTCCTGGAGCATTGTCTTGTTCTTTTATTTAAGACATGTTTCTTTGTCCCCCCATTTTGGCTGCCTCCCTGTGTTTCTTTCTATGTACTAGGTAGGGCTGCTATGCTTCCCAGTCTTAGTAGAATGACCTTATGTAGTAGATGTGCTGTGGGACCCAGTGGTGCAGTGTCTCTTGTCACCAGAGACGGGTGTTCCTTGTGTGGGTTGTGTGTGCCCTCCTGTAGTTGAGATTTGATTGCTGTTTGCATGTCAGTGGGAGGAATTGACCCTCAGGTAGAGTGGTTGTAAGGACTGGCTGTTACTACAGTGGAGGAGCTGTTGTGCAAGGGCTTTAGCAGGGCTCTGGAGCCTGCCCAGTCTGCCCTTTGGGTGTGTGTCCTTGGAGGTGGCCGGGTGATGCCCCAGCCCATTCCAAAGCTGGCCACTAGTCCTGTCAGCCCTATCACCTGCTGGGAGGGGACCCACTGCAGGCCAAGTTCAGCTGCAGTCTGTGCCCTGACCAGCACTACCTGGCATGAACCGCAAAGCAATCCAGAGATGTCTGTCGCCCACACTGTGCTTGGAGGTGCCAAGCCATGAACAAATGCCAGCTATCACTATGCTGGGCTTAAGGTGGCTCAGCCAGAGGTACAGGACATGCCAAAGCCAGATGCTGCTTGTTTGGATTTTGTGAACCTTTGAGAGATTTTCGGAAAGTCTGCACCATGAGCCAAGGCAGACTGTTTATATGGAAAAGCCACTGGAAGTGGCTTGGGTGTGCCAAAATTTGAGTGGGGTGTGTCTTAGGGAATCATTAGGGTGGGGCAGGTGAAAGGTGATAGCCAGTTGGATGGAGACTCAGATACAGCTGCCACCTGTGTCTGCACACAGGGAGCAGGGAGGGCTCAACAAAAAAACAATGGCTTCCGTTAGCTCCTCTATCTTGGGAAAAGCTGCCCATCAAGTCCTTTCCCTGAAACCAGAGGTTTCAGTTCCTCCCTGTATATCCCTGGTGCCTTTCAAGCTACTGCCCCAGCACTGAAATTCAGAGCAAGTGAGTCCGTGAGTGAGTAAGTCCGTGCACAGTCCTTTTAAGAGGAGCATCTGGCAGTGCAGCTGCTTTCTGTCTCTATCAGCCAGAATCTCTGCTGGTTTTCACAGCCGGAAGTTATGGGGACTTCTCTCCCCAGCATTGAAACCCTGGGCTGGAGAGGGTGTCATGCAGGTGGCCTACGGGGTCTCATCTCCTGCTCCCTACATAAGAATGCAGGATGTGGCTTGGCCAACAAGGAACACCCATGGAGTCATAGGTAAGGGAGTCACACCACTATAGTCTCACTGGAGGCTGGATTCACATGATGTGCGACCTGCTGTCCACTTTTCTGCCAACCGGCGGACTCCGCTCTACTCAACTCACCAACCAGCACAGTGGCGGCAGTTATATCAGTGGCCAATTGGCTAACCGGCCACAGCCATCAGCCATCTACTACCTGAGCCTGCACCTTTCCATGTGAGGCTGAGAGCCTGGAAGCTGCTCTCTGGGGCTCTGTCCCCACAGAAGGTCTGGGATCCTTTACTCTTGAGGGGTAGGGGACATCTGTAGCTGATATATATGCCTCCCAATTTTTAATGGTCAAACGCAGGTATGGGACCAGCCCGTTCTGAGTCTCTGTTGCTCCTATTGTCTCGAGGTAGCTTGTTCTGCATGTCCTTAGTTGTCGGGCTTCAGTTGAGCTAGACTTCAGGTGATTCTCAATAATTGTTGTTCTGTGGTTTATTTGTAATTAGTTTGGTCCTGAGAGGAGGCGTGGGGACAGAGCCAGGAGAGCAGTTTCCAGGCTCTTGGCCTCATGTGGAAAGGTGCTGGCTCGGGTAGTAGATGGTCATCAGCTATAATCCGATGGCCATCCGCTGTGGCTGGTTAGCCATTAGCCACTAATATAACTGCCGTGGCTATGGTAGGGGGTTGGTTGGTTGGCTGAGAAGTGGATGGCAGGTTGTGGCTCCTGCTTCCTATGTCTCCAACCCAGCTGCCAGTGAGAATATAGTGGTATGACTCCCCCATCTATGGCTCTGTGGATGTTCCTTTTTGACCTCACCATATCCTGCGTTCTTGTGCGGGGAGCAGGAACTGAGACCCTGCATGACAGGAGGTGAATACAGCGTTTACTTATTCTGCCATCTTGACGGGAAAACTGCCTCATACATTTTAAAGATCTATTTTTGAGTTTTAAAATGGGCACTTAGGGATTTTATATCTTCTAGACTGTTTTGTCATTATGAAATACCACTATTCCTTTCTGCTGACCTTGAATGGAGATAAGCATTAGGGTGGTGGTCTTGAAAAAGTGTCATTTGTAGGGTTAATTCTCTCCCTAGAAATGAAGGTGAAGGGTGAGTTTTCCTGGAAACACTTGCATGGAAGAATGGCAGCAATAAATCAAGCAAAAGTGTATCTGGAAAGAATAATGACAAGAGGGTCTTTTCATACTTATGATTTACTGCCTTTAATGAATATCCTGTTTCTTTTATTGAGACTCTATTTTGTTTCTGGTTTAATTTTTTTTTTTTATTCTATTCTACGTCATTTTTCCTTTATCTGTTATCTCTGATGGTTGTTTTTTAGTCTTCTTTCCTTTTCATTTTTGCTTCCTGTTTCTCTAAAAGCAACCCCAGAGCCAAGAACAAATATTGGCACAATATATATCTGGTAAATGGATACGTTTTACACATATCAAATGTTGTTTTTCTTTTGGTTAATCATTGTTGAAAAATAAAAAAAAATAAACCTAAGTGATTTTCCCTCTCTACATGATAGGTGAATTGCCCTTCTCTATATGGTTCACGTGAGTGATGGCCAACTCCCCATTACATCTCTAGAGGTCAGTTAGTCCATTAATGAACTTCTTCTGCATCTAAACAGATTTTAATTTTCATAATATGTAGCTCTAGCTCTGTTGGACTGAGAAGAGATTTCTACTGCCTCTTGTGCTTAATTCTCTGGCTTTCTGAATCCATTTTAAACACATACAGCATCTAAGACTCATTCTGTCTATATTATTTTGCCATGTTTCAATCATACAGACTCTGTTTCCCAACATTAGGCATGCCACCACCAGCTCCCACAGCTCCCACTGCTCTGGTTGACTTGTGTTTTTTTATTTGTGTGGTCTCCATATGGATGTGTATAGAAAGGTATTCAAGGATGCTTGAGTAGAGCAGGACTCTGTCCACCTCACAGAACAACAGTCTTGGAGTAGCGTTCCAGACCCCAGGTTTTCTGTTCAGTGGGATCTTACATTTCTGAGCATGGGGAAAAGAGTAGAGAAAGGATGAAACACCTTCTCATGTTCTTGCAGACCACACCACTTTCCTATGGCTCTGCACATGCAGGCCACAGATGGAGTTCCTTAGTGTAATCCATAGTGTTTCAGTTAGTGAAAATTTCTCTCATTTCTCTCATACATGGATAAACTCATATTTTCTTTTTGTTTTGTTTTCATCATTACTTGTATGTGTGAAGTATGAAAAGACTGCATCAGAAATTACTAGCCAGATACGTTTTTCCCTTAATCAGTTTTTCCCATGAGTAGAAATATTTCAATTCTCTGGAAATATAAAGTAAATGAATAAAGCATATATATATACACATATTTATACATATACACATATGCATATATATATGTGTTTGTATATATATAAGTATATATAATGGAATTCATTGTAATTTTCCTTGAGAAATTTTATCTTATCTTCCTACCAAGTGTTCTGTTCATCTGTCGGTCTCTCTGTCTGTCTGTCTGTCTGTCTCTCTCTATATATATAGTTTTTACCAAGAGAAATAATAAATTCTATTGTATATATATATATACAACAAACCTATATATATATGTATATATATATATATATATATATATATATATATATATATATATATATATGGAGAGAGAGAGAGAGAGAGAGAGAGAGAGAGAGAGAGAGAAAGCACTTGTTAGGAAGATAAAATTCCTCAAGGGAAATTATAAATGTCATTAAATCTACTTCAAAACACTAGTCCCAAGAAGATATTTAAATTACATGTGTTGTAAATTATTTTTGGAAGCATAAACTTAAAAAGAAACTTAAATTTAGAGAAAGATAAGCTTTTCAGGCCCGAGAGGGAGGAAACCACTGGGTCATGAGTAACAAACATTTCAGCAGAATAAGCTGCTTTGTTAGTGAAGGCTTTTTGGCAACACTTTCAAAGTATTTTCACAAAACGTAACGTAAATTCACATAGGTATCATTATAGTGACCAGAAAAAACCCCCATAACTTCTGGATAGGAAAAATAAAATGGCTATAATTTACTCTTGATAAGTACTCCAGAAATAATTCAATGTTTTCAAATAAAAATGATGTAATCAAGTCACTGGACTGAGAGAAACTAGTCATTTTTATTTATACATGTTGTCAACCTCATGCGTCTTCTGGCCTTGTCAGACAATTTTGAGTAAATTTGTTCCTAGTGGCATTGGAGCAGTCGTGATCCCAGATAAAAGAGCTTAGGATCTTGATATTTGGGTTTCTCCTCCATTATAATCTGCCATTGTAAAACAGTAGGCAATTGATCTTAGTGTGAAAGACACTTTCTAATGTTCACATATTGCTACCTATTTTTAAATATGTAGAAATTTACATAAGATATAACAAAGAGCCTAGTAGGAAGTAGGAAGCTTTACACAAAGCATAATTATTATATTAACAAAAAGAGAGACATTATAACTACTGAAAATTTTGACAACTGTTCATGAATCAAATCTCTCCAGACATACTTATAATATTCCTTTGTTATTAGAAAAGATAAAATACTCAGTTTATTTCCTATTTTGATTACTTGCCTGAAAAATAAGACAGATTTTACAGTAATATATTCATTGTTTTTAACTACTTCTCAGATCTTTTTTTTTTTTTTTAAGATTTTATTGGGGAAGGGGAACAGGACTTTATTGGGGAACAGTGTGTACTTCCAGGCCTTTTTTTCAAGTCAAGTTGTTGTCCTTTCGATCTCAGTTGTGGAGGGTGCCGTTCAGCTTCAAGTTGATGTCTTTTCAGTCTTAGTTGTGGAGGACGCAACTCAGCTCCAGGTCCAGTTGCCCTTTCTAGTTGCAGGGGGCACTGCCCACCATCCCTTGCAGGAGTGAAACCGGCAACCTTGTGGTTGAGAGGACGCACTCCAACCGAGCCAGCCCGGAGCTCAGCTTAAGGTGCTGTGTTCAATCTTAGTTGCAGGGGGTGGAGCCCACCATCCCTTGCGGGACTTGAGGAATTGAACTGGCAACCTTGTGGTTGAGAGCCCGCTGGCCCATGTGGGAATCGAACCAGCAGCCTTCGGAGTTAGGAGCATGAAGCTCTAACCGCCCGAGCCAACGGGCCGGCCCTCAGATCTTTTTAATATATTTTATTTCTCTATATTATATATAGTATGCATTTGTCATTTCCAGATGCATTCATTTTTTCACAAGAAAATGATCATTTAAAAAATAGTGTCAAAAACTTCATAGTAACTACTGTTTAACTAGACACCTTTCCAATCTTTTTCTGGTCCTAAGCATCAGTTTTTTAAAAATTATAATTGTTTAGTCCTTGAGAGCTTAGACAGTGCATTCTACTATATCATCTTCAAAAAAAAGTAATCACGTGAAGCAAATATTGTCTGTCCTCAATTACGCATATGGTGTCCTTTGACCAAGAAAACATAGCTTAAAATTGATAGAAACTAGATATTTAAAACTCATTTTCTAAATTCTAAATTCATACTTTTTAAACTGAATTATTACCCTTCAAATTGCTGGCTTTTCTTCTTTGTTTCATTTCATTTATTACCAGCTAGGACATTGACTAATGTATTACCAGTTTGGGAAGATGATGAAAAAGTGAGGAAAAGCTCCTAGGAGAGTGGGAAAAAAAGTGCCAACTTAGGTCTTGCCTAGATCTTGCAGGAGGAACAGCTAGGCAGTAGCAGTAACCTGTGGTTTGGATCAGAATGGAAGTACAACATCACCAAAACTAAATCATGATCGAGGATCTCAACAAAGAACAAAGGTGAGAGAAAAACGGGAGAATATTTTGCCGGGTCATGAAGATGACGGCAAACGTCATCAGGTATTTGCTGAAGTTCATGTGTACCAGTATGAATTCAGTGGACAAGGTTTTGGTCCCATCTTGTTGTCCTTATGGTGCTAGCCTCTTCCCCTCCCCCACACCACAACTCTCCTCTCTTATACCAACAGGATAATTCAGGAATTACCACTTTAAAACAGGGGAAAGATATAATTTTTATCAGCATCTTACTTCTGTTTTCTATAAAACATGAAGTCAGCATGCCGGGGATTGTGGGGAGACGAAAAACAGTAAACATGACAAAGTGGTCAAGTTTCAAGAAATCTCATAAATAACTTTTACTGTAGTAAAACCCAAGTGACATTGTAAGGTTGCCTACTGTGCAGCAGTGACGATGGAGGAGGAGTCAGGAATGAAACCTCTCTGATCCTCTGTCTACTAAGCCAAGGCTAAAACTGTGCCCACAAAGCATCGCAGAGCTTCGTGTCTCCCATCTGTCGCCTGGAGATCATACTGATCCTTCACGGGGACCTCCCAGGGCACCTACTGGTGTTCAGAGAGATAATGCATTCTTCTGCTCATTCAAATAACGTAAAAACTAAACGACCAGCAAAAAGCACTATTTCTACTTTTTCAGGTTTTGTGCTGAATCCAACAGTAAAACAATAACAAAGACGGTCCCATTCAAGATACCATCAAATTAACAATATCATGTTTAATGATAGATACATATCTGTAGTGAAACTACGATGAAAAGCAATGGAAATAATAAATACACAATTAGAAGTAGTGATTAAGTTTGGAAGTGAAGGAGGTGTATTTTTTTTCACTGATAGGTATAGGGGAGCTTTAAAATGTTGATAATGTTTTGTCCTGTAAGCTAAGTACTGAGTACCGTAGTGTTCACTTTATCGTTCTGTATGACAGCTTCTAGACTTATGCAATTTAGTTCAATATAAGAAGTATTTCTTAATTTTAAAAACCTCCATAAAAATGATATGGGGCTTTTCATCAGAGTCATAATATATTTGGAAATAAAGGCATAGAAACCAACAATGATAAATATAAATATAAGCTTGAGTGTTGGTATGTACTGATAAGGGAATTGGTGTTAGTGAGTCAAAGGGACAGTTTCACTATGATTCTGACACTTTGGGTTTTGAGAAAGAAGACAAAGCATGCAGTAAAAAACAAAATAAGAAAGAAAAAAAGGAGACAAATGAGCATTTCCTGTGTTTGGGGCAGCCAATTCTTAGAAGTGTAAAAGCAAGTTGTTGTAGACAGAACGTCTAAGAGAAACACTGGGGGAAATTACAGGATAAAGAACAAAATAGATGATTTCAAGAAACACACTGTGTATACTGTTTAACACAAGATTTGGGGCAATCACTATGTTTCTGGGATTTAATTTTCTCACCGGTAAAATCAAAGAGCACGCAGAGATGGGAAGATCAGATGACTCACCAGCCGTAAAACTGAGCTCCTGCAGACCCTGTCCTTGTGATATCCAGGGACAGAGAGATGCAGATACATTCCTGCCACATTTTTTTTCACCAACCAAAGCTGAGTACTAAGGGAACTGCTAGCTGAATGATGAAAAGGGAGGGCCAAGAAGAATGTACGTCCTGGTTAAGGCCACCTCTCTGAGCTGCAGCACTTTAACAGTTTGTTTGGGCAACAGCAGCTTACTGTCAGAATTATTGCTGCATAATTCTGAAGAAGATCACACACAGTTTAATTTTTCAGTAGCTTTGGCATTAATATTTTATTATAATTATCTGAGGGGTAGGTTAGCACAGCAGAACTCTTACCTAGTAAGTAACGACCTGCTGGGTACTGAAGGGATGAGCCATATGGTGAGGCAACAGGCATATGAAGAAGGAAAGAGGTGAGGAGTTTACATTCACACAGGGTCTATTTTCATATGCAAGCAGACATATAGAGCTTATAAGCATTGAAGGAATACAGGAATGGAATAAACAAAATCATGAATGTGCTATGCAGAAAATTAGTTGGGATAATTTGGCTGTAAGGAAAGTGAGATGAGTAAAGGTTGAGTAAAATGCTTGCTGTATGCTTTGCTTAAAAATAATACTGGTGGTGACAGCTAATTTTATTCATACTTATGTGTCAGACACTAGGATACTTTTCATACATGATGTCATTTTACTCTTACAGTAAACCTTTGCGATAAGTGCTACTGTATATTACCATTTTAAAGATTATATACTGTGATTTATCAAGATTAAGTGATTTACTCAAAGTCAATAGCAGCGAAAATGTTTGAACCCAAGTAGTCTTTCAAAAAAAATCTTCTTCTTATATGTTAACGTATTTCGTTGATTTGTTCTCTTAACCCACTGGTTTCCCTATGGAAGTCTATGATCAAGCAGAGGAGCAACTGACCACTGGGGGAGTGATCAGAAGTGACACTATTTACTCCCTTGGGAGTATGTCACGTGTTCCTTTCATATCTCCTACAGATAGTCAGATGGGAAAATATGAAATATGTCAGACAGCTACTATTTAAATTAATTCCAAACCTAAACTGTATACTAGGCCAAATATTCACCTAGCATTCTATTGATCATTTCAAATTTCTATCAAAACCCCCCCCCATCAACCTTGCTTACTGGAGAACTATATGGGGAGTTCCATGTGACAGTGTAACAGATTATTTCTTATCAACTTTAGGATCTATAAAAATACGTATAAGGCATTTCGCTTAGCTCTAAGAAATGAATGTGTGTGTGTGTGTGTGTGTGTGTGTGTGTATACACATAGGAGTGATAGAAAATTAAGATTTACTTTTCCGAATCATTTTCCCAGCTCCTGTAGGTAAATGAATTTGACACACACAATTAATCAAACTATTTTGGGTAACATGTTTTATTAAATTCTCACAAAAATCATAAGGTGCGTCAAAATTAAAGCTCAAAATGATAATGCCACAAAGTCAGTAACTAACAGAGTTGGTGTTTATATTCTATTATTTATCAAAGTGTAGTTTGATCAAAATTATTCATGATATAGATCGAGATTAACATGAAACCAAGTCTTGCCAGAGCACCAGGGCCTGAACAGACAACAAAGGGACTATATACAGGTATCAGGGCTGAAACAGATCCTAAAGCCAGCAATACAAAGCTGGTGCACAAGGAGGGATGGCGTTATCAGATCACTGTTCATGAAAGCAGTCATCATTAAGGACTAACAACTCATGGGAGGTTTTGCAACACATGGGGGATTATATTGATAGGAAACCCAGGGCAAATGCTACATAGGAATCCAAGAAATGATTATCAAGTAATGTGTTATAGACTCAAGCACAGAGCTATAGTCACTTAATGTGGAGCTGGAATGTACAAAACAGATCCAGTCAAATGAAATTACTACAGTATTATAAAGATTTATAAATATTGTATTCAAGAACATAAAACAAGAATGAAGTCTATTTACTTAAAATGAAGGACCTAATTCAGGCTGGAGTAATACACTAATCAAGAAAGTGTAGATTAAACTGTAGTAATAAAGAATCTCCTAAGTCTCATTGGTTTAGAAATGTTTATTTCCTGTTGATGATATATTTCCATTGAACGTTGGCTGGGAATCTTGATCTGTGTTATGGTTTTGTCTGCTCTTTGTGACTCAGGCTAACAACGTGGCCACTTTCTAGAATAATTTTAGTCATAAAGAAGGAAAGAAAAAAAATGCATGGCATAAGCATTGGCTCTTAAAACCTTTGTCAAGAAGTGAAATATATCTTTTTTTTTTGAATTTCATTAGTCAGAGCATATCATAGAGCAGGCCTGAGTTCAGCGGGGTGGGGCACATGTAATTATCATACAGGAAGTAGAACTGGAGAGATGTAAAACATGATAGTCGGCTGTGACTGGTTATAATGCAACTTGATTCTGAGCCAATGGAATGCGGGAACTAGTCAAGGCATGGACTCTTCATATACTTTCTGACTAAGGTAGGCTTCAGCCTCGAAAATGGGAAGGATGAAGTTGTTTTATAAATGAAGTGTCCTAGCCAGATTTGTGTGTTGGCCTGTGTTGGTGTGTGGAAGTAGGGGTTAGGGGAGGAGGGTGTGTGTGTGTGTGTGTGTGTGTGTGTGTGTGTGTGTGTGTGAATGGGGGATGTGAATGAGATAAAAAGGGATGTAAAGGATTAAATGGATCAAGTGGATGAGACAAAAACATATAATGGGGCTAAATTATGGAATCAAGGAAGAATTCCCACTTGACTACTTGGGACTTAGAGTCTGTTCTCCTGAGTAAAAGAAAAGAAGAAAACTGGCCCAACACTGAGGGTCTTCTATTATATATGATAAGGATGTTACATCAAATCTTTTATTTCATTCCTCTAACAGCCCCTCTAGATCAATATATAGATTCAATATTAACACCCCCATTCTGACGAGGAAGACATTTGAATCTCACAGAAGGCTACAAAATTGTAGGTCCAGGAGTATAACCTCACTACAGGTTATTTTTCCAGTTCATTAATATGATGACTTCTCACTTCAACCACTTGCACAGCTCAGAAACATTTCCCACACAGTATGGAATGAATATAAAGCTATAACTCAAAAAAAAAAAAAATCCCAATCCAATGGGAAGATATTTAGCTCTCTTGCAATAACTGAAAACTAAAATTTCTGAAATCACTCCATTTAACCAGACATCAAATTTTGGATTGGCTCTCAAGGCCCAGATTGCAATATACTGCTTTTGTCTAGTTTTTCCTTTTGCTGCAGAGTGCCCCCCCCCACTACCACCATACTCCCCCAGGCTCAGGAAAGGTGCTTGTTCAAACAACAGTTTTACAGAGATTCTGTTTCTCCTTGAATGGTAAATGCTTAAAGGTGCCTGTTATTTGTCCTATACCAGGGAGGCTGCTTTACAGCTGACCATCCTGTGTAAATTGATCCAGACAACTGTGATCAGCTTTAATCTAAGCACACAAATGAGGGGTGTATCAGGTTTCCCATTCTCATGCATTTGGTATTCTGGAGGAGTAGCTCAAGTCCTGAGCCTTGTGAGAGAAAAAGGCAAGCTGCAAAAAGACCTTGGACGTGAATCTTGGCATTCTCCCTCATCTTATTAAAGCCATGTCTATTCCTGTTTGGCCTTTGGTGCTGTTTTGGTGCTATCTGTCAGGGAGAGTTTTGAGTGGTGAATGAACAGTCAGACATTTTGCAGTTTATTGCTCTGTATGGACATAGGCCATTTATCAGCGGGCCAACCAACAGCCATTTCAGACAATGATCTCTCTTAAAAGATTAAGCAGAATTATTGATATGGACAATTCTAGCAGTGGAAGAAAAATATTTTTTGGTTTTTGATAGACTTTATCTGAGACACCACAGTAGTACTTAAAACTAAAAATAAAAAGTTTACAGAGCTCCTTAAAGGTTTAGAATTACTGACACATATTCTTGTCAAATAAAATATACATCCAAAATTTAATAAAGTTGACTCATACTTCACTAACACTAGCATGTTATCCATTAAACTCAATAATTTATCAACTGGATACTTTTCATGCAATAATTTTGCTTACATATAATATTTGGAAACACATTACACACTCTCTTATTCGTATATTCATAGTTAAACCTTACTATATCACAAGTCTTTAAAAAAATATTTCAAACAAGAAGTCTGCTGACAGATATTAATTTACCAATATAAAAATAAAAATTATCCCTGGTCATTCAATTTGAAGATTCAGAATACCACTTCTCAAATGTCTTGTGAATGACAATGTACATTTTTTTGCTTTGTACAGTTACTTCTGTGTAAAAACACATTTATTTAGTATTAATAATTACATCAGCATAATCCACTAAGTATATAACAATTTAAACTTTTTGTTAACAATTGCCAAAGAGAGAAGCGGCATCTATTGTTTTTAGTGGTCATGGAGCTGAGCAAAGAAAAGCATTTAATTGCTTCGTGAGATCATACTACAAACAATACTTTTTCTAGTTCTTTACGATTGACCAAGAAAGAAGGCATATGCCATGAATTCAGTATTCTTGAATTACTAATTGTAATTAGATAGAATAAATCATAGGAAGATTATCCTTATTTTATGTATCTGATTCTATGATTTTAGAGTTTTATCAGCAAGTATTCATTACTGCTAAATATATTTTTAAATACGTGTTGTATAACATTTTAATAAAGAGAAACATGAATTATGTAAACATTGAAAATTCTAACAACCATAAAATGAAATATTAAGATATATTTTTGTGTAATGAAATTATAGGTATTTTTGCTTTTTTGCATGTTCATTTTTAAAATATTTAATATTTTTGTTTCTCCAATTTTATTGAAATATAATTTATATATAATAAAATTTGCTAACTTAATTATACAGTTTGATAAATTTGGAGAATTTTATACTATTATGTAGTTAACACCACAATAAGTAAGATATGAGATGTTTTTATCGCAATGAACAAACGATGAACAATGTTTGCTCATTGTTCCTTTATAGTTGATGTGCTCACCTAACCCTGGCCCAGACAACCATTAATTTGTTATCCATATTTTTGTTATTAAATTTCATAAAAACAGTAGTTTTGCCAAAGGAATCAATACTATGTCTAATCCAGTCTCTGGATCAGCTGTCTATTTGCAGGAAAAACAGAGGACTGTGGAACACGTTGAATTATACCAAGAGTGTGTAAGTAGCAAAATCCAGACTATAGGTCAAAATGTCTGGGTCCTTCACAGATGAAAAGAAACAAACAAAACTTCACAGAATAGACCCATACATGATGTCATTTGTTTGCCTTCATTCTCTTAGCATAATGTTTTTGTGATTCATTCATGTTGTCTCACATACATTAACATTTTGTCTCTTCTTACTGCTCAGTAATCCCCAAGTATAAATATGCCACAATGTGTTTCTTCATTCATCAGTTAATGGATATTTAAATTGTTTTCAATTTCTGACTATTATGTAAATAATGCTATGATCATTTATGTACAAGGTTTTGTGTAAATATACAGAGGGTGCCAAAAAATGTATACACACTTTAAGAAAGAAAGACTGTATTAAAATTGTAATACTCAATATGTACCAATAACAAAAGACGAATACAAGTTACGTTTGACTTCTGCAATTACAAGAGGTGCTCAAAGTGGTTACCATCTGCATCCAGACACTTCTGATTACGGCGAACTTCTGCTTGAACAACGTTGGCCAAAGTGGACACTTACATACATTTTTTTGGCTCCCCCAGTATGTTTTCATTTTCAATGAGAAAATAATTAGGATTGGTATTTCTAGGTCTTATGGTAAATCTATGTTGAACGTTATATGATTCTGTGAAACTGTTTTCCAAAGTGACTCTCCTGTATTATATTTCCACAGCAGAATATAAGTGTTATGGTTGCTCCATATCTTCACCAACTCTTGGTATTGTCACTCTTTTTAACTTTAGCTTTTCTAATGGGTGGGTAATGGTGTCTTGTTGTTTTAATTTTGATTTCTCTGATGACTGGGAATGTTGCACATATTTTCATGGGTTTATTTACTATTTGTATGTCTTCTTTAGTGAAGCGCATCCTCCCACTTTTCACCCACTTAAAAAATTGGATTTGTCTTCTTATGATTAAGTTGTAATAGTTCTTTATCATAATCTCAATACAAGCCTTGTATCATTATATATATATATATATATGTGTGTGTGTGTGTATATTGCCTTATTTTTATAATTCTGTGTTCTAAAGTGAAAAGGTTTCAATTTTGCTAAAGTATTTTTTACCACTTTTTTCAAAAAATTGTATGGCTCATGTTTTTTTGTGGCCTGTTTAAGAATCTTTTCCCAATCAAAAGTCTAAAAATCATCTGTTTCCTTCTAGAAGTTTAAGCAATTACATTTAGGTCTATGATCCATTCCAAGTTAATTTTCTATTTGGTATGAGGTAAGGTCAATATTCACTTTTCCTATACAGGTTTCTATTTGCTCCAATGTTATTTGTTGAATAGACCATCTTTCCCTACGTTGAATTATCTGAACACCTTTCTGAGAAAAGTTATCATTTAAGTGGAGGTCTGTTTCTGGATTATCCATTATGCTTCTTTGTTCTATTAAGACTATAAATTCTTGACAACTGAAGCTTTATAGTAAGTTTAAATTAGGCAGTCTAAAACCTTCATACTGTTTTTATTTTAAAAAAATTTTTGGTCTTTTGCACATAAATTTTACCACAGAACTTTTTTTATAAAAATTCTAGGTTTTTTGCTCACCACATACATTTTAGTATGAACTTATTAATCTCTTCAAAAAAGCTGGCAAAGATGATGTTTGGGATTACATTTAATCAGTAGATCAACTTGTGGAGAATTGTCATTTTAAGCACTCCCAATCTTCCAATTCATGACCATTTTGTATCTACTTATGTAAGTCTTCTCTGATTTTCTTTTTCAATGTTTCCTATACTTGAAAGTACAGGAGTTATACATTTTTGTTAAATTTGTCCCTAAGTATTTGTGATGCTTTTGGAAATACACTCTTTTAAAATTTCATTTTCTATTTATTTGCTAATACATAAAAACACAATGGAATTTTTGATATTGAACTTGTATGTTGAGATCCTGCTAACTTCACTGATTAACTCTAATAGTCTCTTGGTAGATTCCTTAGAATTTTCTGTGTACATGATTATATAAGAATAAAGACAGTTTTATTTCTTTTTCTTTTACTTTCTGTATGCCTTTTACTTAGTTTTTCCTGCTTTATTGTACAGGCTAGGATGTTAAATATTAGCAGTCAGAGTGAACATCCAGCTGTGTTTCTGATTTTAAGAAGAAAGCATTTAACCTTTCACCATCAAGTATGATCTTACTGGATTTCCTGAAAATAAGACCTAGCTGGGCAATCAGCTCTAATGCATCTTTTGGAGCAAAAATTAATATAAGACCCTATATTATATTGTATTGTATTGTATTGTATTGTATTGTATTGTATTGTATTATAGACTGAGTCTTATACTATAATAAAATAAGACCAAGTTTTGTATTAATTTTTGCTGTAAAAGATACATTAGAGCTGCTTGTCCAGCTAGGTCTTATTTTCAGGGAAACAAGGTAGTTGCAGTTTTTAATAGACATCTTTAATTTCATTGAGGAAATGTCCCAGTTGAGAATTTTTAAGGTGCATAGATGTTGATGCTTTGTTAGATGTTTTTCCTAGATCGACCGATCTATCTATCTATCTATCTATCTATCTATCTATCCATCCATCCGTCATCTATCTATCTATCTGTCTGTCTGTCTATTTATTTTGCCTTTTCAAGGAATATTAAAAGTGTTGTATCTTTCTTTTACTTTTATTTTATTAATATTCTGAGTTACATCATTGATTTTCAAATGTCAAACCCACCCTCTATTCCCAGGAACAGCAACCCTTGGTTATGACATATTATTATTTTTATATTGTTGAATTCTATTGGATAAAAAGTTATTGAGAATTTCTGTTGTACGTTTATAAAGGATATTTGTCTGTAACTTTAATTCTTGGGACCTGTTTGATTTTTGTTTCAGGTCAATATTGTGTCATAAAACAGGTTGAGATGTTTTATTTTAATGACAGAGTTATTTTAATGACACAGTTGTATGCGATTTGTATTATTTTATTGTTAAATAAGTTATTGAATTAACCAGTGAAGCCACCTGGGCCTGTATTTTTCTTACTGGGAAGGGTGTCATTGTGAGTTGTATTTCTTTGATTAATATCAGACTGTTAAAAATTTCTATATCTTCTTACATCAATTTTGGTAATTTGTATTTTATAGGAAATTTGTCTATTTCATCTAGGTTGTCAAATTCTTTACATAAAATTATCTATAATATTCCCTTTTTTATTCTTTTAACACCTCTAACATCTGTAGTTATAAAATCATTTTCATACATGATATTGACAATACGTATCTTTCCTCTTTTTTCTTCTTGATCAATTTAACTAGAGAGAGGCTTTTCAATTTTATTCTTTTTTTTTTTTTAGAACAGAGTTATTTTTTATTTGTATGTATAGTGTACAAAACACCTTTTTCTTTTGGTTTATAATATGTAAAGAATGGTTCCTAAAAATAAAAGCATAAAATGAAATGCAAGGGTGTTTGACAAGAAGCTTGTTAAAAAGATAATTTTCAGTTTTTGATTAATATGATTTGCATCTTTTTTTTTCTTTTTATTAGTTTCAGGTGCACAAGACAAGGTAATACTTAGACGTTCATCATTTATATCCCTCACACTGTGGACCCCCCTCCCCCCATCCACTATCCCTTCGACCTCTCACCAAGCCATCACATTATATATATAAAATTATAGTTGGCATTCATTAATGTTTACCTTCTGGTGTACAATGCCATGATCAGGCATCCACAGTATCCCTGAGGTGGTCTCCCAAATAGGACGCATGTCCATCGGATACCCTTCAAAATCTTTACAACATTATTGATTACGTTCCCCATATTAATTTTCAAAAACCCTGAGGCCATCATGTGGTTACCGACTGTTTTCTAATCCCTTCACCTTTCCTCGTATCCCCATTCCCCTGCCATCTAACAACCCTCAGTTTTTCCTCTTTGTCCCCAAAACTGTTTCTGATTAGTTCATTCACTTATTCTTTTCTTTAGATTCCGCATATAAGTGAGATCATATGGTACTTGGCTTTCTCTGTCTGACTTATTTCACTTAACATAATGTTCTCTAGATCCATCCATGTTGTTGCAAATGGTAAGATTTCTTTCTTCTTTATGGCTGCGTAATACTCCATTGTATAAATGTACCAGTTTCTTAATCCAGTCATCTACCGATGGGCATTTCGGTTGTTTCCATGTCTTGGCTATGGTGTATAGTGCTGCAATAAACATAGGAGTGTATAAAGATTTTTGAATTGGAGTTTTGGATTTCCCCGGGTCGATGTCTAGGAGTGGAATTACTGAATCATAGGGTAGTTCCATTTTCAGATTTCTGAGATACCTTCATACTGTTTTCCATAGTGGCTGCACCAATCTGCAATCCCACCAACAGTGCACTAGCGTTCCCTTTTCTCCACATCTGCGCCAGCATTTGTTGTTTGTTGATATATTGATGATAGCCATTTTGACTGGGGTGAGGTGCTATCTCATTTTGGTTTTTATTTGCATTTCTCTGATGGTCAGTGAGGTTGAGCATTTCTTCATATGTCTGTTGGCCATCTGTATATCCTTTTAAGAAAAATGTCTCCTCAAGTCCTCTGCCCATTTTTTAATTGTGTTGTTTGTTTTTTTGGAGTTGAGTTGAGTGAGTTTTTTTTTACACATTTGTGATATTAATCCCTTATCAGATATATCATTGGCAAATGTCCTTTCCCATTCAGTAGGATCCCTTTTTGTTTTCTTGATGATTTCCTTTGCTGTGAAAACTCTTTTTAGTTTGATGTAATCCCACATGTTTATTTTTTCTCTTACTTCTCTCACGTGAGGGGATATATCAGTAAAAATCTTACTCCAGGTAATGTCTAGGAAGTTTCTTCCTATATATTCTTCTAGATATTTTATGGTATTAGATCTTACATTTAAGTCTTTAACCCATTTTGATTTATTTTTGTATATGGTGTAAGGGAGTGGTCCAGCTTCATTTTCTTGCATGTGTCTGTCCAGGTTTCCCAGCACCATTTATTGAACAAACTGTCTTTACCCCATCGTACTTTCTTGCTTCCATTGTCGCAGATTAAATGGCCATATAGGCATGGATTTATTTCTGGACTTTCTATTCTGTTCCATTGATCTATGAGTCTATTTTTATGCCAGTACCATGCTGTTTTGATTACTGTAGCCTTGTAGTATAATTTGAGTCAGGCATCATTATACCTCCCAGATTGCTGAGGCTATTCGGGGTCTTTTATGGTCCCATATAAATTTTAGGATATATTCTATTTCTGTGAAAAACGCCATTGCTAGTTTGACAGGAATTGCGCTGAATATGTATATTGCCTTAGGCAGTATGGACATTTTAACTATATTAATTCTTCCTATCCATGAACATGTAATGTGTTTCCATCTATTTATGTCTTCTTTCATTTCTTTCTTCAGTGTCTTATAATTTTCTGAGTACAGATCTTTCATTTCTTTGGTTAAATTTATTCCCAGGTATTTTATAGTCTTTGGAGCAATTGTAAATGGAATTGTTTTTTTAATTTGTCCTTCAGATATTTTATCATTGGTATATACAAATGCAACTGATTTCTGAATATTAATTTTGTATCCTACTACTTTACTAAATTCATCTATCAGCTCTATCAGTTTCTTGGTAGTGTCTTTAGGGTTCTCTATATATAGTATCATATCTTCTGCATAAAATGATAATTTTAGTTCCTCCTTACCTATTTGGATGCCTTTTATTTCTTTTTCTTGTCTGATTGCTGTGGCTAGAACTTCCAGCACTACGTTGAATAGAAGTGGAGATAGTTGGCAACCTTGCCTTATTCCTGATCTTAGAGGGAATGGTTTTAGCTTTTCCCCATTGAGTATGATGTTAGCGGTGGGTTTGTCATATATGGCCTTTATTATGTTGAGATATGATCTCTCTATTCCGACTTTCTTAAGGGTTTTTATCATAAATGGTTGCTGGATTTTATCAAATGCTTTTTCTGCATCTATTGATGTGATCATGTGATTTTTATTTCTCATTTTGTTAATGTGGTGTATCACACTAATTGATTTCCAGATGTTGAACCACCCTTGCATAACAGGGATGAATCTCACTTGATCATGGTGTATGATCTTTTTAATGTATTGCTGAATTCCGTTCACTAATATTTTGTTGAGGATTTTTGCATCTATGTTCATATGTTCATTAGAGATATTGGCCTGTACTTTTCTTTTTCTGTGGTGTCTTTGTCTGATTTTGGGATCAGGGTGATAGTGGCTTCGTAAAAAGTGTTTGGGAGTCTTCTGTCCTACTGGATTTTTTGGAAGAGCTTGAGGAGAATAGGTGATAATTCTTTTTTGAACGTTTTGTAAAATTCATCTGTAAAGCCATCTGGTCCAGGGCTTTTGTTTTTTGGGAGATTGTTGATTACTGATTCAATTTCCCTGGTGGTAATCAGTCTATTCAGGTTTTCTGTTTCTTCTTGAGTTAGCCATGGAAGGTTGTACGCCTCTAGAAAATTGTCCATTTCCTCCAGATTGTCAAATTTGTTGGCATATAGTTGCTCATAGTAGTTTCTTAATATTTTTTGTATTTCTGTGGTGTCTGTTGTCACTTCTCCTCTTTCATTTCTGATTTTATTAATTCGGGTCCTCTCTCTCCTTTTTTTAATGAGTCTGGCTGAAAGTCTGTCAATGTTGTTTATCTTCTCTAAGAACCAACTCTTGGATTCATTGATCTTTTGTATTGTTTTTCTGGTTTCTATTTCATTTATTTCTACTCTGATCTTTATTATCTCCTTCCTTGTGCTCCTTTAGGGCTTATTTTGCTGTTGTTTTTTTTTTTTTTCCAGATCCCTTAAGTGGGAAGATCAACTGTCAATTAGTGATGTTTCTTGTTTCTTTAGGTAGGCCTGCGGTGCTATGAATTTCCCTCTTAGAACTGCTTTCGCTGCATCCCATAGATTTTGGGTCGTCGTGTTCTCATTCTCATTTGTCTCGAGATATCTTTTGATTTCTTCCTTGATCTCCTGCTTGACCCATTCATTATTTAGTAATAAGTTATTCAGCCTCCATGAATTGGTGTGTCTTCCAGTTTTTTTCCTGTAGTTCATTTCTAATTTCATAGCACTGTGGTCAGAGAAGACAATTGGTATGATTTCAGTTTTCTTAAATTTATCAAGAGTTGTTTTGTGGACTAACATATGGTCTATCTTGGAAAATGTTCCATGTGCGCTTCAGAAGAACGTGTATTCTGCAGCATTGGGGTGAAATGCTCTGAAAATACCAATTAAATCTAAGTGGTCCAATGTATCATTTAAGGCTGTTGTTTCCATATTGATTTTCTGTCGAGAGGACCTGTCCCTGGTTGTCAGAGTTGTGTTGAAGTCCCCTGCTATGATAGTGTTACTGTTGCTCTCTGTCTTTATGTCCATCAGTACCTGTTTTATATATTTAGGTGCGCCTATGTTAGGTGCATAGATATTTACTAGGATTATATCCTCTTGTCGGATTGATCCTTTTATTATTATATAGTGCCCATCTTTGTCTTTTAATATGTTCTTCATTTTAAAGTCTATTTTGTCAGATATAAGTATTGGAACTCCAGCTTTTTTCTCATTTTCATTTGCATGAAATATCTTACTCCAACCCTTCACTGTCAGCCTGTGTGTGTCTTTTGATCTGAGGTGAGTCTCTTGTATACAGCATATACAAGGGTCTTGCTTCCTTATCCACTCAGCCACCCTATGTCTCTTGATTGGAGCGTTTAATCCATTTACATTTAAAGTGATTATTGATAGGTACATAGTTATTGCCATTTTTAAAATTTTTAGTTAGATTGTTTTCATCTTTCTTTTATTTACAGAAGTCCTTTTAGTATTTCTTGCAATGCTGGTTTGGTGGTAATAAATTCCTTCAGTTTATTCTTTTCTGGGAAGCTCTTTATCTCTCCATCAACTTTAAATGATAGCCTTGCTGTATAAAGCAATCTAGGTTGTGGGCCTTTGTGTTCCATCACTTTGAGTATCTCCTGCCACTCCCTCCTGGCCTTCAATGTTTCTGTAGAAAAGTCATTTAATAGTCTTATGGGAGTTCCCTTGTATGTAACCCTCTGTCTTTCTCTTACTGCTTTTAGGATTCTCTCTTTGTCTTTAAGCTTTGCCATTTTAACTATAAAGTGTCTTGGTGTGGACCTGTTTGGGTTTATCCTGGTTGCAACTCTTTGTACTTCCTGGGGTTGTATGTTGGTTTCCTTCATCAGGTTATGGAAGTTTTCGGACATTATTACTTCAAATATGTTCTCAATCCCTTGCTTCCTCTCTTCACCTCTCGTATTCCTATGATGCTCATGTTGTTGCGTTTGATGTTATCCCAGAGGTTTCTTAAACCATCTTCATTGTTTTTCATTCTTTTTTCTTTCTGTTGTTCTGTTTGGGTGATCTCTGCTAACTTCTCTTCTAAGTCGCTGATTCGAATCTCTACTTCATCTAACCTGCTTTTAATTCCTTCAAGTGAGTTCTTAATTTCGGTAATTGTGTTCTTTAGTTCTAACTGTTTGTTCGTTATGATTTCTGCATCCTTCTTTATGTCTTCTGTAAGCTCCTTAAACATTCTTATCACCAGTGTTCTGAACTCTGTCTCTGATAGGTTGGTTACCTCTGCTTCATTTGGTTCCAGTTGTAGAGGTTTATTCTGTTCTTTTATTTGGGACATGTTTCTTTCTGACTGACTCTCTGTGTTTGCTTTGATGTGTTAGGTAGATCCTCTAGAGTTCTTAGTTCTTGCTGGGTTATCTTATGTAGTATGTGTCTTTATATTTGACTTGCACTACTCCGTACTTCTCCTCTGTGTGTGCTCCAAAGGTGACTCTTGTGTTGTGTATATTGTCCTATTAAAGAAGGTCTGTAATTGCTTTTCACTTGTGAGTAGGTGGGGTTAACTCCCAGGCTGATTAGTTGTGAGACTTGGCTCTGCCCACCACAGGGTGTTCTTCTGTGTTAGGGTTGACCACTTAAATGTGGTTTGGCCTCTATGGGCTCTTGTGCCTGTAGAGAATTCCCTCTGGGTGTGTGACTTGTAGGTCAAACCCAGTAGTACTCTGGTTTGGTCCGGAGTTGGCCTCTGGATATGTTGAATCTTGTGCCTCTCAAGCTGGGCCCTGGTAGGGCAATTTTAGAACAAAACAAATCACCAAGGACAACATCCACAACAAAAACAAAGAAAAAAATAAAATATGTTCACATGTAAAAACAACCGACAACCCCCACTCAACACAGGCAAAGATATCAAAGATATAAAGACAAAACAAAACAAAGCAAAACAAAAAAGCAGTGCCAGTCTTGGCTTAAGCCCACCAAGTAATCTCCAGGTTGTCCTCTGCTGTACCAGAGTCCCCTGCGTATTGTGCAGACAGAGCCGGTCACCTGGTGCCCAGAGTGACTTTGGGACTGCAGATTTTGATGCGTGGGGCTGAGGGGTCTGGATGGTAGTTTTTACAAAGTCAGTGCAGTTTCTGCCCTTGCCTGCACATATGCACACTGAGAGTAGCACCACCAGCCCTGTGTCCAGTTCTCCTGAGTCTTAGGGCACTTCTTCCGTGTGTGTGTGTGTGTGTGTGTGTGTGTGTGTGTGGCGGGCGGGAGATTTCTGAGCTGCTGAAAGTGGAGTCTGGGCTTACTGCTGATCCCTAGGAATGCCTCTGAAGTTGCACTTGCCCCACCCTAGGCAGGCCAGAAACTGTGGGGGTTGGGAATGTAGGGGTCTTCTCTCTCCCAGCCCAGCCATGTCACACTCTTCCTCCAGGCTAGAAATGGTGGTGGCTGGGGGTGGAGGAATTTCCTCTCTCCAAGCCCATTAAAAATCACACTCTTCCCAGCCTCTTCCTTGAGTCAGAGCCGCCTGCCAGTCTTCCCAGAGCCTCAGCACTAAGGCTCCTCCGTAATCTGACACTACTCCTCAGTTCAGGGGCCAGTTTAAGTCTCTGGAATTGTGGGGGTAGGATTGGAAGAGCGGGGGTGGGGGGTGGAGGGGTTGCGGGGGGAGCTGCCCAGGTATGGAGTTTGTGTTCTTTGTCTGCCCTAGGGCCCACCTAGCGCCCCCTTGGGGAGAGAGATCAGCTGTGGGACGCAGGGAAGGAGCCCACCTCCTGGCTTTTGTGTTCTCTGTTCCATCCTGGGATCCCCTGCGTCTCTCCAGCTGCGGGTGCCGGCCTTGTTTCCACCGCCGCAGATGCGGGCTGCGTCTCCACAGCCACAGGTGCGGGCCGCGTCTCTACTCCGCTTCCTTCCCTCTTCCCCGCTCGCCCAGTTTGTGCACCTTCAAATAATCCTTCCACAAGTCTCTTAGCTGTTCTGCGTGATGACCAGAGAGTGCTTTGATGGGTTATATGTCCCATTTGTGATAAGATCCGCAGGAGAACTCAAAAAGTACACTCTGCTGCTGCCATTCTTATGATGTCACTCCGCCATTGACTCTTAATTTACTTCCATTGTATTCAGGGAATGCACTCTGAAAGATTTAATCTTTGTAAAATTTATACTTTCTTTATAATCCAACATATCGTTTATCATGGTAAAGTTACCATGTGCCCTTGTAGAAATACATATTCAGATGTAGTTTGGTGTAGAATTCTATAAATATCAATTATATCAGTGAGTTTGATAGGGGTGTTCAGATCTTGTTTCTTTTTTTGCTTTATATTTTGTCTAGTTCTTAAGGTGCTTTGATGTTGATGTTACAAAGTCATAATATTATAGGATTGTCTAATTCTTTCATTAATTTTATTAGTTTTGCTTCATATATTTTGATCCTCTGTTATAAGGAATATGCACATGGTTTAGTCCATTAACGTCTAATATAATAAATGATTTTGTTGAGTCTTCTATTATTTTTTTTCTTATTTTGTCATAATTTTATTTCTCTTTTTGCTTCTTGACTTTTCAAATGATTTGAATATATGCTGAGTTCTATTTTAGTTTTCCCATTGGCTTTTAGTTATGGTTCTTTGCATTATATTTTTGTGGTTGCTGAAGACATTACCACATACATCCTTAACTTCCATAGTCCACTTAAAGTTAATATTGAATTGTTTCCCATAAAATATAAAACTTTGCACTCTATGCATATAGTTGTTTTACTTGTATCATATATATATATATTAAATATATGTAACATATATGCAGAAATATATAAATATGTAAAAAGGTGCAAAATATGTGTACACATTTTAAAAGAGGAAAAAAAACTGTATTAAAATTGTAACACTCGATATATACTGATAACAAAAGATGAATACAAGTCACGTGTATACATTTTTTGGCACCCCCGGTACATATATATTAAAGTCCATAAGACAATATTGTAATTTTTGCTTTAATCATATGAAATATATGAAAATTAAGAAGAAACAAAAATGTTATTTTGAATTTACTCAAACATTTACCATTTCCAATGTTCTTTATTCCTTTCCAAGGATCCAAATTCTATTAGGTATCATTTCTCTTCAGTCTGAAAAAACTCCCTTAGCATAGCTTACAGTATAGATCTCCTGGCAATGAATTCTCTTTGATTTCTTTAAACTGAAAATGATTTCATATTAACTTCATGCTTTAAGGTTTGGATGTAGAATACTAAATTAACCCCTCTTTTGGAATACTTAAGGTTGTTATTTCATTTCTTCTTTCCTCCATGTTTTCTGATGAGAAGTTGGCTTTTAATAAATCATTGTCCCCTTAAATATAATGTGCTATTTTTTTCTAGGAGCTTTTATGATTCGCTTTTTCTACTTAACTGTCAAAATTTGATTATGATGACACTTGCATTTTGTTTCTATATGTTTATTCTAATGGCCATTCATTGTGCATCTTGTATCTAAGTTAATGGCTTCTGTCTTTTATCAAATTTGGGAATTTTTCAGACATTATTTTCCAAATATTTTCTGCACTATTTTTTCTCTACACTCTTTACAGAACTTTACACATATTTCAAACATTTTATGTCATCTAACAGGTACTTTAAATTCTGTTCACTTTTTAAAATCTCTTTTTCTCCTCAGACCTATTGACATTAAATATTTTCTATTGATCTATCTTCAAGTTTTCGTATTCTTTTCTATGTCACTCATATTTGACTGTTACTGTATATACTGCATTGTTGAATTCTAGAATGACTGGTTCTTTTAAAATATAATTTTTATTTGTGCTGAGATTTTCTACCTTTCTATTCATTAAATGTATATATTTTGTTTATTAAAGGTAGTTGTAATTTTTATTTTGAAATTCTTGGCTACTGGTGCCAACATGTGGATCATCTCCGGATCAGTCTCAATTGATTTTTCTTTTCTCTTGAGAATATGTTCCAAATTTGTGATGCTTTGTATGCTGGGTAATTTTTATATTGTATCCTGAGCATTTTTGTTCTGCGGAAATGACACATTTTGTTTCTAGATCAACAGATCTGATCGTAATTCAGAATTTTTGTTTTTAGCTAAGTTGCTTTGAATTTCCTGCATGTGTATGGTTCAGAGGTAAAAGTAGATGGGATCAAGGGATCCCTTCACTGTCTCTTTGCCTTCTGGAATTCTTCTACTCTTTGGAGGTCATGAGTATTCATGCCCAAAAGACTGTGTTTTTTTTCAGTGGCATCCTTGTTGCTTCCCACACCATGTTGAATGGTTTGGCTCCAACTAAAAACCATGATCACATGAAATCAATTTGTAAAACTTCTCACCTGTGAATGCATACACCCTACAAGATTCCATCTACTTCTGTTCACTCTCCTCCAGTGGCTCCAGGTACCTGCTGTTTGTATCACATATGTTCAGATTTTATCATGATTTTTTCTGCCTGAGTCAGTTTGGTGAGATCTTCTATTCCAACAAAACTGGAACCAGAATTGCATTTTAATTAAATATATATATATATATATATATATATATATATATATATATATATATATATATATTTCTTTGACATTTGTCTTTGAGCACTGCAAACAAGAAGTCTATTGAGTTTGAATTGTGTTACTTTAGCAGAAACCTAACATCATTTGCATACATACGTATTTTTTCTATATCCATTTAATTTAGTACTATATTAGTACCATTATTTTTATATTTGTTCATTTTAATTTATTTTATCAAAATATGCTAATTTTGTCTTTTATTTTAACTTAACCTCTACTTTATTATGTTTTGATCATTTCTTTTCTCATTTCTGTGGTGCCTTCCAAAGGATCCCATGTAATGTGTAGATTGCAGGGTTGCCCTGAATTCTTAACTTTTTCTATCTTCCTGTAAACTTTTGCCCTTTTCCTCTACATTATGGAAGAACACCTTAAGATTCTGTTCACTTAAGGATCTCTTTCAGGTTACTTGTTCAAGTTTCCATAGTGCTATTTATATAATTTACCAACTCAAACCATTTTAAGTTTCCTTGCCATTCTTTATTATTCATTTTTCTTTCGTTTTCTTTTATTTTTAAAAATCACAAACTCTTTCTTTTCATATGGTGTTTTAAAAGTTACTAAGGATATCAAACCATTGTCTATATGCAGCTGAGAAGTGCTACTATGATGATGAGCATATTTCCTGGTACAATTCCCAGGTCCTAGAGAACTGTCATGTGTTTTATTTTTGTTCAACAGAAATGGGATATTTTCCTTCTTCATTGAATGATTTTCTAACTGAACAGATGAACTGCATGAAAACTACAACCCTCAAAATAAATTAGTCCTCAGTCTCTGTCTAATGCCTACTCAGTTCAAAGATTGTGGAGTCCAAATATTTAAGTACCTTGTTTCCCCAAAAATAAGACCTAGCTGGACAATCAGCTCTAATGCATCTTTTGGAGCAAAAATTAATGTAAGACCTGGTATTACAGTATATTATATTATATTATATTGCATTACATTGCATTGCATTACATTATATTATATTATACCTGGTCTTATAGTAATATAGGACCAGATATTATATATTATATTATATTATACTACATTACATTGCATTACATTATATTATGTTGTATTATATTACATTACATTATAAAGACTGGGTCTTATAGTAAAATAAGACTGGGTTTTACATTAATTTTTGCTCCAAAAGACGCATTAGAGCTCATTTTCTGGCTAGGTCTTATTTTCGGGGAAACACGGTATACATGTTTTCCTATTTCCTGTCTTTAAGACTTGGGCGTCCACATACCTTTCTTGTTTCAGTCTTAAGGGACTCATTTGTAGAGGATTAAAGATTTTCTTAAAACCCTCAAAGACCCTGGAGAACAGAACTGGCCCAAGACTAACAAGGAAAAGAAAAACCTTGTGATTCCCAGGACCCACTATTTAGGTTGGGCATGCGCTATATCCTTTGCAGCCACACTGGTAAAAGTTTGACTGTATGACATCTTTATATTTAGAAAAGCAGATGAATGGGTACATGTAATGTAGACGAGACACATGACACTAACCACATACCAAGTATCCAGACCTACCATGTATGAGTTCTAATGGAAAATGGAAGTTTTTATTCCAACCAAAAAAAGAAAAAGAAATACCGTGATACACTCTGGAATTAGAAAATTGCTAAGATTTATACTACCACTCTTAAGAGATTAATTTTCTGTTCTTAACAGAAATATTGTCATGTATTTGTTGATTTAGAGAAAAATGCTAAACAAGAGAATATCCATGCAATTCCTTTTATACACTCCTTTGAAAATATATGTTAAAAAGTCAAAATTTATCTCTGTAATATGATTACATAATGAACAAATTTGGTTTTCTTGTTTTAGAAGTGTTTCTTTTGTTTTAGGAAAATTCTTAGAACAATTTTGTCTAAGAAAATGAGCAAGAGAAAAAATCTGGGGGAGTATATGATAACATTTTGGGAGACGTTGGAGATTAACTTCAATGTGTTTTGCAAGTATGTAATTTATCATGTGTCCTTACAAGAAGAAGTAAACAAAGAAAGCCCAATGTAGTTTTCCATGCATCTGTTTTCTTAAGTGATCCATGATTTTGATTCCATATATCCATTAAAACGAAGAAAAACTGCTTTGGCTAAGCTACCGTGAATTCATTAGAACTACCAAGCTCTCATCATTTAGTACTCATAGTATGTGTCACTGCCTCTTGTGTTAGGATAACAATAGCTGATATTTAAAAAAAAAAAAAGAAACTTTAAAATGTAAGATGCTTTTCTGAAAGACAATTTTTTAAATCTTTTTTTTTTAAAGTTTACTGAGGTGACAATGGTTACTAAAGTTACATAGGTAACTTTAGTATGAAAACTACAACCCTCAAAATAATACATACATGTACCCATTTAAGTGTACGATTTTGTAACACATTATCTATTCACCTATATTTTGCATTGTGTGTTCACCCAGAGTCCTCCTTCCATCACCATATATTGGATCCTGGTATATGATACCCTCATCTACCAGCCCCTACCCCCTTACCCTCTGGTAACTACTAAACTATTGTTATGTCTATCAATTTTTGTTTCTTTGTTTCTTTGTCTTGTTCCTTTGTTGTTTTCAGTTTCATATATCCCACATATCAGTGCAATCATATGGTTCTCGACTTTTTCCTGATTTATTTCGCTGAACATAATCTCAAGATCCATCAATGTAGTCACAAAAGGCACATTTCATCTTATGGCAGAATAGTATTCCATTGT
Source organism: Rhinolophus hipposideros (assembly GCF_964194185.1). NCBI lineage: Eukaryota > Metazoa > Chordata > Mammalia > Chiroptera > Rhinolophidae > Rhinolophus > Rhinolophus hipposideros. The sequence continues at coordinate 58,929,889 of NC_138061.1, read as the reverse complement.
ATATATATATAACACATCTTCTTTATCCAATCATTTATTGAAGGACACTTTGGTTGTTTCCATGTCTTGGCCACAGTAAATAAAGCTGCAGTGAACATCGGAGGACATATATCTTTACGGATATTTTCAGATTTTTTGGATAGATACCCAGGAGAAGGATTGCTGGGTCATATGGTAATTCCATTCTTAATTTTTTGAGGAACCTCCACACTGCCTTCCATAGCGGCTGCACCAGTCTGCATTCCTACCAACAGTGTATCAGGTTTTCTTTTTCTCCACAGCCTCTCCAACACTTGTTGCTATTTGTCTTCTTGATGATAGTCATTCTGACTGGGGTGAGGTGATATCTCATTGTGGTTTTTATTTGCATTTCTCTGATGATTAGTGATGTTGAGCATCTTTTCATATGTCTTTTGGCCATCTGTATATCCTCTTTGGAGAAATGTCTCTTCAGGTCCTCTGCCCATTTTTTAATTGGATTGTTTGTTTTCTGTTGTGTTGAGTCGTATGAGTTCCTTGTATATTTTGATACTAGCCCCTTATCAGAGGCATTGTTTGCAAAAATCTTCTCCTATTCAGTTGGTTGCCTGTTTATTTTGTCGATGGTTTCTTTTACTGTGCAGAAGCTTTTTAGTTTGATATAATCCCATTCATTTATTTTAGCTTTTACTACCCTTGCCATTGAGGTCAAATTCATAAAATCCTCTTTGAACCCAAGGTCCGTAAATTTAGCACCTATGTTTTCTTCTATGCAGTTTATTGTCAGGTGTTATGTTTAGGTCCTTGATCCATTTTGAATTAATTTTGGTACGTGGTGACAGATAGCAGTCCAGTTTCATTCTTTTGCATGTTGCTTTCCAAATCTCTCAGCACCATTTATTGAAGAGCCATGCAAGACAATTTTTGAGGGCATATAACAGTCAAATGCTTTGTTTCCACTGTCTGAAGTCAAAATGGAACACAAGTATATGCATACTTGCTTTATAAAAACCTTGTCCCAAAGTGGCAAACATCACTTCAGTTCACTGTATTGACTAGCACTAATCACAAAAACATACTAGAAAGTTGGGAAATGCAATTTCTGTCTAGAAAGCTGTCCCCGTCAATAATACAAGGTGAAAGAGTCACAGAGTTTTAAAATTATGTAGGTTTAATATTTTCTTTTTTACAAATTCTATGTACACATTTAAGCAGCACATACTACTTTAGGTACTAGTGATATATACAACCCCCCACTATGGATTATTTTGCAAAGTTAGTATTAACTTCTTTTTAAACAGCTTATTTAGATATAATGCAATTACCCAATAGTTCACCAATTTAAAGTGTACAAAATGCTTTTATAGTATATTTATAGAGATATGAGTCATCATCAAAAACTAATTTTTTAACAAGTTGGTTACCCCATTTTGAAAATTCTATGCTCACTGGCAGTCACTGCCAATTTCTCCTATTGGATCCCTAGGCAACCAGTAATTTGTATGTAAAGATTTATGTTCTGGCAATTTCATATAAATTAACATATACAATACGTGGTATTTTGTGGGTAGCTTTTTTTGCTTAGCATAATGTCAAGGCGTGTCCACGTTGTGGCATGCATCAGTAATCCATTATTTTTATTGCCAAATGACATTCTGTTGGATGGATTTACTAGATTTTCTGCATGCATTTGTCAGTAGATGGACATTTGAATTCTTTTGATGGGGGAACTATTGCACATAATGCTACTATGAACATTAGTATACAAGTTTTTGTTTGGCTGTATGTTTTTATTTTACTTGGGTCTATACCTAGGAGTGGATTTACTGCATCATGTGGTAACTCTATGTTTAATATTTTGAGGAACTGACAAATTATTTTACAAAGTGGCTGTCCCATTTTACATCCCCGTTAACAATATTTGAGTGTTCTAACTTCTCCATATTTCTGCCAGTACTTTTTTTTTTTAATTTATTTATTGGGGTGACAATTTTTAATGAAATTACATAATTTCAGGTGTACAATTCTGTATTACATCTATAAATCCCATTGTGTGTTCACCACCCAGAGTCAGTTCTCCTTCCATCACCATATATTTGATCCCCCTTACCCTCATCTCCCTCCCCCCACCCCCGTTACCCTCTCGTAACCACTAAACTATTGTCTGTGTCTATGAGTTTTTGTTTCTCATTTGTTTGTCTTGTTTCTTTTTGTTTGTTTTTGGTTTATATACCACATATCAGTGAAATCATATAGTTCTCTGCTTTTTCTGTCTGACTTATTTCACTTAGCATTATACTCTCAAAATCCATCCATGTTGTCACAAATGTTCCTATATCATCTTTCCTTAATGCCGAATAGTATTCCATTGTGTATATATACCACAACTTCTTTATCCATTCATCTATTGAAGGACATTTTGGTTGTTTCCATGTCTTGGCCACCGCAAACAAAGCTGCAAAGAACATTGGAGCACACGTGTCTTTATGGATAAATGATTTCAAATTCTTTGGATAGATACCCAGGAGAGGGATTGCTGGGTCATATGGTAATTCTATTCGTAAATTTTTGAGGAACCTCCACACTGCCTTCCATAGCGTCTGCCAGTACTTTTATTATTAAGCCTTTTGATTATAATTACCTTATATGTATGAATTGGTATTTTATTGTGGTTTTGATTTGCATCATTACAAATCTTTCATGTGCTAATTGGGGATTTCTAAATACGCTTTGGAAAATTCTATTCAGAACCTTTGCCTGTTTTTAAATTTGATTGTTTCTTCTTTTGTCATTGAATTGTAAGAATTCTTCTTTACACTCGTATATTCTGGGTACATGATTCTCTCAGATATGACTTGCAAATATTTTCTTTCATTCTGTGGGTTGTCTTTTTATGTCCTCCCTGCTGTACTTTGAAGTACATCATGTACTTTAAATTTGATGAAGTCCAAATATCGTTTTTTCCTTTGGTCACTTGTACTTTTGATGTATGAAAAAAGAAACCATCGCCTAACACAAAGCGGATTTCCCTGCTATATTTTTTTCTAAGAGTTTTAAAGTTTCAGATCTTACACGTAGATCTATGATCAATTTTGCATTATATTGTGTATGTGGTGTAAGGAAGGGATCCAGATTCATTCTTGTTCCTGTGGATGTAGTTTCAGAGCTCAGTGACATTTGTGAAAAAAGAAATCCTTTCCTGATTGAATTGTCTTGCCGCACTTGTCGAAATATAATTTACCACAAATGATGAGATTTATTGATTGATTGAATGATTTTTCTTTTTTTGCTTCTGAATGTTAAATTGTTCCAGCACCATTAGTTGAAAAGACTGTCCTTTCCGCATTGTATTAAATTTGCTACCTTGTCAAAAGTTTATTTATCATATTTGTTATGATTTTTCTTTTGGGATTTTCTTCTGTATCATTATCTTTTCTCCAATACAGCACATTCTTGCTTACTGTTGATTTGCATTTTCTTGAAATTAGGCAATATGAGTACCCTCCTTTATGTAAGAAACATAACAGGAACACAAGCAGTACAAAGGAGTACTGCAATAAGTGCATAAGTATTCTTTTAGGCTGCTAGAGAGGAAATATGTTCTTCAGTATTAACAGATGGTACAAATCAGCTCAACAAGCAGGAGATAGCACTGAGGACTGGGCCAAAATGTCAAGTCGTAATAACTGCACAGTTATTTACCCAACTTGATTATCTTTTCATATGGCTTTGGACAACCACATTGGAGTGGCTTACACTAAGATTAAGGGTTGATAGAAGTTTTCAAGAAAACAGATCTGTCTTGTCTATACTTTAAATTTCTTCAGAAATAAGAATAATCATAATGATTAATAAATAATAGTATTTTGCACTGTTTGTGGTGGTGGTATTTAGTTTACAGAGTTCTTTCATATGTATTATTGCATCCAATTGCAATCTAAAAAGCTTGCAAAATAGGAACTATTTTCCCTATTTTAGGATAAGAAAGCTAATGCTACACTATCTATGAAAAATATATGTAGCAATTAACACCTTCAGTGTTTCAGTGTCCAAAAAAAATAAATAAGGCATTAGCTAATTTAGTAGGAAATGACTTATGAGCAACACTTAGAATTATCAAAATGAATGTTTGCCTAAGAATCAATTGAAGGAGGAACCTGTTAAGAAATCCAAAATATTAGGTGGATATAAACAACAAGTGGGTGGAAGTGGGTAGCATTGTATATGGCAACAAAATTAGAGCTAATGAGATGAAATTAAGGGGATTATGGAGGAAGTCAAAGTTAATAAAGTTGTGGAGTTCCGAGTATTTAGCATAGAACTATCTTTTCTGTTGTTTTAGGAACAACGTGTTATGTGTGAGAATGAATAGCTTATGGGGTTAATTTTCAATAGCTGCTTAGAGAGAATATTCCAGAATAATCTTAAATTTCAGAAGTGTAGCCAGAGGCAAAACAACACATATGCACACACACATAGCCTAATTTAGATGGATTTTAAAAATTGTTTTAAAATACTTACTATGTGCTGGAAACCATTCATTAAATTGAAAAATAGTGATGTTTTAGCTTTCCTTTCATTTTAGTCCCTTAAAATTTGTAAAACTTTAATATTATACACACAATTAACATTTTCCTTTTGTGTGTTATGTGCTGTGTCATTGGAATTAACCCCTGGTCATTAGCTAAAGGTGAAAAGAATTCACAGACTCAGCCTGAAACGAGGAGAGCAAGGAAGTAAGTTTATTCAAGAAGAAAGAAGCCAGCCTAGCTGTTGCCAGGGCAGAGGACTGCACCTAACTTTAGGTTCACTTTCTATTATATAGGAAAGTGTAGGTAAATGTCCTTATGGCAGGAGATGTGACGTATAAACTGACGTCATTTGATTGACATATATTAGTTATATAACTAGTTTCTGTGCATGCTTTTAAACTCAGAATGCATACAGAAGAACCCATTGGGGGCGGGGGGCAACCCTTAATGTTCATTCCATTCTAATTGCATTATAATTAGGCTAGAGTTCAACTAACGGGCAGGTTTTGGCAGTTTGTGCATGTGTCAAGAACCAGTTAAAACCAGTTGGGTCTTATCTCATCTTTTTATGAGGGTTTAGACATCTTAGATTTATTTCTAGGGGGTGAGCCAAGGCTTTTCTTGGGGAGGAGATGCAGGTCTAGGCAGTCCCCCTACAGGTTCACTTTTATTAACCCTTTTCTACCTCATCATTATGTATTTTATAAATGTCTTGCAATAAATTAAAATATTTTCTGAATATATTCCATAAACCATTAAAAAGATAGCAATAGAAATTATGTGAACTTTACAAACTGGTTCTTCAGTGTTACTCTAATTAACAATTGAATATAATTTTGAGTTTCAAAGTCAGTTTGTTTCCAATAGGACTCAACTTCATGTAAATTTTAAATTACAAATAATCACAATTTGGTCAATAATGAAAAGATAATTAAGGAATAATATAAGAAAAATACAACGTACTTTTGAAACTTTAGAGCATTAAATAGTATTTTCATAAATAGTCTGTAGAACAAAGCCTCAACCAAAGGCAGTACGATACATGAATTTTTCACACAGAAATGGGTAGGGTTGTTAGAAACCTAGAGTAGGTCTTTTAAGGTACATTTGTCTCTCGTGCACAGTGCCAAGTCTTGGAACAGGAATAAAAGTGAACAAATTCAAGTGTAATACAAATATTTTGTGTATATATGGATAAATATATAGTTTATATTTATTTCCTTTTCCATTTTCCATACATAATCTTTTGTTAACAAGGGGGGAAACAAGACTGAGAATATTGATGATTTAATAAAAAGTCTTCATCCTGCTAGGAATCTTCTTCAAAACCTCTCTAAATGTAAGATCAGTAGCTTCACAAACATGTGTGAGACATCACACACCTCTCTGTACAATAATTGTTCAAGATGAGAGTGCACAGCTGAAATATGCCCCATCAGGGCTGCCCGGCCAGATGCTACAGGCTTGAGGAAGGCAGGCTTAAAGGAATGTTACTCTTAGTCTGACAATGAATACTGCTAAAGTCAGGAAGGGTGAACAATCATTGAAGAATCTGGATAATGAAGACACTAGATTAGGAGCTAGGTATTCTGGTCCCAGGAATAGCCGGAGGGAGAGCAGCACTCAAAACCTAGAGGTCTGAGATCAAAAGCGGTCTAGATTGTCAGGCACTAACTCCATTGACTCTTGTTAGATACGGAACAGTCATTTTCCATGAGCCCTAAGAATCCAGGCTGTATTGCTGCTATCTGCACAGACCAGGACAATTGGAATGCTGTATTTGGAGCAAAACTCCGAATCATGCCCTCCTCCGATCCTTGGTTTCCTATCTTGAGAGTAGTATGAGCAACACCCACCCAAACTCCAAGGACCTGCTTGTTTGTGGCAATGAGCTGCATTTTGTGTGGCAGACTCTTTGGGTGAGGGGAGCAGTTATTTAAATAGCTGAAAGGACAATATTGAGTTCCACTTTTACCCAGGGATCTTGGGGTTTATTTCATTTGCTGCTTTTCAGATGGATTGACATCAAATTTTCAGATTTAAAAAATAAACAAAACACTCTCATGAAGAATAGGACAATTGAAGCAAACAGGAAATTTATTAAGGCACATAGAACATAAGCACCTGGATAATGACAGCAAGAGTGTTGGTATTTTTCCCCTTATGGTTGAGGCGAAAGTCCACAAAATGTCTATTTGTGAACAGTTATCAACTGTTTATCTGAGCATGAATCACTGTGGGCAGGGAAATTTGTAAGTGACCCTGTCATAACCCATGTTAGGGATTATGTGACATATTCTATGTGTTAGGATTTTTTTTTTCTTTTTTGCCTGTTCACCTTCCTTTATCTTAATAATAGTTCCACTCTTTTTCTTTGGGATGTGGGGAGCCAGTGAAGGAGGAAAGGGATGCCATTCTCTGGGTCCCTGGGATTGCTGGACCAGCATGACAGCCACAGGGCTCCCTTATTTTCTGTCTGAGTTAGGGACTGGAGGAGCTCATCCTACTCGAGCCTGCAGAGACTCATTTGTGAGGGTTTGGAGATGTGTTGAAAAGCTCTCAGTGGCTCTGTTTGTTAGCAGAAGCCAAATCAGACAGCAGCCACTGTCACCAAAACAACAAAGAGAAAGCACTTGTGGTTCTTTCTGACAGCTGCTTAGTGATTGCCTCCGGCAGTTGGGCTGTGGCATGCTGCTTCTCCAGAGTGTGACTGTACAGTTTCTGATTTGGAGTAACTAGGGAGAGAGGCAGATTCCACTGTCAAGTGCAGGCACAATAAAGTTTCCATACACCGACTAGCCACATCTTATAGGTGAAAATTTCCATTGTGATTGCCAAGGTCTGTGAAGTCATGTGGTTATCCTACTATGAAGAGTTCGGTTCAGGCATATCAACTGCCTGGTGGGTAGGGACCATATGTGTTCAGAGACAACAAGGGGAGGAGGCAGAGCTGGTACACTGAGTCAGGGAGTTGTATTTATATATTGCTTTCAGAGAAGCTTGTCAGTCATCTGCACTGAAAATCAGCTAAGAATTAGAGATCAGAAATAGAAAATTAGCCAATTGCAAATAGGTCACTTAGACTTTGAAACAGAAATACACAAAAGTCAGCCATAGTGCCGAGGAGGAAACTGTTAAAGGAAATCACAAACTAGTCAATCTGAAAGGCCAAACATCTAATTTATTCTAACATCTAGCTGTTGGGATTGAGAAACTTAGCGCAAAAAAAAAAAGAAAAGGAGATACCCCTTAAACAAAATGAAGTACAAGGTTATTTCGGATGTGAGAAGGGTGACATTTAGTCACAATAATATTCAAATGGGTCCGGTTATATTCTAATCATAAAAGCTAATTAGATAAACTTGACAGTCTATCCAAAGGGACTTGTGGATAGTGGGGATTCTGTTTCCGGTTTTGGAGCTTTCCACGTAGGGATAGATCACATCCTTCAAGCATGAGAGGAAGTTACAGCTTGCTTCCAGGTGCAGGTCATGTATTTTTTGTTTCGTTTTCTTTCTTTTTTTTTTTTTTTTTTTAATTCTCAAAGCTAATTACCTATCAACAGCCTGAAGTGTTGATGGTGCCTGCATGTTCGTGCACCTTCTAGGTAACATGGACCAAATATCGCTTATAACAATAAGTGAAGAAGTTGAGTTTATCTTAAATAAACTTTAAGTTGAACCTAGCCCACAAACTAGTTAATAAATGTATTTTATTCAAGTGTGTGAGATTACACATAAAGTAGAAGGAACTATTGTAGGATTTTGAAGGGTCCAAACGCTCTTTGTAGAGGAAACTGGGTGACTGGAAATGTATAGGTGTATTCTGTTGATTTCCTTGTTTTGGGTTGTTACAATGACTGATTTGCTTTTGGCACTTAGTAGGAAGTATTTAGATATGCAAGCATCTGTGGGGACAGAGCCCCAGAGAGCAGTTTCCAGGCTCTAGGCCTCACATGGAAAGGTGCTGGCTCGGGTAGTAAATGTCCATCAACTGTGATAGCATGGCCAGCAGCTGTGGCTAGTTGGCTGTCAGCTGTAACCAGTGAGCCATTGCCACTAATATAACTGCTGTGGCTACGCTAGCAGAAAATGGCGGCTAGCAAGAAGATGGTGGCTAGCAAGTGTGGATTGCAATTAGGATGGCGGGTTGTGGACAGTGTGGCTCCTGCTTCCTGTGTCTCAACCCAGCTGCCAGCAAGACTATAGTGGTATGACTCCCCTACCTATGGCTCCCTGGGTGTTCCTTTTTGGCCTCACCATATCCTGCATTCTTATGTGGGGAGCGGGACCAGAGACCCCACAGGCCACCCTGTGTGACAGCATCCTATGTTTGGGACAGCCCTACACAATTTTCCCACCTCAAATGACCACAGTGCCCCCACTGAGAAATACTATGGAATTTGGGATTGTGGGAACAGAACCCCAGAGAGCAGTTTCCAGGCTCTCGGCCTCACATAGAAAGGTGCTGGCTCAGGTAGTAAATGGCCATCAACTGTGATTGGATGGCCATCAGCTGTAACCAGTGAGCCATTGGCCACTAATATAACTGCTGTGGCTACACTAGCAAAAGAAAAAGAATGGGGGCTAGCAAGAAGATGGTGGCTGGCAAGCACGGATTGCAGTTAGCACGGAGGAGTGCAGGTTGCAGATTGCAGAGAAGTGGACAGCAGGTTGCGAACAGTGTGGCTCCTGCTTCCTGTTCTTCCAGCCCAGCCACCAGCGAGAATGTAGTGGTATGACTCCCTTATCTATGGCTCCGTGGTGTTCCTTTTTGGCCTCACCATGTCCTGCGTTCTTATGTGGGGAGCAGGAGCAGAGACCCCGCAGGCCGCCCCGCACGACAGGGATATAAAGCTGAAAACAACAAAGGAACAAGACAAATAAAGAACAAACACTCAGACACAGACAACAGTTTAGTGGTTACCAGGGGATAAGGGGAGAGGGGGTGGGAGATTAGGATAAAGGGGGTCAATATATGGTGATGGAGGGAGAACTGACTCTGTGATGCGTGCTATGTGTTACATCACAGTGAGATGACTGTGATATATGTGGGGACAAAGCCCCCAAAAAACAGTTTCCAGGCTCTCTGCCTCACAATAGAAAGGTGCTGGCTTGGGTAGTAAATGGCCATCAACTGTGATCAGATGGCCAGCAGCTGTGGCTAGTTGGCCGTCAGCTGTAACCCGTAGGCCATTGGCCACTAATATAACGGCTGTGGCTACGCTAGCAGGAATGGAATGGGGGCTAGCGAGAAGATGGTGGCTGGCAAGCGCAGATTGCAGAGAGGCGGATGCCGCCAGCGAGAATATATTGGTTTGACTCCCCTATCTATGGCTCCGTGGGTGTTCCTTTTTGGCCTTACCGTGTCCTGCGTACTTGGGCGGGGAGTGGGAGCTGAGACCCTGCACAACAATATATAACACACTGTGATATATAAATGATACAGAATTGTACACTTGAAATCTATGGGATTTTACTAACCATTGTCATCCCAATAAACTTAATTTAAAAAAATCTTGGTAAAAGAAAAATAAAAACAAAAAAAACGTCAAGGACCAAATAATGCCTGAAATGCTTCATTTGATTAGATCATGATGTAACATTATGGCCCAAAGACCAGGGCAAGAAAGTAAAATATCTTCTGTATCTAAGGCTTCAGGGTCTCAGGCTTAAGGATAAGAAAGTAACATTGAATGAACGTTGATTGGACATATATTGGTTGACTTTTCCACATTGAACAGTTCCATCTATTCAACAACCTTCTGTGAGAGGGAAGATTGCTTTCTTTTATAGACAGGAAAACTGAAGCCAGAAAAGAGAATAACTTGCCCAAGGGCAGAGAGCTAATGAGGAGCATATCTCAGGAAAATGCAAGGGCAAGGCCTAAGGGCAAACTTCTAGAAACCTCCCCATCGCTTTTTAACCAGAGCAGCTCCACTTAACACTTCTAAATGAGTTTCATTTAGAGAAGTAAAAAGGTTGTTGCAGAGCTAAGAATTTATCATTGGACCATGTTTTTTGACTGTGTGAACTAGCTTTAAAGTGGAGTTGTTTTTCCAGTGGGAATGTTACAAAAGCATTTTATATGAACAATTTATATTCCTGCCAGGAGACATTGTTGCCATGAAATTATTCTTTGTGATTCTGTTTTCATGATAAACCAAGATTTTTTTTTTCTTTTTCTGATAATTCGTTCATGTTAGTCTACACTGAATACTAAGAGAATGGTGTAGTATTTATGTCGGTTCTATAAACATACTTACTGAAGAATTAGAAATGATTAGCCTCATAGCCATCCAAAAACGTACTGTTAAATAGTAAAAACTAATTCTGAAAACTGGAAACTCTTATGAACAGCCCATTACTGTAATTGGCTTTTGTGCAACAAATGGAGTATGTTCCTCAGGGCTTTGAAAGAAAATGAAATAAATTGAGTATAAACTAGATTACCATTCCTTAAAGTACTTTTAAGTACTTTGTGTAGCCTAGTACTTCAGAGATATTTGCCAACATTATGGCCTCCCCCACATCTCATTCATTCGTTGTTTTTCTTATTAGAATCCAGTAAACGGATCATTGAAGAACATAAGAGAGCACTAAGTTAAGTGTGTGCATTAGATTCAGTTTTACACTAAATAAAACATGGTGTTCACTTTTTTATCAGGATGAATGTAAGTCATTAATTTGTATTAATATGATGTTTAGAATGACTCTAATCTTACAGTTTTAATACATTCTAATCTATCTTCACCACATATATCTTTCAAATATGTGTCTATATGTATTAATCCCTCCCTGTGCAAATTTCATATCTGTTCAATTTTTGTTGTGGGAAGGCAGCAAAGTTATACTCAGGGACTGATTCTGTCTTTGCTAGCAATTTGTTAAGCACAGGTTAGCTGTGGGAATTATAATAATTTCATAAGCCAGTAGAGTACAGGATCATGTCTCTTAATAAGCTAATAATGAACTAACACACTCCAAAGCAATGATTGACGATTACACTATTGTTCCAGGCAAGGAAAGATAAAAGGAAAAAAAGCCCAAATTTAACTGAGGTGTACTTTTTTTATGAGTTTGGTTTCTGGGGAGAGAGAGCTTAACCAACTGTGAGCTGACTTCCAGCTGCCAGAGCAAATGAAAGTCCCTTGTTGTTAGAGCACATTGCTAGGGAATTAAGGCACTGGTAGTAGCTGGCAGGTTAGTCTGCTCCAAGGGTTATCACTCCAGGGACCTTTGCACAGCTTAGGACCACTGCCAACAGAGTCACCGTGGCCACAGCAGGAGCAAGTGTCTCAAAATCTCAGAGAGCTATTTAGGTCAGCAAAGTGTGCCTTGCCAGGACCAAAACTTTTGAATGGTCCTCACAAACTCTCAATTCTTATACGCGAAGTGTATCCTGGCCATATTTTCTTCTCCACATGCTGTGTGCTTATCAATGACAGCAGATGAGATGATGACATCCTGACACAACCTACTTTATTCTTATGACAACTTTATTTCTAAAACAATTTTTTTTTGTCTTTGTCAGTAACAAGTGAGTGGAAACCTCTTAAGTCATAAACAAGTATATTTGAAATCACATTAAATAAATACACAACATATGATGATTACATACTGCCATTACTAACCATCAGACATTCAAATATTATATCTTAGTGATGACTTAAAAAAGTCTCACCTATCATTTGTTTAGAAATGGAGAAAGAATGTTCTGTTTTATGGTTGGTCAACATATATTAGAAGGAAGTCAGACCTTACATGAAGTCAGTGTGGACAGTCTTTAAGCTCCCCTTTACTTTTGAGACTAATTTTTTGAGGTTCTATAAATGATTATCTTTTAGAATAAATAAGATATTAACATTTATTCAACTTGACTTTTTACTCTCCATGATTTCTCAGAATCTTCAACTTGAGTTTTGATTCAACACAGTGCGTATATCAGTATGAGTAAGTTCTAATGAAGTCGGACTGGAGTCACTATTTTTATAATTAATTACTTTGCTGCAAGAAAAATTTTAAATTCCAAGACTAGTTTTATTATATTACAGATATTTACTTAAAGCAAGAGTCATTAACAACTACCAAAAAGCTATACTAAAGAAAGGAAGTTGGGAGGGAGACATAATGTTAAACTCCAGGAGAGAGGAGAAAATAAAAGAGAACACATCACTCAAGTGATTTTATAATTATTTGTATTATTACAGATACAGATAATTGAGCGGGTTCCTTGTTAAGCCAGCAACTTTATCTGCTGACATGAAATTTGGCAGTGGTCGGAGAAGCTTATCTCAGCACTTACCACCTTCTTTCCTCAACACTCGTACACAGCGTAGGTATCCTTCTTGACACGTACACCTGTGTATTTTACCTTTATAACCAAGAAAATACATAAGTGGTACACACTTCCTATCACAACATTGTCTTTTATTGAAGACCCCTTTTCATATCATTATAAATAGAGCTTTTGTATTCTTTTACGCTACTGTATAATATCCAAGTAGAATGGTTATACGTTACCTTATAGAGACATTCCCTTTTAGATAAATATTTGGATTGGTTTCCAGTTCCACAATAGACATCCTAGTAAATATGTTTTTCTGTACATGTCAAAATTAACATTCCAGGAATATTTTTAGATGTGTATCTTAGAGTTTCACGAAATTGTAGCTTGTGGCATTGACCTCACAAAACCAAAATCAGCATGAATGACGGGCTTTAGAGACTTTCCAAACTTCACTATCTACTCCCACTTTTGCAGTTTTTACATGAAACACTGAACATAAAGTAGTGATATTAACTAAGATATGGAATTTTAGAGGAGGGAAATTTGGTGGGGGAGAAAGGCAGAGTAAGAAGGACTTTGATTTATAGTATATTGATTTTTGAGGTGTTTGTACAATCCAAAGGTGATATACAATAAGATTTGTATAGTTGTTTCTGGATTATAGGAGAACAAGTATGATGAACTCCACCATTTTTGTAACATTATATCTCTACTCACATCAATCCAGTACATTTTCTTAATTCTATCAGTCAGTCTACTGAGATGCTTCTGTGCAAGGTTATCAATTAGTCCCCATTGATTAAATCCAATGACTGCGTCTCAGATTTCATTTTAGTAATCTCTCTTTTCCATTTGAAAATGTTCGGTATCCCTTTTTTATGAAAAATAAGACGTTTTTGGCTTTAACTTTAAATTTTCTGTTTTATATTAAGGTTTACTCTGTATATATGTGTATATTGTTGATGCTGAGAATAAACCTGCCAAGAGAGACTCTTTGTGGTTAATCAGAACCAAATTCATAACCAGAGTCTAGCAGCCAGTGTTTGCAGAGGCCCATCATGCACGCCGCATTTCAGGGAAAAGCCACAGACTGAGCCACCAAGCTTCCTGCACTGTGCTCCTGCTGTCTGAGTCCCTTATAAGAGAGCTCCTAGGATTGTATTTCAACCAATAGGACTGAGATATTCTTCATCCAATCAGAATTGTGCAGCTATATCGTCATTAGCTTCTTCACTGACCAATCAGAGTGGCTCTGTTCCAAGCAGTCAGGCTAGTGCGTTTTAGAACACTCAAACTGTGAGGATTTGGAGTCTTAATTTTCATGAGGACAGACCAATCAGGGACCGAGGGTGGGTACTATTCTCTATGTAAGCCAGTGTCCTCTCTGCCTTGGTGGAACGTACTGTCAGTTTCTATCTCAGATTGTGTTTCCCCAGCTAGAACTGCAATATTAGCTGAGCTGCAACATTGGCTGACCTGCAGTCCAGAGTGTAGCTGTCTCACTGGACCAGAGCTCTAAAATTGGGGCTGCCTTGCCCCGGCTGCATCACTGTTGTGATATGTGGCAAATGAGCTGTTCTATAGCTGTACTGTTTCACAGTTGAGCTGTTTGCAGTGAATAAAGTCTCTCTCCCCTCACCAAATTGGGTACTCCTGTTGGTGTTGAATTGGTGACAATTCAATATATATTTATATGTATACGAGTATACATGTATGTATGTGTTATGTATACATATATATTTTTCTTTTTAACCTCTTTAGTTAAACTGTATTTTTTTTTCTTTTTGATCTCTATAGTAGCTGCCCGTTTTGTCACTTAAATTTAGGATTTTCCAAAGTTATACCCATGTTTTTTTCTCCTTTCACTCTAGATGGTTTTCCCAGGCTAATTTTATCCATCCTTGTAGTCTTATCTATGTTTCATAACATGATAATTCCCTAATTTTCACCTCTAGATTTCTTTTCAATTAATAGATATTTTCCCAATGCCAGGAACATTTTCCTTAATATTCCTATTCTTTTGGGAGCAAATGCTTTTGGTTTATCCTGTTTTAGGACTTGATATGACTTTGGTGACATACACAATGAGTCCCTGTTTTTATCTTTCAGGTCCAGGTAAGGAGATATAAGAAAAGTTTTTTGTTTTTTTTTTCCCATGTAATGCCCACTAGATTCCATTTCTGGCAACAAGAAAGGTGAAATAAGCTTTCTCTACAAACACCCTGAAAGCTTATAAACTACAAGAAAATTTCAAATACATAGTTGAATTTCCAATACAATGGAAAACACTAGGGATAAAAAACAAAGAGGATGTAGGAAACAGAGGAATAGGTAACATAGCTGATGTGTGGGCCTGGGAGATTGTTGCCAATCTCGGTAACAAAGGTGCTGTGATTCTACAGCCTCATGAGGATGGGGAAGGACCTTTAATAAATAGGAGAGTTAGAATTGAATTTAATCATGGCATTAATAACAAATTTTGAATAATGTACATGTTTGTGGTGGATGTCATAATTGCTTGGGTGTTAGGGTGGACAGGGTAGAGAAGATGAGGAAAGTATGATATTTACAATGCACAGTGTCTACCTTCCCACTCGAGATCAGAACACCTGCAACTTTTCTCTGTTATAGTTAGTACTAACATTTCTTGAGCACTCACTGTGTGTAAGGCACTGACCTAAGAACTACATGTGCATTAGAACATTAATATTTCAATAATTATCTGAGGAAGGCATCGTTATTATTTCCACATTTACAGAAGATGAATTAGAAGCACAAAATGGTGAATTCGTTTGCCCAAATCCATGAACCTAAGAAGATACGAATCTAGCATTCAGAGTTGGGCAGTATAACTCAAATATTTTTTTTTTTCAATTTGTTACTATGAGAAATTTCAAACACAAATAAGTTGAAAGAATAGTAATAATGAACATCCATATACCCACTGCAAGTTGTTTTGTGTATTTCTGTTGAGTAAGTTGAAAATAAGTTTTAGGCATAATGATATTTCACCTCTAAATACAGGGTTCTTCTCCTACAGGTAATGATGATGTCAGTAATATGCCTAAGAAAATTAAGACTATATTACATCAGCTAACATCCTGTCCATATCCAAATTTTCCCAATTCTCCTGAAAAATATTTGTAGAGCTGTTTTTTAATCAAGATACAGTCAATGTTCATACATTACATTAGATCTGTATGTCTCCTTAATCTCTTTTGAAATAGAACTATTTCCTTATCTCTTTTCTTTTCTCACAATATTGACTTTTTGAAACATTCAGGCCAGTTGTTTTGTTGAATTTCTCACATTTTGGATTTGTCTCATTTTCTCGTGTTATTGTTTATATAGCTCTTGTATAGAGCCTGGATTTTATCTACTATGTTACTTTTCTTTAGGCCCCGGGAATTGAGTCATTTACCAAGGAAACATTCATTTAAAAAATGGTGTTGCCTCTTTGTCCTTAAATAGAATGGATAATATCTTAAAAGTAAGATTGCATTTGGTAACTGTCACAGTGACTGACACCAGGGCCTGATTTCTCTGAGAATGTTAGGAACTTGTAGAAGACAAGATAGGCCATTGGCTGAGCCTCTTCTTCCCCAGTGACGTACTGACATCAGAGTGTCCTGCTGATACGTATAGTTAAAATGAAATAACATCTGAGTCACTACTGTTACACTTAGTTCACTGTGTGAATCTGTGTGTTTGTGTGTGTGTGTGTGTGCGCACGCACGTGCTTCTGTACTCATCAACTCCTCACAAAAGCATTACGTTGTAGATATTATTATCCCATCTTAGAAATAAGAGTAGTTATATAAGGTATTCAAAGCCATTATTTGTAAGAGATTTGCCTGATTCTAAAACCTATGTATTTCCACAGTCCAAATGGTGAAAATGTTTCACCTCTCATGCCAACTGTGATTGGCTATTAGTGGCTGAATAGAGCATAGTCGTGAGAATTCTGAGGACATAATTCATCCTAGTGAGGAAGACTGTCATAGAAAATACTTACTGTCTGCCATGTGCCCCAAGGAGGATCAATGCTAGTACATACGAAAAATAATTGGGAACATCACCTGACTTACAATAGCAAGCAAATTCTAGCAGGCTCCTATCTGGAAACACCAGTTTGTTCTTGCTCCAAAGATGATCATGATTCTCTAATATTTTATTACTATAAGGTTAATAAAACCTGATACCAGATATTGGTATCTATATGGTACCTGTATATGGTATAGGTACAAGGTTAATAAAATCTGATACCAGATATTGAGGTATCAACTCTTCCAAGGCCACATGCATGTTGAGGGGTGAGGTGACACCTGAAGGTGGTTGTAGGAGTAAAATGAAGTCCACAATAGTTCCCTGAAGTAGACATGAGGTTACCATTTACACCTGATTAGAAATAATTATTGTGTAAATGGTCTCATAAGGTGTCCTGTAACAGATTCTACACAAGAAAGCATTTAATGTAGAAGAGCTTCATGGGTCATTTAGATGAAAGCCACAGTTCTGCAAGTAAGAAGTGCTGAATAGATGCTTTCTATTGAATCTTAGAAAGTTCTAGACACATGAAAATGGTGGGAAGAAAAGTAAGTGTAGGATGCCTCCTCCAGGCTTCATTTACCCCACTGTACTGAAGGCACTGTGACATGGTAGCGTCATTCCCTTGGGGAAAATGGTAATTAGGAATGGAGGCAGATGATTTGATTGCATTATTAAGTCTGAGTTAATTAGAGACATAATTTGATTCCCTTATAATGTGGCTATT
The DNA here is from genome assembly GCF_964194185.1 of Rhinolophus hipposideros. Classification (NCBI taxonomy): domain Eukaryota; kingdom Metazoa; phylum Chordata; class Mammalia; order Chiroptera; family Rhinolophidae; genus Rhinolophus; species Rhinolophus hipposideros. The sequence goes on along the minus strand of NC_138061.1, from coordinate 58,912,315 downwards.
AAGTAAGAAGTTCATCAACAAAGCCAAAGATGCTGTCATGAAAGGATGGAAAGAACATGAAAATTTACTTTCCATCATCTTTCAAATCCTGTTGCTATTTCCCAACTCAAGGCATCATTCTAGCACTTAAAATATCATGAAAGCTTATATTCAGCTATCACACTATGCTTCTTAATATGGTATTCTACTGAGTACTTAACCTGAATCCAATGGTCTAACCCGGTGAGATAGGGAAGCTCATCCCATACTGATTTGACATTTGAAGATGACATTTAGTGAGCTTAAATGATGGGGCCACTATTACCTAAATTTGAAGAGATAAAGCAGTGATTAAAACACAGTTCTTGTCTGTTTTTCCTCTACGTTATGAGTGTAGAAGTCAATGTGAAAAATAATGCATTATGAAGAATTGCCAGATAACCCAATGGGATATATTATCATGCAGTTGCAAAATTTTTTGCCCATTTTCACTTCTTTGTTTCATAGATCCACATTCATCCCCACAACCACACACACACACACACACACACACATATTTGTCATATATTTATATATGACAGCTACTAGGCCCAGGCATATTTCATCTCATTAGTGCCTATATCATCTGCTATACTCACCGGTGTGTGGACAACCTTCCCCCCCCCGCCCCCATCACCAAAATGACTTTTAAAACAAATGGACACTTTTTATTTTAAGGTTTTTTTTCCCTCTAGCTAAAGGAGAAATTTTAAACTGTATGTAAACATCACTTGAGGAACTAGTTAAGACTACAGAGTCCTCGAATCTGCTCCCAGAGAATTTGAGACTATGTTTGTCTTTGTTTGAGACTCAAAAATATACTCGTACATTGTGTACAAATACCTTAGAAGAATGTAATTCAAATTATTTTCAGAATGGAAAAATACTGCAATTAAAGAGGACTAAAAGAAATAACAAAATCAGAACATTACAAATGACCTTAATCTTTCAAAACTTTGTAACCGGTGTTCTTCATGTATGTTCTTGTCAGTCTTCTAAGTTTCTTCCTCCCAACTATAATCCCAGGAATCTCGCTAACCTCTGCATTGTGGTATCACCTTAGATAGAACAAGCCATAAGAATGTGGCTAATAGCAACCATATTGTACAGACCAGCTCTAGAATCTCTGAACATGCTTGTTTATATACCACTAGGTTTTTATCCTTTACTGGATGACCCTTTCTGATACATTAGAACTCAAATGGGTACTTCAATACATGTCAGAACTTCATCTTTTTCTTCTATTACTGATTCATATTTGAGCTTTAGTTCAGTGTTGCCATCCGTAATATGATACCATAAACCTTATTTGCCAGAGATTTTCAGAGGATCATTTGAGATGACATTTTCTTTTTTTAAATAGACTTCAGTTTTAGAGCTGTTTTAGGTTTAAAGAAAAATTGAGCAGACAGTACAGAGAGGTCCCATATACTTCCTCTCCCAATCACCCCTCAACCCAGTTTTCCCTATTTCTAGCATCTGTGTGATCAATTTGTTATAATTGATGAACCAACAATGATATTATTAACTAAAATCCATATTTGACATTAAAGTTTATTTTTTGTGTTGTATGTTTCTATGGGTTTTGACAAATATATAATGTCATGTGTCCGCATCATACAGAATAGTTTTACCGCCCTAAAAATCCTCTGTGCTCTACCTATTCATCCCTTCTCCCCACCCAACCCTTGGCAACCACTGAACTTTTTTGTCTCTATAGTTTTACCTTTTTCAGAATCCCATATTATTAGAATTATACAGAATGCAGCCTTTTCAGGCTGGCTTCTTTCATTTAGCAATATATGTTTAAGATTTCTCCATGTCTTTTCATAGCTTGATAGCTCATTTATCTTTATTGTTAGTTTTCTATAATGGATGCACCTCTGTTTATGAAGTCAGCTAGTTAAGGACATCATGGTTGTTTCCAATTTGGGGCAATAAATATTTATATGTAGGTTTTTGTGTGGACATAAGTTTTCAACTCATAGGGTCAAATACGTAGGTGCATGATTACTTTGTATATAAGCCCTTGTTTAGCTTTGTAAAATCTTCCAAAATAGCTGTGCCATTTCACATTCCCATCAGCCATGAGTTACAGTTCCTGTAGTTTCACATCCTTGTCAACATTTGATATTCTCAGTATTTTGAATTTTAGCCATGCTAATAAGTATATAATGGTATATCATTGTTTTAATGTGCAGTTTCCTAATGGCATATGGTATTCAGTATCTTTTCATATGGTTATTTTCCTTCTGTATGTTTTCTTTAGTGAGGTATCCAGAGCTCTTGCCCATGTTTTTATTGGGTTGCTTGTTTTCTTATTGTTGAGTTTGGGTAAGTCTGTTATCATATAGGTATTTTGTAAATATTTTCTTTCACTCCGTGGCTTGTCTTTTCCCCCCTGAAGTGTGTCTTTCATAGAGCGAAATTTTTTAATTTTAATGAAGTCTAACTTATCAATTTTTTACCTTATGGGTCATGTTTTTAATGTTGCATTTAAAAACCCATTACCAAACCCAAGGTCACCTAGGTGTTCCTCTGTTATGTTGTAGAAATTTGTGTTTTACATTCAAGTAGATGATTCATTTGGACTTAATTTGTGTGAAAGGTGTAAGGTCCATGTCTAGGCTTGTGTGTGTGTCCAGTTGTTTCAGCACCATCTGTTAAACAGACTATTTTGTCTCCACTGAATTGTCTTTGCTCTTTTGCAAAGATCAATTGACTCTCTTTCTATGGGTCTATTTCTGAGCTCCCTACTCTGTTCTCCTGCTCTATTTGTCTATTGTTTCACCATTACCAGCTTTACAGTAAAATCTTTTTTTACTGTAAAGATTGTTGTACCTTTACAGTAAATCTTGAAGTGGAATAGTGACAGTCCCCTGACCTCTATTCTTGGTTTTTTTGTTTGTCCATATGAACTTTAGAATCAGTTGTCAATATCTACAAAATAATTTGCTGGGATTTTGATTGGGATTATGTTGTTTCTATTGGGAAGAACTTAACATATTGAGTCTTCCTATCCACAAACATGGAATATGTCTCCATTTATTTAAACCTTCTTTGATTTCTTTATCTCAGTGTTATTGTTATATAGATCCTGTACATATTTTGTGAGACTTATACCTAATTGTTTAATTTGGTGTACTAATATAAATGGTATAGTGTTTTTGATTTCAAATTCCAATTGTTCATTGGTGGTATTTAGGAAAGCAATTGACTTTTGTATATTAACCTCTATCCTGGAAATTTACTATAATCACTTATTAGTTTCAGGAGCATTTTTCTTTATTGTTCGGGATTCTCTACATATGCAATCATGTCATCTGTGAACAAGGAAAGTTTTAGTTCTTCTTTCCAAGTCTGTATGCTTTTAATTTCCTTTTCTTTTCCAATTGTATTAGTTAGGACCTTCAATATGATGCTGAGTAGGACTTGTGAGAGGGTACATCTTTCCTGGTTCCTGATTTTAGGGGGATAACAGCTAATTTCGGACCATTAAGATTATTACATATAGATTTTCTTTTGGTAGATGTTCCTTATCAGTTTCTGGAAGTCTCCCTCTAATTTTAGTTTGCTCAGTTTTAATCATGAATGAATGTTGGGTTTTATCAAATGTTTTATTCTGCATTTATTGATATAATCATTTTTCTTCATTAGCCTATTGATATGATGGATTACATAAATTGATTTTCAAATGTTAATTAAGGCATATACTTAAATGTAGTTTCAGACACAATGTAACATTTGAAAACAAGGCATTTTTATGTGCATTCCCTTGACCAAAATATTATCAGTTAGAAGGAGAAATGGGAAGGATACTTAGGAGGGGGAGAAAGCCAGAGGAAAATAGACTGGAAGTAGGCTGCTTCTGTTGAAGACTTTGCTTCAGGAGTTTTTCTTGTTTTATGTTGAAAAAAGGAAAATGTGTTTTAAATAGGCCAGTGTAGTTGTCTTTAGTCATCTAACATTACCTTGAGAAAGAGGAGACAAGAAAGACTTCAGGTTATGTCATTTGGTTTATTAGACTTTTATCCTCCTTCTGAATCAGAATTTCAAGGTTGGCTCTAGAATTTTCTATTTTACAAACTAGTAAAATTTAAGGCTTCTAGTTTTTCATATTTTCCAGCTGAGGTTTTGCCTTGAAGGCTTTCGGACAAATTGTGAAGGGCTACATAGATTGTGAGGAGGAGACACCACAGAGAAAGTTCTTGAATTGTTTACTACTTTACAAAATTAGACTCTTAAATAGTTAACTAGATTATCTTTACACTTCACACTCCAAATTTATATTCCAAACTGGATCATGCAGATCACATTCAAAATTAAGGGGGGGTCTTTTTCTTAAAAAAAGACAGTTTGGGAATGTATATGTAATTAGATTATATTTGTGATCTCGCACATACGCTTTAAATCATGCTAAGAATGATGAGATGTAACTGGACAGGAAGCTGAGATTGCTATCGTCATGAAGCCAGCAGCCTATTTGGGGAGACAAATTCAATGGGAACTACTCAGGCAGGAGACGAGCTTTGTACGCCGAAGTGCTGAACCAGGTGTTACAAAACACAAACATCTGAAGGGGTCAGAAAAGTGAAATCTGAGTAGGCTGAAGAAGAGCAGGGAGGCTCCATGAGAAATGGCATTTGATTCTGGCTTGGAGAACAAGCAGGCTTTTAGATAGGTGGAAAAGGTGCCCCAAACTTTTGAAGTAAAAGCCAGTGTAGGGATGGGTTGTGACTCTGCTGTGCTGCTTCTGAAGCATTCTCCCTCCCATTTCATAAAGAGCTTTGCTCCATTGTGGCTGACATCTCTGACTGTGTCACTCTCTTCCCCTTTTAGGTAACTGTCTCTTACCAAACTCGTGATGGCTCCTTCTCATGTCTTTTACACATGATCACCTGGATCACCCACTTCCTCACAGCACTAAATTTTATCCTCATCTAGGGTGAGTTCAACATACAGGTGCACAGTTGCTCTAGGAATTGGGAACATTGTTGCAGGGCTGTCAGCAGTGTCCTCCTTTTCTAGCCCATCTCAGCTGCAAACTCCATGATCACAGCCTTTTAATCTACAATTTCGGTCCACAAACCCACACTCTCCAACTTCCTGGCTGCAGTGTCCCCAGTACAACTCCTCTGTAACTTCATAACCACGATTCCTTTCACTGTTCCACTTTCCACATGACCACTTCTGGGTTCGCCCACATAGCTTAGAGTCCATGGCTCATCATCACAATCATATTCTTACAAGTTCTTGGACAACAGCCATATTCCCTGTCCTTTATCAGAGGAGCTAAAGTTGGCTGAAGCAAAAAAAAAAAATACAGAACTAAAGAGATTCTTAATACCAAAAATTTACAAATATGTCGCTTTTGATATGCCGGTAAAATTGTTGGGGAAAGTCAGAGCAAACTCTGTTTACAGATGGCTATAGGTAGGCTTGCCCCTTATATTTTCAGATCCTGGGGGCTGCAGTACAAATAGACGTTCACAGATCCTGTGTCTAAATATCTGAAGGTATACATCCAACCAACACACGCTAAATAAAATATGGTTTATCCTTCTGTCTTGACAAATATACTTTCACAATGACCTGAAAGGCCACGTTTCAATTCAGTATTTTAGGACTTCTTAGAATTTGGTGGGAAAAATAGAGGGAAAAAACAACAACAATAACAACAGCTGATGGCCTGCACCTTTCTATCTTTAATACTTGCTCCCTCCCTCATGACAAGCGTCTTGAGTACGTAGACAGCCTAGTCAGCGGGACCGTCTGCCTTGCTCGTAACAACTGCCCCTTGGTTTCTCTCAGGGCCTGAAGGTGCACGCAATCAGAGCTTGATCTGATCTCAGGAGGGCATACATGGGGAAGAGAAGCAAACAGGACAAGAAGGCCATCTTAGACCATTTGAGCAGGGAGTTCTGGGATGCCAGCTACCCAAATGCTAGCTTAGAGGGTCTACATAGGCTTTGGGGAAGCACATCCCCTTAGGCCCTTGGCTAAAGTATGTGGTTGCCCAGCAAAGGGCCAGAGCAGGAAACCCTAAAGTATGAGTTTGAGGGTAGAGCTGGGCCTCTTTGTTAGGGTCTAAGGACAGTAGAGACTTGAGAAACCTGTTAAGGAAATAACTCCTCATAAAGGCACAATAAGCTGAGCCAGTGAGAAAGCCTCTGTTATTAAAAGATTGTTAATATAGTGTGTTATAGTAACAGAATACGAAGCCTGATACTCACGCCCAGTTCTCGTTCAGAGACGGGAGATTTTAAGGCTACTCTGAGATTCCTAGGATCTTCTACAAAAGATAGGAACAGAATCTATGCTTTAGGACCTCTCTTACACAATATTAACCAAAGATAAGAGTGCCATTTCTAATCAGACCTCTTCAGCCTCTTCTACCACATAGCTCCTTGCAGCTTTGGCAAGTGGAGGCTCCACTGTATGCATGGGAATACTCCGAGAAAAAAGTCAGTGGCAGTGAGGCATACTGAGAGGCCACAGTGATCAGCAGAACAATGCTAGTTCCAAGAGAGTAGGGAGGGTGACTCCATCAAGAGAAACTGTCAGAGCACTTGGGAAACATTCCCAAGGTCACCCTGGACTATTTGGGGGCAGAACTACATCTTACAGGTATTTGGACACCTAAGCAGCAGGTTATGCGAGAGCCCAGAAGCCGGGGGACATTTCCAATCACTTCTTCCTAGTTTTCGGGTTGTAATGGAGAGGCTGTATGGCCTAACCATTTCACACCAGAGGTGCTTAACGATACACATGTTTGGGACAGAGAAAGTGAAGAAAGGAAATTATTTGGCTAGAGGAATGACCACTAAGAGTAATAGTGCCCGCTACATTTGCTCAGGAAAAAGAAGACTCAAATTAACATTTTGTTTGTGATGTCCACTGTGTGTTAGGCATTTTACGTGTGAAGTTTAATTCTCCAAAGAATCCAGTAAATAGGGGTTATGCCCATAACATCCTGAGTTTCAGACAGGTCGAGGACATGCCCAAAGATACAGGGTAGACAGAGATACGGTTCCTGAGCAATGTCAGCCGCCTCTCCTTTGCTGCTTTCTGTATTTACAGAAGTCTCTTCCCTAAGAAAGTCTCCTGACATCTCAGCAGTGAAGGTTATAAAGAAATTCTTGTTTTCAGTGTAAATAGCAGCACTCTTTTAACCATGACTGTCTCATCTGTTTTATAGTTTCAGACTTTAATTTACAGTTAATTATGTGTTATGTCTGAAATAATATTAGTTTCTTGGGGTGGGGGCAAATAGTAGAAGGTGCCACAAAAAAGACTTGTAATTAAATTGGCATGTCAAATCTCTAAGAGAATATCATTTTCACATGGATGTTTAATAAATAATATTTGGGGGCAAAATAGAATCCCAAATGTACTTTGAAAAAACATATAACAGAACCCCACTTACATCTCCTTTAGATACTCTCTCCACTTCTATTGAACAGCTTCAGTGCTGTGCTACCCTGTCCCTGAATATTATATCCAGGTTCTGTCCCTGTTGCTTTTTGAAGCTCCGTAGAAGAAAACATAAAGACTGCTCTCTTGGTCACTGACAGTGGACAAAAATCTGGATGATGATGGAAAGATAATTATCCTTTTTGTTGCTTCAAAGAATTCACATGCTTTTGTGCCACGTGTGTAAAAAACACCGTTGCAGCTGATAGAATTGTGGATGTTTTATGCCAATTTTATAAAGCTATGCAAACCCAGTGCTAGTTTACCATGGTTGTCACCTATAGAGTGACCTCGATATGCCCATAGGTGTGGAGAGACACGGCTATTACACAGAGCAACTTGGTCATGAAATCCTTTATTTATGATCACATTCAGAAAGCCATGAACCTTTCCCACTTGCTCTCATATTTTAATTCACTGCCACGTTTGTGAGCACACAGATAAATCAGTGTGCATCTTTAAAAGATAAATCTCACACCAAATCCAGGGCAAACTACCGCATCCTGTTTTATGGAATCTATGTGACCTGACTGCAAAGAGTATTTTTGATTAATCAGAACTAGGATTTTAATAAAGAAACAGCAGGTGGGCTAACCACAAAATTAAAACTCGCAACCATCTCAGAGTAATAAAGTCGTAAATATAAAAGTGTTCAAAATATCTCATTTGCATCTTTGAATAATATCCCTGTTTAACAAGGACAGGACACTGGCTTGACCAGCAGAGGGCAGTTTTCCTTGTATGTTGTCATTTCCTGGTTCAGTCTTGTCTCAGAATCTCAGTCTTGTCTCAGAATTATCAGTCTTTCACTGCATAATAGAGCAGGGCCTGTGTGATAATTAATTGCCATCTGCAGTGTGTTTTTACCAGTGATTTTTACCCTCAGTTGCTCAATTTCAATATCATATGAGCTGCATTTTGACACATGCTGGAGAACAAAAATGTGCATTTGATTTCCTAATCAAGTCTGATCAATTTAAGTATTCTTGTTTGCAGAAACTGTATCAGTTTAACTCTGTGACTATTGTATAGTCTCACTGTTAGTCAAAATTTTATGGCTTTTGGAACAAGGCAGATCAAGGTTTGAAATCAGGTTCTGCTACCTACTGGCTATGTGACCTTTTATTGGTTTTATTAATTAATCTAGTTACTTAAACAGGGCCTATTTTCTTATTGTAAGATATAAGTAACAGTACTGGCCCAAGATTGTATTGAGGTTTAAACATTTTAAGAATTCATGAAATATGTACTTGAAGATTCTCTGCTGACCTAGGTAAGTTAGACATGAACTCAGAACACAGCCTCCCAATTAACTTACCTCGGGAATTTTTGAGCACCACACCATGAGCTACACTAACTACCTCTAGGCAAACAATTTAATCAGTATGCCCACCTGTTGTTTTGGTGATTGTACACATGGCAGATTAATGATAACAAACATACTTGAGAGTTTGCAAAATGTTTTTATGTACATCATCATAGACATTCTTCATGGCAACTCTTTAGCTCGGTAGGACAGATATTAGACTCTTCCTTTTACAATGAGGAAATTGAGCCTCAGATGGTTAAGCAGTTTGCTCAACATCATATGGTGATGATAGATTCAGAGCTCAAACTTGGTTTGCTCTGATACCAAGACCAAGGGCATTTTCAATACATAATGTGGTCCCTTGGAAGAGTCACAGCACTTTCCTCCCTCAGTCTGTGCCTCTACATTTGTAAACAAGAGAATTAGACCAAATTACCACCAAGTTCCCTTCTAGTTCTAACATTAAAAGAAGTCCTGGATCTATTTCCATGAAAGGAGTGGTTCTAATATCAGTAGAGAATTATCACAATATTTGTATCATTCTTCGAGATTGAAGCTCTAAGGCTTAAAAATACTGAAAAAACTTTTTGGAGGTGAGAGAGGTGAAAAGAAAGATGGTGAGGCTCTATTGGCCCTGAGTCAATCATTAGATCTTTTAAAAATCACTGTTTCATTCACTTCTTTCCATACCTATTAGACATCACCTACCATCATTCTAAATACCACCCCTTAAAAGAATACACCATATAATTCTATCAAATTTCTTTCTAAACCAATAAAGTATAACACAACATATAAATCTACTTTCCCTCACTGCCATCCAAATGCTACCCATAAAACCAAACCAAATAACTCCAAACAACAGTAGTAGTCATAATAGTTGTAATAATAGTAATAAACATGTATATGTTTTCTATGTGCCAGAACTGTCCTTTGTGCTTTAAAGGCATATCATATGATCTTTTTGATCTTATGAGCTAGGTACTTATAATAGCCATGTTATACAGCTGAGTAATTTGCTAAAGAACTCCTTTTCATCTCTCCTGTAGCATTTCTTATCCTGGTTACCATTATTTATTTCCTACTTACTGCACTAGTCTTTTAACTAGTCTTCCTTTTTCTACTTTTATTTACCAGCACGTCATCTGCAAAGCATCTGGACTGGTCTTTTCAAACAAAGTTAGTCATGCCATTCTCATATTTAAAATCCTTCATGAGATTTCTATTGCACTTATAATGCCTAAAAGACATTTCTGGCCACAACTCATCTTTGTCATATCTCACCTCGCCTCGCCTCATCTCGTCTCGTCTCGTCTGTCTCATCATCTCATCTCATCTCATGTTTCTTCCTTCTTCTGTCATAAGGCTTCAACCACATTGAAATTTTCTCTATAACTTGGCAGGACCAAGAATTTTCCCAGTCCAGAGTCTTTTCCCATGCGTTTTCCTGACTGGAATGCTTTCCTTCCTATTCTTCCATTTGTTATTCCAGTGCATTTCTGTGAATTAATGTCATTTCTTCAGAGACACTTTCCTGGGTTACCTATTCTCAAGTAAGACACACTTAATTCTTTGGCTCAATATCTTGTTTTTTTCATTATACTTAATATATGAGTAGTTATACACTTATGTGCATGCTTATTATTGTATTTTTTTCTTTAGGGAAGGGTTCATGTCTGTTTGATAACCTTGATACAATCAAAATACTGCATTGTTCCTGGTAGAGAGTAGAAATGAATTAAATGGCAAAGACAAGGACTCAACTTTTTCATCTTTGTTAAACATTCTTATTCCTTTCTCCCCAATTTCTTCCTCAAAAAAAGGAAGACATTTAAACAAATTATTTCTTAGACCAAAACAAAAATTATGGAACACATGAAGCCGTAATTCAAACAAGTAAAAACAAAAACTGCTTAAGGATAATAAAAGAATAACTGGAAATTAAATGGATGACCCCTATATTTAGTATGGAAGATTTTTATTCTTATTTTTTAAATAATACTAGTTTACATGACATTCGCATCCCGTGTATTCTGGATCTAACTAATAAAGAAATTATAGAGAGATTACTGGGGGAAGTGAACTAGCATTCATCTAAGAATTAGGAAGGTACTCAAGGATGAAATTGAGAAACTACTGGGCCCAGCATTTAATTGGAAAGACCATATGATGTAAGTCATAAAATTATAATTATATGGATGAGGTGAATGATGACTAGTTCATTCAATCCCAGAATCATAGAACTACAAAGCACTCTCCCCAAACCAGGTCTGAAACTTGAAAAAGTTACATTTAAGAAAAAAAAAAAAGTAATAAATTTTAAAACAGATACATTTTAGAGAGTTTATATGAATTCATGGATGATAGCATGATGCTGTCCTCAGGAAAATAAGGCCATTAGGGATCTAGCATTTAGCTTTGTAACCCGGTGCCCTGGACAGCATGCTTGTCTTCCGACCATGTTCATGCCATAGATTAAGCACATATTTGATGCAAGGTGTTAATGTGTCACCACATTTTGGTGACAAATACTTTTTCTTATTTTATGAGAATTATGGCACCAACTTTCTTTCAAGTAGGGCAGACGTGCCATTTATCAGGTTTCTGCAGAACTGAGTGATCCTCTAGGGTATATTGCTTCCAATGAATACTGCCCCTCAATCTCTCTGAGCTGTCATCCCAGGAAGATGGCTCCCTACTCTTCAGACCCATGACCACCCACGAAGCCTGTTCTCCCAGGGCTTTGTTCTTAACATTTATGCATTTGATTATCAATAAATATTTACTGAATACATACTACAAACATGCTAGTTGCTAGAGAAATGGAAAAGAAAGGAACATGATTACACAGTTTGCAATGCATGCAAGAGAAAGAAAATTGAGTAATCACTGTAGTGGTGAAGTGCTACAAGAGAGACACATGCAAGAAATACAGGTTAATTGAGGATGTAAAATGTCATTCATAGAAGAAATGACATTTGAATTAAATGTAAAGTGTTCACAGGGCAACACTTGGGAGATGGAAAGAAAATGTTTATGGAAAAGAGTTGTGCTAGAACATAATATGCTTAAGAAAATGGAATTCATTTATGGGGAAAATGCCTAAGGAGAGAGGTAAGCATCATCTTAAGTAGAAGTCATATGTAGGAGTTGAAACTCTGTTGTAAAGGGATACAGACCAGGGCCACTAAGACAAAAGCCTTCAGTAGATTTTGACAGAGAGAAAGAGGCTAAGCAAGCTTTCTGATTTCTAACCTGCTCAGAACTTTGAGATGGGAAGCCCTGGAAGCAGATCAATTGAGAGTATGTGTAGGTGTGTGTAATAGACAGGGAGAAGGTATAAGGTGATGAGTTCACCTTTGGACATGTTAGTGTAGAGGTACCTGTAGTTCCTTTAGACAGAGGTGTATAGCAGGCAACTTGATACATAGTTGTGGAGATGAAGACTGAAGTTTGGCTGTAGATAATGACCTAAAAGCCATACAAATGGGCGTGAACTCCATGCCACTAGATGAGAATGTGCAGGAAGAACAGTTAGAGTGGGAAGACAAAGGGATGTTATTTAATCAGAAGTTATGAAATGATGTAATTTTCATAGAGGAAACTTATTAAATTCTGTTACAATGGCTTCAACTTAGCAAAGGAAAAATTTGAGTACAAAGCAGTCCTTCATTCAATGAATAAGCACTTACCACTTGCCAAGCATCAAGAAAGACATGGCATATTTATATAAAAGTTATGAGTTCATTTTTAAGCAAAATCATGCTTCACAGAACTACAAAGCATGTTGATTTCTAATTGCTGTGCATTAAAGTCCAGGAGAAATAAGTTTCCAGGTCTGAAGTAGCAACATTAGGAGTGGATACATAAGCAGGTATGGCATTACCCCCTTGGAAGATCTGAACCCGTATAGAGCAGCTCTTTGCTTCTAATTTTGGGTGGGAGATGGAAAGGTGAGAACACTATAAGACTGAGACTCCTTGTAGACAGGCCCATTGTGTTATATATCCAGCTGCATTAGTATCTGCCTCAACAGCTTGTCTTATGAAAGCAATTGAGCCAGGAGCACAGCAACAAGCACCAATGGTCTACAAGTAGTTGCTATATTGCATTTACACCGGGGACTGTTGCTTGGTGTTTAGGGATAGCCTCCCTCCTGTGGGTGGCCATGACTACAGGAAGTTGACCACGTCTTCCTTCTCTGCCTAGTTTCTTGTTAGATAGAGATACACTAGCAAAATAAATAGGAAAATGATAGGTAGATAGCTAGCTAAACAGACAGATATGCAGACATATACCTAACATGAAGGAGTCAAGGGTCAGGGAGGATTGAAATAATCCTGCTACCCTTTATCCCCCTCACCCTGCTCCCAATCTTCTACCAATTCTGAAGCCAGCTGATGATTTTAATACCTAAAGTTCTTCAGACCTGAGCATATTAAAAGTTATTGGATATTTCTCTGGCTATACTAATATGTAATTTGAATGGAGATAAGCCTGGGCAAGTCAGAAAGATTTTGATGAATGTGAAAGGAAGCATTTCTGATTTATCTGGAACCATTAAAAACAATTGTCTGTTCATCAAAATACACCTATAAGAGCCTCTCAATATTTCAAAGCTTGAATATAATATGAAAGTAGATTAAGAATGTAACCAAAGAGTGAATTCCAATTACTTGAAAAATAATTAAAATTGATTTCTTATATATTTTATTGTGCTATGACTTTATCATATTTCTGGGCCTCCTCTTAATCATTTTATGAATTACAGTGTGTCTGTGGCAGAGTTCTATGTTTACTCCCTCAGTATATGTGTGGGGACAGAGCCAGGAGAGCAGTTTCTAGGCGCTGGCTTGGTTATTGGATGGCCATCAGCTGTGATCTGATGGCTATCCCCTGTGGCTGGGTGGCCATCTGTTGCCACGTAGCAGCCTATTCGTCTGTCTCCTCGTACCTGCCCCTAAAGAAAGTAGAGTCTGTGAGATGGATCCTTTCAGGGACTTCGCTTCACCTTTGTGCTTACACCTTATGTCTCCCTGTTTGGCTCCAGAAAGATGGCTGGCTTGTCAAAGATGGGTACGAATCCCACGGGGGGTGGGGAACCCAAGCCAGACACAGCCATATGGGGACCATCTGGGGAACTCGCGGGGTCGATAGAGGTGGGCACAGCCCCCCACCTTCCCCCTGCTAAGGAGAAACTCTGCCTCTGTGGCTACATTTGTTGTGCAGGATATCAGGCGGGGTCTCAGCTCCCGCTCCCCACATAAGAACACAGGATATGGTGAGGACAAAAAAGAACACCCACGGAGCCATAGATGGGGGAGTCATACCCCCCATAGTAGAGAACATAGTATGTTCTCGCTGGCGGCATCCGCCTCTCTGCAATCCGCTCATGCTAGCTCAGCCACCATCTTGCTAGTGCCCCTTCCTTTTTCTGCTATCAAAGCCATGGCAGTTATATTAGTGGCCAATGGCTCACTGGTTACAGCTGACGGCCAACTAGCCACAGTTGATGGCCATTTACTACCTGAGCCAGCACCTTTCTATGTGAGGCCGAGAGCCTGGAAACTGCTCTCTGGGGCTCTGTCCCCACAACATTCCTTCCCAGAAACCTGCAGGGGAAGTGACTCAATGATGGGCTCTCCATCTATTCATATGCATAAAGGTTTTGTCCCTTGGGGAAGTACTTATCCTGAGATTTACAGTTTGGCTGCAAGGGTGATTGGCTTAAATCAGTTTCTATTGTAATGCATGGGATTCAAAGATCTTCAGGTTGACAAGCTTTACTTGTTTTACTTCCACACCTAACTAATAAAAGCCATGCTTTGGTGGATTTGGGGCTCAGTCCTTGAAGCTGCAGTCCCTTGGCCCTGCTAGCACTCTACTCTTGTCTACTGTCTTTCTTAACCTTGTGCCGCCCTCCTGGCTCCCCACAACTTTTCTCGGCTGGACGTCACAGCCTTCAGCTGTTGCAGGTTAGCCATTGACCACTAATATAGCTGCTGTGGCTGCCCTGGGGGGAAGGTTGGTTGGCGGAGAAGCAGACAGTGGATTGCGGCTAGCAAGTCCAGTTAGAAAGTAGATTATGCATTGAGGATCATGTTGATCCTACTTCCAGTGTCTCACCCGGCCACCAGCGAGAATGGGGTGCAGGAAGACCCCTCTTTGGGGTACTGGCAGATGTTTGCTTTTGGGTCTCGACCAGCCACCATCCAGAATATAGTGGTATGACTCCCCTACCTATGGCTTCGTGGATGTTTCTTTGTGGCCTCAGTATGTCCTGCATTCTTATGTGGGGAGCAGGACCAGAGTCCCTACATGACAATATGTTAAAGCCCTCTCATGTTCTTTATTTCTTAACTCTATAAAGTGAAGCTATAAAGAACATGGTTCCAACTAACCATTAAGGGATTGAAATTTTAAAGTTTAGGTAAATTTTAGAAAATGACAATATGACTTTTTATACACATAGCTTAGCATTTTGGAGGAAACAGTCAAATAGTCTCACTGTGTTAATGGCAGAACAACTAATTAAATTAGGATTACTGTCTACTACTGTATCTTGGTAAATAACGTAAAAAGAGTAATTCTCTAAGAACTAGGAGACCTATGTTTTCACAGAAATCTTTTATTTTTATAACTATCCCTGTGATCTTAATAACTATGACTTCTTTGGGTCTCTTTGATACAGGTTAGCTAGCATGTCCCTAGGTAGACAGGGAGGTCCCTGGTGGAATAAACAAAAGACAGCCATATCCTAAAACTTCAAGTTTTGAAATCACTCCTCACTCCAGGACAAAATGTAACAAGGCCTTGAGGTTAATCATAAATTTCATTTTGGCCTGACAAATGGAGCAGATCTGATAGATAAGAGTGGGTTATTTTGCTGATTCCTTTAGGATGGGCAAGCAGAACAAGCCTGGTAGACGAATTTCATTAGAAGGTGCCAGTTCCCTTCTTCAAACAGCTCCTCTTCCCCAAATAGGCAAGGGAAGGTATAAAATTAAGAGCTTTTGCCTCAGTCATGAGCCACCCCCATTCAGGATCCCCTCCCACTCAGGAGCTCTGACTCTTTGCTTTCAATAAACTATCCTTTTTTGAAAACTCTTTGCCTCTTTGGGGTTCATATTTGCATTCTTTGGTCTCACGAGACAGGATCTCGGTCCACACCCCAAAACTGCCTGCAGATCCAACATCATCTACATAATTTGGGGACTCACAGGAAAATATTCCTACATCATCTTTTTTTCTCATCTCCAAAATGAGATAGACACATTTCCTCAACTCTAATATTCTATGAGTCTATGAAATAGTGTGGATTCAAGGGTACCTAAGCAAAACTTGGCAGGAGAAAGTGGTGTCACCTTTAGCTCAGGCAGATCCATACCCAGTTGCCATGAAGGATGATACGATCTGCCGGGTTCAGTAACACGTCTGTGCCTGGATGCAGGGATGTACTTGTTGTAGATCAGAAGCCAGGATGTGGGGACAAAAGCCCCAAAAAGCAGTTTCCATGCTCTCGGCCTCACATAGAAAGGTGCTGGCTCGGGTAGTAAATGGCCACTAACTGATCAGATGGCCAGCAGCTGTGGCTAGTTGGCCGTCAGCTGTAACCCGTAAGCCATTGGCCACTAATATAACGGCTGTGGCCACGCTAGCAGAAAAAAATGGGGGCTAGCAAGAAGATGGTGGCTGGCAAGCGCGGACTGCTGTTAGGCAGATTATGTAGATCCTGCTTCCTGTGTCTCCAGCCCAGCCGCCAGCGAGAATATATTGGTTTGACTCCGCTATCTATGGCTCCGTGGGTGTTCCTTTTTGGCCTCACCGTGTCCTGCGTTCTTATGTGGGGAGCGGGAGCTGAGACCCTGCACGACACCCTGCACGACACAGGAGCTGACACCTTGTCCTAATTCAAGTCAGCAGATGCTCCTCTACCAGCCACCCTCGTTTATCTGCACCCTGAAACCAGCAGGCACAAAGATTTCAGTCAGATCCACATGAGAATTTGGGACTCCTGGCCATTATGTGATTAAGTCTCTAAATAGCACTTGAGCCAGAATCAAGTCAGAGAACCTGCATTGCAGTTGTCAAGGCATTCACTAGCTATCTGTGTGCTGAATAAATATTGCCCTTCCTATAACACAAACTTGCCAAGATACTCCTAATTCTTTTCTAGTACGAGAATTCCCAAGTAGGAACTATGTCCTGGGAAACTGTGGTAAGCTCCATTACACACCATTGCACACACCTGTTTTTGTCTCCATAAATTTGCAATTACTTTTTATCCAGGCTTAGACTGATTAGAGACTTCCTCTTTCCCCTCCAGTTGTTACAAAGGCAATTCTAATGTGAATCAGCTCAAATGCCAGACCAGGTCAAAGCTTTAGCTTCAAGACTCCCCGATGAGCCTAGTTCAAGTTTAAAAAGAAGCCTTTAAGCCTGGCGGTGTAATCCTGTCTCCTTGCCTCTGAGCAAGAAAGCAGGAGTTAGTAATGATCACAGAAGAGAATTTATTAAGCGGCTCTAATTGAGGACTGGGGTGAGGGGGGATTTGAGCCCACAATTTGACCTTATTGAGCCTGGAGACTGCAGTGGGAATACAACTAGTGTTTTATGAAGTATCTGAAAACTAGAGACTTAACCATTTTATTTTACCATCATGACATCTCTCTGAGGTAAGAATTATTATCACCATTTTACTGATGGCTCAGAGAGTTTAAGTAATTTCCCCAGGATCACATATCTACAAGTAGAACAGCCAAGATTAGAATGCAGATCTGTCTGTCGGTCAGCCAATGTTTCTTTCTTTCTTTCTTTCTTTCTTTCTTTCTTTCTTTCTTTCTTTCTTTCTTTCTTTCTTTCTTTCTTTCTTTCTTTCTTTCCTTCCTTCCTTCCTTCCTTCCTTCCTTCCTTCCTTCCTTCCTTCCTTCCTTCCTTCCTTCTTTCTTTCCTTTCCTTCTTTTTCTTTTCTTTCTGATCCCTAGCCTTCTGGGGAGAAAAACCCAGGCTTAGGGAAATATAAGAAACATGAAGAATGATTGGGGAGATCGGTGTCCTATGGTAGCAAGAAGCTGATTGAAGACTCTTGTCACAAAGCTGGAAGCAAGAATATGGAGAAGGGCAGAGTGAATCTGAATAAATTACAAAGAGGGAGGGCAGGCTGGGAAAGAAAGCAGCTGGGGATCAGGCTTTGCAGAGAATTAGCCGGGGCCTCAAGAGTCTTCACAGAGAAGGCTCAGCTTAAATTTCTCTAACTAGCTTTGTAGACCCTCCAAAACTATCCACACTGGTATCCCAACCTTACTTTTCGTTGCTAAATTTCACATGTCCCATGTTATAGTCAACCAGCATGACAACACTGTCTCTTCCTTAATCTTCACACACCAAAGGGCCTTCGCCCAAGGGCTGGAGATCTGCCACTTCCCACCTGCCTACTCCTTCATCAAGGCCCAGATCAAATGTCTGTAGCTTTCTGTAAATCCCCAACATGAAAAATTAATCTCCTCCTACTGAGTACCCACAGCACATTTATCAAGTCCTAACCGCATGTCAGTTTCTGTACAAGAGTTGCATTCCCTGCTAGATTCTCAGGTCCTTAAAGGTTGGGGCAAGAGACAGGGTGGAAGAGAATGTATTTGAGGTTGAAAAATCTTATCCTTCCCCATCTCAATCTTCTCCAGAGACAATGCTCAGAAAATATGTATAAAGTAGGGGGATTTACTCCCGACATTGTGTCTACTTTTGCTTTTCTTTGTCTTGGCAGAAATCACTGATTATCCATTGAGTACGTGTTTGTTTACTAAGCACCAACTAGGAGGATAGTTCTGTGATGGGCCAGGGCATCGAAGGCTTTTTCTGTGATTCTAAGACAGTGAGTGTTACTCTTGTTTCACGGGAGATAGGAATAGGTATACAGCAGGCACAACATGATTAAGTCTTGTTTTTTAGAAATCCTTCTTGATGCAATATTAAAGATAGAGGGGAGGAGGTGTGCCAGGCAGTGGGGAGAAGAGAAGGACGGCTGGCAGCGTTCCAGGCATGAGATGATAATGGCTTAAATCAATCTTTAAGATGGAGAGGAGAAGGACTGATGGAATGAGAGAAGGTGGGTGTCTGTTCACACTAGACTTTTCTGCCCAAGCTTCATTACTAGATCATTTACAGCTTATTCCTAGGATCTGACCATACGGTTTGACTTTTCTTCTTTGTAGATTTGCCAAATATGATAGAAATAAAATAAAAAATGTATTATTATTAGGGAAAGAACATGTATTACTTTTTAAGTAATAGAAAATTTATATGGTTAAGCAGAAATGAGGTCCAGAAGGTGATGGTCGGAGAACACTGTCATGAAACTGCTATGAACTATGGACCACATGGGCCATATGGTCAGACAATTAAGTTCATGAACTCATTCTAGGAAAAGTGCTACATGCCTCACTGCTGAATATCACTACGGGTCACCTGTGAAGTCCTCCCCTCAGGATGCTATGCACCGATGCCAGTGCCTAGTCCACCCTTCAAAGCAATTTTGGAACTCTTTCTGAAATGGACATGGGAGCTGTCCTCGTATTACCCTTGATGTCCTGAATGTCATCAAAATGTCTTCCTTTCAGTATTTCCTTTATCTTCAGGTAAAGAAAAAGTCACTGGGGACCAGATCAGGTGAGGAGGGAGGGTGTTCCAATACAGTTCTTTGTTTCCTGGCTAAAAACTCCCTCACAGACAGTGCTGTGTAAGCTGGTGCATTGTCGTGATGCAAGAGCCATGAATTGTTGGTGAAAAGTTCAGGGCATCTAACTTTTTCATGCAGCCTTTCAGCACTTCCAAACAGTAAACTTGATTAACTGTTTGTCCAATTGGTGTGAATTCATAATGAATAATCCCTCTGATATTAAAACAGGTTAGCAACATTGTTGCAAGAACTTAATTGTCCAACTTTATGTATGCTTAATGATCTGAGGAACTGCCAAACTGTTTTCCACAGCTGACACAGCATTTTACATTCCCACCAGCAATGTGCAAACATTCCGATTTCTCCACATCTTCACCAAGACTTATGTATTTTTTAAATTATAACTATCATATAGGTATGAAGTGATACCTCATAGTGGTGCTCATTTGCATTTCCCTAAAGACTTTTGATGTTTAGTGTCATTTCCTGTGATTATTGTCC
Source organism: Rhinolophus hipposideros (assembly GCF_964194185.1). NCBI lineage: Eukaryota > Metazoa > Chordata > Mammalia > Chiroptera > Rhinolophidae > Rhinolophus > Rhinolophus hipposideros. The sequence goes on along the minus strand of NC_138061.1, from coordinate 58,892,339 downwards.
ATTTCTGTATCTTCTTTAGATACATGCTTATTTATACATTAGATGCCCAATAATACAGATTTATAATTATTTTTATGTTTGTGTTTTAAATCATGTAATAAATAGAAAGTAGAGTTACAAAAAACACACTCGTACAGCTTTTCCATTTGCCCATGTATTATATTTACCACTACTGGAGATCTGTATTTCTTCATATGGCTTCTAGTTACTGTCTAGTGCCCATTCATTGCAATCGGAAAGACTCTCTTTAAGATTACTTATAAGACAGGTTTAGTGATAATGAACTCCTTCAGGTTTTTTGTTTTGTTTTGTTTTGTTTTGTTTTGCTTAGGGATATCTTAATGTCTTCTTCATTTTTAGAGGACAGATTTGCCAAATGCAGAATTATTTAACAGTTTTTTTTTTCTTTTCTTTTCAAAACTTTAAATATGTTATCATACTGTCTTCCTGCATCCATGGCTTCTGACTAGAAATTGGTTGTTAATCTTACTGAGCATCTCTTGTGCTTGATAAGTTGATTCTTTTTCTCTTGTTTAAATTTTTTTTCCCCTTTGGCTTTAACTAATTTGATTATAGTATGTCTTGATATGTATTTCTTTGAGTTTATTATGTTTACGGTTCATTGAATTTCTTCAATGAAGAAAGTTTTAGATGTGTGGATTTTGTTAAATTTGGAATGTTTCTGGCCATTATTTTAAATATTTTCTCTGCTTCTATTTCTCTAATAATGCATATGTTGGTCCCACAGATTTCTTAGGTTCTGTTCAATTTTCTTCATTCTGTTTCTTTCTGCTCCTCAGATTCAATAATTTTCAATTGTCTGATCTTCAGATATACTTGTTATTTTTTTTTTCCGGCCTTCTCCAATCAGCTGTTGAACTCTAGTGAATTTTAGTTTAGTTCCAGAATTGGTGTGATTCATTTTTATAATATCTATCTCTTTATTGATATTTTCATCTTGTTCCTATATATTTTTTTCTGATTTCCTTAAGTTCTTTGTTCATGTTTTCTTTCAGTTCTTTGAGCATTTTTATGAAAATTGATTTAAACTCTTTACCTAGTTAGTCCAGTTTCTGAGCTTCCTCAGGGATAGTTTCTGTCAGTCTGTTTTGTTCTATTTAATGGGCCATACTTTCCTGTTTCTCCGTATACCTTGTGATTTTGTTGTTGTTGTCATTGAAAATTGGACTTTTGAATATTAGAAATGTGGTATCTCTGGAAATCAGATTTTCCCCCACTCCAGTTTGCCATTTTATTAATTGTTGAAGGGCATAGTAATGGTAATCGTTTTGTTTAGTAAATTTTCCAAACTACTTTTGCAAAGATATTATGCCTTCTTGTATGTGGTTTAGCTTACATTCAACTACTGCTTTGATGGACAATGACTTGAACTCCAGGAGCTAAAAAGGAGAAGGAGAAAGAAAGAAAAAGAAAAAAAAAGAAAGGAAGAAAGGAAGGAAGGAAGCAAGGAACAAAAAAAAAAAGAAAAGGGAAGAAAAGACGAAACCAAGCACCTCTTCCAGTCTTTGAGATTGTCTTTGGGCTGCGACACCCCAACACTCAGCCAGTCTTGCACTAACCCCAGGTCTCAGGTCAAGGTGAAAGCTTAGGGTCTTCTCAGGACTTTTATGAGTGTATGTCTTGCCTTAGGCATGCATGCGACTTTTAAAAATATACCACATACCTGAGTGCTTTTGAATGTCCCAATTTCCAAAAAAAATTTTTTTCCCAGCTTTTCCTCCAGGGCTTTAGACAGTCAAACATATTTTTCAATTGTCATCTTTTGCCCTAGGCATCTGCAGGTACGGTTCACCTTGCAGTGTTTTTGAACAGTTGTTACCACTTTTCTATCCTGAGTTCTCAGTTAGATTAAATAAAGGTGAAGAGCTCACATCAGTCTCTCAGGTAGCCCCCAGACAATTTTGAACAGCTATACATAATAATTTGAGAATAAGATCTCGGATGCTTCTAGATCTAGGGACAGGGTCCCACACAGAGCTGCTGCTGCTTCAAAATCTGCTGCATGGGGGAAGGGGTGAGGCAAAGGCAAGTTAAAACAAACAAACAAACAAAACCATAATGTTTTCCTACCATTTTCAAATTGCCTTTTTTGTGTTTCATTTTTTGTTTGGTTATAAACCTTGACTGTTGTTCCAGAGTTCTGACAAAATTGGTTCTGACAGCTTCTGTTTGTTTAGTGATGTTTGTGAGGTTGAGGCAGGAAAAGAGACCTTGAGGCTGCCTATTCCACCATTTTGCTGATGTTACTCCCAATGCTATTTTTTTTTTAAAGTAAAATTTTACTGAGGTAAAACATACATTCAGAAAAGTGCACAAAGTGTAAGAATAGAGCTTGATGATTTTTCACCCATTTACACCTATTTAACAAGCAATCAAATAAAGAAATGAAATATTAACTTGTTTTCCAAAGGTCCTTCTTATGCCCACTTTCACCAACTCTCAAGTGTGACCCCTCTCTAACTTCAAACAGTGTAGATTGGTGTATACACTTTTTAAACCTGTAGAAGTACAATTACACGAACATATGACAATTAAGTTCACGAACTCATCCTAGAAAAAGTGCTACATACTCCATTGCTGAATATCACTATGGTCACCTTCGAAGTACTCCCCATGGGAAGCTATGCACCGACGCCAGTGCCTAGTCCACCCTTCAAAGCAATTGTGGAACTCTTTTTCTGGAATGACCTAAGAGCTGTCCTCATATTACCCTTGATGTCCTGAATGTCATCAAAATGTCTTCCTTTCAGTATTTCCTTTATCTTCAGGTAAAGAAAGAAGTCATTGGGGGCCAGATCAGGTGAGTAGGGGGGGTGTTCCAATACAGTTATTTGTTTACTGGCTAAAAACTCCCTCCCAGACAGTGCAGTGTGAGCTGGTGCATTGTCGTGATGCAAGAGCCATGAATTGTTGCTGAAAAGTTCAGGTCGTCTAACTGTTTTGGCACAGCCTTTTCAGCACTTCCAAATAGTAAACTTGGTTAACTGTTTGTCCAGTTGGTACAAATTCATAATGAATAACCCCTATGATATCAAAAGAAGGTTAGCAACATGGTTGCAACAAATTCGTGAACTTAGTTGTCAGAACTCTGGTATTGTATGTATTCTTATGTTTCCAACATATTTTACTCAACAAGTTTTTGATGTTTATCTATGAAATTGTATGTGGTGGTAATTCTTTCATTTTTATTTCTGTATTTTTTTGCCGCTTTCCCCTTTCTTTTGTGTATGTGCATTTGTTGACTACTTTCACCATTACCACTGTGTGCATTTTGGCCCACATCTTTTTCTGTGTACACGTGCCAATTCCTAGTAGAGGAATATCTAGGTTCTAGGGCACGTGTGAGTTCAGCTTTAGTTTTTCAAATTGGTTGTGCTGTCAAGCCCACCAGCAATGGATGAAAGCTGTGGTCATACAACATCCTCATCCACATTTACTAGAGCCTAAGATTTGTTCTGTTTGACCTTTCTGGTGTGGGATTTGTGGCTTTCTATCATTTTACACTATTACCAGCAAAGTACGGTAGTTCTGGTTTCTCCATATCCTTGCCATCCTTTGGTATCGTCAGCCTGTTTAATTTTAAGTATTCTGGTGAATGTGTAATGGATCACAGTGTGGTTTTAATTTGCATTTCCATGATGAATAATAACATGAAAAAATATTTCACATGATTATTGATTATTTACATATCTTGTTTTGTGAACTATCTTAAAATATTCTGCCCATTATTTAATTGAGGTTTTCATCAATACAATATGTAGTTGTGTGGATTATTTATAAATGCTAGATACCAATCTTTTGTCAGATATATTTTTGGGAATTTTTTTTTTAGTCTCAGTTTACTTACTCATTTTCTTGAAGTTTTATATTTTACTGAGGTATAGTTTATCTTTTATTTGTGTGCTATTTGTGACAAGAAATATTTGCATGCCTCCAAGTCATGAATATAGCCTTCTATCTTCTTATTCAAATAACTTCATGAATTTAGCTAATGCATCGAGATCTTGTATACATCTTAAATTAATTTTTATGTATACTGTGAAGTAAAGGATGACGTTTACATGTTTCATATATATCCAAATGTTGTAACACCATTTGTAGAAAAGATTTTCATTTTCCATTAGATTGCTTTGGCATCTTTTTTGAAAATCACATCATTGTAGAAGTCTATTTTGAGGTTCACTATTATTTTTCTGTATTTCTATCCTTATGTAACTATCATACTCTTGATTAGCGTCAATTTATAGAAAAGTTTGAAGTCAGGTAGTGTTAAGTCCTATAACTTAGTTCTTATGCAAGGTTTTTAAATATGTAATGTCATTTTCATATCCATATTAATTTTAGAATTAACTAACTAAATGCTACAATAAAAGCCTGTTATAAATGTGGCTTGAAATTGCATAAGGCCTACAGACCAATTTTGGTATAATAAATAGGTTAACAATATTGAGTTTCAAAAAGTATACCTTTTCATTATTTCATTATTCTTTAATATTTCTCAGTAGTATTTTGTAGTTTTCAGTATACTGCAACCATATATCTTCACATTTCTTGCGTTAAAACATCTCTTATTTTAGGTGGTTGGTGATATATGAAAAGAATGAAATTCTTTTTTACTATTTTCCATTTCTGTACTGCTAACATATAAACACAGAGGTTTATTTTTGTAAATGAACCTTGTATTCTGTGACATTATTAAATTCTCTTATTAGTTCAAGTAATTATTTTGTTAATTTTCTAGGTAAGCAATCACGCTATCTGCCAATAAAGAAAATTTTACATCTTTCCATATTTCCTCCCTTGTATGTCTCTTTTCCTGTCTTCCTTTCTCATATCATTTATGTCATCTATGTCTTTGCTGATATTTTATCTAGTTATTGTATTATCTCAGTTAAAAGAGAGAGGTGTCAAAATCTTCAAAAATGACTACAGAATTATCTACCTCTCTCTTTTTTAACATTTAAAAAAGATTTTAATTACAGTTGACATACAATGTTATATTATTTGCAGGTGTACAACATAGTGATTAAATATTTATATAACTTAAGAAGCGATCACCGCAGTAAGTCTAGTATTCATTCTCCTGGCATGATACACAGTTACTACAATGTTATAGACCATCTTCCCTATGTTATACTTTACATCCCCGTGACTTATTTGTAATTGGCATGTTGCACATCTTAATCCCTTCCTCTTTTTCACCCAATCCCCAACCCCCTCCTATCTGGTACCCATCAAAATGTTTTCTGTATTGATGAGTTTGTGTCTCTTTTGTTCATTTATTTTGTTTTTCAGATTCCACGTGTAAGTGAAATCATGTTGTATTTGTCTTCTTCTGTCTGACTTAATTCGCTTAGCATAATACCCTCTAGATCCATCCATGTTGTTGCAGATGGCAAGATGTCATTCTTCTTTATGGCTGAGTAATATTCCGTTATATATGTACCACCTCTTTATCCATTCATCTATCAATGGATACTTAGGTTGCTTCCATATCTTGGCTATTGTGAATAATAGCCAAGCATTTATTTATTGTATTTATTTTATTTATTTATTTATTTATTTTAGCATTTATTTATTTTAGCATTATTAATAGCATTTATTGATTCTGCATTTATTGCAATGAACATAGGGATGCGTATGCCTTTTGGAAACAGCAACTTCTCTTTTTAGTTACATCGATTTTTGATCATGTGATTTTAAGGGTACAGTATTTTAAGTCTCTTGAATTGACGTTCTTACCATTATAACAGAACCCTTTTTGTCTGTCAAATATCTGGTTTAAAGTATGTTTTATCTGATTTAATATAATTATTCTTGCCTTCTTATGCTTACAGTTTGAATGGGGTATCTCCTTTTTATCATTTACAGTCAACCTATATTTATTTTTATAATTAAGATGTGTTTCTTGTATGAAAAATGTAGATAGGTCATGCTTTTTTGATCAATCTGACAATCTCTGCATTTTCTTTTGTGTGTTTAGTTAGTAACATTTAAAATAGTTACAAATATCATTGATTTTAGTTTTATAATTTTATTCTTTGATTTCTCTTTGTCTTCACAGACTTTTCCCCCCTCAGTTCACCATTGTCTAACTTCTCTTAAATTATTTGTCTTTTTTCAGAATTCCATTTTAAATTATTTGTTGGCATTTTAAATATGCCCTTTTTTCCATTGTTTTCCTAATGATTGACATTAATCTTAACATCATAAACTCTTCAGTTTATTTAGACCTAGTATGGAACCCTTCAAATAAACTAGAGAAACCTTGCTAGAGAAGTAGGTATGACTGTTTACCCCCACCAATATTTTGTTTTAGAGTTTTAATATGTATTATACTTAAATAATTAAAAAATTATTACATCATTATTTTTCCTATATCTATGTGTAATTTTATTTTTATTAAGATTCTATTTATAATGGCATCACCAACATGGGTGAATAAGACATCCCTTATTTGTTATCCTCATTCAACAACAATCATTTGTCATCCATCATGGACAATAGTGACTCTGTGGGAGCTATAGAATCCAGCACCATCTGCCAAGGGACCCAACGGAGTCTCCCACACATGTGCATTGGTAATAGGCACACAGACCTTGGTTTTGGCTGTGGCCCCTGCATGGAACTCATGGAGATCATGAACCAGCTCCATGCCCTCTCAACCATGGTCTAAGAGTGCCTGGAAAACGCTCACTTAAACAGTCACCCATGGACGAGAGAGCCTTCGCGGATGTCCAGTTTTCCAAAAGAGAAGTTTTAGCACTCTGTTGGGGCAAAAATAAAAAGATTTTGGATGCACTGGAGTGGGTAAAAGGAAGACACGATTTTAGCTGCCTTGCCACTTCCCTAAGAGAGTTCTTCTAGTTCCCTGATTTCTCCCTCAGGGGAAAGAGAGAGCATGTGAGTGCCTGACTTCTCCAGCTGTGCAAGAGGATGCCAAGAGGCATTTCACTCTCACTCCATCCAGAGCACTGAGTCATGAGCTGCATAGCTGAGGTTGAGAAGACTGGGAAACTGGCAGATTCAGATTGTCTATTTCTTCTTGTGCGAGTTTTGGCAAAAGTTGTGTCTTTCAAGGACTTAGTCCATTAGTGCAGATTATCAAATCTGTGGGTTTAGAGCTGCTCATGGTATTCCTTTATTATCTTTTTAATGTCCAGAGGATCTATAGTGATGTTCCTTTTCTCATTTAAAATATTTTATTAGTTTCATGTGTACAAAACAATATAATGATTAGACATTTACCGTCCTCACAAAGTGATAACCCCCCAAGTCAACCCCCCTCTGACATTGTAGCTTTTTTCATTTTTGATATTAATAATTTGTGCTTCTGTTTTTCTCGTAGTTAGCCTGGCTAACTTATTGATCTTTTCAAGGAGACACATTTTGCATTTATTGATTTTTTTCTATTGATACCCTATTTATAACTTCATTGATTTATTCTCTAATTACTATTTATTTTCTTCTGCTTACTTTGCATTTAAGTTGCTCTTCTTTTCCTGGTTTCCTAAGGTGGAAACTTAGGAATTGATTTTAAATTTCCTTTTTATAATGGTGTCAGAAACTTAGGATGATTGATTTTAGATTTCCTTTTATAATACATGCATTCTATGCTGTAAATTTCTGTCTGAGCATTGCTTTCTTTGTATCACACAAATTTTAATAAGTTGTTTTAATTTAGTTTAAAATACTAAAAAAATTGAGATATTTTCTTTGACCTGTAGGTTATTTAGATGTGTTTTGTTTAATCTTCACATATTTTGTGATTTTCCAGTTATCTTTCTGTTATTGATACCTAGTTTAATTTCATTCTAGTCTGAGAGCAGGCACAGTAAGATTTCTTTTCCTTTCTTTTCCTTTCCTTTCCTTCCCTTCCCTTCCCTTCCCTTCCCTTCCCTTCCCTTCCCTTCCCTTCCCTTCCCTTCCCTTCCCTTCCCTTCCCTTCTTAACGTTGTGGAGTGTTTTATGGCCCAGAATGTGGTCTGTCTTGGTAAATGTCCCATATGAGCTTGAGAAAAATGTTTATTTTGCTTTTGTTGGATTAAGTAGTCTATAGATGTCAATTATATCCACTTGATCGAAGACATCATTGAGTTCAACTTTATCATTACTGATTTTCTGCCTGCTATTAGGGTGGTGCAAAAGTAATTGCTGTTTTTGCAATTGTTTCTAACCTTTTAAACTGCAATTACTTTTGCACCAACCTAATATAGCCACTTATGGTAGAGTGTTGAAGTCTCCAAATACGGTGTTAGATACATCTATTTCTATTTGCAGTTCTATTAACTTTTGCCTTACATAGTTTCATGCTTTATTGTTAGGTATATACATGTTACAGACTGTTATATCTTCTTGTAGAATTAACCCTTTCTCATTATATAATGCCCTTTTTTATCCTGGATGACTTCCCTTAGTTTGAAGACTACTCTGTCTGAAATTAATATAGCTACTCCTGCTTTCTTGTGAGTTGTGTTGGTGGGGTCATTCATTTCATTTACATATAAACATATATAAATAGGTAGATAGATATTTACATAAGCCTACATAGTTAAATACATTATTAGTATTATTTTGAACAAACTGTTAACTGTTAGACCAATTAACAGTAAGAAAAAAGTTTTTATTGTGCTTTATTCTTATTTGATGCTCTCTCTTACTTTTTGTGGATCTAAGTTTCAGATCTGAATCATTTTCATTCTCTCTAAAGAACTTCTTTCAAGATGTCTTGTAAGGCAGGTCTACTGACAACTAATTTCTTCCATTTTTTTTTTTCTGAAAAAAAAAAAAATCTTTTTTTCTCTATCACTTTTGAAGGGTAATTTTGCAGGGTACAGAATTCTAGGTTGGTGGAGTACTTTGTCTCAACACTTTAACTATTTCACTCCACTCTATTCTTGCCTGGTTTTGAGGAGAAGTCAGAGGTAATTCTTACTTTGTTTCTCTAGAGGTAAGGTGTTTCTTTCCTTCCTCCCTGCTTCTTTCAAGATTTTTCCTTTGTCTTTGATTTTTCTGTAGCTTGAAAATTATATGCCTAGCTGTAATTTTTTTTATCTTGCTTGGTGTTATCTTAATTTCCTATACCTGTGGTTTGGTATCTGACATTAATCTGGGGAAATTCTCAGTCATTATTATTTTAAATATTTCTTCTGTTTCTCTCTTTCCTTCCCTTCTGTTATTCCCATTATCCCCATGTTACACCTTTTGTAGTTGTCTCACAGTCCTTAGATATTCTGCTCTGCCTTTTTTTTTCCATCCTTTTTCTGTTTGCTTTTTCAGTTTTTGAGGATTCTATTGATATATCCTATAGGTCACAAACTCTTTCTTGAGCCATGGCCAGTCTACTAATGTCCACCAAAGACATTCTTTATTTATGATACAGTGCTTTTCTTCTCTAGTATTTCTTTTTGGTTCTTTTTCAGGATTTCTACTTCTCTGCTTACGTTGTCCAGGTGTTCTTGCATGCTCTCTTTTTATCCATCAGAACTCTTAGCATTTTAAAATTAAATTTATTGGGGTGACAATGGTTAGTAAAATTACATAGATTTCAGGTGTACAATTCTGTATTACATCATCTATAAATCCCATTGTGTGTTCACCACCCAGAGTCAGTTCTCCTTCCATCACCATATATTTGATCCCCTTTACCCTCTTCTACCACCCCCGAACCCTTCACCTTCTGGTAACCACTAAACTAGAACCTGTAGCATATTAATCAAAGTTCTTTTAAATTCCTGTTCTGATAATTCTACTATCCCTGCCGTGTCTGGTTTTGATACTCACTCTGTCTCTTCAAGAGTTTTGGTTGTTTGTTTTTCTTTTGATATGCTTTGTAATTTTTTTTTATGTCACTGGACATTATGTACTGGGTAAAACTTACACACACACACACACACACACACACACACACACACACACACAAGATTTGACATTTAAGTTGGTGAAAGTGTTGCAATAATGTTGCTAAACTTCTTTTATATGACAGGAGTTATTCATTATGGATTTGTACCAACTGGACAAACAGTTAACCAAGTTTACTATATGGAGGTACTGAAAAGGCTACATGAAAAGGTTAGACATCCTGAACTTTTTGCCAACAATTCATGGCTCTTGCATCACGACAATGTCCCAGCTCACACAGCACTGTCTGTGAGGGAGTTTTTAGCCAATAAACAAATAACTGTATTGGAACACTCTCCCTACTCACCTGATCTGGCCCCCAGTGACTTACCCAAAGATAAAGGAAATATTGAAAGGAAGACATTTTGATGACATTCAGGGCATCAAGGGTAATATGACAACAGCTCTCATGGCCACTCCAGAAAAAGAGTTCCAAAGTTGCTTTAAGGGGTGGACGAGGTGCTGGTATAAGAGCATAGCTTTCCAAGGGGAGGACTTCGAAGGTGACCATAGTGATTGATATTCAGCAATGAGGGATGCAGCACTTTTTCTAGGATGAATTCACGAGCATAATTGTCCAACCCATATATTGTAAAAACTATGTATACACATTTTAAAAAGGAAAAATGTTTTAAATTGTAATACTCAATATGTACTGATAACAAAAGATGAATACAAGTCATATTTGACTTCTGCAATTACAAGAGGTGCTCAAAGTAGTTACCATCAGCATAGTTTTAATAGTTTCTTCCATTCTTAAAATGTATATACATTTTTTGGCTCTGTGTGTGTGTGTGTGTGTGTGTGTGTGTGCACGTGCATGTGCATAAAACAGGCCTTACTGTTCTGCTGCTAAGGTGCAGGGGGAGTATTCTGCAGTTCTGTGGTTAGGTCTCAGTCTTTTAGTGAGCCTATGCTCCTGGACAGTGAACTTTACAAGTGTATCTCAGGTTTTTTTCCCGTAGGTGGAATAGGATGACTCGAGTGGGCTGGCATTGGGTATTTCCCTTCTCCAGGTCAGTTAGGCTGTGATAATGCCCCAGCCAATTAGGCTGTACTTAATTAGTGTCCTTAGAGCAGACCTCTTTATGAAGGACAGAATGCTCTCATATATAGTCATGTACTGCTTCATGACAGGGAAACGTTCTGAGAAATTCATTGTTGGGCAATTTCTTCTTTGTGCAAACATCACAGAGTGCACTTACACAAACCTAGGTGCTATAGCCTACTGTACACCTTGGCTATATGGTATAGCTTGTTGCTCCTAGGCTACAAATATGTGTAGCATGTTACTGTAGTGAATATTTAGGCAGTTGTAATACAATAGTAAGCATTTGTGTATCTAAACATAGAAAAGGTGCAGTAAAAATACAGTATAAAAGATAAGAAATGGTACACCTGTATAGGGCACTTACCTGAATGAAGCTTGCAGGACCGTAAGTTGCTCTGGGTGAGTCGGTGAGTAGTAGGTAAATGAGAAAGCTTAGGACATGACTGTACATTACTGAGACTTTATAAACACTGTATGCTTAGGCTACACTAAATTTCTAAGACAGCACAAGATTAAATCAAGAGAAAATAATGCCATGAAGAGACACAGTAAATATGAGGTGTATGTGGCTGCTGCTCGTATAATACACCATGCCGTTTTACAGCAAACTTTTTTTATAAGTGGAAACTGTACACTCTAAAATAATGATTAAAAGTATAACATAGTAAATACATAAGCCAGTAACATAGTCAATTATTATCTGGATTCAGTATTATACATACTGCATAATTGTATGTGCTCTACTTTTATGACTTGTATCACAGTAGGTTTATTTACACCAGCATCACCACAAACATAAGAGTGATGCATTATGCAATGACACTTCTATGACTATGACGTCACTAAGTCATAAGAATTTTTGAGCTTCATTATAATCTTATGGGACCACCATCATATATGCAGTCTATCATTGACCAAAACATCCTTATGTGGCACATGATTATATTTCAGAATGGTTTCTTTCCCCGTCCTCTTCCAGACGCAGGAAGAGATTTTTCTCTCATATTTACTGTGGGAACCTGGTCAAGCTCCTGGAGGTAAATCTTACAATACTATTATAGGGGCCCCCAATTTTTAACTTTCTGAGTCATCCACATTGAGCCTGTAGCAATTTGTCAGTTGCAGTTCAGGTTTTCCTACCCTGCCACTGGTTCCTACAGCAGTTTCTGCTAATGAATCTCTGCCCCATTAGGTCACAACTCCCTGCATTCCACCTGTCCTTCTCTCCAATCTGGGGAGCAGCAGTTTGTCCTGGGTCCTTACCTGTCTTATGGCTCCTAGAGGAGTTGTGGATTTTTCAGTCTGTTTAGCTTTTTACTTGTTCTTAGGATGGAGTGTTGACTTCCAAGCTTCTGACATGAAGAATTGAAAACATTTTTTTTAATATGGAACATATTAAAGTTTGTCAGGGTTTGAGGAAGAGTGGAGGTGGACAGGTGGGTGTAGTTATGAAAGGACAATGCAACACCTATTCATTATCTTGATTGTTATGGAAGATACATGATCATAAACACGTGATAAAATTGTACAGAATAAGTATGCACATGGACACACACACACACGCATGCACAAATGTAGTTCATTCTTGTGCTAGAGGTCCACATGAGGCAAATTGATAGTTGACAGTATATGACTTCTAAGTATTATCTTGCTACTCTAGGACTCTGAAATTCACTTTTCACATAAAGTGAAAAGTAATTTGAAATAAAATATGACAAGGGCAAAGAGTTGAATTGTGTCTATCTGAGGTTATGGTTTAAGCATCAGTAATGTCCCTAACTGATTCAGGAATGCAGAAGGGAAGGAATAAAAGCAGAAGCAACGGCAATGGGGAAAATGGCAATAGAAACTATTTAAAATAAAATACGAGAAACATGAAAAATGATCAGAATATCAGTTAACAGATACAACTTCAAATGTCCTAATATGAGCATGATAGGAATCCCTGCAGGAGAGGAGAGAGAGGAAGGACAGAAAAAATATTTGAAGAAATAATGGTCAAAGAATTCCAAATTAATGTTAGTTTTATTATATTTACATTGTCAATATGAATAACATTCTGTTCTGTTTCTGGAAGCATTATTTCCACATTTTAAAAATATTAATTCTGTAGCTTAAATACATTACTGCTCTCTGTCTTTTTGCCTCTTATTTTCTTGGTTAGCAAAAATACATCCTCTAGTGATTTCTTTTAAAAGGGGTGAACGTAATAATAGTTCCAGAGTGTATATTGCAGAAATGTTATCTGTGTCATTTATGTGTGAAGGACAGTATATATGAGGTTGGACAGTTAAGGTCACGAACTTATCCTAGAAAAAGTGCTACATACCTTATTGCTGAATATCACTACGGTCACCTTCAAAGAACTCCCCTTGGGAAGTTATGCACTGACACCAGCACCTAGTCCATCCTTCAAAGCAATTTTGGAACTCTTTTGGAATGGCCATCAGAACTGTCTCTGTATTACCCTTGATGTCCTGAATGTCATCAAAATGTCTTCCTTTCAATATTTCCTTTATCTTTGGGTAAAGTCATTGGTGGCCAGATCAGGTGAGTAGGGAGGGTGTTCCAATACAGTTATTTGTTTACTGGCTAAAAACTCCCTCATAGACAGTGCCGTGTGAGCTGGTGCATTGTCGTGATGCAAGAGCCATGAATTGTTGGCAAAAAGTTCAGGTAGTCTAACTTTTTCAGGCAGCCTTTTCAGCACTTCCAAATAGTAACTTTGTTAACTGTTTGTCCAGCTGGTACAAATTCATAATGAATAATCCCTTTGATGTCAAAAAAAACTTAGCAACATCATTGCAACAGTTTGTGAACTTAATTGTGAGACCTCCTATAATTCTTGAGTCAGACATTTATTTTCTTGAGAATTTTTAAGTTTCCAATTGTCTTCTATCATTGAATATGGCTATGGAGAAGTCTCAGCCCAGATTTATATTTTTGCTTTTAAATGACCTGATCAATTTAATAAGATATTTATTTATGTTGATCTTGTGTGTCGGGTTTTCCTAGGGAACAGGAATAATTTTAGTCTCTGTTTGAAGACCTTGTTTGTTTCTGGAAAGTTTTTTTTATAATATCTTTAAAGATAACTTCTATTCTAAATTTTTTCTTTAGTTAGCCAATTTACACAATTTTTTTTACCTCCCTTGTCTTTTGTTTTCTCATAATCCTTTTAGAAATACTTATAGCCATTTCATTTTGCTTGCCTTTTTAAATCCTGTCTCTTATGACCTTATAGAATATTTAGCAATATGCCTTCTCCTGTTGTCATTAACAGTTATGCCTTCATTTCTGTGATTCTTATTGTTCTTCTCTCATTTTCTTCTTAGCCCTTCTATTCATATTTCATATTCTAATCTTATTATCTTGGCCTAAACTCATGTTTCTTTGTCTAGGATATCTTGTTTTAACTGATTATTTTATTATATATTCTTTAAAATGCAGGGTGAAATACTTTAAGATTTTCTGTATTATTATTATTGTTATTTTCATTATTATTTTATGATAAGCATGCTTTCTATGCACATTTGGTTTATTTATTGTTTGTTTCTTATGTCATCTTTGATCCTGTGGCTCTTCCTTTTTGATTAATTTTTTTGAAGTAATTCATTTTTCTTCTGAAACCATTATTTTCAGGAAGTTAATTGAAGGAGAGACCAGGCCTATGTGTGATGGTAAATGGAGTGTTCCTTAAGAATGAAGATATTGCAGTGGCTTCTTTTGGCTTTTGTGTCTCACTAGTAAATTGATATAGGCAGAAAACTGAAAGATTGATCATATACTCTTTCCCATTTATCCATTTCTTTTGGCACCCTTTTCACAAGTGTCAAAATTTGGGGATGATAGTGTTGAGTTGCTATTTCTCATTCACATTGTTGTTTTGCATGATTTCCCATTAGGCAGTAAAGGAACAGCTATGTTTTTCCATGTCCAACTTCAAATTAGAAGTTCTGAAATATAATCTACAAGTCTGGGAAAAATCATTCTTACAAATACACTTAGATCACAGATTTTCCAATCTAAGAGCCAAGATTTTGGAATTGTAGTATTCTGGATTTTCTGAGTATCCTACCTATGGGAAAAAGCAACTGTGATATTAGGTAAACGTATTTATACTTTTAAATAATTTCTCCATATGGTCTACAATTGTTTCTCCAAGAGATGATGAGCAGGGGAGTTAAGGGGAAGCTATCTTTCTAGGCCTCATCTAAGACAGAAAGGGCCTCAGGTTGCCTGCTTCCATTTAAATAGTTGGCGTGACAAGAACAAAAGAACCTCAGAGTATTAAAATTTTTACTAAAGGCACCAGGGAAACGATGCATTTTTCTTTATCTTCCATGAATTTAGCTTTCCAAGTTTTCTTTTCTCTGAGATCCCAGGCCACTTCTGTGACTTCAGAGATCAATTGGCCAGAGCAAATGGATAGCTGAATGTGTAATAAGGCAATCAAATGGAAGGCTTTGCTTGTGCATGTGTGCGTAGGTGTGTGGAGGCTGATCCTTTGAAGTAGGCCTTGAGAGAGACTATCATAGACTCTAAAGAATATGATGACTGATAATATGGGGGCGGGGAAGGAAAATTTGACAATGATGGCTAGATATCTTATTTGAACATCTGAGTGGAAAGTTACATCTTCAGCAAAATCAAATATACAGAAGTGGCAGCGGGTCTGAGAGTGCAAAATAATGTGTACAGCTTTGGACAAGTTAAGTTTCAGGTGTCTGAGGGATATCAAGGTGATGTCCACTAATGCTCAGGAGGAAGGTGTGGGCTGGAAAAGAGATTTGGAAGTCATCAACATCTTGTCAAGGGCTTGTCAAGTGGAAATTCAAGTGAAAGCTCCAAGATTCATTTTCTATCCAGCAGACCAAATACATACCAGGACATATTTGTGCAAACAGTACATTTCTCTCTGAGAAATGGCATTCCTATTCTGGCAAACTTTAGTTTTTTTAAGCTCATTGCAGTCCTCCTGTGAGTGCAGCTTTTGATAAGTGATAATACTATCTGTGTCCCCCTGCCATAAAATCTATATTTAACTAGGTAAAGTCATAATGGAGATAATAAAAAGAAAATAGTATACAATATTTTAACTTAATGAAACTAGCTTAGATATTTCATCCTGGACTCTGTAATTATTGACATAACTTTTAAGAAAAGGGAGTTGTGAGGAAAGGTGGGACGTGGAAGACTATTTAAATTTGTGTGTGTGCATGTGTGTGTGCATTTATCATGGTAAAATACAAATAACATAAAATTTACCATTTTAAACATTTTGAAGTGTACATTCAGAGGCATTAATTAGATACACAATGTGCAACCAACCCTACTATGGGAAGTAACTGTTAAATTGGTTACAGGGTTCCCATTTGGCATGAAAACATTCTGTAACTAGATAATGGTGTAGTGTTTTAGGCAAAGATTTGTCTCAAAAGAGAACAAGGTAAAGTGGAAACACTTGAGATCTAATCCTGCCATTCCAAAAATGAGTTATTCCCCTGCATGTAACACATCTCTCAAGGCTTAATTTCACACTCAGTAAAATGACATAAGTATCAAAAATATTGCATTGTTGTGCTATAATCTTATGTGGATGTGTGTGTGACTTTTCACAAAATGGGCATTTAACACATGTCAGTTTATTTCAACTACTGATCTCTGCACCTGGAGCTGAGAGTGGAGTTGGTGTGTGGTGGGTGTTAACTATCCAGCAGCTCCCCCAGCAGTAACCTACCCTTGGAAGTTGGCCATCTGGCCAGGGAAGTGAAAACAGTGGAATAACAACAAGCAGTCCAATGAATGGCAAAGGTTTACTGTGCATGAATGGCATAAAAACAAGTTCACTTGTAACACAGAGCATTATGTAAATAGATTTTGAAGTGTAGCAAAGAGATTTCGGAGGCTCTAGAGAACACCCACAGAATTCAGGACGAAGTTGCAAAGAGGTGTATGAATTAATCAGTAAGAGTTAATGAGGCTAAGTTGAAAAGACTGAAGCAGGATTAGGTACCATATTGAGAAATTGGGAGAAAGAGAAAAGACAGGGGTGCGGGAGGCAATAAAAGGGAGAGGGAGTGGGAAAAGGGAGATCTGATTTAGTCAGGTTTAGTCATGCACGATTTCTTCTTTTTCTCAAAAGCTGCAAAGTCATGTATACCCAAAAGCCAACGAAACAAGGGGGAAGGACTGCTACTCCCGAGGGCGGCCTGATAGTTCAGTTTCCTGGAGACATAAGTTAAAGAAAGGAGAACTCCTAGAAGTTTGGGATGGGGTGTGACTGTGTAGCTCAAAGAGGTGAAGGATAGAAATGCTATGTACTGACCACGGACGTGTCATTATAACTCTGTTCCTCAAATGCTAAGAGCAGATTTTAATTTGAATCAGAAAATCAGCTTCTCAATTCATTGTTTGTTCGCTCATTCATTCGCTTGCTCATGCATTTATTTATTTAATCAACAAATAAAATTTGAAAATCTACTATCTGCAAGGTCAAAGATACTCCAAATTCTTCTTCTTCTTTTTTTTTTTTAATTGGGGAATATTGGGGAACAATATTTCCAGGACCCATCAGCTACAAGTCAAGTCGTTTTTTTTTCAATCTAGTTGTGGAGTTGTTGTTTTGCAATCTAGTTGTGGAGGGCACAGCTCACTGGCCCATGTGGGAATCGAACCAGTGACATTGGTGTTATGAGTACGGTGCTCTAACCAACTGAGCCAACCGGCCGCCCCAAAGTACTCCAAATTCTTTTGTTAAGTGTTAGATGATAGGAAGAATAGAAAAGGGGAAAGACAAATTTTAGTGTTGCAAGGAAGGGCCTAACAGGAATGTAGGAAATTTAAGAACTTGAATCTGTTTTCAGATGTACTTGAATGTGAAGTTAGTGGCTCACATGAGCTTCCCCAAGTGTATCATTCTCACACAGGTAGAACTCACTTTAAAATAAGGATCAATTATAAAGCTTGCTTATAAATTGTTTGAAACGTAAATCATATTTCCTAAAAAATACAATGGCATACATGGTAGAAAGTTCCAACGATTTCCCCATAAATATCTCATTAAAGCCTAATTGTGGCAGGGAATAAAACTTCCAGTGGTACTAGAAGTAGGCAGTGAATCTTCCCTTGATGTCCCCAGGGCCAAAGTTTAGAAATTCTGCATTAATTGGATTATAGTGAAGTTTCACTTTACTGTGGAAATTCAACTAAACAACACTAAGGAAAGAGTTAGAGTGGGGCAGACATAAAAAGAAGCATTTTAAATAGCAAATGTTGGTCCTGCAGGGGATGAAGAATTTTCCTCTACCCTACAAAGATTCTTTTGGCTGATGTGATAATCAAATCAACATGAGACATAATAACAAGAGGAAATCAATTGAATTTCGTACATATGGGAACCCACATAGTTGAGAGGATCAGAGACCTCACGTAAATGAGAGATTCAGAGACAGAAAGATAAAATGAGGCATATATAACATACTGAGTTAAGGGTGGGATAAAAGGCTTGGGGATTTACACAGAGGAAGGCAAGTCACAGGACTATAAGAAGAAGAGTCAAGGTTGGTAATTAGATGTTTGGCCTGTCATACAGATGGCTTACTCAGATAAAATATGTCTGTGATAATAAAAGCTCTTATTCTGGGAAAGACCCCCCAATTTGGATTCTTCTGGGTAGTCAAGGGAGGGGTAGAAGTTTCCCTGAGCCTACGGGTCGTGACTGTGTTCAGTTCAAAATAACCTACATGCCAAAGTAGCATATTTTGGGGAGTCACGTTTTCTGATCCCCTAGAATCCCATCTGACAATTCATTCAAAGAAATTATGTCCAAGAGTGAACTCAATGAGACAGTGGCATGAGACTGGTGTCTGCACATATTCCACATACTCACTTTTCATGAAATGGGTGTGTTGACTGGTAAACGTGATTCCTGAGTGAAAGAAAGGCTTTTCGAGTTGGGAGTGTAGGGGTAGTTCTCCGGGACATAGAAGCCACTATTGCGTCTCTGGGAGCTGCTTTCATTTCCTTAGAGAGGACAGTCGGCATCCTCTCTAACTAGAATGTTTTTTCCAATGAGAACATCTCTCTAGTTCTCCCTGAAAACTCTCACTTTCCTCTTTAAGGGAAATTTCCTGATTTCTATCTTTGAATTCTTATGACAGCCAGAATTCTATAACTCTTTGGGTGCTCCTGCCATGTTTTCCCCATCTCAGCAGCCAGGGGTAGCTTGGTCTAGTTCTTTCCTCTGTGTTTGTGTTTTTTTTTTAATCATATATGCCCCAAAGGTATTTGTCTTGATACTAGGGATTTGATATTAGTACTATATCTGCAGTGTGCTTTTAATAAATACCTGAGGACTCAGTGAAGTCTATAACTCATAATAAGTAGCATCTTCTCTATGAGTAAATATATTCTTCCTCAGAAATCAACTCTTCAACCTCAGTGGCAGGAGTTCTTGTAAAGGCCTCCAGCTGAATCACTTTGACTCCTTTTGCTCAGAAAGGCAGCGGAAGTCTAGGAATCATAAGCAAAATTCCAGCCACTGAAAATGATGGTGTGAGGAAGATCTTTGTTTTGGATGAAGTGCAGTAGGAAAGGCTTTGACCTCTGGAGGAAGGAAAACAGTGCCCACCAGCAGGCCTGCCACATGATACGTGTTCAGTAGATATTGTGCTGAGAACCGTGGGACAGAGTAAAGTGGAAAACCCCGAGGGGAAAGAGGGCACATATTTCTTGATGCGAATTACTATATTAATTTGAATCTAAGTTACTATCTAACATAGTGTCATTACTTCATGAACTACAAAGGTAGAAAAAATGTAGTCAACTTTCAACACAATGCTTTCTTCTGTAGAATTTTTTAGATGTATTTAGATATGGCATTTTAATGTCTACCATGCTTCTCTATAACTTTCTGAATACACAATATCTTCTGATTTCTGCTTCTGTTTTCTGGTTTATAGTCTATTATTTTTGAGGACATTATACATGGCAGCTAAACTCAATGCACTACATACTAAAAATGCAAATATACACATTCATAGTCATATTCTAGAGACAGCTATGACAAAGCTTGCCCATATCAAGCAATAAGAACCTACAGCAGCAGGAGCTCCTGGCCTGCTGCCTGGTTGATGATACTGAAACCCTCCATTGGCTCTGAGAGATATCAGATTTTAGGAATCTGTACTGTGTGAAAAAAATTACGTATTAGAATTTTTGAAATAGAACAAGCTCTTTGCTCTTATTTTGATGAACGTAATAAACTTTAGGGTAGCTGTACTCCAATCAAATAATGTGCCCATGTGTGGGACTAGAAGTAATTCTGAGGAAATTGATTCTAACATGTTGAAATTTGTCACCATGACAGGCAAATCACTACTCTGAGGGATTTGCTGTCTGTGCCTGGTAACAGATACCAACTTTGCTATTAGGGAAAGAATATAGTGATGTAGTGAAATCTTCAGCACCGAGAGGTCAAGCTGCTTTCTAATAACACCAACAGCTAACACTTGCTTAGGTTGAGTGTATCATACGTGCCACACTTTGTTTTGCATTATTTCTACTAACCTGCATAGCAATCTTATGAGTTAAGAACAATTGTCAAGACACTTTATTGATGAGAAAATGAGGGCAGAAAGGCTAAGTAACTCACCTGATGGTCCATAGCTAGTAAATAGAGGGGGCCAGTTTGAATTTCAGCAGTCTGACTGCAAAGCTCAAGCATTTTCCACTCTGCTGTGCTGTCTCCTGGCAAATCATCTTGGGCCAGTGGCCTTTCTTTTTATGTACCAGGTGTTCATAAGTTAGGCATTTGTGAGTTGGGAAGTTACTCTGCATCTTTGGCTTTCTATCAGAAGCGAATCACACTTTTCTATTGGCTTCACTGTGGGACCAATGAATGAAGGTACACTTCGTATCAGAACATCTGAGAAGGAGTGTTTGCAAAGCATTTGTTTGTTTTTCTTTATAAGTCTTCCTAGAAGTGTTGAGTTTATGGGCTTATAAAATTATCTCTCTATTATAAAATTAATAGAGTTTAGTATCAAAAGTTTAGTCGATATAAAAGTATGCATGCAATATAAAAGCAAAAGCATTTCCTTCTCCTGTTCCCCACTACTCCAAGGGCAAATCACTGTTACCTGTCATCTGTGATGATTTTAATATTTATCCATGCATATGTTTTGTTTTATAAAAATTATACCAAAGTATTTATATTGTTATGAAGCTTGTCTTTTTCTGACCAATATAACATCAAACTAGAAACTCAACTTGATCTAATTCAATTAAAAGGGAAAATTATTGGTTTATGTATTCCAAGGAAGAATTGAATGAAACTATAAAATCAGAAGGGTAGAACTGGGTATCTCGTGGAACCAAGAATTTGCACACTCTTTTCATCTCATGTTACTGCAGATTTTCGCTTTGATTGATCTCTTTCATTGCAAAGCAAATTATCTCTACAGGAAAGGAAATGTGGCTGCCAGTAATTCCCAGGTCCTCGGTTCCATTTTAAGAAGTCTGTGACATGACTCAAATTGATTCGACTTGAGTTAGGTATCCATCTCTGGATCAATCAACTGTATGTAAAAGACTAGGGAATTATGACTGTCACATCTTTGTTCAGGTACCCAAGCATGGGCTGTTCAACAGTGGCCTAGGGGACAGAATCATTGCAAATATGCCAGTTTCCATTTTGAATGCTATATTTTGGGGCAGGAATTGGATGTAGAGTCCCAAAGATTTGATGGTTTCTCCACATCCCTAAAAAAATATCACAAGGAAAAAGTTATCTGGATGGACAAAATGATAGGAACCCATTAAGCAAAATATGATTGTACCGTAGATCATTTGTCATCTCTGTGTGGATGGGTATTCATCTTAGTTCATATTTTTCATTTTTACAAATAATATTTTTCATTATTATAAATAATGCTGCTATCATTTCTACACATATATTTTCGTATCCCTATAAACATGTCTGTAGAATAGATTTGTAGAAATAGAACTGCAAGTTAAAAGTGTATGAATGTTTTAATTTGATAGATGCTGTAAAATCCCCACTAAAAAAAAACAAAAAACACTTGTACCAATTTACAGTGCTACTGATGGTGAATGATTGTTCTCCTCTCAAATCCCCTCAAAAATACCGGATATCATTAATGAAAGGGAATTAAGCACTTTCAGAAATGGATTACAAGTTCATCACCTCAAGATAATCATTGACATTTCTAGGCTTTTGTTTTCACATTACTTCAAATTATGTGGCTTTGAGACTAAATAATCACTGAATATTGTATTAAATGTCAGAAATTCAGGGATCTTTTTCACCAAGAGAGGAAAAAATAATATTAAAGGTGGGTAGAGAGATGGCTTGGATTCTTTCTTATGAAACAGAAGACTGTGAAAGTATCCCTTGAAATTTGGCATTAGCTATTGAGGGCCAAGTCCAACATTAATTTGCTCTGATCCTTTTCTCAGCTCATCAACAATTGTCAAGAATTATTGCATGTAGTGAGGACAGGGAACATGGAATTAAAATGTTTACCAAATAGACCCTCACCACAGGGATATATTTGTGTATTCAATTTCTTAGATGATTCAATTATGTTCTGAACACACACACACACTATAGCATAAATTTTTCTCAACATTTTTGTGTAGTGATTTCACCTGAAGAACTTGTTAAAATGCAAATTTCAATTCAGGAATGAGGCCAAGAGTCTACTTGCCAACAAGCACCCAGGTGATGCTGAGGCTGTTGGTCTGTGGCTCACATGTAGAGAGGAACTGCATACAGATACAGAAAGGGAAGGCAGGTCATCTAAGATTTAAGCACCATTATAGTAATTTTATAGACGAGGGTATCAGAGCACAATTTATTAGCCTAAGGTCACACAGCTAATTCTTGACACCATGATTGAACCGCTGGTCAGCTTGAGTAAAAAGAAATCCAATTTTTTCTTAGTCAGAGCTGAATATCCAAGCCAAGCCTCATAGTCTCAGAGTTTGGAATGAAGGAGGCCACTTAAGGAAAATCTCACATATCTACCATCAAAGGTTTCATGACTTAGTTGGAGGAACACAAAACATTATATATAGTGCAATACATTCTGTAATACAAGGATCTGTAAGAGCTGTTGTGATTTATAGAAATTTTATTTTTAATAGAAGTTATTTATATTGGATGCAAATTAGAAAATATGTAGATAAAAAATAAGAGAGACGTCATCAAAATGGAGGCGTGAGTTGAGCCTCTGCAAAGCTCCCCTGGAATTTACAATTAATCGAACAACAATAACTCCACAAAGCAGTCCCTGCACAACAGACACGCAAGACGAAGAGGCCCACTACTGAATTCACCTAAAGGTGGGAGAATCTCGCGAGCGGGAAGGAAGGAAAGGAAAAGTGTGGAGACGGAGCCTCGTGGGCGCAGGACACAGACCTAGCTCAGTGTTCCGAGCTCGCTGCATCCCAGACTACCACAACTGCGGGAGAAGGAAGAACTTGGACTGCTAGGGCTCTGCTTACGGCCCACAGGGCTGAGGGGACAACATATAACACAGCTGACCCCAAAGCTCACGGCAGAGACCTTGGAGAAAAGACTGAGGGGAGAAGGCTGAAAACGGTGGTTTAAGCCCTCACTGCAGAGCAGAGAACAGAAGCCTTAGGCACTGAGACTAGCCATCCCCTGCCTACCCTCCCAGACTCACCCCGCTCCCACTTGCCTGGTGCTAGAAGTGGAACAGTAGCAGTGTCAGATCAAAAGAACAGAATGTTTGCTGTTCTGAGAACTGTGGATGGCAGACACAGAATCGCAGCCCAACTACTTCTGGCAAAGGGGACGGAGCTGTGGAAGTGGGACCAGCTGTGGTGGAGGTCACCGCCTTTGCTCTGGGCCACCTCTCACAACTCACCCCGACCCTGGCCTCACCTGTCTGAGCTGATCCCTGCAGGAGTAAACAGATCTGCTGAAACATACGGGCTCTGAATCTGGTGAAGAAAGAACTTTGGAACTTCAAAAGCTCTCCGCATCCCCACAGGGACGTGGTAACCTATGACCCAGGCGAACTGTTAACAGAGGAGAAGCCCATCTTCCAGGGAATCCCCCCATTGTGTGAGAATGTGGAATAATGCAGAGAAAACATAGCACTACTGTGTGAGAAGGGAGAAGAAGGCTGCAGTCAGAGAGAAAATAAAACATTCTACCAACAAGTACTGAAAAACAAAAGAAAGACCTCTTCCTGTCAACCTGTTGAAAAAGCCACTCCTGTAGATGTCTAGGAAGAGAAATAATGAATCAGTAATTGGCATGAATAACCAAGGCAACAAGTCAGCTCAGAAAGAAAGTGAAAAGTCTCCAGAAAATGAACTTAAAGATATGGAAATATGTGACTTAAATGACAGAGAATCCAAGATTGCAGATCTGAGAAAACTGAACGAGATTCAAGAAAACACAGAAAGGCAATTTAATGAACTCAGAAACACAATCAAAGAACAACATGAGCATTTTAGGAAAGAGATTGAAATTTTAAAAAAGAACCAAATAGAATTTCTGGAGATTAAGAACTCAAGAAGAAATTAAGAATGAAATAACCAGTTTAGGTAATAGAGTTGACAAGATGGAGAAAAAAATCAGTGACATCGAAGAAAGAAACCTGGAAATTACACAGATGGAAGAAGAAAGAGACTGGAGACTTCAAAAAAATGAAAGAACTCTACAAGAACTTTCTGACTTTATCAGAAAGAGCAATATAAGAATAATGGGCATACCAGAAGGAGAAGAAAGAGAGAAGGGAACAGAGAATATATTCAAACAAATTGTTAATGAGAACTTCCGAAACTTGTGGACAGAACGGATCCTCGAATCCAGGAAGCAAATAGAACACCTAATTACCTCAATCCCAAAAGGCCTTCTCCAAGGCACATTGTATTGAAGCTGCCTAAAATCAATGACAAAGACCGAATCCTCAATGCAGCCAGGGAAAAGAAGATGGTAACCTACAAAGGAAAGCCCATTAGATTATCATCAGATTTTTCAGCAGAAACTCTACAAGCCAAAAGAGAGTGGAACCAAATATTCAAACTATTGAAAGAGAGAAATTATGAGCCAAGAATAATATATCCAACAAAGGTATCCTTTAGATATGAAGGAGGAATAAAGAGCTTTCCAGACATCCAGAAGCTGAGGGAATTTTCTAATACACGATCTGCACTACAAGAAATATTAAAGGAGATTATTCGACCAGCATCAACAGGGACAATTTGTGGCAACATAAAAAGGGGGAGAGTAAAGGCCTGAACTGGAATATGGGAATGGAGAAAGTAAGCGTGCTGAAGAAAATGGAATACTCTAAATATCAAACTTTCTTTTACATAATCTTAAGGGTAACCACACAAAAAAAATCCAGAATTGAAATATATACTGTAATAAAAGAAGAAACAGAGGGAAACATCAAAGAATACGACCAAACAGAAATAATAAACAATGACAAAAAGGCAAAGAAACAATGGAGACAGAGCCTTACCAGAAAACTAAAGATAGAATGACAGGAAATCCTCACGTATCAATAATCACCCTAAATATAAATGGACTGAACTCACCAATAAAAAGGCACAGAGTAGTAGATTGGATCAAAAAACTAAATCCAACCATATGCTGTCTCCAAGAGACACATCTCAGCTACAAGGACAAGCATAGACTCAAAGTGAAAGGGTGGAAATTGACACTCCAAGCATATGGTACCCAGAGAAAATCAGGTGTAGCCATAATGATTTCTGATGAAACAGACTAGAGGGTGAAAAAGAACATGAGACAAAGATGGACATTTCATAATGGTAAAGGGGACTATACAACAAGAAGACATAACAGTCATCAATATTTATGCCCCCAATCAGGGAGCACCGAAATATACCAAACAACTACTAACAGAATTAAAGGGAGAAATTGACCAAAACACAGTTATACTAGGGGACTTAAATACATCATTGACAGCTATGGATAGATCATCCAAATAGACGATAAATAACGAAATAGCAGCCCTAAATGACACATTAGATGAAATGGACATAATTGACATATATAGAGCACTTCATCCTACAACATCAGACTATAAATTCTTTTCGAGTGTACATGGAACATTCTCAAGGATAGACCATATATTGGGACATAAAATCAGCCTCAGCAAATTTAAGAAGATTGAAATCATACCAAGCATATTCTCTGATCACAGGCTTTGAAATTGGACATCAACTGCGAAAAGAAAGCAAGAAAAAACAAAAAATACATGGAGATTGAACAACATACTTTTAAAGAACGACTGGGTCAAAGAAGAAATTAGAGGAGAGATCAAAAGATACATAGAAACAAATGACAATGAAAACACATCCTACCAAAATTTTGGGGATGCAGCGAAAGCAGTTTTAAGAGGGAAATTTATATCATTACAGGCCTATCTCAAGAAACAAGAAAAATCCCAAATAAATACCCTGATGTTACACCTTAAAGCACTAGAAAAAGAAGAACAAGCAAAACCAAAGGTCAGCAGAAGAAAGGAGATAACAAAAATCAGAGCAGAACTAAATGAAATAGAGAACAAAAAGACAGTAGAAAAATATTAATGTGACAAAGAGCTGGTTCTTTGAAAAATTGACAAAATTGACAAACCCTTGGCTAGACTCACTAAGATAAAAAGAGAGAAGACACTAATTAACAAAATCAGAAAAGAAAAAGGGGAAGTTATCACGGACACCACAGAAATACAAAGGATCATGCAAGAATACTATGAAGGACTATATGCCACCATATTCAATAACTTAGAAGAAATGGACAAGTTCTTAGAAACATATAGCCTTCCAAGGCTAAACGATGAAGAACTGGAAAATCTAAACAAGCCGATCACCAGTAACGAAATTGAATCAGCCATTCAAAACCTTCCCCAAAGCAAAAGTCCTGGACCAGATGGCTTCACTAGTGAATTCTACCAAACCTTCAAACAGGATCTTATACCAATCCTGCTCAAACTCTTCCAAAAAATTGAAGACGAGACAGTATTCCCTGACACATTTTATGTGGCCAACATTACCCTGATACCAAAACCTGGTAAGGATGACACACACAAAAAAAACTACAGACCAATATCTCTGATGAATACAGATACAAAAATCCTGAACAAAATTCTAGCAAATCGAATGCAACAATGCATTAAAAAGATTATTCACCACGGGGATGGGGTTCATCCCTGGGGCAAAAGGATGGTTCAACATCCGCAAATCCATCAATGTAATACATCACATAAACAAAATAAAGAACAAATATCATATGATTATATCAATTGATGCAGAAAAAGCATTTGACAAGATACAACATCCATTTATGATTAAAACACTTACTAAAATTGGTATAGAAGGAAAATACCTCAACATAATACAGGCCATATACGACAAGCCCTCAGCTAATCTCATAATTACTGGTGAAAAGCTGAAGCCTTTTACTCTATGTTCAGGAACACGACAAGGCTGTCCCCTATCACCTCTGCTTTTCAACATAGTGTTGGAAGTCTTTGCCAGAGCAATCAGTCAAGAGAAAGAAATACAAGGCATCCAAATTGGGAATGAAGAAGTTAAATTGTCACTCTTTGCAGATGAAATGATGCAATATATAGAAAACCCTAAAGACTCCACCAAAAAGCTATTAGAAACAATCAATGAATACAGTAAAGTTTCTGGCTACAAAATCAACGTAGAAAAGTCCATTGCTTTCCTATATACCAACAATGAAATCTCCGAAAAAGAAATGGAAAAAAACAATTCCTTTTGCAATTGCAGCAAAAAGAATAAAATATTTAGGAATAAACTTAACCAAGGATGTGAAGGATTTATATGCTGGAAACTATAAGACATTTTTGAAAGAAATTGAAGAAGACACAAAGAAATGGAAAGATATTCCGTGCTCATGGATTGGAAGAATCAACATAGTAAAAATGTCATATTACCCAAAGCCATATACAGATTTAATGAAATCTTCATCAAAATCCCAATGGCATTTTTTAAAGAAATAGAACAAAAAATCATCAGATTTGTTTGGAACCACAAAAGACCCCGAATAGCCAAAGCAATATTTAAAAAAAGAACAATACTGGAGGTATCACACTCCCTGATTTTTGCCTGTACGACAGGGCTACAATAAGCAAAACAGCTTAGTATTGGCGGAAATACAGACACATAGACCAATGGAATAGAATTGAGAAGCAAGAAATAAAACCACATAAATATGGACAGATAATTTTTGACAAAGTAGCTAAAAACATACAATGGAGGATAGACAGCCTCTTCAATAAATGGTGCTGGCAGAATTGGATAGCTACGTGCAAAAGAATGAAACTGGACTGCTATCTGTCACCATATACCAAAATTAATTCAAAATGGATCAAAGACTTAAGCATAAGACCTGACACAATAAACTGCATTGAAGAAAACATAGGTACTAAACTTATGGACCTTGGGGTCAAAGAGCATTTTATGAATTTGACTCCAAAGGCAATGGAAGTAAAAACTAAAATAAACGAATGGGATTATATGAAACTTAAAAGCTTCTGCACAGCAAAAGAAACTATTGACAAAATAATGAGGCAACCAACTGAATGGGAGAAGATTTTTGCAAACATTGCCTCCGATAAGGGGCTAATATCCAAAATATACAAGGAACTCATGAAGCTCAACAACAAAAAAACAAACAACCCAATTGGAAAATGGGCAGATGACCTGAAGAGACATTTCTCCAAAGAGGATATACAAATGGCAAATAAACATGAAAAATGCTCGAATCATTAATCATCAGAGAAATGCAAATAAAAACCACAATGAGATATCACCTCACCCCAGTCAGAATGGCTATCATCAACAAGACAAATAGTAACAAGTGTTGGAGAGGCTGTGGAGAAAAATGGACCCTCATACACTGTTGGTGGGAATGCAGACTGGTGCAGCTGCTATGGAAGGCAGTGTGGAAGTTCCTCAAAAAATTACAAATAGAATTACCATATGACCCAGCAATCCCTCTCCTGGGTATCTACCCCAAAAATCTGAAAACATTTATCCGTAAAGACATGTGTGCTGCAATGTTCATTGCAGCTTTGTTTACGGTGGCCAAGACATGGAAACAACCCAAATGTCCTTCGATAGATGAATGGATAAAGAAGTTGTGTTATATATACACAATGGAATACTATTCGGCAGTTAGAAAAGATGATATAGGAACATTTCTGACAACATGGATGGATCTTGAGAGTGTAATGCTAAGTGAAATAAGTCAGACAGAAAAAGCAGAGAACCCTATGATTTCACTGATATGTGGTATATAAACCAAAAACAACAAAAGAACAAGACAAACAAATGAGAAACAAGAACTCATAGACACAGACAATAGTTTAGTGGTTACCAGAGGGTAAGGGGGGTGGGGGGTGGGTGATGAGGGTAAGGGGGATCAAATATATGTTGATGGAAGGAGAACTGATTCTGGGTGGTGAACACACAATGGGATTTATAGATGATGTAATACAGAATTGTACACCTGAAATCTATGTAATTTTATTAACAAATGTCACCCCAATTAAAACAAACAAACAAACTTAACAAATAAATAAATACATAAAATAAAATTACTTATAATATCAGCATCAGAGGTTATAACCAATAATATGTACATGTTTTACATATCATTATATTTTGTAGTTATTTTTTTATAAATACAGAGATTTATTTCAGAATATCTCAGAAATAGTTTCTTGGACAAGACTAAAAGGTATCCCCTGACATCAGTTTAACCCTTACTAGAAACCTACAGCTGGCTGTTTATCGATGAGCCAGAGTCAGTATCTAGCAATCTTTTCTGCTTTAGTGACTTCTTTCTAGTGATCATGTGGCCATCAGTCTCCTATAGGGCATTAAATAATCCTTACAAGACAATAAATATATTTATTATATTGTTTTTGTATGTCTTCATTATATTAATTATCTTGTTTGCTTCTTCCTCACCTCTGAATTCTGTCCCTCCTAAGAAGAATAGCAATAATTAAATTGTTGGGGTTTCTTTATGTATGCAGTTTATAATGTAATAAATAGCATAGTAAGGGATGGGCTTCAAGGTTTCCCTTCTTTCTCATCCATTCAAAAGTTGTATGTTATTTTGTTGTTCAAGTGCCAAGTTGTCCAAAAACATTTATGTATACAAACTAGGAATTCCCCACTTTCAGAAAGGTCCAGCCTTGGCTAGGCCAACATTCAGAAAGCAAATAGCCTAACGAGGGTAGGGCCTGGGGGCTTCCCCGGCTTTGGCTTCTGTTGCAGTTGACGAAGGCCTGCCCAGCCTGCACTGGAAGCCCATGGCAGCCTTGGTGTAGCCCAGCCAGGCCTCTGGACCGTGCTCCACAGACAGTAACAGTGAGGTGCCTCAGCACAGCCCCTCAGCATGTCTCTGCAGCTTCAGCTTTTGCCTACACATCAGCAGCAATGGTGGAGCTCTAGACAGGAAACTTCTTCCATACCAGGAAGTGCACAACCAGCAGAATTTACCCTATGGGAAGGCCCACCCTCTCCCTCTGGCAATAGGCAGGGCCAGCAGGGAACTGAGCTGCTTCAGCAAGTTCCAATTCAAGTTTATAGAGACATCTGTGTTTCAGGTTTACCGGAAGTTCCTTTTCAAGGAACTTGAAAGCAAAGACCTAGGGGAGACAAATACACTTCACCTAGTGGACAGCAGAGGCAATGATGAGGGAATTTTGAAAGGTCATGTGGTGCTCACCGTACTTTACGCTGAGTATTAGTATATCAAGTTCCATGGCATCTTTGGAAGATCTGCAAGGTCCTGGGGGCAAACTCCTGCCAGTGCAAGCTCAACAGAAAACACATACTGCTGAGCACGCGCAGCTGCCAGGGCCAAGAGGACTGCATGCAGTAGAAGACGGAGGCATGCAAAGTGCCACACGGTGTCTGTACGCATTTGACGCAAGTGGACATACGGCATTTCCATGGCCTTCAAAAAACAATGACTCTAAAATAACTATGGAGTTTAAGTTTTAAAAGGCTGCCAGGAGCTATCGGGAAGACAAGAGGACAGATAACTGTGCTAGCTGCCAGGCCAGCCACTCTACCCCCACCTGGGAGAAACTGCAGAGACTGGATTAGTGCACTTCCCCTGGGGCACTTGTGTATATCTCCAGTCACTTTCTGTGTATTTTCTTCTGTTTTTGTTGGGTAGGGGAGGTGGTTCTATTGAAATAAAGACAGACCATCCAAATAGAAACACACACACACAAACCTCTCCCCGCCCGCCAAACCTCTCTCTCTCTCTCTCTCTCTCTCTCTCTCTCTCTCTCTCTCTCTCTCTCTCTCTGTCTTTCTCTCTGTCTCCCTCTCCCTCCCTCTCTCTCTCTCTCTCTCTCTCTCTCTCTCTCTCTCTCTCTCTCTCATTTCTTGCCATTAGCTCATACTGTGTGTTAGCATTTCTTTGAACTGACTAGATCAAACCACTCTTTGTAATAGACTGTATGTTTCATAGTAAATGCATTCACATCATGCCCTCTGGTGCAAAAGGGAAACATATAGATATAAAAATCTCTGGGCCAGATGATTTAAACTGTAACTACTAAAAATCATGGATGGCATGAGAAGTCAGGAAAGCACTGAGCTTACTTCTGCAAAATAAATGAATAAATAAACAAATAAAATACATAAATTCTTTTCTCTGGAATAAATATAAGCCAATAAAGCTTAGCCAAATGACCTTATGAGCATAAATATTTTCCAGGCAAACACTATAAAATGCTAACATGAGAATATCTAACCTGTTGCAATAAAGCTGTTCAGTGATAAGAGCCCCTGGGCTCTATAGCTCTAGGATATATTAAATATTTTTATCTTCTAAGGAAATATAATCAGATAGGAAGAGTGAAGGAATTGGCTTTATTTGCTTTTTGATTAACTTTCCCTGCCATTTCAATGAGTGACCTTTTGGTGCTGATTTTTAATTCAGCTACTGTTATAGCACCAGAATCCTGAATTATGAACAAAAAACAGTAGTTTTATTTAGGAGAAGTAAATATGAATTCAGGATTTGGAAAACATTCTAACTTGCTGAAAGGAAACAGACACAACATAGAGTCATGTGGAAAGAAAACAGCAGAAATATTTGTGAGTCCAAGCACTGGGTATACAACATGTGGCTGACCTGTGGCTTGCCTTTTGTCACCTGCTGGTTTCTTCCCCCTACTTTTACTAGGACTCCCCCCACCACTGCTCCTCAACTCTGCCTCTACAGATCAAGTGATGCCTTCATTCTCTTCATTTATTCATTTAATAACTATTTACCAAGTGGCAGTACCAAGTACTGTGCTCATCTATGGAGATACAATATTTAAAATTATTTATAGTAGACGAATGCATAAACAAATATATTCCTAGGCCAAGTGCTGTTTTAGCATATCTACTGATAGATGTTGGAACAGAGAAAATGGTATAATTGTGGCTGAAATGATCAGCAGATGAGTAGAAATATGAGCTGCAAATACATAAGGAACCATGTTCTAGAAAGAAAGCTAGAGTAAAATCACAGAGTCTGGTAGATTCTATGAGGTAAGTAATGGCAAATAATTAGGGATAATGCAAGGATGACATAGGATATGACATGTGGCAGAAGTAGTGGGAGATGCTACAGAAAGATAAATTGAGATCAGGTTCTGAAGAACACTGAAGAGTGGAAGAGCTTGGTCTTTATTCTGGAGGCAAATCAGTGACTATAGTCAGATGAAGTGTGTGCTAGGACGAGTACTTCAGTGGCAGGATTGAGAATTTGTATTAAAAATACCTGATTCTAAATTTTTCACAACACGTAGAAAAAAATGATGAAGGCCACAGTTTTTGTTAATCCGTATCAATTTCCAAGGTTGTTGTTTTGAAAAGGGACACATTTTTAGTGAAATTACTGGTGAGTGCAATTTTCCTTGCTATCCAATAGGCTACAGGAAAATGAGGGTAGTTCTGCATACCTGAAAATTAAAGCTAAAAGTAAGTAGTGAGGCTCTGAATGTCTGACTTTCTTTTGATCTTCAATGATGATACTCAGTGGTAGACAAGATACTGAACTAAAAAGCTAACTCTCAGTGGCAAGTGACTGACTGCTTATGGGAGGCATAATTTAAAGTGTCAGTCCGATCCCAGTCCCTTCTTTGGTAAACTTCCCCTTTCACAGCCCCTGTAAAGGGTATTTAATATAATAAGGAACCTATCCCCAAACCCTGATCCTAGGTAGTTGGACAAAAGGTAGACATGATCTGAGGATATTCAAGCCATTAAACTGGCCTGGTACTATTGTCGGACTTGGTACGATGACACTACCTTGCCACACAAACCATTATCTGTGGACAAGTATCTTTGGCATCACCAGGCAGCATGTTAGAAATGCAGTCTCTGGCTCTATCCAAGACCTCCTGAATCAATCTGCTTTTTACCAAGAATCTCATATGATTCATATTCATATTCATATTAAATTTTAAGAAGCATAACTCTAGACCAGTAGGTTTGACTGTCTTGAGAAGTTAAGAAACATCAAAAACATGTGAGTCATTAGCAGACTAGAAAGAAACAGACACCTACAAAGTATAAATGTTCATGTTCATGACCAATTCAATAGAAGCCCAGTGATTCCTTCTGCTACTGAGGTTCCTCTAGCTACCCCAAATCTAGACTCTTCTTCCAGTTCCTGGGATTTAGATTCCTCCTGTAATGTTTCTAGTCTTAGACTTAAGTCACAACTTTCATGTGGATATTTATAATGAACTTCCCTACATTTGAACCGGCTTGAGACTCTTTGTTTCCTACAACAAAAATCGCTAAAATAAAACACTTTGTAGTAGCAATCACTGAAGTGCTAATTGAGCAAATCTCCAACTCAAACCAGTAATTCTAATAAGAGCAACAATTTCTATGGTGCATAAAGTTGGCAGCAATTCTTTTCCCCAGCCAGGTGTGATCAGTGAGGGAAAAACATCTGTCCTGTTTAGGATGCGCATTGATAGATTTCTTTAGACTGGCAGGATGGCATTCCTTGTACAGAAAAAGATCATTTACTCATGACCTGAAAGAAGGAAAGAAGTCATGTCAAAGAAGATTGTCCTCCCTTTTCATAGGCAGAATTGGCAATCTTTGCTGATGCTTCTTCAGAGAAGAGAAGAGAGGAGGTTCATGTAGATAGATATTACTATTTCAAATTCAGGAAGTTTGGCTTTTTCCAAAGGCCCTTGCCAGAAGAGTGTCTCTTTATTGACATTTTCTCTTTTTATAAAGTTTTTCAGAGAAAGTAGTATCCACCATGCATGTTCTATCCTGCCTCTTTGAAAGATATCTGACCTTGAGCAAGTTATTTAACCCTTCTGCTTCTTCATTTCTTTATTTGTAAAGAGGAGATATAAAGGCCCTGTGAGAACATATTTTAAGTAATAATGTCCAAAAACTTTCCTAACCTGATGAAGGAAACCAACATACAAGCCCAGGAAGTGCGGAGAGTTCCAACCAGGATAAACCCAAACAGGTCCACACCAAGACACATTATAGTTAAAATGGCAAAGCTTAAAGACAAAGAGAGAATCCTAAAAGCAGCAAGAGAAAGACGGAGGGTTACATACAAGAGAACTCCCATTAGACTATCAAATGACTTTTCTACAGAAACACTGAAGGCCAGGAGGGAGTGGCAAGATACTCAAAGTGATGGAAAACAAAGTCCTACAACCTAGATTGCTTTATCCTGCAAGGCTATCATTTAAAGTTGATGGAGTGATAAAGAGCTTCCCGGAAAAAGAATAAGCTAAAGGAATTTATTACCACCAAGCCAGCATTGCAAGAAATACTAAAAAGACTTCTGTAAATAAAAGAAAGATGAAAACAAATTTAAAACTGGCAACAACTATGTACCTATCAATAATCACTTTAAATGTAAACAGATTAAATGCTCCAATCAAGAGACATAAGGTGGCTGAGTGGATAAGAAAGCAAGACCCTTGTATATGCTGTATACAAGAGACTCACCTCAAATCAAAAGACACACACAAAGGCTAAAAGGGAAGGGTTGGAGTAAAATATTTCATGCAAATGGAAATGAGAAAAAAGCTGGATTTGCAATACTTATATATGACAAAATAGACTTTGAAGTGAAGAACCTATTAAAAGACAAAGATGGGCACTATATAATAATAAAGGGATTGATTCGACAAGAGGACATAACCCTAGTAAACATCTATGCAGCCAACATAGGAGCACCTAAATATATAAAACAGATATTGACTGACATAAAGACAGAGATCAACAGTAACACTATCATAGTAGGAGACTTCAACACACGTCTGACAAGGGACAAGTCTTCCATGCAGAAAATCAATATGGAAATAACAGCCTTAAATGACACATTGGACCACTTGGATTTAATCGATATTTTCAGAACATTTCACCCCAATGCTGCAAAATACACATTCTTCTGAAGCACACATGGAACATTTTCCAAGATAGACCATATGTTAGGCCACAAAACAAGTCTTGATAAATTTAAGAAAATTGAAATCATACCAATTGTCTTCTCTGACCACAGTGCTATGAAATTAGAAATGAACTACAGGAAAAAAAGTGGAAGACACACCAATTCATGGAGGCTGAATAACATGTTACTAAATAATGAATGGGTCAGGCAGGAGATCAAGGAAGAAATCAAAAGATATCTTGAGACAAATGAGAATGAAAACACGACGACCCAAAATCTATGGGATGCCGCAAAAGCAGTCCTAAGAGGGGAATTCATAGCATTGCAGGCCTACCTAAAGAAACAAGAAACATCACTAATCGACAGTTTATCTTCACACTTAAGGGATCTGGAAAAAGAACAGCAATGTAAGCCCAAAGGGAACACAAGGAAGGAGATAATAAAGATCAGAGTGGAAATAAATGAAATAGCAACCAGAAAAACAATACAAAAGTTCAATGAATCCAAGAGTTGGTTCTTAGAGAAGATAAACAAAATTGACAAACCTTGAGCCAGACTCATTAAGAAAAAAGAGAGGACCCAAATAAATAAAGTCAAAAATGAAAGAAAAGTGACAACAGACACTGCAGAAATACAAAAAACATTAAGAAATTAGTATGAGCAACCATATACCAATAAATTTGACAATCTGGAAGAAATGGACAATTTTCTAGAGGCACACAACCTTCCACGGCTCACTCAAGAAGAAACAGAAAACCTGAATAAACTGATTACCACCAGGGAAATTGAATCAGTAATCAACAATCTCCCAACAAACAAAAGCCCTGGACCAGATGGCTTTACAGGTGAATTTTTCAAACCGTTCAAAAAAGAATTATCACCTATTCTTCTCAAGCTCTTCCAAAAATCCAGAAGGAGGGAAGACTCCCAAACACTTTTTACGAAGCCATGATCACCTTGACCCCAAAATCAGACAAAGACACCACAAAAAAAGAAAACTACAGGCTGATATCCCTAATGAACATAGATGCAAAAATCCTCAACAAAATATTAGCGAACAGAATTCAGCAATACATTAAAAAGATCATACACCGTAATCAAGTGGGATTCATCCCTGGTATGCAAGGATGGTTCAACACCCACAAATCAATTAATGTGATACACCACATTAACAAAATGAAAAATAAAAATCACATGATCATATCAATAGATGCAGAAAAAGCATTTGATAAAATCCAGTAGCCATTTATGATAAAAACCCTTAAGAAAGTGGGAATAGAGGTATCATATCTCAACAAAATAAACGCCATATATAATAAACCCACAACTAACATCATAGTCAATGGGGAAAAACTAAAACCATTCCCCCTAAGATCAGGAACAAGCAAGGTTGCCCACTTTCTCCACTTCTATTCAACATAGTACTGGAAGTTCTAGCAACAGCAATCAGACAAGAAAAAGAAATAAAAGGCATCCAAATTCTCAAGGAGGAAGTAAAATTATCATTATATGCAGATGATATGATACTATATATAGAGAACCCTAAAGACTCCAGAAAGAAACTATTAGAACTGATAGATGAAATTGGTAAAGTAGCAGGATACAAAATTAATATTCAGAAATCAGTTGCATTTGTATATACCAATAATAAAACATCAGAAGGAGAAATTAAAAAAGCAATCCTATTTACAATTGCTCCAAAGTCTATAAAATACCTGGGAATAAATTTACCAAAGAAGTAAAAGATCTGTACTCAGAAAATTATGACACTGAAGAAAGAAATGAAACAAGATACAAATAGATGGAAACACATACCACGTTCATGGATAGGAAGAATTAATATAGTTAAAATGTCCATACTGCCTAGGCAATATATATATTCAACACAATTCCTATCAAACTAACAACGACGTTTTTCACAGAAATAGAACATATAATCCTAAAATTTATATGGGACCATAAAAGACCCCGGATAGCCTCAGCAATCTTGAGAAAAGAACAAAGTGGGAGGTATAACAATAACTGACATCAAATTGTACTACAAGGCTACAGTAATCAAAACAGCATGGTACTGGCATAAAAACAGACATATAGATCAATGGAACAGAATAGAAAGTCCAGAAATAAATCCATGCCTATATGTCCATTTAATCTACAACAATGGAAGCCAAAATGTAAGGTGGGGTAAAGACAATCTATCCAATGAGTGGTGCTGGGAAACGTGGACAGAGACATGCAAAAAAATGAAGCTGGACCACCTCCTTACACCATATACAAAAATAAATTCAAAATGGCTTAAAGACTTAAATGTAAGATCTGAAACCATAAAATACCTAGAATAAAATATAGGAATAAATTTCACAGACATTACCCGGAGTAAAACTTTTACTAATATGTCCCCTTGCGCAAGGGAAGTAAGAGAAAAAATAAACATGTGGGATTACATCAAACTAAAAAGTTTTTTCATAGCAAAGGAAATCATTAATAAAACAAAAAGGGATCCTACTGATTGGGAAAAGATATTTGCCAATGATATATCTGATAAGGGGTTAATATCACAAATCTATAAAAAACTCACTCAATTCAACTCCAAAAAAACAAACAACCCAATTAAAAAATGGGCAGAGGACATGAAGAGACATTTTTCTAAAAAGGGCATACAGATGGCAAACAGACATATGAATAAATGCTCAACCTCACTAACCATCAGAGAAATGCAAATAAAAACCACAATGAGATACCACCTCACCCCAGTCAAAATGGTTATCATCAATAACAACAAACAACAAGTGCTGGCACGGATGTGGAGAAAAGGGAATGCTTGTGCACTGTTGGTGGGATTGCAGATTGGTTCAGCCACTATGCAAACAGAATGGAGGTATCTCAAAAATCTGAAAATGGAACTACCTTATGATCCAACAATTCCACTCCTAGGCATCTATCCGGAGAAATCCAAAACTCCAATTCAAAAATCTTTATACACTCCTATGTTTATTGCAGCACTATACACAATAGCCAAGACATGGGAACAACCGAAATGCCCATTGGCAGATGATTGGATTAAGAAACTGGTACATTTATACAATGGAGTATTACACAGCTATAAAGAAGAAAGAAATCTTACTATTTGCAACAACATGGATGGACCTGGAGAACATTATGTTAAGTGAAATAAGTCAGACAGAGAAAGACAAATACCATATGATCTCAGTTATATGTGGAATCTAAAGAAAAGAATTAGTGAATGATCTAATCAGAAACAGTTTTGGAGACAAAGAGGAAAAATTGAGGGTTGCTAGACGGGCGGGAGGGTGGGGATAAGGGGGAAGGTGAGGGGGTTAGAAAACAGTCGGTAACCACAAGATGGCCAACGGGGTTTTGAAAATTAATTTGGGGAACGTAATCAATAATGTAAAGATTTTGTTTGGTATCCGATGGACACGAGTCCCATTTGGGAGACCACCTCTGTGATGATGTAGATGCCTGATCACTGCACTGTACACCTGAAGCTGAACAATAATGAATGCCAACTGTAATTTTACATATATATGTGTGTGTGTATATATATATATATATATATATATTTACAAGAAGTGGAGTACAGCATTAGGAATAGAGACAGTGGAAATGTAATGGCTCTGTGCGATGTCAGAGGAATAGTGGATGGGGGGAGGGGGATTCACACCGTGTGAGGGTTATAAATGATAAACATCTAAGTATTGCTTTGTCTTGTGCACCTGAAACTAATTTGAAAAAGCCCTGTGATTTCTCCAACATGATGTTATGCCATAATCAAATCCAATTTATTTATATGTGTGTGTGTGTGTGTGTGTGTGTGTGTGTGTAATTTTCTATGTTAGTTGTATAAATGTAAGATATTCCTAAAATATCTTGTGGTGTCTTAGTACTTTTTCAATATTTTTTAGTAGTAGAATTTTTTGTTCACAGACAATATTGCATTTTAACTAATATAAGAGTTGGTGGGCTGAATTAGCTGTGTGGTGATGATAATGCCAGGTGATGTGAGGAATTGACTCTTCAAATACTGTAACTAAATGCAGGGTTTCATGAAAAGTAATGTGAAAGTCAGATGACTATATGACTTGAGACCTCTTGTATTCATCTCAACAACTATTTATAGAGTGCCTCAACTCCATATGAGGAACATATCAAAAACAGAAAGATCTCAGTTTAGCTGAGAGATTTTATGTGTTTAACTACATAGTATGTGCTAATTGAATTTTGAATTAGTGTTATTGAAGCACAAATCTCACATTAATTACCTCTGCCTAATGAAAGTGGAGGAGAACTTCACTTGTCTAATGATGGTTGGGGAGAACAGAAGTGAGGTTGTATTTGACCTAAACCGGTAAGAATTAGTAGGAAATTCTATGTGAAATAAGTGAGGAAAGAGCACTCCAAGCAATGAAATAATAGTTAGGTAAAGCCACAATGCTGTGAGTGAGTGGTTTCAAAAACATCACATAGTCTGGTAAGACTGGAAGTTAGTTTATAAGGGAAACTAAGACACAGTAGTAGAGGAAAATTTAAAGTGATAGGTTGGGGCCAAATTGTGAAGTGCTTTGACCTTTTTGAAACTCCATCTTTTTTGGTGGTAAATGTTTAATAAAAGAAAGCAAAATGGCTAAATGTTTATTTTAGAAAAATCTCTATGGCATGTTGAAAAGTGTTCACTGGAATGTTCTCTTTGCTCCTGCAGATCCACAAACCATTTTGTCATCTTGCTCTCTATTTTCTAGGAATCTGACCTGCATAGATTGCATCAATGTGCTGCTATGATCTCTAGTCTCAGGTAAGGCTACATCAATGGAGGAACCAGTAGGAGACTGGAGGAGTGAAAGAGAGTGCTATTGGGCTATGCTTTGCCTTCCAGCTTTCTTCCTTTTGGGTCTCCACTGGTGAACTGCATCCCTATAACAAAAATTACAGCGCCTGCTGTGTGGCTTTCTACAGGTTCCGATTTCTTCCTATTCCTTCTCTCCCATATATATATATATATATATATATATATATATATATATAGCCATTATTTCCATCAGCATGGATCAAGCATTTTAATTTCATGAAATGGGGTTATAATCTGCTACATCATATTTATTTTTAAGCCATTTTTTAGAGTCTTGGCTACTGAGGGCCCTTCAAGCTGGCTCTGATACCTCTTGACATGTCACACCATTCTTTGAGCCCAGCCTTACTTTGAGGTTCAAAACAATATTCTAGACTCCTCTGGTACTTTTAGTGCCCCAGCCCTAGGACTAGCCATTTCTCCATAGATATCTAGTTCCTCTTAGTGGTTTAATGGTATGCTTGTTGCTGCTTCTAGGTCCACTCAGCAAACAGAGCTAGGGAAGGTCTACCAGTTTATAGTGATAGCTCCACATCCAATCTAAGACCATAGGATTCATTCTAGTCTTCCCCTTTCCACATGTTTCATGTTTCTCCAACCATCAGAAACCTGGTTGCCATTAATCTTAGTATATATTTATTTATTTGTCCAATCCTAGAATATATGGAAATTAGTTTCAGAATTACTAATTCATATAACTTAGAAAAGGAAACTTCCTCAGGTTTAGGGAATGATAGTTGGTCTCTGCTGTCACTAGCCCTGGGATATTTTACCATTTCTTATTGGCTTCCCTAACACTCTGTGATACCTTTGCTAATAGGCTTTTATTAGACATTCTTTAAGAATCCAGGTGATTCTGCCATCTGTTTTCTACTGGGACAATTAACTGATAAAATGTGCTAGAGTAGCTACTTACAAAGGGTTTAGAATATGTAGCAAGACTCAGTCTGCCCTAGCTCTTATCAATCTGCAACCACTGAGCACTGTGTCAGCACAAATGGATTTATCCAGTTCCTGACTTAATCACGAACAAAACTAGTGAGCCATGCAAGAAGCATCTTATAAGATGTGTTATATGTAGACAGAGATCTAGGGAAAGGCATATACCATTTACACAACTTTAGAGAAATAAATACATATAGGTTTAAACCAGCTAGTTATCCCCACTTTAATCAATAACATTCTTTTATTTTTGCTTCTCTACCTATATCTGATCTGGGGACCACATGGCAGTTCTTCTATAGCTACCTCTCATTGGCAAGACTTTTGAAGAAACACAGAACATTTCCACAAAAAGCCATGTCACAATGTGGAATGAAGACATTTTTGGCTGGTGTAATATTATGATTTATAATAAGAAATATATTTTTGGTCTTTGTCCCCATTTCAAATACATAGCTCCTAAAATCCTTGGAATTTTCTGTGCTGAGAGCAATAAAGTTGTCTCGGTTGTCAGTGGACCAACCATTTGATTAGAGTTGAAACCTTCAGTCCCACCTTCCTCTCACCCCCAAATCTTGGGCGGGGAGAGGTGCTGGAGATTGAATCCAATCACTGATGACCAAAGATTTAATCAATCATGCCTATATAAATAATCTTCATTAAAACCCAAAGGACAAGGTTGTGAGAGCTTCAAGGTTAGTGAATATGGGGAGGTACAGGAAGATTGGCCTTTGAAGAGGGTGTGAAAACTCTGCATCCTTTTCCCATAGTTTGCCCTATGTATCTCTTCATCTGACAGTTGATTCATATCTTTTAATACCCTTTTTAATAAATTGGTGATCTAGTGAGTAAACTGGTTTCCTGAGTTCTGTGCGCTACTCTAGCAAATGAACTGAACCCAAGAAGGGGCTGTGGGAATCTCTGATTTATAGCCACTTGGTCAGCAGCACAGTTAACAACCTAGATTTGTGATTGGTATCTGAAAGGAAGGGCAGTCTTATGGCACTGAGCCCTTTACCTGTGAAATTTGATGCTATCTCCCAGTAGACAGTCTCAGAATTGATTGACTTGCAGGATTCCCTGCTGGTGTTGCAGAATTGCTTTATGGTGTGTGTGGGGGGGAAACACACACTTTGGAACTAAGTGCAGGATTGTACCTGGAAAATCTAAAATTTATCTAATATCAACTTAAATATGTACATTAACCATCTTGAGTGTTCATAGACATTTTTGGAAAGAAGAAAAATTAGAGCTGAGATCATAGGGCAAAGAAAAAGTTAGCTAGTTGAGTAATCAAATTTTGTACTTACCATGTGATGTGATTTTTCATATATTTTATTTTGCAATAATTAAAAAAATATATATAATGATGATAATGGGAAACACGGAATTCATCCGCCCCACAGCTAACAATTTAAAGTGGCACAGTTTCTTAAGGAATATTGAGTTAATTTTATACTGCATTTGGTATAAATTGCATATACTTTTTGATTCAGAACAAACTCTTCTCTGATTTATTCTTTAAAAAAATCATGAGAAATGACCAAAGAGAGTTGTGTTAAATCATTTTATTACATTACGTTTAATAATTAAATCTTGAAAACTTGTGAAAATATTCAACATTGATAGATTTCCTAAATCTACTTCAATGAAGCTCTTATAATGTAATATTTTGGTTCAATAAATAATGGTGGACTATTAATTATATTAAAAGAAAAAAAGCAGAACGTAAAGTGAGAAATTTAACTATTAATTCATATTTAGAATATTATGAATGATGGACCCAATCCATTAGAGTTTAAAAAGTAGTATTATAAAATTTAAATGAAAGAAAATACAGTCAGTTTGGGAGGATGTTGGAGAACCAAATTGTTATTTTGAACCATAGGTAATCAATGGGGAAAAATGAAAATATTGTCTATT
Organism: Rhinolophus hipposideros; assembly: GCF_964194185.1. Classification (NCBI taxonomy): domain Eukaryota; kingdom Metazoa; phylum Chordata; class Mammalia; order Chiroptera; family Rhinolophidae; genus Rhinolophus; species Rhinolophus hipposideros. The sequence continues at coordinate 58,849,112 of NC_138061.1, read as the reverse complement.
TTTTTAATTAAAAATATACCAGTAGATAATCAAATAGAAATGGGGGTTATTTATAGAATCATCCCTGGTAATACATGCAGAAAAAATAATAAAACTGGATTATCACCATTTTGCCACACTTAATGAATTATTAGTGGATCTAAGAATTGTTTTTCATTGGTTATTGGTATTACAGAAAGAAAGGTAACTAGACATCATGTATGTCTTGTTGGAGGAATGCAACACCACCGATGAATGTGAAGTATTTTCACCTCATAATATCAAAGGGATTGTTGATATTTGATATATTTGATATATCAACAATCCCTTTGATATTTCTCAGAAATATCAAAACTAAGTCAGGTGAAACCTCTGTATCCAACTATTAATTTAGAGGAAACAGATGCAGAGGAACATAACAGATAACATTTTAATGATACAACCACTTTACAATCTCCACAGAAGTTTATTTAAAAAAATAATAATAATTTCAAGAGAATGAGAAGTATTAGAGAAGGACACAAATAGATTGAAAGAGATTTAAGAATTCTTAACTGATTGAAAAATGTCATTTTTGTCGTTTAGATTCTGATTCAAACTATTAAAAAGTTATGACATAACTCAATGGAACAAATTGACTGGATATCTAATGACATAAAGAAATTATATTTTATTCTTTATTGAATAGAGGCCTGGGATTATGTTCAAAAAGAGTTCTTTTTTTTACTGAAATAAGTACAGATAAAATATGATATCTGGAATTTGCTTTAAAATAATTTTGTAGGGAAATACATAGATAAGGGATTAGAGAAAATAAAATTGGCCATGAGTTGGTAATTGTAGAATCGGGTGACAGGTACATAGAGTTTTATTAGACTAGTATGTCTAATTTAGTATATAATTAAAATTTTTTATAATAAAACAAAAATAAATAAACAACAAATGTACAGGTGAACATAATTTAGAATACTAATTCAGTACAGGCAGTAAAAGACTGAAAAACACCTCATGTTTTTTTCAAAGTGAACAAAAGTTGCTTTTTCTAATCTACATATTTAGAAAACATGTCTGACTTCAGAATTTCCAGCAGTCAAAATTTCACTGGCATTTGCTTGCCTGCCATCCTTCTATTAGAAGTCTAGGCAAACCAAGACACTAAGAAAAAAATGGTATTTAATATGATCAATTTGAAATCTCATTAGGTCTGCTACCTTGCATCATAATTTCTAAATGGTTACTATTGATTCAGAGAGGCCATGAATGTTACAATGTTAAAATTTTAACCAACAAATTTATTGAATTGTCTTTTTTTAATTAAAGATTATTGGGGTGACAATTATTAGTAAAGTTACATAGGTTTCAAGTGTACAATTCTGTAATTCTTCATCTATATATCATGTTGTATATTCACCACATATTTGATCCCTTTACTCTCATCTACCACCCCCCTCCCACTTTACCCTCTGGTCACCACTAAACTATTGTCTGTGTCTAAGAGTTTTTGTTTTTTAATTCGTTTGTCCTGTTCCCTTGTTCTTTTCAGTTTTATATACCACATATAGGTGAAATCACATTGACCTGTACTACTTTTTCTGTCTGACTTATTGCGCTTAACATAATAATTTCAAGATCCATCCATGTTGTTGCAAATGGCACTATTTCATCTTTTCTTATGGCAGAATAGTATTTCATTGTTTATATATACCACATATTGTTTATCCAAGCATATATCGAAGGACACTTTGGTTGTTTCCATGTCTTGGACACCGTAAATAAAGCACATAAGAAAACATAGGTACTAAACTTATGGACCTTGGGTTCAAAGAGGATTTTATGAATTTGACTTCCAAGGCAAGGAAAGTAAAAGCTAAAATAAATGAATGGAACTATATCAAACTAAAAAGCTTCTGCACAACAAAAGAAACCATTGACAAATTAAAAAGAAAGCCAACTGAATGGGAGGAGATGTTTGCAAACAGCGCCTCTGATAAGGGTCTAATATCCAAAACATATAAGGAATTCATATAACTCAACAAAAACAAACAAACAATCCAATTAGAAAATGGGCAGAGGACCTGAATAGACATTTCTCCAAAGAGGACATACAGATGTCCAATAAACATATGAAAAAAAGTTCAACATCATTAATCATCAGAGAAATGCAAATGAAAACCGCAATGAGGTATCACCTCACACCAGTTAGAATGGCTATTATCAACAAGACAAATAATAACAAGTGTTGGAGAGGCTGTGGAGAAAAAGGAACCCTCATACACTGTTGGTGAGAATGCAGATTGGTGCAGCCACTATGGAAGGCAGTGTGGAGATTCCTCAAAAAATTAAGAATAGAATTACCAAGGTGGCCTGTTAGCTCGGTTGGTTAGAGTATGGTGCTGATAACACCAAGGTTTCTGGTTCAATCCCCACATGGGCCACTGTGAGCAAAGAAAGGTATTGATCTAGTACTTTAAAGAATGAAAAAAAAAAAAAAAACTAGAAAAAGAAAAAAGAATAGAATTACTATTTGACCCAGCAATCCCTCTCCTGGGTATCTACCCAAAAAATCTGAAAACATTTATCTGTAAAGATATTTGTGCTCCGATGGTTATTTAATTTTCATATTGGTTTTCTTTTATAAGAATTTTTCAATTGATTCTCTTAAATTTCTAAGATACATATTAATAGCATCTGTAGTAATGGAAACTTTCCTTTATCTTTTTCAGTAATGTATACTTTTCATTGTTTACATTTGTCTGCTTGAAATGTTGATTGATTCCTGATCAATGTGAAATGTTAATGAAGATGATAGCCATTCTTGTTTGTTCTTCATAACTGGAGTTTGGTTTGAAAGATTATATCATTTATAATTTTTAAAAACTTAAGTCTTTTATTGAGGTATAATTGACGTATAACAGTATATTAGTTCCCAGGTGTATGACATGATGATTCAATATCTGTATGTATTACAAAATGATCACCACAATAAGTCTAGTTAACTTCTGAGACACCATATATAGTTACAAAAACATTTTTTTTCTTGTGATGTGGTCTTTTAAGATCTACTCTCTTAACAACTTTTTAATAGGAAATACAGTATTATTAACTGTAATTTTAAGTATTTAATATTTTAAAAATAGTACTTTATTAATTTTAATTTTATGTTGAGGCTATGCACATTTTGTTTCTATTTTTTGCCTTGCTTTTAAATAAGAAAAGAATGATGAGTGTTTCCAATCAAGTTAGCAGAGTAGGTAAACATGTTCTTGATCCTCTCATGACCACATCAAAATTACAGCTAAATTACAGAACAGCCACCATTGAGAATTGCCTAAAGTCTCCCTAAACAGAAGTCTTATAACTGTGGACATACAAAAAAAGCCACATCGAGACTGGTAGGAGGGACAGAGAGGTGAAATGGGCTGAATCCCTTAAAATCAGGAGGGATATCTCAGCTGCAGAGGTTCCCCCAGAGGAGCATGGGGTCCCAGTCCCAAAACAGGCTCCCCAGCCCAGGGTTCCAGTATCTTGAAGAGGAGTTCCCACAACTTCTGACTGTAAAAACCAGTGTACATTGTGGCTGAGTGACACAGAGGGCTCCTGGAGTCCTAGGTGTTCCTGTTAAAGGGCCCACGCACAGACTTAATCATTGATGCACTTACTCGCTCTGAGCTCCAGCACTGGGACAGCAGCTTGAGAGACACAAGGGATATATGGGGAGAAACTGAATTGTCTGTGTTTAGAGCAAGGGCTGGAGGGCCAACTTTCTCCCAACAGAAGTGCTGGTAGAAGCCTCCCCCAAACAAATATGCAGATGAAGGTGGCTACCATACTGAGTCTCCATCAACCTGGCTAACACTGTCCATCCTAACCCTGGTGATTCCCTGATAACCTGCCGCACCCAACTTGTGGACCCACACAAGCTACTTCCAGTGGCTTTTCCATATAAATGGCCTGTCCCGGTTCATGCTGCAAACTTTCCTAAGATCTTTCAAATGTCCACAAACGCCAAACAATCAGCATCTGGACTCAACGTGCCTCATACCTCTTGCTAAGCATCCCCAAGCCCAGCACTAGGAGCTGGTAGCCTCTGTTCATAGCTGAGTCTCTCTCAGGTACTTCCAAGCCCAGTGATCTCTGGATCACTTGGTGGGTCATACCAAGTGGACCAGGGCAGGGCACCAGCATAAGGTGAAGGCCCCTCCCAGGAGGCTCCTGGGCTGGCATGCCCAGTGGCATGCTTCTTCCCACCATGGAGCACCACTAGGGCACCTCCTTTGTGTGTGTGTGATGACACACACAAAGGGCAGACTAGGTAGGCACCGGATCCCTGATAAAGTGAATCTTGCTCTATAGGGTCAGCCCCTGCACAATAGCTCCTCCACTGTAGTAATGGCCAGTCCTTTCAACCAATCAGCCCAAGAGTCAATCCCTCCCATTGATGTGCAAATAGCAACCCAGGCTCAACTACTACAGGATGGCACACACAATCCACACAAGGGACACACCTGGAGCCCCTGGCTCAAGTGATCAAGGAGACTGCATCACTGGACCCCACAGGATACCTACTACATAAGGCAACTCTACTAAGACCGGAAGACAAAGCAGCCCTACCTAATACTTAAAAACAAATGCCAGGTTGAGGTCAAAATAGGGAAACAAAGAAACATGTCCCAAATAAAAGAACAGAAGAAAGCTCCAGAAAAAGGAATAAACAAAATGGAGACAAGCAATCTACCTGATGCAGAGTTCCAAACACTGGTTATAAGGATGCTCAATAATCTCTGGGAAAACTTCAACAAAAAGATAGAAAATATAAAAACGGAGATAAACATGAAAAAAAGAGTCAGAAAGGAAGAATATAATAATGGGAATACAGAATACATTAGAGCGAAACAGCAGTTAATTCGATGAAGCAGAGGATCAAATCAGTAAGTGAGAAGGTAAGGTAGCAGAAAACACCCAATCTGACATCAAAAAGAAAAACAAATCCAAAAATGAGGAGAATTTAAGGGGCCCCTGGGAAAACATCAAGTGTACCAACATTTGCATCACAAGAGTACCAGAAAGAGAAGAGAGAGACCAATTGGAAACCTATTTGAAGAAATAGTGACAAAAAATATCTCTAATCTGGCAAAGAAAATAGATATATAAGCCTAGGAAGTGCAAAGAATCCCAAACAAGATGAACCCAAAGAGGTCCACACCAAAACACATCATAATTAAAGTACCAAAGGTGAAAGACCAAGAGAGAATCCTAAAAGCAGCAAGAGAAAAGTAGTTAATTACTTATAAAGGAGCTACCATAAGACTGTCATCTGATTTTTCAACAGAAACTTTATAGGCCAGAAGGGATTGGCAAGAAATATTCAACATGATGAAAAGTTAGGACCTACAACCAAGGTTACTTTACCCAGAAAAGCTATCATTTAGAATCGAAAGACGGATAACAGGTTTCCCAAACAAACAAGAAAGGAGTTCATCACGACCAAACTAGCGTTAAAAAGAAATGTTAAAGCAAATTCTTTACAAAGAAGAAAAAAACATCGAAAATATGAATAACAAAATGGCAATAATTGCATACTTATCAACAATTACTTTCAATGTAAATGAATTAAATGGTCCAACAACAGACATAGGGTGGCTGAATGGATAAGGAAGCAAGACCCTCATATATGTTGCCTGCAAGAAACTCACTTCAGATCAGAAGACACACACACACACACACACACACACACACACACACACACACACACAGAAAGTAAAGTGATGAACAAAGATATTTCATGAAAATGGAAAGAAAACAAACAAAAGCTGGGGTAGCAATACATATAGCAGACAAAATCAACTTTAAAACAAAGGAACAACAAGAGACCAAGAAGGACCCAGTAAACCCACTTCTGGGTATTTATCAGAAGAAACCCAAAACACTACATTCGAAGGGACATGTGCATTGCAGCATTACTTGTAATATATTTAAAGCCAACTCAAATGCCTTTTAATCACCTGTATGGTATTTTTTCTTTTGCATTATTTTCTAATTATATATTTTTATGTTCATAAAATACTGAAAAATATAACAAATAAAATGAATAACCTGCAATTATACTACCTAGCAGTGAACACCTTCAATCCTTTGTGCATTTTCAATGTTTTAGTACATGTATGTATGTTTATGTGTTTACAAATATATAACCATACTATTTTAACTTGGGTTTTTAAAAATATTTATAAATGTTTACCTTTAACTTTGTGCACTTCCAATATTTAGTACATGTACATGTGTTTATGAATTTATAAAATATAATAACTTGGGGTTTTTTAAATATTTGAAATGTTTTGCTATTATAAATATTATTATTAAATGTTAGTTCTCTGTGAGCATTTTTTATTATTTCCTTATAAAAGGTTTATGGTAGTGAAAACAGTGGATGGATGGGTACAAACACTTTTTACTTATTAAATATTCCCAAATAGTTTTTCATGAAGGTGGAACCAACTTGCATTGCAACAGTGATATATTTTGCAATTCATTGTATGTTAATTTTACATATAATAACATACACTGACTCTTGAAGAGTTAATAATTCACGTATTTAATGGTTTTTAAAATACTAATTTGAAACATTCACACTGTTTCCTTAGATAATACACACATTATTATTTGTTTTTCTTTCTTTTAAGTTTGTTGTTCTGCATTTTTTTCAACATTTTTAAAATTCACAGTTAATAAATGTCATTTTCTTGTTAAAGATTAAGCAGTATAAAGCAAACTGAAAAATTAATTAAAGTCTGTATGCTTTCGAGTTCTATGTGAAATGGTGCATTGTTGATGCTGTGTTGGTGGTGATGTTTGACTGAGACATATTTTAGGTCAGACTTTACAAATTAATCTAAAAGTTTACAGAGACACCAAACCATACTGTACTTCCATAGTATGTCTGTACTGGACATCATATGTGTGTATCCTAAAATTCCATTCCACCATTTTTTTTTTCTTTCATCAGACATGTTGAGAACTAGAGAACAAAGTTAAAACGACATATTTATTAAATGTCTGGCTGCTCTAGCTCATGGGTGTGAGAGTCTCATGCGTTTCTAGTTTCAATTGCCAGTTCCCAAGCAAGTGATTCTGTTGATAAAAGGTAGCTTTGACAGGGGAAAAGGGGGAGAGGCAATATGATTTGGGGAAATGTACAGGTTCAATGGAGAATATATTTAGAGCCCAAAGAGAAATGCCTTCAGAACTTCTTTTAAGTTCATTACATAACCACCTTCCTTATGAAATGTGGCCTGAGGAGGTCAAGAAAAACTAGCCCACCCAGTGATGCAGAACAGGCGTTTAAAGAATTGAGAGGGTAAGATGATTTGGCAAGTAAATTTGGATAGGGAAATGGGTAAAATTATTCCTTGAGAGGTTCTTTTGACCTCACATTTTTAATATTTTGTTGTACTGTTTTGTTTTTTTGTTTTTTTGACCTGCTGCCCAGGCACTCTATAGTTCAAAAAATGCAAAGTACACTGAATGGTTGACATGGAAAAAGAGGTTTGAAAAAACTTAATTTAACCTTTTCAGCACAGCCCATGTATGAATTCTCCACGTACACTGGGACCTGAAGTCTTACTTCCACCATGAACATGTTCTGCCATGAAAGTTCCACCACGGCCCATTAGACCTCAGCAAGATATAGCAATCTGGCTCAGTCATCCCTCCTGGGATGATACACATACCTGGTCTCAGTTCTCCCATGTTTGGCGGGGGTTTGGGCCAAGTTTCTGCATCTTTTTCATGGCGGTGTTACACACTCTCTATTCCTTTTGTACTATCCATTTTTCTTTTTCCACACATAATCCAACGTTAATTTACTTTTTAAATAATTATTCTCAATAGTTGTTAGGTTTAGCTTAACATGAATGACTTTTTTGTTTGTTTTACACCCTTGGATACAGACAAGGATTCTATGCTTAAATAATTAACAAGAATTATGAGCACAGCAGTTTTAAGCTCCTATGTTACTCTGGCGGTTGTTAACTCCCACAGCGCACATGCAGCCATACCCCGCGTCAGCTGGTGTAGGTGTGTATATACGACCCTGCACTTCATGAACCTCAGATGCCTCCTGTTCTAGCATCACAGGACTTCTGTTTTCTAGTGAGGGTTAACCCAACTTTTCATCTCAATACTTCTGTGTGTCCCCACCTCCCTGCTCTTATGTAATTTCATGCAGAAACTGGGATTTAATAAAGAAAAGGCAGGAAAGGGGTTTACCTCCAATCAATCTTTTGTTTTGTACTGCATCACAAACCTTCTCTAAATATATACATTGGATTTGGAGGTAAAAAAAGGAATGTGTGAAGGACTCTAGGTAGGCATTTGGGCAGGTGAGTTGTAAAAACAAGTAATCAGACCTCTTCTTTTTCCTAACATTTAATTTAATTTCATTTGTAAGCACTTTTACTTGAGACACTTAGATGATTTTACATAAGGATTTCCAAAAGGCCTCAAGGATAAGACTCAGCAATAACTCAGACTTTTCTTAGATGACTTAACCTTAGAAGCCAGTATACCCAATGTATGTAAAATATCTTTATTTTTGAAGATATGTTAATTTAACACACTGAAATTTTATATTCAACACACAGCAGTTGGGCAGCAATAGAATTGAATGTGGTTGCACATACCTGAATGTGTTTTGTAAAATCTCTCCCCTAGAAACTTCTAGCTGAACTTCTAATGTTTCAATAACGTATTTCAAAGCACAGACTTGAAATTTTAAACAAATTTAAATCCTAAATCTAACAAACAACCTTTACAAAATTGTGTTTTGTCATTATTTTATTTAATAAGTATCCACAATACACTACTTTTGGAGGCAAATACAAAGCAGTAGAAATAATAGAGCCTGAGTCTTTCTAGAACCTAGATCATTTTAGGTTCTTTTAGAGAATGAAAGAGTGAAAATTATATTTGGAGCCAATGATATATAATGGAAGGTGCTCATCTACATTTTATATACTCAATCAGGCATTAAATATATGTTGGCATTGTTTAAACAATGCATTTCTATATAAATAATAGCTACCTATATTATTCCTAAATCCTAAAATATTTAGGAACCAGTTCCACTTCCACATAATCAAATGTAAGGGTTGGGTGTAGGTTGTCCTCCCAATATTGTGGAAAGTTCAGTATTTAATCTGTACTTACATGTATTTAATCTTTAGTAATGTATTTAAAATAGAGATTCCATTATCTACTTTTACAAATGAATAAAATTATAGAGATTTAAAATTTAAACAGGCGCATATAACCAATAACATGGAATGATACTTTAATGTATTGAATTACCTGTTAGAAGGAACCTGAATTACATGAACTATCTTTCTTCCTTCCTGATACCCACTCGATCAACTAGTAAAACAATAGCAAAAAGTTTTCATTTATTTTTTATTAGAGGCTAGGTACTATGAAAATGCTTTTTTGCATTATGTCATTAAAAAAACAAAACCTGCATGAAAGTCCTAGCCACAGCAATTAGACAATAAATAATTAGATAGGTAAATAAATAAAGGCATCCAAATTGGAAAGGAAGAAGTAAAACTGTCATTATTTGCAGATGACATGATAGCATATAGAGAAAACCCCAGAGATTCCACTAAAAACCTTTTAGAACTGATAAATGAATTCAGTAAAGTAGCAGGATACAATATTAACATTCAGAACATTTTTATACACCAATAATGAACTACCAGAAAGAGAAATTAAGAAATTAAGAAAACAATCTCATTTATAATTGCATCAAAAATAAATCAGTGAAATACAGGGAATAAATTTAACCACAGAGGTAAAGGCAGTGAAGAAAGAAATTGAAGTAGAAAGTTATGACATGAAAGAAGATACAAATAAATGGAAGCATATGGATATGAAGAATTAACATCATTAAAATGTCCATACTACCCAAAGGATCTATAGATTCAATGCAATCCCTATCAAAACACCAACGGCATTTTTCACAGAACTAGAACAAATAAACTTCAATTTTATATGGAAGCACAAAAGACCCCAAATAACCACAGCAATCTTGAGAAAGAACAAAGTTGGAGGTATCACTTTTTTTGTTTTGTTCTTTTGCTACCTGACATCAAACTGTAATGCAATGCTATGGTAATCAAAACAGTATGGTACTGACATAAAAACCTCATCAAAACTTGTTGTTGTTTGTCTTTTTGATAATAGCCATCCTACTGTTTGTGAAGTGGTATCTTATTTTACTTTTCTCTAATGGCTGATGATATTGAGCATCTTCTCATGTGCTTATTTGTCATATTTTAATCTTCTTTGGAGAAATGTTTATTCAGATCTTTAAATCAATTTTTAAATTGGATTTTAAATTGGATTTTCCTTTTTCACTATTGTCTTTTTCACTATTGACTTATAAGATTTTTAAAAATAAATATATTCTGGATATTTTCCCGTTCTGTGGGTTGTTTTGTCACTTTCTTGATGGTATTCTTTGAAGTAAAAATGTTTTTAACTTTGATTAAATCCAGTTTACCAATCTTATAACTTTTTCTTTTGATATCATATCTAAGATATTATTGCCTAATGCAAAATTGTGACTTATTCCTGAATATTATCCTAAAACTTTTGTAGCTTTACTTTTACATTTAGGTCAATGATAGACTTTGACTTAATTTTTGTGGATGATGTGAGACGGACAGAATTAATTTTTTGTATGAGACATCCATTTGTATTGTGGACATGCACAAAATGATATTTTCTGTATCTTAATATCCTATTTTCCTTCTGTTATTATCATATTTATTTTCCTTAAATCTTGAGGTGAATTAACTTGTTATTTTTTACTTCCGTTATAAATTCAACTTGGTCCTAATACTTGATTTTAATACAGTACTGATTGCATTTGTTAATATTTTAGAGGATTTTCATCTATGTTAATAAGTAAAATCATTCTGATATAATGAAAACAACCATTTCTTTTATAGCCCTTAGCCTCTTCTGATATCAGTTATACCAGCTTATGAAATGAGGTGGACAATTTCATTCTTAGTCTACCCTTGAAACCATTTTATGTATTGAGATTCAATAAAATATTATTTGAATTTAATGACATCCCTCTATGTATAAGCATGTGTACACATGCTTATTGTAGTATAGGAAAACGAGAAAGGATTATTGAAAACAAAGTAACTATTAACATATTTTTTACATGTTTTATTAGCTTAATTTAATTTTGTTATGTTCTCTTCAAAACTATCCTATTCAATTTATTTTCAAACATATTAAAATACATTTGCATTCCAAATTCTATATAATGTTTACTTTATATAGTTTTTGATCCCATTATCATTCACAGTATTTTATTTCAACCCTGTTTCTTCAGTCTTGCTAGATGTTTATATATTTTCAGTGTTTTTCAAGAACCAGTTTTCATTTTTGTGCATCACTCTTATATTTTTATAATTTTTATAATTATTGTAATTTTTTTAATTTTTATGATTTTTGTTATTTTGTATTATGAGTCCTACTCTTTTCTTTATCTTCTTTATACAGCTGTTTCCTTTTTGCAATACTATTTCCTTTTTTCTTACTATTAACTAATGCTGAAGTTTATATGTATTGCTTCAGCTGCAAGTCACATGTTTTTAGCCTAGATTACTTATGCCACTGTGTATAATGGAATATTTTGTAACTCTTATTATACTGTCTTCTTAAACTATAAAATAGCTAAGATTTTCTTTTTTTATTTAGTTCCCCACTATATAAGATTTAGATTGTCATTTAATTGAAGATTTCTAATTTATTTGATTGCGATAAAAAAAGGTAACCAAGTTAGTGTTGATTCTTTGAAAGTGATTGAGACTTCACTGATAGCCTAATATGTGGTCTTTTGTTTTTGAAATGTTACATGTATCTTTGAAAAACGTATATTTTTTATTTTAATAATGTTGATTGTATAATTTTATTTAATTCTACCTTGCAAGTCTCTGCCCATAGTTTCTGCATCTTTAAAATTTATAAACCCATAAGCCATCCCAGGATGGCTTCAGCTTCCAATACAAACTCTAATTCTAAGATTCCTCTTCATTTATAAGAGCTGGACATTTTCATCTTTTAATGCCTAATACTACTATATACACTAAAATACTTCATAATATTTACTCAAAAGTATTATATGTTTGGAGAAAGGGGTAAAAAAAATCACCTCATTTTTTTTTTTCAAATTACTAGGAGTCTGTGAGAGTAATTTTTAAAGTTCTCAAAATATGACCATTTTTTAAAATTGCCCAGTCCAAACAGTTAATTCAGACAAAAGTTGCTTATAACTTTGAAGATTTTAACACTTTTCTAGACATTACAGGTTGTATCAAAAGGAATACTTTTCAATTCATTTTAAGGAAATAGTATGCCACTTTAAAAATGGCAAAGATAACACAAAATAGAAAAGTATAATGTATTTATTATTTTAGAGATCAAAGTTTCACATAAAAATAAGCCAAAGATTTTTATAATAAATTAAAACAATAAAATACCATAACTAAGTAATGTTTAACCAATAAATAGGAAATTTACTAATGGTTAAAATTGGAAATCTGGTAATAGCTAAAGATATTTTAATAGATCTAGGAAAAAACAAATGTAGTTTTACAATGAAAAGACATTTAACAAAACAAAGTAATATATCTATTTCTGTTAGTAATAGTAAGACTAACATGCTACTTCTTTTAAATGATAAATGTCACTCTGAAACCACAATAATAAAATGACAATTATAAATAATATTTTAATCATCACTTTAATGCTTGAAACAGTCTCATTAAATCAGGTCCATAACATCTTAAATGTCAATCACTCTTCAAGAGTTTTCTGGAAACTGTAATCAGTCTAATTTGCAAATTAGGAGAAAATGGAAGTATATAATCAGAAAGGGACGGGAAATTCACCATTATTTGCAGATTATATGACTGCCATGAAAACATAAGAGTATAAACTGACAAAAATTGTTAACCACAATAAGGAATTTCAGTAAGTTATCATCTTATAAATGAAAAATACAAAACAACTATCTTTCTATGTACAGCAGTAATCAGTGATAAAATATAAGAAAATACGTAAGAATAAATTTTAAAAAGAAAATCATAGTGACTATGAAGAAAACAAATACTGACTCATATATAATAAAACAATGTAAATTTAGAAACATAATTTAAGATATGAATTCTCATCAAACTTATGAAAACTATATCAGGATTTATTTTAGTAATAAACAATTTCAAAATTCATTTTGAACAATAAATGCTCCAGCATAATCATATCTTATAGTAACATAATAATGAGGTATGAGCTGTGAGAACATAATTTTCTATTTAAAAATTGTGGTCTTGAGGGTTCCCTTTCCTCCACATCCTCACCAGCACTTGTTGTTTGTTGATTTATTGATGATAGCCATTTTGACTCGGGTGAGGTGGTATCTCATTGTGGTTTTTATTTGCATTGCTCTAATGATTAGTGATGTTGAGCATTTTTTCATATGTCTGTTTGCCATCTGTTTGTCCTTTTTAGAAAAATATCTCTTCATGTCCTCTGCCCATTTTTTTAATTGGGTTGTTTGTTTTTTGAAGTTAAGTTGAGTGAGCTTTTTATAAATTTGGGATATTAACCCTTTATTGGATATATCATTGGCAAATATTTTTTTATCATTAGTAGGATCCCTTTGTTTTATTGATGGTTTCCTTTCCTGTTAAAAAACTTTTTAGTTTGATGTTATCCCACATGTTTATTTTTTCTCTACTTCCCTTGCCTGAAGGGATATATCAGTGAAAATCTTACTCCAGGTAATGTCTGTAAACTTTCTTCCTATATTTTCTTCTAGGAATTTTATGGTTTCAGATCTTACATTTAAGTCTTTAATCCATTAGTACAGCATTAGGTATAGAGACAGTGCAAATGTAATGGTTGTGTGCGATGTCAGAGGGGTAGTGGATGGGGGGAAAGGGGTTGTCACTGTGTGAAGGATATAAATGATAAATATCTAACTATTACATTGTTTTGTGCACCTGAAACTAATAAAAATGTGTTAAAAATAATAAAGTAAAAAAATGAAATAAAAATTATGGTCTTATATATTTCAGCACATTACTTCTATACACAATGTCACCCCTAAACTGCACTTCAAGAACCAATTCCACAGTTTCCTATAAAAGTGGTCTAACACCATGATCCATTACATAGAGGTATCTATCTTTTTTATCAACTTAGCAGTATGAACCTCTTTGGACAGTAGTATTTGTGCAGTTATTAGGGTAATTTATTTGCTTTCTTGCATTAGTTTATAAAACTTAGTAAAGAACAAAAATTATGTCTCAAAACGCTAATATTGTTAAAGTGATGATGAAAGTCACTAGGTATAGAGAAAATAAATGATCTTTGATTTTGGTCTCACACTCATTGGATTGAGCTTGATGTACCATTTTTTTTATAAAGATCAAAATTTAAGAACAAATTACTGGAATGAGTTTTTGCCTGATGAGAGGGGGGTTGAGGGGTTGGGTGAAAAAGGGGAAGGGATTAAGAAGTACTAATCAGATATTACAAAGTAGTCATGGGGATGCAGGGTATAGCATAAGGGGTATAGTCAATAATAATGTAATAACTATGTATGGTGTCAGATGGGTACTAGACTTATTGTGGTGATAGATTGGAGGGGGGGTTGGGAGCAGGGTGAAAAGGTGAAGGGATTAAGAAGTACAAACTGTTAGTTACAAAAATAGTTATGGGGATGTAAAGTAAAGAATGGGGAATGCAGTCAATAATATGGTAATAGCTATGTACAGTGCCAGGTGGGTACTAGATTCGTTAGGAGGATTACTTCTTAAATTATATGTGTCTGACCACTATGCTGTACCCCTGAGAATAATATAATTTTGAATGTCAACTGTAATTGAAAAATTTTAAAAGGCAGGAAAAAGGCGAAGGGGAATTAGAGGTTCAAATTTCCAAGTATAAAACAAATAAGTCATGAGGATGTAATGTACAGAATGGGGAATATAATCAATAATATTGTGATAGCATGGTACGGTATCAGATGGTTGCTGGACTTACAGTAATCACTTCTTTAGGTATATAAATGTTGAATAACTATGGTGTACACCTGAAACTAATGTCATATTGTATGTTAGCTATATTTTTAATAAAAATCTTTTTATAAAGAGAGACTGCTCACTAACATAGAGCATCACAGTTTAAAGGTAGTAACCAGAATCAGTGCTGGAGCTATTGGCACAAATGTAAAATCCAGTATCAATTCCTGCTGTACTGGTGGTGTCCTCAGAAAAGAATCATGGGAGGATAGATCCTACTCATGGAGCACCTCTCAATGCCCAACAGCGTCTGGTCTTGTGATTCCTACTAACAGAGATTATGTCAGTGTGTCTTTGTGAGCTCACCTTGAAGTTCTCCTATAACTGGGAAGGAGCCAGAAGAGAATATCTGCATTGTATCAGCCTGACTGAAAGGGTGGAGTGTAAACCTTCTTAGTTTTTTCTGCTTTGATGAACTCATTATACCTCCTGACTCCTCTAGCCTGAGAAAACACCTGTTGTGCTTCCTTAGAGTGGGCCCATTTTTTCTGCTTTACAAGTGGAAACGCAATTGCCTTTTGGCTCAGAGTCTCCATTTGTAGGGAAATTTCCTGCTTGTTTTTCTCTTCTCAGTTTCCATTTCAAACTGTCTCAGCAAGTTGTTCTCTAATTGAAGCTGTGAATAAATGAATGTGGAGGGGCATTCACTACATTAATGTTGGAGTCCAGGGTATTGTGATACGGATCTGAGAAGTATGTAGAGGAAATCCTCTAGGGGGAAGGGAAGACAGGCTAGAGCAGACTC
The DNA here is from genome assembly GCF_964194185.1 of Rhinolophus hipposideros. Taxonomy (NCBI): domain Eukaryota; kingdom Metazoa; phylum Chordata; class Mammalia; order Chiroptera; family Rhinolophidae; genus Rhinolophus; species Rhinolophus hipposideros. The sequence continues at coordinate 58,833,230 of NC_138061.1, read as the reverse complement.
TGAAGATTAAGGCCACCAAGTATCATCATCACACTCTGGCTGACCCTGTGGAACCCCACTGAAAAACGTATACATTCAAATTGGTGGGGGGGCTTTCCTACTAGGAAGAGATATCAAACGGGAGGGGTGTAGTTTCTGCCTGGGTTTATCTTGTTAAATATCAGCAGAGTAGCTACAACAGCATTTTCTTCTGCCCCACCATCTTTGTTAACAAATTGAGGAGGGAATTTTAGTAATATCTTCTTTTTAAATGTTAGTTTAATAAACCAATGACAAGAAATAACCTTTTAAACTATTAGAGCAGAATGAAACCTTTTTAAATTTTATTTTTATACTATGTGGTAAGACACTGTCCAAGTAATTTTGGTAATTGCAAAAAGAAAGGAAAATTATTGCTATTCCATCACTTGCTCCAACTTTTCTAACATCTTGGGAATTTTATTGTATGGTTATCCTCTATTGATTTTCTTAATCATGTAAGAAAGCGTATTTTATATATAACTTTATTGTTGAGTTTTAAGAGTTCTTTTTATATTATGAATAAGGGTCCATCATCAGATGTGTCTCTTGAAAATATTTTCTCCCAGTCTGTGGCTTGTCTTCTCATCCTCTTGATATTGTATTTCACAGAGCAGCAGAAATTTTTAATTTTAATGAAGTTCAGCTTCTCCGTTATTTCTTTCATGAATTATATCTTCAGTATTCTAAGTAAAAAAGCATCACTGTACCCAAGATCACTGAGTTTTCCTGCTATGCTATATTTTAAGAGTTTTATAGTTTTATGCCTTTCATTTAGGTCTGTAATCCATTTTGTGAAGGGTGTAGGTCATTTTTGTGAAGGGTATTCATCTGTCTAGATTCAGTTTTTTGCATGGGGATATTCAGTTTCAGCACCATTTATTGAAGAGACTATCTTTGCTCCTTTGCTTTGGCTTTGCTCCTTTGTTGATCAGTTTACTATGTTTCTCAGGATGTATTTCTGGGCTCTCTATTCTGTTTCACTGATCTATTCTTATATTCTTTCACCAGTACCACACTGTCTTAGTTAATGTATCCAAACAAGTAGTCTTGAAGTCAGGCAGTGTTGTTCCTTTGATCTTGTCCATCTCCTTTACGATAGTGTTGGCTAATCTGCTTCTTTTACTTCACCATATACATTTCAGAATCAGTCAATATACACACAATTTTTTGCAGGAATTTTGATTGTGTTTGCATTGAATCTATAGATCAATTTGAGAAGAACTGACATCTTGACGATATTGTGTCTTCTACTCCATGAACATGGACTATCTCTCCATTTATTTAGTTCTTTGACTTCAAACCTTGCCATATGAATTTTGTAATGAATTCAACAACTAGTTTCTCAGTTTGGGTACTTTTATTCTTCCTTCCTTTTTTTTTTTTTTGTCTATTCTTTTAGATTTTCTACATAGATGATCGTGCCATTTGCAAACAAATACATTTTTATGTCTTCCTTCCTAATCCATATACTTTATATTTCTTTATAGTGCCTTATTACATTATCAAGGACTTCCACTATGGTGTTGAAAATGAGGGGTAAAAAAAAAAAAAGAAAATGAGGGGTAAGAGGGAACATCCTTTCTTTGTATCTGATCTTAGTTGAAAGCTTTTGATTTTTCATCATTAAATATGATAATAGCTGTAAGTTTGTTGTAAATATACTTTATTGAGTTGAGAAAGTTTCCCTCTAATCCTAGGTTCATAAGAGTTTTTATCATGAATTTGTTAGAGTTTGTCAAATGCTTTTTCTGCACTTATTGATATAATCATGTGATTTCTTTTTTAGACGGTTGATGTGATGGATTATATTAATTGATTATTGAATGCTGAACCAATCTTTCATACCTAGAATAAATCATACTTGGTCATGGAGTACAGTTCTTTTTATATATTTTTGGATTTGATTTACTAATATTTTGTTGAGAATTTTTGCATCTATATTTATGAGAGATATTGGTCTGTAGCTTTTTTTTTTTTTTCTCATAATGCTTTGTCTAGCTTTAGTATGAAGGTAATACTGGGCTCATAGAATGAGTTAGGAAGTGTTCTCTCTGCTTCTATCCTCTGTAAGAGATTGCAGAGAATTGATAAAGTTTCCTCCTTAAATGTTTGGTAGAATTCACCAGCGAACCCATTTGGGCCTGGTGCTTACTGTTTTGAAAGGTTATTAATTATTGATTTAATTTATTTAATAGATTTAAAACCTATTTAGATTGTCTATTTCTTTTTGTGTGACTTTTGGCAAATTTTGTTTTTCAAAGAATTGAGGAATCTAATTCATCAAATTTGTGGGCTGATTCATACTATTCTTTACTTTTTTCATACTATGCTTTACTTTTCATACTATTCTTTACTTCATACTATTCATACTATTCTTTACTTTTCACTTTTAGTAATAATTCATACTTATAATTTACTTTGAGTAATAATCATACTATTCTTTACTTTTTTATAATTTTCATGTGGTCTTTAGTGATATTCCCTCTTTCATTTTTGATATTAGTAATTCCCTCTTTCATTTTTGATATTAGTAATTTGTGTCTTCTCTCTTTTTTTCTTCATTAGCCTGGCTACAAACTTATGGATTTTATTAATCTTTTCAAAGAGACAGCTTTTGGTTTCATTGATTTTTCTCTATTGATTTGCATTTCTCAATTTCATTGATTTCTTTATTTATTCTTATTATTTCTTTTCTTCTGCTTAAGTTGTTTTTCTTTATTTCAGCTTCCCAAGGTGGAAACTTAGATTATTGATTTTAGTACTTTATTCTTTTCTAATATATGCATGCAATGCTATAAATTTCCCTTCAAGCGGGACTTTTGCAGCATCCCACAAATTTTGATAAGTTGTGTAATTTTTTATTTTGTTTAAAATATGTTTTAGTTTCTCGAGATTTTGTCTTTGACCTATGTGTTAATTAGAAGTGTGTCGTTTAATTTCCATGTGTTTTGAGATATTCTAGTTATCTTTCTGTTATTGATTTCTGGTTTATTTCCCTGTGGTCTGAGTGCAGACGTTGTATGATTTCTATTCTTTTAAATTTGTTAAGGAGTGTTTTGTAGCCCCAAATGTGGTTTATATTGTTGAATATGCTTAAAGACACCATTCCTCCAAATCTGTAGCTTGTCTTTATTTTTCTTAATGATGTCTTTTGGAGAGACTTCAATGTTAATAATATCTAATTCATTGACTTTTTCTTTAACATTTAGTCCTTTTAGTCCATCAAAAAAATTGTTACCTATTCCAACGTCACAAAAATATTCATTAATGTTTTCATTTAGAGTCTTTATTTGTTTTAGCTTTCATGTTTATACAGTAAATCTCAAAATAATTAATTTGTATGTTATAATGTACAGGTGAAGTTTTTTTGGGGGGATTCATTCAGATTTCTAGTAGTTTCAGCACCATGTTTACCTCTTTAAACTATCCTTTCCTTACTGAACTATTTCGGGAGTTTTGCCAAAAATTAGTTGGCTTTATATGTGTGAATATTTTTCTTTAGTCTGTTCTATTATTCTACGTGTTTTTAACCCTTAATCCAGTACAACTCTGTCTCGATTCCTCTTTTTTACAAAATGATTTATTTATTTATTTATTTATTTTTACTATTCTAGGGCCTTTTAATTTCCACATAAAATTTAGAGTTATCTTGTCAATTTATTAAAAGCCTGCTGGAGTTTTGATTGGGATTCTCTTGAATTTTTAGATCACTGTTTTTCAAACTTTTTCTGTTTGTATTGTTACCATGCCAACCCCAAGGAGAAAAAATAAACTTTATTTAAATTCTCTGAAGCAAGATAAATTATATAATAAGGAATAAGATTCTATCAGGTAATGTTGAGCTTTAGAAGGTGACAAGCCATTATAATATCTGAGGATTATTTTGCCCCCTGAAAACCAATTTTTGTCACTGGGGGGGTGATATTGCCCCTGTTGAAAAAACATGCTTTAGATCAATGTGGGGAGAAGTTTAACAATATTCAGTGTTCCATTCCCTGAACTTGATATCTCTCTCCATTTATTTAGGTGTTATTTAATTTCTCTGGCAACGTTTTCTAGTTTTTCAGTGTACAGATATTTTGCTTTTTTGCTGTTGTTGCTAAATTCATTCCTAAACAAGAACGTTAGTTTTTGTATACCTTTAAATAAAGTGTTTTTTTAATTATATTTTCCAATTGTTTATTATTAGCATATAGAGAAATACAATTAAACTTACTATATAACTTTTGGAATTTCAATGATAATTCTGGTAATAGAATTTATTCCTTTGTGATGGGTTCCTTTGGGTTTGAAACCTAATAAAGGAAACATCTTTTCCAGTCTTCATGCACTTTATTCTAATATTCTTTTAGCAATACCTTCCATGGGTTAGGAGGAGGACGGGGAGAGGGGCAGAGTTATAAAAATTTAAGGGAGGAAAAACATTATCAAGTGAAAAGTAACAAGTATTTTTATTGTTTTCTGTTTGTCATCACCTCTCAGTATTAAATAAGTGTGACTCTCCAGTCAACCTGTGTGCTCATTGTCTCTTCCCTGTGAGGGAGCAAGTGTCAGCCAGAATGTGTGGACTGATTTTCTGCATCATCGCCAAAGATAGGATAACAAAAGTTTGCCTTTATTAGAGGGCAGCTGAAAAACGAGGAGCCTTCCCAGATGGCCTTTGAAATAATACACTGCAGGAGGATTTGGACAATGACAGCAAGTTTTTGTAAACAGTGCATTCTTCCTGGCATGATTCAGAGATGGTACCTCGAGTAAAAGTTTACCTTTGTTTTTCATAGCCAGCATTTCTCTTGGGGTTGACTGACTGATATCCCAGGAGGCATGTGAAAACCCATGGTCATGGCTGAGCTAATGTCAGGAGAAATGAAAAAAAAAAATGCAATTACAGTGGAGACATATTCTCTTTTCTTACCATCTTGTTTTTGTGTATGGCTCTGTTAGCTTCAATATTGTGCAAACTTGATAATTAGCTCCTTAGAGATTTTTGGTACTGACATGAATTAAGTTGAGGAAAAAGCTTTCGTTAAACATTGTCAGATCTGGCTATAAGGGAATGAATGTGTAATATAATAGGAATAAAAGAAAACAGAAGTAAATGCAAAGGAGACTAGAAATAGCGTGAGGTAGTAAAAGATAGTATAAAAAAGTAAAGAAAGAGCTGAAAGAAAATTCCAAAACATATATTGAAAAATCTACCATGTATCAGGTATTTTACATATTTTTCTTTCCTTTTCATAACCTTTTTTGTTTGTTTGTTTACAGGAAATGTAATGTGTGTTCATTTTTAGCAATTTGTAAATTATGTGCATCAATTTAGTGACAAAGATAAAAGTTATCTGAAATCCCTGTTATACCATAGGTAAGATAATGTGGTATTGCTTTTCAGCATTTCTTTAATATTTCTCAAATATATGTATATGTATGTGTATGTGTTTATGTATATGTACATGTACTGGGGGTGCCAAAAATGTATACAAGTGGACAGTTTGGTCAGCGTTGCTCAAGCAGTAGTTCACCATAATCAGAAGTGTCTGGATGCTGATGGTAATCACTTTGAGCACCTCTTGTAACTGCAGTAACCTCTTGTAACTGAATACAAACATGATTTGTATTCATCTTTTGTTATCAGTATATATTATTACAATTTTAATACAGTTTACCTTTCTTAAAATGTGTATACATTTTTTGGCACCCTATGTATATTGTAGATGTACATGTACATGCACATCTATATGTATCTATCCACCATCTATCATCCATCACAATTTAGACCAGAAAGAATAAATTTTTAGTATTTTAGATTCTATTTATTATACATTTTAATCAATTTTATTGAGATATAACTTACATTTTAAAAAGCCAATCCTTTGAAATTGACAGTTTGAGAATTGATAAATAATTTATGCGCTTGTTAACTATAGCCCCATTCAAGATATAGAGCATTTTCATCACCCCAGAAAACAACCTTATGGCTTCTGCATGTAATCATCCTAACCCCTGCTTCAGGCAACCAGTGATTTCTAACACTATGCATTAGTTTTGTACATTTACTATGTAGAAAATATGTATATTTATACATTAACTATACATTGACTTTCATAGATTAGTTTCACAGGTTCTACAATTTTAAGTAAATCAAATCACTTTATATGTACTCTTTTATGTCTGGTTTCTTTCACTCTGAATATTGTTTTTGAGATTCACTAGTTCTTTTGTGTGTGTGTGTGTGTGTTTACTACTGAGCAGTATTTAATTTTAAGGATATACCACCATTTCATTATCTATTCATGGTACAGCTTAAAGCTACTATGAATAAAGTATTCCATTTTTCATCATTAAAAATTATGTTATCCATAGGTATTTTGTAATGGCTTTAGTAGTTTGAAGAAGATGAATTCTATTTCTAGTTTGGTAAAAGTTTGTGTTTTTTTCTTTCTTTCCTTTTTACATTTTCCTTTTTTCAACCATGAATGGATTTTCAATTTTTTTTCTGCCTCTGTTCAGATGATTGAGTTTTAATGATAATGTAAATTTTCTTCTTTTACATGTTAATGTAGCAAATCATGTTCGATTTCCAAATATTGAAACAACCTTGCATGACAGGGATACTGTACTTTATTATTCTGTATATTTGAGTCTGGATTTCATTTGCTAGTATTTTATCTGGAGTTTTGAATCTGTGATCATAACTAATACTGATCTATAATCTAAAATTTCCAGAAATTCTTTATAAACTTTTGGTATTCGTGCTGCTCTCATAAAATGCTAATGGAAAACTTTCTGGAAAACTTTGAGTAAGACTGGTATTACATCCTCTTTAAATTCATATTACATCCTCTTTAAATTCATATTAGAACTAGCCAGCAAACCCTCTGGGACTGGAGTTTTCTTTGTGATCAGACTTTTTATTATGATTTATTTAATAGATACAGAGCTTCTCTGATTTTCTATTGCTTCTTGTGTTACATTTGGTAAATTGCATTTTTTTAAGGAACTTGTTTTATTTTTAAAATTTTCACATTTTTAATAATATTCCTTATTATTCTCTTAATAACATCTCTAGGATTTGTGGTAATATTCCTCCTTTTATTTTTTAATTTTAGTATTTGGGTTTATTCTTATATTTTTTCTTGATAAATCCTTCAAGGTTTTGATCAATTTTATTAATTTTCTAAAAAATTGGGCACTTTATTGATTTATTGTTTTTTTTCCTTCTGCTTGTTTATTTTCTATTTCATCAAATTATGCTCTGACCACTATTAAATGTCCTTTTTATCTTGCATTTAATTTGTTCTTTTTTCCTCTTAGTCTCTCAATGGGAAACTTAGATTATTCATTTTAAATCTAAGAATTTAATCTAAATTTAAAAATTAGAATTTGCTTTCAGTCATCAAATTAATTTTGATATATTTCCATTATATTATTTAAAATTTCTTTCTAATTGCCATTGTAATTTATTCTATTATTCAACTTATTTATACAACAATATTACTAAATTTTTCAATATTTTGTGATTTTATGTAGGTTTATTACAGTGAAATTTTATTATGGTCAGAAAACATAATCTACTATTAGATGTACACAAATTTAAGATCAGTGCATCTTTCTGATGATTTGTACTCTTTATCATTATGAAAGGTTTTTGTTTAGCTCTTGAATTTCTCTGCTCTTAAGTCTGATTGTCTGACATTGATACACCTTACCAGCTTTCTTAAGTGTAATGTTTACATACTATACCTTTTTAATTCTCTTACTTTCAACCTATTTGTCTTTAAGTTTGAAGTTGGGTTCTTGTAGGCAGCAAACATTGAGTCTTGCTTTTCATCTCTGTAGTTTAGTTAACATTTATGTATCATGCAATTATTGATATGGTTGGATTTATGTCTATCATCTTGCTTTGTGTTTCCCCTGTGCCCTTTCTAATTGTTTGTTCCTCTCTTGCTACTTTCCTGACTTATTTTGGGTTAATTGAATGCTTTTAGTATTCCTTTTCAATTTCTTTATTGAGTTCTTTGCCATAACAATTTTTATGGTTTCTAAATGATTTCTCTAGGGCTAAAACTGTGTATCCTTAACTTATTAAAGTTTATTTAGCGTTAACACTGCACCAATTAATATCTGCCTGTTTATATTTTCACATCAATACTTTCCACTTCTCACTTTAGACTTGACAGATGTAATAATTTTACTACATTATTTTACCTTTGTCAACTCTCCTTCATCATTTGTGTTATTGTCATATCTTTTACTTCTACATACATTATAATCCCCACCCTAAAGTGTTATTATTTTTGCTTTACACAGTCAGTGCTCCTTTAAGAAAATAAAAAGATAAAAAAAACTTTATATTTACACTCTCATTTACCACTTCTGGTGGTCTTTGTTTCTTCCTGTGAGTCAGAGTTTCCATCTGTTATCATTCAGCTTAAGCTTGACAAATATCCTGTAGAATTTATCATAGCATAGGTTTACTGGTACTTACCTAAAAATAGCTCTTATAAAAAATAGCTTTATCTCATCCTCCATTTTGAAAGATATTATCACTAGAGATTTTGTTTCTCTTTTCTTAGCATTTGAAAGTTATTCTGATATCTTTTGGCTTTCATTATTTATAATGAAAAGTTAGCATTTATTCGTATCATTGATTCTTGTATATAACATGTTGTTTTCTACTGAGTTCTGTCAAGATTTTCTCTTCATATTTGTTTTTAACCACTGTGACTTTGATGCATCTATGTGTGAGTTTTTTGCATTTGTCTTTCTGGAAGTATCCTGAGATTCCTGGATACATAAATAAATATTTTTCATTAAGTTTAGGATTTTTAAACCTGTGTGTCTTTAAATCTTTTTCTACATCATTCTCACTTTCTTCTTATTCTAGAACTCTTTTTAGACATGTTAGACCTTTCAATATTGTGCTTTAATTCCCTGATAAACTCTGTTTACTATTCTTCAATCATTTTTTAATCTGTTCTTCAAATTGGATAATTCTACTGATTCAACCTCAAGTTGAATGACTGTTTTTTACTTTAATATCAAAATAACTCATAAGGCCATTCAGTGAGTTTTTCATTTTCGTTATTGTACTTTTGAGTTCTATAATGTCTATTTGGTTTGTGTGTGTGTGTGTGTGTGTGTGTGTGTGTTCATTTTGTTTCCTTTTTAGTGACGTCTCCATTTGTTCATTCATGAAACTGATTTCTTTTTATTCTTCTAACATATTTTCCTTTACTTTGAATAGATTTGCCATAGCCTCAAACATTTTTTTTAAAGATTTTTATTGGGGAAGGGGAACAGGACTTTATTGGGGAACAGTGTGTACTTCCAGGATTTTTCCCAAGTCAGGTTGTTGTCCTTTCAATCATAGTTGTGGAGGGCGCAGTTCAGCTTCAGGTCCAGTTACCAGTTGTTAGTTGCAGGGGGTGCAGCCCATCATCCCTTGTGGGAGTCGAACCAGCAACCTTGTGGTTGAGAGACTGCGCACCAACTGAGCAAGCGACTGAGCCATCCAGGAGCTCATCAGCAGCTCAGCTCAAGGTGCTGTGTTCAATTTTAGTTGCAGGGGGCAGAGCTCACCATCCTGTGTGGGAATCGAACCAGCAAGCTTGTGGTTGAGAGCCCACTGGCTCATGTGGGAATCAAACTGGCAGCCTTCAGCATTAGGAATACGGAGCTACTAATATTATTAATAATATTATAATTATAGTATAATATATTAGTATTATATTATATTATATTATATTATATTATATTATATTATATTATGTATTATTATATATTATATATTATATTATATATTATATATTGTATTAATTAATTATATAATTAATATATATAATTAATTATAAATAATAATTATATATATTTAACATATAAATATAATATAATAAATATAATTATATAATAAATATAAATATATAAATATATAAATTGTATATTTATATAATTATGTGACATAATTATATAAATACATAATAAATTAATACAATAAATATAAATGATATAAATATATTAATATATATCAATATAGCATATCAATATATATTAATATATAATGCATATCAATATATGATATAATTAATATATCATCAATATTAATATATATTATTAATATTAATAATATTAAAAATATCATATATTAATAACATTGATTAATAATATAATATTGACATACATTATAAATAATAATTATATAAATATGTAATTATATAAATATATAACTATAAATATATTAAATATATTATTATATTATTATATTATTATATCACGTTATCATATCATTATATGTATTATATTAATATAATTAATATAATTAATTAATGTAAATATATTAAATATACCATTATAAATATATTATTGTGAATATTACATAATATAAATTAATATAAATAATATAAATAATATAAATAAATATAATATATTTATAATATAAATATAATGTTTATAATATATTTAAAATATATCATATTTATATTATAATGTAAATATATTATTATTAAATATATTATTATAAATATAAATATATTATTATAAATAATAATTATATAAATACATAATTATATAACTATAATAAACAAATATAATATAAATAATATAAATATATATTAATATATAATTAATACATATTAATTATAAATATATATATATAATTAATTAATACTTATATCAATTAGTTAATAATATAAATATTTATGTATGCTATATAATATATTATATTATAATATTATTATTATAATATTATTATTATTAATAGTATTAATAATATTATGTATTATTAATACCTGAGCCACCAGACCAGCCTACCTCTTAAACATTTTTGTTTGCTAATCTAACACCTAGCCATTTGAAGTGTGTTTCTATTATGTACATCATTCACTGACTCTAAATTTTTCTCATATTTTCACCTCTGCATGTCCAATAGTTTCTGCATGTGTATTTTTGTGGTTTTGGTTTTTTTTGTGTGTGTGTGTTTTGTGTGTTGTTGTTTTTTTTTAAGTCACATAGTGGACATTGATATTAATCCATTGCAGAGAGTAAGGATTGTGCTATCATCCTTTGAAGAGTGTTGAGTGTTGCTTTGGTAGGTAATTCAATTACTAGCTGATAACCTTGAATTTGTATAGGGTTGGTTTTACTTTTTGTTCAGACAGATCTGTAGAAAGCCCAACTTATTTTCTGAGTTTCTATAACTTGTCAAATTTGAGCTCCAAACTCTGTCTCCCCAATAACTTTGACAGGGCTTGGCTTGAACTTTATTAGTTTATAATAAACTTTATTGGACATGGTTCTTACTTTTAAGGTTTAGCTTTTCTTGTGTCTCAGATGAATACCGAAAATGTTAAAAAGTCCTCTCTATTCTATTCAGCTACTCTACTATGTCTCAGTACTACCCAATTTTTTTCTCTGTTACATTTTCAACCTCACATCTTATGGCATGCACAGTCTGATAGTCTCCCAGTGATTCATCCTTCATAATCCTATTCCCTGCCTCAATCTTGATCTCTGCCTCTTCTGCTCACTACATTAAAATTAGAAAAGTATCCTCAGGCTAAAAGCCTGTGCATTCAAGAGGCTGAGCTCATGAGTCTGACTTTGTTCAGGATTGAATTTTTGTGCTGTCTTTTGTCTAATGACTGCAAATCATTGTCTCATCTATTTTTTTTTTTCTGTCTGGTTTTATGTTTGTTTCTCATAGTTGTTTAATGTGGTACCAGTTATTCCATCACAAACTGAAGAAGAAATCATAATGTTTTATTTCACATACAAAAATATTAGACCTACATTAGTCAAGGTTCTCCAGAGAAACAGAACCAAAAGGAAAGATGGGGATGGGGGGCGGGGACTAGATTGGCTCGTGTGATTGTGAGAGTTTACAAATCCTAAATCTGTAGGACAATCCCAAAGGCTGGAAATTCAGAATTTAGGTGAGAGTTGATGTCACAGTCTTTAATCAGAAATCTGAAAAGCAGGGTGGGCAGGGTGGAAACTCAGGCAAGATTTTACATACTGCAGTCTTGAGGCCAAATTCTTTTCTCTTCAGGAAACCTGTCTTTTCTCTTATGGTTTTCAGTTGATTGGATGAGGTCCCCCCACATAATGGAGAGTAATCTGCATTAGTCAAAGTCTACTGATTTAAATGTTAATCACATCTAAAACATACTTTCATAGTAACATCTAGGCTGGTGTTTGACCAAACAATTGGGCACTATAGCCTAGTCAAGTTGACATATATATTAACTATCACAATACCCACAATTCTTATTTAGCTCTCAATATGTGCCTAAAGCTATTTTGTTAATACTCAGTTCCCATAATTTTAATTTATTTCCTTCTTTTATTATTTTAAAGAATGTAATTGTTTATATGTCTTCATCTAAAACATTGATTATTTCCTCTGGGTTGAATACAATAATTGTAAGTATTAGGTTGCATAACTGAGAAGACATTAATCTATCCTACTATTTGGCCCTCTGAAAAGTTTAACATTTTGTATTATCAGTATAAATATTTGAAAGTGTCAACATCTTCCCTTGATGGAAAATCCTCAGTATTTTTTAAAAATATTTTTATTGGATGGGGGCAATTATAAAATGTTAGTGTTTGCATTTGCTTAAATATAAATATAAATGAGTTTGAGTAATTTTAAATTATTTTATTACCAATTTTTATTTTGCATATTTACATTAGGCTTTCCAGTATTATTCTTGTATATTTGTAATGGGTAGTTTTATAGTTTAGATGACCATTCTTTGTCATCTGTCATTTGCAGTTTCCAACTTTGTTAATTGCTATTTATTTTTTTAAAAAAGCAAAAATTAGCAGAAAGTGTTAAGACAGCAACCTAATTCTGAGCATGGTGAATTCAGCAGTTTCTCACATCTCTGATTTATGAAGAATTTTTGTACTTCCTTGTTTTTATGCAGTATTTCTCACATAGTATTTTATGGTAGATGAGTATTTTTTGATTAATTAAATGATCGCTATTTTTTAAAAGATTGCTGGTTTTACCTTTGCCATTTTCCCCTCAGTTTTTATATTACTTAAACTATTGTTTGGAAACATTCCTTTAAGTTTTTCCCTAACAACAGTAAGTCAAACATGTAAAAGAATACCTATGTCAAAACCTGAGAATAAGTCTCTAAATATTTTTCGCAGTACCTCATTGGGCATAGCTTCTATGTTTCGATATGTAGTTTTCTCACAGTCATTATTATGGAAACAATTGCAGTTTGGGTTCTCAACTCAGGAGAAATTATGAGAGCTTGAGAGTTTTGATTTTGTTTTGTACAAAGGCATGACCAAAAATACATTGAATGTTTAAATTTATATGTGTGTGTGTGTGTGTGTATTTGAATCTATCTATATATATATATATATGTGTGTGTGTGTGTATGTGTGTATATTTGCATATATATGTATATATGTGTATATATATGATATATATAAATAGTAAAAGACACATTTCCATTAATCCCCCTCAAAATGCTCCCCCTTGCTTCAAACACGCTTATCCCATCATTCTGAAGCAGCTGTGGAAGTCCTCTTTTATGAGTGTCTTTAGTTGTGCTGTCATTGCTGCCTAGATGTTCTGAATTGATTCAAAACATTTACCTTCACAGTCATTTTGACTTTGGGAAAGAGCCAAAAGTCTCATGGTGCCAGATCCGGTGAATAAAGAGGATGAGGAAACATCATAATGTTTTTATTTGACAGACATTGCTGTACCAGAAGCGATGTGTGACACAGAGTCTTTTGGTTGTGATCAAGAAATACAGTGAATGCTGCTGCTGAGTGCCATCCAACGGAAAGGCAGGGATCTTCAATACAGGAAGCAGTGCGATGAACCTCAGTAACAGTGTGTGACAGGTTTCAAGTTGTTTGGTGCAGTAAGTTGGGTGTGAGCTATGGTGGAGAGAAGGTGTGTTTTAAAGTGTGCTATAAATCATCCTCCACCAAGACAATGCTCCAGGTCATACATTGATTCTGGTATGGCAATTTCTGTCAAATAAAAACATTATGGTGTGTCCTCATCCACATAATTCACCAGATCTGGCACCACGAGACTTCTGGATCTTTCCCAAAATCAAAATGATTCAGGACATCGAGGCAGTCAGGACAGAGCAACTAAAGACACTCATGAAAGAGTACTTCCAGAACTGCTTCAGAAAGTGGCAAGAACTATGGGAGAAGTATGTTTGAAATGAAGGGGAGAATTTTCAGGGGGATTAATGGCAATGGGTCTTTTACTGTAATATTTTTTTTTAAAATATTAAGCATTCACCATAATGTTTGATCATGCCTCATATTTACATTTAATTTACTTTTAATTCAATGCCACTTTAATTTAATTTTAATTCAATGTACTTAGAATATTCTACATAGTTTTTGTCTTTGTATTTTTAATGGAGTATGAACACCAGGAAGAAACTTGTGTAGTAGCAAGAACAATGTTGAATGGAGAGCAGTATTTCCCTGCAAGAATTCTTTCTCCTATTTGTTTTTGTTTCAGGATCTTAAACCTGCTTATATTATGTTAAATATCACAGTTTGATTCAGGACATAATGTCTGCAAGGAGAATGAAAAGGATGTAGAGAGAGGTTCCTCCTGATAAAAGAGGGAGAAGGGGGAAAGAGAGTCCTTTGGATTTTTTAAACAAGTAGGAATCTATCCTGTTGTCTAGCTAATGCTGAAGAAGATGAAAAGACCTAAAAAAAGAGGATAGCTGTGTTTCCTGGCTTTGACTAAATATCCTCTTGCATCAAGCGGATAATTTATGGGTTTGAATGAAATTAAAACTGGGAAAATTTTACATCTCATGATTGCCAGGATGACTGATGCCTGAGAACCAGAGCAGTCTTCCCAGTTTAGTGAGAGTAAGTCAGTTGCCAGAATACCATGCCCTGAAAACTACCCGGTTTCCCTGAAAATAAGATCTAGCTGTACAATCAGCTCTAATGCATCTTTTGGAGCAAAAATTAATATAATACCTGGTATTTACATTATATTATATTATATTATATTATATTATATTATATTATATTATATTATATTATATTATATTATGTTATGTTATTAAAGACCCGGTCTTATAGTAAAGTAAGACTGGGTCTTATAGCAATTTTTGCTCCAAAAGACGCATTAGAACTGACTGTCCAGCTAGGTCTCATTTTTGGGGAAACACTATAAAATCCCGATGAAAGTTAGAGGTTAAATGTTTCCTTCACCACATGGACTAGGGCTAGAAATCACAGCTAGTTAATTCACTGAAAATAAATTAGTATTTCTTGAAAATTTGAAACTATGCACTGAAATTTATAACCACTATTTTTTTGTAATTTAATAAGACTGTTCTTTCATATCATGTTGAATTTTGTTAATACTTTATAGGTTAAAGATCTGAACTAGCAGGCTAAATACTACCACTTCAATGGTATTTCTGTTCATCACTATTTTCAAAAATTTTGTGTTTTTCTTTTGTTATTTATTATCTTACACGTCAAATAAAATACTGTAGCTATGGTATCTTAAGTGTGGATTTCATATTTTACTATATTTACTAACATAAAATAACTCAGCTTCTTTAATGCCTTAAACTGTATCTGGTTTGTACTTGCTTGCCCTATATCTATTTTTTAACATCCAATATGTCTGCACAATTGTTTTTCTAAAGTAATCATTTTATTTAAGTGCATTATATAAACAACATAAAATAAATGTTTTTCATACAAAGACTGTATTCGTCTTGGAAGATTTTACTCATTTTGATTGATCATATTAACAGATACATTTGAGTTTTAGTCTCTTTTAAAAACTTATTCTCCATTTCAGAAATCTGAAATCTACAACCTGTGGACCAAATGCAGTCCAGTTTTTATATGAGCTAGAATGTCTTTACATTTTTATTTTTATTTGCTTATTTAGCCACATTTTATTCATATATAATGTAAGAGAAAGGCATATTAAGTAATTCAAACCATCTATTTATCAAACAAACTGTTGATAGTTAAATGAGGAAATGGATATATATAACTTGAAGTGAGAATAAAGCTAAATAGAAGTTATCTATTATTCATCCCTGCCCTCACTTCCACATTCAATCCTTCAACAAATCTAGTCTGTTTGAATGCCTGCATCTCTCAGTCTGTATCACTGCATCTCATTACTTTGGCCCTGCTCCAGGTTTTATCACCTCACCTGCGCTCTTTTAACCATTTTCTAATAGGTTTCCCTGTGTCTACTCAGAGTCCTTCATTTCAGAAAAAAAAAAGTCTAAGTGTAGTAAATATTAAAAAAATTAAAGTATATATGCATAGAATGTGCATATATAGTGCTGCAACTATAACCTAAGCCCCAAACCTCATATATATACATATATATATGTCTTGGGGGTACGAAAAAAAATGTATACAAGTGGACACTTTGGTCAGCGTTGCCTAAGCAGTAGTTCGCCATAATCAAAAGTGTCTGGACGCTGATGCTAACCACTTCAATCACCTCTTATAATTGCAGAAGTCAAACGTGACTTCTATTCGTCTTTTGTTATCGGTATATATTGAATATTACAATGTCAATACAGTTTTTTCCTTTCTTAAAATGTGTATACATTGTTTTGTGGTACCCTGTGTGTGTGTGTGTGTGTGTGTGTGTGTGTGTGTGTATGAAAGCAATAGCTTAATTGATGTGGGTAAATACAAAAAAGCGCTAAGTGTATCACACTTTATAAGAATTCTTTTTTTTCTATCCTTTATTCTCAATTTTTTCTTTCACTTCCTGTCTTTGCCAATTGGATTTTGTTATCTCTAAAATCATCAAATATTAGTTCTAATTTGTTACACACCGTAAGAAATTATATTTCAAGGAATACTTTCCCCATAAACTATCTTCTTACTGATATTGGACTCTTAATCTGATAACATACAATCTACTTGGCACATTCCTGTGCACTTTTTATGTGAGAGGCTAAAGGCTAGGAAGTTGCTCAGAAGTCCTTCAGACATTTTCTCCCAAGCCTGAACCTATGGTCATTATATCCCAGACCTGGGGTCACACAGTTTCTACTGTAGTATTTTTTTAATTAATTATTTTTTTCAGTTACAGTTGGCTTTCAGTATTACTTTATATTAGTTTCAGGTGTACAGCATAGTGATTAGACATTTATATAATTTATGCAGTGATTGCCCCATTTAGTCCTGTACCCACCTGACACTATACATAGTTATTGCAACATTATTGAATATAGTCTCTATACTGTACTTTATATCCCCCTGACTATTTTGTAATGATCTATTTGTACTTCTTAATCCCTTCACCTTTTGGCAACCTTTGGTTTATTCTCTGTATCTATGAATCTGTTTCTGTTCTGTTTGTTTATTTTGTTCTTTAGATTCTACATATAAGTGAGATCATATGGTATTTGTCTTTTTCAGTCCAACTTATTTCACTTAGCATAGTTCCATCTAAGTCCATCCATGTTGTTGCAAATGGTAAGATTTCATTTGCTTTATGGTTGAGTGATATTCCCTTATATATGTACCATTTCTTCTTTATCCAATCATCTATTGATGGGCACTTGGGTTGCTTCCATATCATTGGAATAAATATAGTGTAATAGAATAACTATAGAATAACTATAGAATAAATATAACTATAACTATAGAATAACTATAGAATAAATATAAATAGTGCTGCAATGAACATATAGGTGCATATGTGTGTTTTTTTTTTAATGAGAGTGTTGGATTTCATTGAAAAAATACCCAGAAGTGGAATTGCTGGGTCATAAGTTCTTTTCTTAATTTTTTTGGGAAGCTCCAAACCATTATCCACAGTGGAGGCACCAATTTGCAATCACACCAAAAATGCACAAGGGTTCGCTTTTCTTACATTTTCACCAACACTTGTTCTTTGTTGATTTATGGATGATAGCCATCCTGACAGGTGTGAGGTGGTATCTCTTGTGGTTTTAATTTGCATTGTTTTCGTAAATAGTTACATTGAGCATAGTGTCGTATGTCTGTTGGCCATCTGTATGTCCTTTTTGGAGAAATGTCTACTCAGGCCCTATGCCCATTTTTTAATTGGATTGTGTGTTTTTTGGTGTTGAGTTGTATGAGTTCTTTATAAATTTTGGATATTAACAGCTTATCTGATATATTATTGGCAAACATCTTCTCAAATTTAGTTCTTTTGTTGATGGTTTCCTTTGCTGTACAAAACTTTTTAGTTCGATGTAGTCCATTTGTTTATTTTTTCTTTTGTTTTCCCTGGCCTGAGGAGATGTATCAGGAAAAAAAAATATTACTAAAAGCAATGTCAGAGAGTTTGCTGCCAGTGTTCTCTTCTAGGAGTTTTATGGTTTCAGGTCTTACATTTATGTCTTCAAACCATTTTTAGTTTATTTTTGTATGTGGTGTAAGAAAGTGGTCCAATTTCATTTTTTTTTTTTTTGGCATGTATCTGTCCAGTTTCCCCAACACCATTTATTGAATAGACGTCTTTACCCCAGTGTATATTCTTGCTTCCTTTGTCATAGCTTAAATGACCATATAGGCATGGATTTATTTCTGGACTGTCTCTTCTGTTCCATTGATCTATGTATCTGTTTTTATGCCAGTACCATGCTGTTTTGATTACTATAGGCTTGTATTATAGTTTAATGTCAGGTAGCATGATATCTCCAATTTTGTTCTTTTTTCTCAAGATTGCTGTGGCTCTTCAGGGTCTTTTCTGGTTCCATGTAAATTTTAAGATTATTTGTTCTAGTTCTGTGAAAAATGCCATTGGTATTTTGACAGGGATTGAGTTGAATCTATAGATTGCTTTGGGTAGTATGGATATTTTAACGATGTTAATTCTTCATATCCGTTAGTGCAGTATATGCTTCCATTTATTTGTATCTTCTTCAATTTCTTTCTTCGTTGTCTTATAGCTTTCTGAGTAGAGGTCTTGTTTCTTTGGTGAAAATTATTCCTAGTTATTTTATTATTTTTGAGGCAGTTGTAAATGATACTTTTAAAAAAATTTTCTCTTTCTGACATTTCATTATTAGTGTATAAAAATGCAACCGATTTCTGAATATTAACTTTGTATCCTGCTACTTTACTGAATTCATTTATCAGTTCTAATAGTTTTTTGGTGGACTCTTTTAAGTTCTCTATATGTAATATCACGTCATCTGCAAATAATGACAGTTTTACTTCTTTCTTTCTAACTTGGATGTCTTTTACTTCCTTTTTCTTGTCTGATTACTCTGGCTAGGGCTTCCAATACTAGATTGAATAAAAATAGTGAAAGTGGGCATCCCTGTCTTGTTCCTGACCTTAAGGAGAATGCTTTAGTTTTTCCCTTTTGAATATGATGTTAGCTATGAGTTTGCCACATGTGGTCTGTATTATGTTGAGATATGTTTCCTCTATTTCAACTTTGCTGAGAGTTTTTTATTATAAATGGGGGTTGATTTTGTCAAAAGCTTTTTCTGCATGTATTGATATCACCATATGATTTTTATCTTTCGTATTTTTTACGTGGTGTATCATGTTAATTGATTAGAGGATGTTGAACCAAACTTGCATACCAGGAATAAATCCCACTTGATTATGTTGTATGATCTTTGTAATGTATTGCTGAATTCTGTATGCTAATATTTTGTTGAAAGTATTTGCATCTGTGTATCAGAGATATCTGCCTATAATTTTCTTTTTTTTTGGTAATGTCTTTGTCTGGTTTTGGAATCAGAGAAATGATGGCCTCCTAAATTGAGCTTGGGTATTTTGCCTCCTCTTAAATTTTTTTGAAATAGTTTGTGAATAATAGGTTTAATTCTTCTTTAAATGTTTGATAAATTCCACCTGTGAAACCACCAGAACCAGGGCTTTCCTTTGTTGGGAGTTTATTGATTACTTATTTGATTTCATTAGTAGTATTCAGGTAGTTTAAATTTTCTGTTGCTTTTATTCAGTCTTGGAAGATGGTATGTTTCTCAAAATTTATCCATTCCTTCCAGATTGTCCAATATGTTGGCATATAATTGTTCTTATATTTTCTTATAAGCCTTTCTATTTCTGTGTTGTCAGATATCATTCCTCCTCTTTCATTTATGATTTTACTTATTTGGGTCCTTTCTCTTTTTTTCTTGATGATTCTAGTTAACGATGTATCATTTTTTTTTTTTCTAATCAAAGAGCTAGCTCTTTGTTTCATTGATATTTTGAATGTATTTCTAGTCTCTATTTCATTTACTGCCACTTTGATCTTTATTTCCTTCTACTTGCTTTGGGGTTAGTTTGCTGTTATTTTTGTTTGTTTTTGTTGTCATTTTGTTTTTTGTTTTTCCTAGTTCCTTTAAGTGTAAGGTTAGATTGTTTATTTGAGATTTCTGTTGTTTCTTGAGGTAGGCCATAGTAAGAAACATTACTATAAAGTTCCCTTTTAGGAATGCTTTTGTTCTGTCCCATAGATTTTTTGTTTTTTTCAATTTCTTTTAAAAATGTCATAATTTTCAGCATATAGGTCTTTTACATCCTTGGTTAAGTTTATTCCTAGGTAATTAATTTGTGTGTGTGTGTGTGTGCAATTGCAAAAGGAATTGGTTTTATTTTATTTTACTTTTTTCTGAGATTTTATTGTTAGTATATAGCAATTAAATGGACTTTTGTGCGTTAATTTTGTAACTGGCAACTTTACTGTATTTGTCAATTGTTTCTAACAACATTTTGGTGAAGTCTTTAGGGCTTTTTGTACATAGCATCATGTCATCTGCAAAGAATGACAATTTAACTTCTTCATCCCCAATTTAGATGCCTTTTATTTCTTTCTCTTGTCTGATTGCCTATACCTATTTTATTTTATTATTTATCTATACCTATTTTATTAAGTGTTTTAATCATAAATGGACGTTGTACTTGTCAAATGCTTTCTCTGCATCAATTGATATGATAATATGATTTTTCTCCTTTATTTTTTATTTTTTTTATGTGCTGTATCACATTGCTGGATTTGCAGATGTTGAACCATCCTTGTGCCCTGGGATGAGCCCCACTTATCGTAATGAATAATCTTTTAAACACATTGTTGCATTCGATTTGCTAGATCTTTGTTTAGGATTTTTGCATCTGTATTCAGCAGAGATATTCTCTGTAGTTTTCTTTTTTCGTGTTATCTTTACCACGTTTTGGTATCAGGGTAATGTTGGCCATATAAAATGAGTCAGGGAATACTGTCTCTTCTTCAGTTTTTTGGAAGAGTTTGAGCAGGATTGGTATTAGATCCTCTTTGAAAGTTTGGTAGAATTCACTAGTGAAGCCATCAGGTCCCGGACTTTTGCTTTTGGGAAGGTTTCAGATGACTGACATAATTTCGTTATTGGTGATCAGTCTGTTTAGATCTTCCAGTTCTTCATGGTTCAGCCTAGAAAGGCTATATGTTTCTAAGAACTTGTCCATTTCTTCCAGGTTTTTGAATTTGGTGGCATATAGTCCTTCAGAGTCTTCTTGGATGATCCTTGGTATTTCTATGGCATCCGTGATAACTTCCCCTTTTTCATTTCTGATTTTGTTTATTAGTGTATTCTCTCTTTTTTAATTTTTAATTTTCCCTACATTTACCTGAATAGATTTAAATGCATTAGTCTTTGTTTTTCCAGTACCTAAATTTTAGCCTACAATATGTAGATGATAATGCTTCTTGAATGAATGAATGCTGAAAATCAACAGTGCAAAGAAAAGTTTAAAAATAAAAGAATTAAGATAATGATCTAATCTGAATTTCAACAATGCGGTTCAAAAAGTGTATTTTATTATATTTTACTTATTTATTTATTTATTTATTTATTTATTTATTTTCAATTTTTCAAATTTATTGGGGTGACATTTGTTAGTAAAACTACATAGATTTCAGGTGTATAATTCTGTATTACATCATCTATAAATCCCATTGTGTGTTCACCACCCAGAATCAGTTCTCCTTCCATCACCATAGATTTGATCCCCCTTGCCTTCATCTCCCACCCCCACTACCCCCTTAACCTTTGGTAACCACTAAACTATTGTCTGTGTCTATGAGTTTTTGTTTCTCATTTGTTTGTCTTGTTCTTTTGTTGTTTTTGGTTTATATACCACATGTCAGTGAAATTATATGGTTCTCTGCTTTTTCTGTCTGACTTATTTAACTTAGCATTATACTCTCAAGATCCATCCATGTTGTCACAAATGTTCCTATGTCATCTTTTCTTACCACCGAATAGTATTCCATTGTGTATATATACCACAACTTCTTTATCAATTCATCTATCAAAGGACATTTTGGTTGTTTCAAACTTGGCCACAGTAAACAAAGCTGCAGTGAATATTGCAGCACAGGTGTCTTTATGGATAAATGTTTTCAGATTTTTGGGGTAGATACCCAGGAGAGGGATTGTTGGGTCATATGGTAATTCTATTCGTAATTTTTTGAGGAACCTCCACACTGCCTTCCATAGTGGATGCACGAGTCTGCATTCCCAACAACAGTGTATGAGGGTTCCTTTTTCTACACAGCCTCTCCAACACTTGTTACTATTTGTCTTGCTGATGATAGCCATTCTGACTGTGGTGAGGTGATATCTCATTGTGTTTTTTTATTTGCATTTCTCTGATGATTAGTGATGCTGAGCATATTTCATATGTCTATTTGCCATTTGTATGTCCTCTTTGGAGAAATGTCTCTTCAGGTCCTCTGCCCATTTTTCAATTGGGTTGTTTGCTTTTTTTTTTTTGAGCTTCATGAGTTCCTTGTATATTTTTGATATTAGCCTTTATCGGAGGCACTGTTTGCAAAAATCTTCTCCCATTCAGTTGGCTGCTTCTTTATTTTGTCGATGGTTTCTTATGCTGTGCAGAAGTTTTTACGTTTCATACAGTCCCATTTGTTTATTTTAGCTTTTACTTCCATTGCCTTCGGAGTCAAATTCATAAAATGCTCTTTGAAAGTGAGGAGGAAGGTATTGGTGGCTTTGGGAGCTGGAGGGGGGTGGGAGAAAGAAGTACAGGGGGGAAAATGCTCTTTGAACCCAAGGTCCATAATTTTAGTACGTATGTTTTCTTTTATGCAGTTTATTGTGTCAGGTTTATGCTTAAGTCTTTCATCTTTTTTGAATTAATTTTGGTACATGGTGACAGATAGCAGTCCAGTTTCATTCTTTTGCACGTGGCTATTCAATTCTCCCAGCACCATTTATTGAAGAGGCTGTCTTTCCTCCATTGTATGTTTTTAGCTTCTCTGTCAAAAATTACCTGTCCATATTTATGTGGTTTTATTTCTGGGTTCACAATTCTTTTCCACTGGACTATGTGTCTGTTTTTCTGCCAATGCCATGCTGTTTTGATTATTGTAGCCCTGTAGTACAAGCTAAAGTCAGGCAGTGTGATACCTCTAGCATTGTTCTTTTTTCTTAAGATTGCTTTCGCTATTTGGGGTCTTTTGTGGTTCCAAACAAATCTGATGATTTTTTTGTTCTATTTCTTTAAAAAATGCCATTGGGATGTTGATGGGGATTGCATTAAAACTGTATATTGCTTTGGTTAATATGGCCATTTTAACTATTGATATTTCCAATCCATGAGCATGGAATGTCTTTCCATTTCTTTGTGTCTTCTTCAATTTCTTTCAAAACTGTCTTACTGTTTTCAGCATATAGGTCCTTTACATCCTTGGTTAAGTTTATTCCTAGGTATTTTATTCTTTTTGCTGCAATTGCAAACGGAATTGTTTTTTGTATTTCTTTTTCTGAGATTTCATTGTTAGTATATAGGAATGCAATGGACTTTTGTACATTGATTTTGTAGCCAGCAACTTTACTGTATTCGTTGATTGTTTCTAATAACTTTTTGGTGGAGTCTTTAGGGTTTTCTATATATAGCATCCTGTCATCTGCAAAGAGTGATAATTTAACTTCTTCATTCCCAATTTGGATGCCTTTTATTTCTTTCTCTTGCCCGATGGCTCTGGCCAGGACTTCCAACACTATGTTGAAAAGCTGAGGTGATAGGGGACAGCCCTTTCGTGTTCCTGAACATAGAGCAAAGGGCCTCAATTTTTCACAGTTAATTATGAGATTAGCTGAGGGCTTGTCATATATGGCCTTTATTATGTTAAGGTATTTTCCTTCTATACCTATTTTATTGTTTTAATCATAAATGGATATCGTATATTGTCAAATGCTTTTTCTGCACCAATTGATAGAATCATATGATATTTGTCCTTTATTTTCTTTATGTGATGTATAACATTGATGGATTTGCAGATGGTGAAGCATTCTTGTGCCCCTGGGATAAATCCCACTTGGTCGTGGTGAACAATCTTTTTAATGCATTGTTGCATTCGATTTGCTAGAATTTTGTTTAGGATTTTTGCATCTGTATTCATTAGCGATATTGGTCTGTAGTTTTCTTTTTTTGTGTCGTCCTTACCAGGTTTTGGTATCAGAGTAATGTTGGCCTCATAAAATGAGTTAGGGAGTACTGTCTCTTCTACAATTTTTTGGAAGAGTTTGAGCAGGATTGGTATTAGATCCTCTATGAAGGTTGGGTAGAATTCATTAGTGAAGCCACCTGGTCCAGGACTTTTGCTTTTGGAAAGGTTTTGGATGACTGATTCAATTTCGTTACTGGTGATCGGTCTGTTTAGATTTTCCAGTTCTTCATGGTTCAGCCTTGGAAGGCTATATGTTTCTAAGAACTTGTCCATTTCTTCTAGGTTATTGAATTTGGTGGCATATAGTTCTTCATAGTATTCTTGGATGATCCTTTGTATGTCTGTGGTGTCCGAGATAACTTCCCCTTTTTCATTTCTGATTTTGTTAATTAATGTCTTCTCTCTTCTTATCTTAGTGAGTCTAGCCAAGGTTTGTCAATTTTGTTAATCTTTTCAAAGAACTAGCTCTTTGTCACATTAATTTTTCTGTTGTCTTTTTGTTCTCTATTTCATTGAGCTCTGCTCTGTTTTTTGTTATTTCCTTTCTTCTGCTGACCTTGGGTTTCACTTGTTCTTCTTTTTCTAGTTCTTTAAGGTGTAACATGAGGTAATTTATTTGGGATTTTTCGTGTTTCTTGTGATAGGCCTGTAACGATATAAATTTCCCTCTTAAATCTGCTTTCACTTCATCCCAAAAATTTTGGTAGGACGTATTTTCATTGTCATTTGTTTCTATGTATCTTTTGATCACTCCTCTAATTTCTTCTTTGACCCAGTCGTTCTTTAAAAGTATGTTGTTTAATCTCCATGTATTTGTGTTTTTTCCTGCTTTCTTTTTGCAGTTGATATCCAATTTCAAAGCTTTGTGATCAGAGAATATGCTTGGTATGATTTCAATCTTCTTAAATTTGCTGAGGCTGATTTTATGTCCCAATATATGGTCTATCCTTGAGAATGATCCATGTCTACTCGAAAAGATTGTATAGTCTGATGTTGTAGGATGAAGTGCTCTATATATGTCAAGTATGTCCATTTCATCTAATGTGTCATTTAGGGCTGCTATTTCGTTATTTATTTTCTGTTTGGATGATCTATCCATAGCTGTCAATGATGTATTTAAGTTCCCTGGTATAATTGTGTTTTGGTCAATTTCTCCCTTTAGTTCTGTTAGTAGTTCTTGGTATATTTTGGTGCTCCCTGATTGGGGGTATAAATATTGATGACTGTTATGTTTTCTTGTTGTATAGTCCCCTTTACCATTATGAAATGCCCATCTTTGTCTCGTTATCTTTTTCACCCTGAAGCCTGTTTCATCTGATATCATTATGGCTACAGCTGATTTTCTCTGGGTGACATTTGCTTGGAGTGTCAATATCCACCCTTTCACTTTGAGTCTATGCTTGTTCTTGTAGCTGAGATGTGTCTTTTGGAGGCAGCATATGGTTGGGTTTAGTTTTTTGATCCAATCTGTTACTCTGTGCCTTTTTATTGGTGAGTTCAATCTATTTACATTTAGGCTGATTATTGATATGTTAGGATTTTCTGTCATTCTATCTTTAGTTTTCTGGTAAGACTGTGTCTCCATTGTTTCTGTACGTTTTTGTTGTTTTCTATTATTTCTGTGTGGTTGTATTCTATGATTTTTCCTTTTGTTTCTTCTTTCATTACACTATATATTTCAGTTCTGGATTTTTTTTTTTTTTTGAGTGGTTACCCTTAAGTTTATGTAAAAGAAAGTTTGATATTTAGAGAATTCCACTTCTTCAGCATTCTTACTTTCTCCATTCCTGTATTCTGGTTCAGGCCTTTAATCTGTCCCTTTGTATGTTTTGGTTGCCACAGATTGTCCCTGTTGATGGTGGTCCAATAGCCCCCTTAATATTTCTTGTAGTGCAGGTCGTGTATTTGAAAATTCCCTCAGCTTCTGTATGTCTGGAAAGGTCTTTATTTCTCCTTCATATCTAAAGTATATCTTTGCTGGATATATTATTCTTGGCTCATATTTTCTCTCTTTCAATAGTTTGAATATTTGGTTCCACTCCCTCCTGGCTTGTAGGGTTTCTGCTGAGAAATCTGATGATAATCTAATGGGCTTTCCTTTGTAGGTTATCGTCTTCTTTTCCCTGGCTTCCTTGAGGATTATTTCTTTGTCATTGATTTTTTACAGCTTCAATACAATGTGTCTTGGAGAAGGCCTGTTGGGGTTGAGGTAATTAGGTGTTCTATTTCCTTCTTGGATTTGAGGATCCAGTCCTTCCACAAATTTGGGAAGTTCTCATCGACTATTTGTTTGAATGTATTCTCTGTGCCCTTTTCTTTTTTTTTTCCTTCTGGTATGCCCATTATTCTTATATTGCTCTTTCTGATGAAGTTGGACAGTTCTTGTAGAGTTCTTTCCTTTCTTAAGTCTCAAGTCTCTTTCTTCTTCCATCCATGTCATTTCCAGATTTCTGTCTTCGATGTCATTGATTCTTTTTTCCATCTGGTCAACTCTACTACCTCAGCTGGCTATTTCATTCTTTATTTCTTCTTTTGATTTCTTAATCTCCAGAAATTCTATTTGGTTCTTGTTTAAAAAAATTCAGTCTCTTTGATAAAATATTCATGTTGTTCTTTGATTGTGTTTCTGAGTTGATTAAACTGCCTTTTTGTGTGTTCTTGTATCTCTTGAGTTTTTAAAGAACTGTAATCTTGAATTCTCTGTCATTTAAGTCACATATGTCCATATCTTTAAGTTCATTTTCTGGAGACTTTTCACTTTCTTTCTCTGATGTCTTGTTGCCTTGGTTATTCATGGAGTTAATGATTTATTATTTCTCTTCCTAGACATCTATAAGAGTGGGTTCTGTAACAGGTTGTAGGAAGAGTTCTTTCTTTTGTTTTCCAGTACGTGTTGGTAGAATGTTTTACTTTCTTTCTGACTGCAGCTTTTTTTCTCTCTTACACTATTGTGGTATGTTTTTTCTGCACTATTCCAGCTTCTCAGACAATGGGTGGATTCCCTAGAAGGCGGGCTTCTCCTCCGTTAACAGTTCACTTGGGTCATAGGTGCCGCATCTATTTGGGGATGCGAAGAGCTTTTGAAGTCCCAGAGTTCTTCCTGCACCAGATTTCTGTCCCCTAGATTCTGGGTCATTGTGCTTTTATTTTCATTTGTCTCAAGGTATTTGGATTATTTTCTTGATCTTGTTGTTTACCCATTCATTATTTAGTAGCATTTTATTTTTCCTCCATGTGTTTGTGGATTTTCATTTTCGTAATTGATTTCTAGTTTTATAACATTATGGTCAGAGAAGATGCTTGATATGATTTCAATCTTCTTAAATTTATTGAGATTTCTTTTATGGCCTTACATGTGGTCTATCTTTGATAATGTTCCACTGAAAAAGAATGTATATTCCGCTGCTTTGGGGTAAATGCTCTAAAAATATCAATTAAAGCCATCAGGTCTAGTGTATAATTTAAAGCTACTGTTTCCTTGTTTATTTTCTGTTTCAAAGATCTGTCCATTGGTGTCGATAGGGTGTTAAATTTCCTTGCTATGATTAAATTATTCTTAATCTCTCCCTTTATGTTGGTCAATATTTGTTTTATATATTTAGGTACTCCTACGTTAGGTTCATAAATGTTTACAAGGGTTATACTCTTTTGTTGGATTGGTCTCTTTATCATTATGTGATGTCCCTCTTTGTCTCTTATTATAGCCTTTGTTTAAAGTCTATTTTGTCTGATGTAAGTATTGCTACCCCAGGTTTTTGTTTGTTTCCATTCACATGAAATATTTTTTTTCCATCCATTCACTTTCAGTCTGTTTGTGTCTTTCAATCTGAAGTTGGTCTCTTGTAGACAACATATATATGGGTCTTGTTTTCTTATCAATTCAGCTACACTATATCTTTTGATTAGAATATTTAATCCATTTAGATTTCAAATAATTGTTTATAGATATATAGTTATTCCCATTTTATTATTCATCTTCATGTTCTTCCCTCCTCCTCCCCCCCCCCCAACCACCTCTTCTTCTTAAAGAAGGCCCCTTTATATTTCTTGTAATACTGGTTTGGTAGTGATGAACTCCTTTAGATTTTTCTTGTCTGGGAAGTCCTTTATCTCTCCTTCTGTTTCAAATATGGTAACCTTGCTGGGTAGAGTAGTCTTGGTTGTAGGTTTTTTTACTTTTCATCAATCTGAATATTTCCTGCCTGCAAATATTCCCTGGCCTGCAAAGTTTCTGTTGAGAAATCAGCTGACAATCTAATGGCAGCTCCCTTGTAAGTAATTAGTTGCCTTTCCCTTACTTCTTTTAGAATTCTCTCTTTGTCTTTAACCATTTTAATTATTAGGTTGCTGCAAAAGTAATTGCAGTTTTTGCAATTAAACCTTTTAAACCACAATTACTTTTGCACCAACCATCTAATGTGTCTTGATGTTGGCCTGTTTGAGTTCATCCTGTTTGGCACTCTCTGTGCTTCCTAGATTCCCATGTCTACATCCTTTGCCAAGTTAGGAAAGTTTCAGTCATTACTCCTTCAAATAGGTTCTCAATCCCTTGCTTTCTCTCTTCTCCTTCTGTTACCACTTTGAAAGAAATGTTGTTATGCTTGATGTCCCAGAGGTCTCTTAAACTATCCTCTGTTTTTATTGTCTTTATTTTTTTGATGTTGAAGTTCACACTAAGTTCCTTGAGCATCTTTAAAGCCATTTCTTTGGATTCTGTATTTGGTGGGGTGCTTGCCTCTATTTCACTTAGTTCTTCTTTTGGAATTTCCTCCTAGTTTTTTCATTTGGGATGTATTTGTTTCCTCATTTTAGATCTGCTATGTGTCCCAGTCTTGGCTGGGTTGCCTTAGGTAGTAGATGCCCTTTGGGGCCTAGTGGCACAGTCTCCCCGGTCACTGGCAATGGGTTCTCCAGGAGCATCCTTTGTGTGGGTTGTGTGGGCCATCCTCTTATAGTTGAGCCTTGATTCAGTGGATGTCAGTGGATGGGATTTACCCTTAGGCTGACTGGCTATGGCATTAGGCCAAAATCACAGCTTACAAGGTACTGTGTGGGGGGCTTACCCTGCAGAGCAGGATTCATGCCAGCAGGCTCTGGTGCCTGCTGAGACCACCCTTTAGTTGTGCTGCTTGTGGGGCTAATTGGGTGGTACTCTATTGTGGTCTGCTTTCTCCCTCCAAGTATGTTGGTTCTGGGGCCTTTAGGGAGGGACTCTTGTGCAGGGCTAGCTCAGCCACTACTGCCTGTGATTGGCCTGGGAATACCTTGTAGGAGGTATAAAGTGATCGCTGTTGGTTGTTGCTTGTACTGGGCCTAAATCCGAGTGGGAGAGTCCACCCTGTGAACTAACATGGCTTCCTTCAGTGCTGAGCCTGGGGTAGCTCTGCAAAAAGCCCAGGCAACATCAAAGTCTGCTGCCACCTGCTCACTTTCATAAGTTTCAACCACTGATAAAACTTCCTGTACTGTACCAGTTGGGGGAGGCAAGATCTCAGGGAGTCAAAAGGGTAGGGCAAGTTGTGTTCACCAGGTTAATATAGATTCTGGTTTGGTGCCAATGCTGAGCTTGGAGCTACTCAGAAAAAGTTTCAGAGCACACTGTGGCCATTCTCCTGGGGACTGCAGACCCCCAAAAATTGTCCAAAAAAGAATACAGTGCAGGTATGGCTGGATGCTTACTGAGAAAGTGCCTCTGGCATTGAATGAGTTGTGTGGGTCCCAGGGAGTCACATGGTGGAGCAAGTGGAGTTCACCAGGCCAATGCAAATTGATATTTGGCCATGGAGGGGCGGGCTCAATACAAGAAAGATGGAAACTATGTGCCGGCTTCACGGAAGGAGGATTCTACACAGACAAAATGGCAAGTGTCCCTCCAGTCCTTGCTCTGTAGCCATACAATTGTCTCTCCCTGTTATGCTCTAACACCCTCCCACCCCCCACCCGCCAAGTTACTGTCCCTTCACTGGAGCCCAAGGTGAGTGCCTGTGAGCAAGTAAATCTGTGTGTGGACCCTTTGAGAGGACTCCTGGGTTTTCTGCAGCCTTCCATCCCTCCTGGAAGATCAGAATCCCCACTGTTTTTCACAGCTAGCCATTCTGATGGCTTCTCTCCCTGGAACTGGTAATTTGGGCTGCAAATCTTCCAGAGGGGACCTCTGCAGCCAAGATATTCCTTCTGATTCTCAACAGCCACATGCAGGTGTGGGGCCCTCCCATTCTAAATCTCTGCCCATCTTACCAGTCTTGATGTGGCTTCATTTTTATATCCTTAGTTATAAGACAACTGTTCAGCTAGATTTCAGATGGTTCTCCAAGTTGATTGTTCTATAAACTAGTTATAATTTGAATGTGGTAGTGGGAGAGGGCAAGCACAGCTTTTATCTGCTCTGCCATCTTGGATCCTTCTCTGTCTTTACATTTTTAAATAGTTTTAAAAAAATGTGAGAGTAACTATATGTGGCACAAAAAGCTTAAAATATCTGCCATCTGGTACTTTACAAAAAAATGTTTGCTGAACACTGTTCTAGTTCTAAACATACTCTTAGCAGATGCTTTCACGACCCCACTCATGTTCTCTCTGTACTTATCCAATTGCTGGCACATGTGACTCTTTAATGTAGGGAATGGAGGTTCTATTCTCTGTGCCCTGTGGTTAGAGCAGGCTGTAAGTACCATGGAAGCCCCTTGGCTGCAATCATTACTAGTGGATAAACATCCATCCACTTCCTCCCCAGGTGGGAGAGCTCTGAGGCAAGCACCTATATGAGCTTGCAGAGTCCCCAACATGATCAAGTGCAACCTACCATAGTAGTAAATATGTTGTGTCTTCCTTCTGTTCCCCGTCTCACTTACTCACTCCCTCTCAGTGTTTCCTGGTGTCATCTCCCAAATAAACTACTTACACTCAGTTCAGGTGTCATTGCCTAAAATAGTCTTTAGAATGCTACCTTCTATTTTTTTCTGCCTCCTTGAATTTTACCCTGTTCCTTAATTTCATACATAATGCATTCCTGAAAACCTGTACAAATTAAATATGTATAATTTGAAAAGACAGACTTACATTTTATAAGTTTTCAAAAATAGCCAAATATATCATTTAAAATTTCTCCTCACATTAACTTTTAGTCACATTTCAAAAGCATATTTAAAATATTTTATAACTAATTTTTAAACATATTTTCTTCACAATTTCTCACAGTTAATTGTTTATCCTTTGACTGAGAATAAAGACACACTTAATAGTTTCTATCTTTGAGTTTTATTCTATACATTATATTTATGCTGTTTGTGGCTGATAACTTCATTTTTAACTTTCTTCTCTTTCAATTTTTTTAAATAAAGTATTCAGGTCCAAATGAATTAGGCTTTAATAATTGGAAAAAAACTATTCTTTAGGTGAAGAAAGACAATAGTGCTGCTGCTGCAATGTATGTTTTGTGGACAGGCAATTTCACCTTGAAATACTTCAATGTTTTTATCATCAGACAGAATGAAAACCATAATTGACTTGAGAAGGGTATTTCAGAGCAAACAATGTATTAGTTTTCTAAGTAATGCCATGCCACACACACACACACACACACACACACACACAAACACACACACACACATATTTGTTAAACTATAGCTAACATACAATATTAAATACTTTTAGGGTGCACAATAATTATTCAACATTTATATGCCTAAAGAAGTGATCACAATGATAAGTCCAGCAACCACCTGACACCGTACTGTGCTATCACAAAATTATCGACTATATTCCCCACGCTGTATATTATATCCCCATGATTTATTTGTTTTATACCTGGAAATTTGAACCTCTTATTCCCCTTCACTTTTACCCCCACTTTTTAAAATTTTCAATTACAGTTGAAATTCAATATTATTTTATATGGTGTACAGCATAGTGGTTAGGCATTTATATAATTTAAAAAGAGATCCTACTGACTAATCTAGTATGCACCTGGCACTATACATAGTTATTACACTACTATTAACTATATTCTTTATGTGATACTTTACATCCCCATGACTATTTTGTAACTATCAATTTGTACTTCTTAATCTCTTCACCTTTCTCACCCCACCCCTCAGCTTTCCTTCCATCTATCACCCTGATAAATCTAGTACCCATCTGACACTATACAGAGTTATTACAATATTATTGACTATATTTCTTACGCTATACCCTACATCCCCATAACTACTTTTTAACAACCAATTTGTACTTCTTAATCCCTTCCCCTGTTTCCATCCACACCTCCAAATCCCCTCCCTTCTGGCAACTATCAAAATGTTTTCTGTATCTATAAGTTTGTTTCTGGATTTTTGTTTGTATTTTTGTTTTGTTCTCTAGATTCCATACATAAACAAAATCACATTGCACCTGTCTTTCTCTGTCTGACACTCCACTCAGCACAGTACTTTCCAGGTCCATCCATGCCACCACAGATAGCAAGAATCCATTTACTTCCATGGCCAAGCAATATTCCATTGTATATATGTGATACCTTCTCTTTATCTATTCTTCCATTAATGCCAGGTTGTCTCCACATGTTGGCCATTGTAAACAATGCTGCAATGAATCTATGGATGCACATGTCCCTTCAAAGTAGCATTTGGTTTTCTTCAGATAAACCCAGAAGTGGGATTACTAGGTCCTTCCTTCTCTCTTGTTATAGTCTTTGTTTTATAGTCTATTTTGTCTGGTATAAGTATTGCTACCCTCCTCCCTTTTTTTTTCATTTCAATTTTCATAAAATAACTTTTTCCATCCCTTTACTTTCTGTCTCTGTGTCTTTCAATCTGAAGTTAGTCTTTTGTACGTAGTACGTATGAGGGTTTTTTTTTGTTTTTCTTATTCATTCGGCCCTCCTTTGTCTTTTGGTTGGAGCATTTAATCCATTTACATTGAAGGTAATTGCTGACATACAGAGGGTGCCCCAAAAAAGTATGCACACTTTTAGACAGGAAAACTATATTAAAATTGTAATACTCGATATATACCAATATCAAAAGATGAATACGAGTCATGTTTGACTTCTGCAATTTCAAGAGGTGCTCAAAGTGGTCACCATCAGTGTCCAGACACTCGTGATTACAGCTGACTACTGCTTGAGCAACATTGACCAAAGTGTCTACCTGTATACATATTTTTGGCATCCCTGGTATGTGTAGCTATTGCCATTTTATTATTCATAATTTTGATCTGTTTTTTTCCATCTCAAAGAAGTTCTTCTAACATTATTTGAATACTGGTTTGGTGGTAATGAACTCCTTTAGCTTTTTCTTGTCTGGGAAGCTCTTTATCTCTCCTTCAATTCAAAATGACAGCTTTGTTGTTTAGAGTACCCTTGATTGTAGGTTCTTTCCATCACATTGATTTTTTTGTGCCAATCCCTTCTGGCCTGCAAGGTTTCTGTTGAGAAATCAGCTGACAGTCTTCTGTGGCGTCCCTTATAAGTTATTAGTTACCTTTCTCTTGATGCTTTTAGGATTCTGTCTTTGTCTATATCCTTTGCCATTTTAACCATAAGGTGTCTTGGTGTGGGCCTGTTTGGGTTCATCTTGTTTGGGACTCTCTGTGCTTCCTGGACTTGTATGTCTATTTCTTTCACCAGGTTAGAAAAGTTTTCAGTCATTATTTCTTCAAATAAGTTCTCAATCCCTTGCTTTCTCACTCCTCCTTCTGGTACCCCTATGATGCGAATGTTGTTATACTTCATGTTGTCCCAGACGTCTCTTAAACTAGCCTCATTTTTTGGATTCTTTTTGCTGTTCTGATTAGGTGTTTTATTGTACCTTGTCTTCCCAATTTCTGATTCTTTCCTTTGCTTCATCTAGTCTGCTGGTGATTCCTTGTAATACATTCTTTATTTCAGTTATTGTATTCTTTACTTTTGACTGGTTCTTTTTTTATGGTTTCTATGTCTTTTTTTATGCTTGCTATCTCTCTGTGGAAGTTCTCAATAAGTTGCATAAACATTCTTATAACCATTGATTTGAACTCTGTCTCTGATTGGTTGCTTCCATCTGTTTCGTTTAGTTCTTTTTCTGGAGTTTTCTCGCATTCTTTTATTTGTGATGTATTTCCTTGTTTACTCATTTTGGCTGCCTCTCTGTGTCTGTTTCTATGTATTAAGTAGATCTATGTCTCCCACTCTTGACCAGGTGGCCTTATGTTGTAGGTGCCCTGTAGGGCAGTGGCACAGTCTCCCTGGTCACCTGTGCCAGGTGCTCCAAGTCCTTGTGTGGATTGTATTTGTCCTCCTGTTATAGTTAAGCCTTGATTGCTATTGGCATGTCAGTGGGTGACATTGGCCCTCAAGCTGATTGGCTGGGTTTGGGTATGTCCACAGCTTAAGGGCTGCTGTGCAGGGGGCTTACTCCACTTAGTGGTATTCATCCCAGAGGGTTCTGATGCCTGTTGAGAACACCAAGGCCAATAGCCACCTGCCTGGGGCTGCTGGCTCCAATAGTCTTCCAAGAAAGAGTGTAATGTGGGCGGGGCTGGCTGCTTCTGAAAAAGTGCAGGGAATTGGGTGGGGCAGGCTTCCAGCAGAGTTCACCAGACCAATCAGATTCTGATTTGGCCTGTGAGGGAGGGCTCAACAGAGGAAAGATGGTGCCCACCTGCCAGCTGTATGGGAGAAGAACCCCTTGCAGGGAAAATGGTGACTGTTCTCCAGCCCTTGCTTTGAAGCCATACACCTCATTCTGCTCCCTCCCACCCGACTCCCCCCATATATCTTTGATGGCCCCCAAGTCACCGTCCCTCCACCAGAGCCCAGGGTAAGTCTTGTTAGTGAGTGAGTCTGTGTGCAGGTTATTTGAGAGGACATCTCAGTTTCCCGCAGCCTTGCCTCCCACCTGGATGATCAGAATATTTACTATATTTTATAGCCAGATGTCGTGGGGCTCCTCTTCCTGGTACCAGTACTCCAGGTTGGGGAGGCCAGTGTCGGGCTGGGGTCCCTCACTCCTCTGGGGGGAACCTCTGCAGCTGGGATATCCCTTCTGATTCTCAACCACAATACGGAGGTTTAGGGCCAGCCTATTTCATACCTCTGCCCCTCCTACCAGTCTCGATGTGTCTTCTTCTTTATATCCTTAGTTATAAAACTTCTGTTAAGCTAGACTTCAGATGGTTCTCCAGGTTGATTGTTCTGTAATTTAGTTGTAATTTTCATGTGCTTGTGGAAGGAACCATGGACACTGTTTATCTACTCCGTGATCTTGGATCTCCCTAAATAATAATAATAATAAAAGTATACACATTTTAAGAAAGGAAAAAAAACTGTATTAAAATTGTAGTATCCAATATATACCAATAACAAAAGATGAATACAAGTCAAGTGTATACTTTTTTTTGGCACTCCCAGTATATTTTTAAATCAAGAAACCCTTGCTAGCTTTCTTTTCTATTTTTTCCAGGTGTACCTAAACTTTTAGTTTGCAATTAATTCTGGTGATTTTTCTTGCCTTGCTTATTCTTTCAGAAGGAGAAATTTGTTTACCTAGAGTTTATTTATGGCAGTGGTTCTCAACCATGACTGCACAAAGGAATCCAGGTTGCTTTCTAGACAGTATAGAGGCCTGGGGCTCACCTCCAGAGATTCTTATTTACTTGGATTGGGACGTGACCTGGGAAATGGGAATTTTGAAATTTTCTCAGGTGATTTTAATATGCAGCTAAATCAGAACCACAGATGTAATCAGCTGGGAGTTAAGGTGATTTCTATTGAATTTTGATATGTTCTTGTTTAAATCTTTTACATTATGAGAAAGAGAAAAAATAATGTATATAAATTCATAGCGTAGTCCCATTAAGGGGCTCTCTATCTCTTCTAAAGTGTTTATTTCTCATATGCTTCATTTGAAAGGAAGAAATTGCATGTTCCCAGCTCTTTATGAGTGTGACCAGGTACTCACTTAACTACCATGTTTCCCCGAAAATAAGACTGGGTCTTATATTAAGTTTTGCTCCAAAAGACACATTAGGGCTTATGTTCAGGGGATATCCTCCTGAAAAATCATGCAAGGGCTTATTTTCCAGTTAGGTCTTATTTTCGGGGAAACACGGTATCACTGTCTTCCAGGAGACGGTACCTGCACCACTAGCTCAGCACTGCCACCCTGAGCACAAGGAAACCGGAGGCTTTCTGTTGCCATTGCTGTACCATAGAGTGGATGCCAATTCTAGACTGATTCCAAATGGTTGTTTCTTTAATGACTTCCCCTTCTCAACTCTACCATCACCTCTTTCACCACCTCCTTATTATCAGGCATCTCTTCTAGAATGCAAGTATAAGCATTTTTCCAGGCTCACATCCACTAAATTATATGATCATTTAAGGCATAAGTGGTTCCAAAATTTCCCTTTTGGAGAAACTTAAAGCAACCATTCCATTGGATGGGCACTAGAGTCCCTTTGTTGTGTCCTCTTGTGTACAGCAAGCATGGTGTTATTATCAAGCTCAAGTGTTTATTGGGGGTTGCTTTAGAGAAGATGGAGGTGACTGTCATCATGGCTTTAGAGAAAGTAACAAATATTTCTTCAAATGATCCAATTTCATTTTCTAGTCAACTATTTTAAAATAATTGGTAGATAGGGGCCAAGAAGTTTCTTCTCTCATTCCTATCTTGTTCTCTTCACTGGCAATCTAGGAGGCAGGAAATAGCTGTGGCTGTTCTCCTACATTCTAAGAAAAATGTGATTAATGACTTTTGACGAAGCGGTTTGGGTGGTCCGAGAAATCTAGTGGGATATGGTACTTTGCCAATGAAGCCAGATGTCATGGCTTCCTCCCAAGAGGATGGTTGGTTCTTAGACCAGAGGAGCTGCCAACAGTGACAGCCTTGCCAGATTACATACATGCACAATGTTAGAGATGGAATTCCATCCCACCCCTTGCCATCTGTGTGGTCCAAATTATTTCATGTTTCTGAAACTATCCTCTCCGTGATTGATGGGCATCTGACTAAGCAAGCTAGGCCAATTATGATAACTTACCTGATCGGCACTGTTTACTAGTGTATGGATGATCAAGCAGGACTAATCAGAAATGTCCCCAGGACATTTCCAGAAAGGCAGACCCTTAATCCTACTCTCTCTAGTGATTAAGCTTAGAAATGTGAGACACAGGAGTTATCGGTGGCCTACGCCTGGTGTGTGGATGAATCTAGTTAATAACTGATGTCAAACAGAGTAAGATAGGATGAAATCAGAAAATGTCCTGGACATGTTCAAGTTTCTGAGGCCCAGACCCCAGTTATATCCTGATTTCCATCTTTTGTGTAGTCAATCAATTCTCTTTTGCCTAAAATGGTTTGAGTTGGGTTTCTGTCACTTCCAAATCAATGAGTCCTGAGCAATAGCAACACTTACTAAATTGTAATCAGATCTGAGTTTGAAACTCGCCCTCTGACCATGGGAATTTATATACAGGCATTTCTGTATATACATAACAATACCAGCATATCAGAGAAAAGATGAGAAAATCCTGCCTTGGTGTCTGATATATAATCACATAATAGAATAGCATTCAGAAATTTGTTATTTCCCTTCCCTTTTTTACCTCCTCAGTCCTCTCAAACCACCTAAAAGAGCAGTTAAAAGAGCAGCAAAATATGTGGAGAAAAAGGAACTCTCATACACTGTTGGTGGGAATGCAGACTGGTGCAGCCGCTATGGAAGGCAGTGTGGAGGTTCCTCAAGAAATTACGAATAGAATTACCATATGACCCAGCAATCGCTCTCCTGGGTATCTACCCAAAAAATATAAAAGCATTTCTCTATAGAGACACGTGTACTCCAATGTTCATTGCAGCTTTGTTTACGGTGGCCAAGACATGGAAACAACCAAAATGTCCTTCGATAGATGAATGGATAAAGAAGTTGTGGTACATATACACAATGGAATACTATTTGGCGTTAAGGAAAGATGATATAGGAGCATTTGTGACAACATGGATGGATCTTGAGAGTATAATGCTAAGTGAAATAAGTCAGACAGAAAAAGCAGAGAACCCTATGATTTCACTGATATGTGGTATATAAACCAAAAAGAATAAGACAAACAAATGAGAAACAAAAACTCATAGACACATACAATAATTTAGTGGTTACCAGAGGGTAAGGGGGTCGGGGGTGGGTGATGAGGGTAAAGGGGATCAAATATATGGTGATGGAAGGAGAACTGACTCTGGGTGGTAAACACACAATGGGATTTATGGACGATGTAATACATAATTGTACACCTGAAATCTATGTAAATTTACTAACAATTGTCACCCCAATAAATTTAATTAAAAAAAAAAAAGAGCAGCAAAATAGATCCTAGAGATACCAGGCAACATTCCTGGTGTCTGCTGTGTGTGTTCCAGTTTGACATCCAATACAGATTCATCTGAATCAAGCAAGGGACACTGTAAAAATATAATAATGATATGTGTAAAAGCAAGTGTTTTTGATAATTTTCCTTGCCTGAAAATCCATTCATTCCGCTCTTCCTGAATAACTATATACCTTTATTTAATGTCTGTGACAATGTGCAGATCTAAAAGTTATTAAGCTGTTCCTCATGACTCATAACATGTTCTTCATAACTTGCTGTTCAGAAGCAGGAATTAAACCCCAGCAAAGTCTTGAAGTCAAACAATGTAACAGTCAACAGAAAAATGAAAGACCATTTCATGTTACTCAATTTCAACAATCTCTGTAAACATCTTGAAGAAACCAAAGCCTTCTATTGATCAGTTTAGTATATTGTTCTACTCCAGAGGAAAAGGGTAATAGAATGAATGTCATTACGTGTTCTGAGACCACATCATAATATGCTATGTGTGATGGGTCCCTTTGCACCCCGAATGCTCCCTATCATAAATAAAAATCCTCCTGTTCACTTCTTAAAATCGTTCCTTGCTAAAAAAGTTATATCTGTGTAATTTTGTATTTCAAACTCTTATCTTGTTCTCGTGTGCATTTGCCTCCTATGTCCACTTTGGTGAGGGTGATACATTCATATCCTCACTGTGAGTTCAGAGAGAGCAGAGAAAATCAGATAAACACACCAGAGGCCTGACAAGGCCATGGAATACCTCGTTTGGTTCCTGTACATTGTCTTTCTTACAGAGATGCACTTGTCCTTGAGAAAACATTGGTTTATTTCTTACTTTTGGATACCCTGGTGTCTTTATGCCACTCTACTGCTGAAGTTCCATCAGATAAAATAGAAACTAAGACAATGAAAATAGCAGAAAGGCTTTGGTGTCTCAGAAAACATGGGTACTTGTCAATTAATATTAATGGGGCATCATTTCTTTGCATACAAATATAAACACCTGGTATATAAACTGTGCTTTTTGCCCACTAATCTTTAGAAGAAAGAGTACGGGCTCTGGGGTCAGAAGACAGCTTTGTTCAAGTCCAGTTTCTATTAATTAATTATATTTCTCCAATAAAAATAAACTTATCCCTCTGAGCATTATGTCTCCACATTTTATAAAATAGAAATAATAACACATAACAAATAGTTGGTTTAAGGTAGAAATGAGATAACAAGTGTGAAATGAAATCCAAAGTATTTTTGCAAATACCGTGTTTTGGAATTAAATCAGCCTAAGGAAAGTTCCCAGAGGGATCATTGATACTGTCTTCTTAAAAAAATTGCCCTAACAACACAAATGTCAAAGAGCTTTTCGTTTGGGGGAGGAATGGGAAGTCAAACCACATAATTAGACCTCTATGTTTTTTTTTTGATTTTTTGTTTGTTTGTTTGTTTGTTTTACCACATAAAGTCTCACTTTCTACTGGCATTTGAATGACCTGAGAACACTACTAAATTGCTAATAGAAGAGAGGTATTGAGGTGACTGCAGTAAAAGCTCCTGCCCAGCTCTTTGCACTTTGAGGCTATGACAGAGCTGTTACTCATAATGATGCTAGAATCAAGAAGCAATGTCCCATATATCAATCAAAAAGAATTCTTACTTGGCATGCAGTTAACCAAGGGAGCTTCTGATACTCTTAAGCAACCATTTTCAAATTGATTACGTGCAGACCTGACAGCCTGCAATAGGGAGCATTAGAAAGCGAGAGTGATGCTTCTAAAATGCAGACACTGAGCATGCTACTTGTCTGTTCTACACCCTGCAGTTGCTCCACATAGGATCTGATTCTTCCAAATAACATCCAAAGCCTTTTCCATCTGACTTCATTCTCCTTCGTGCCACTGGTCCCACACTCCATCCTAGGCTGGCCTCTCCAAATTTCTATGCATGTCAGGGCCTCGGTAGTGTGTGTAAAGGAAGACTGGTTTTTGTCACACCTGCCTATATTTTGATAGCTGTGACATTGCCCTTTCCCAGTAGGCAGGGAATAAGGGCTAATGAAGCAGACTGCAAGAACTGTATATTCTATTTCAATGTGTAAAGAGCAATCTCCTGAGACAACAGAGAGAAGATGGGCCACCGTTTTGCTTTTCTTTTGCTGTGTGGCTGTCCGGAAGGTCATTCGAGCTACTCTAGCTTTCAGTGGAAAGGAACTCTACCTTGCATGTCACCAGGTATTTAGATATTTAATCATTTCATACCAAACCAAGTTAGGCACTCATTTATAAAATAGGTATGGCTGTGAGAGTTGCAGGATATAATTCAGAACAACATAAATCTTGGGTTAATATTTTAAAGCATATCATAAATAAAATAAAAGCAATTCATAAAAAGCAGAAAAAGACAAGTATAACAAGAGCAGTTTAAGTATATCTATTTATATCTATTTTTTATCTATTTGTATTATCGCTAGAGAGATAAGATATATTGAATCCATAAAACAAGAAACTACATAACACTAAAAAAAGTAGTAAGTTATTGCAAAGTTATATATTTAATTTTAAAATGCAGTAGAAAGACTGAAAGATAAGAGAAAAATCATAGAAAGTACAACAAAAACACAAAATATGTCCCCTAACCGACTAACAGGAGTTTCACAAAAAGAAGAAAACAGGGTAGGAAATTAAATAAATATTAACAATGGGCAATTTTCCAGTAATAAGGAATTCAAGATTATTGTGAAAAGACTCATGAATTGTGCAGCTCAATAAATGTAAAAATAGCACCTCAAGGCATATTATCATGATATTTCAGCACACTGACTATAAAGAGAAATTCTCAAAAAGTCCCAGAGTGGGAAAGAAAGAGCAGCAGACTTCTCACAGGACTTAGAAGCTGCATGGGATTCTCTGGATTTTCTGCTGGCGGTGAGAAGAGAAGGTCATGGGGTAAGTGTAACACCTTCGAAATTCTAGGTGAAAATGATTTCCAACCTAGAATTACAAATAAGAAAATAACTGATGATGAAAATATGAATATGTTGTTCCTCAAAACATTACCAGATGATTCATTCTTGCCAAAGGAAAGAAAAACCCAAGAAAATGAAAGTGATGGGATCCACTGATCTAGGCTGGGCTCAGCAGGCTGACTCTGCTTCAAACTATGGGTTGGGCATTCATTATTCTGGAGCTCAGGGTGAAAGGAGAGCAGTTTGCAAGGAGGAAAAACCAGGGGGAAGGTCTTCTCATACCTTAGTGCAAGAGGAGCACCATAGTGCAAGAGGAAAAACCCATCATGAAACAAGTTTCAAGCCTCTGTACAAGTCAGGTCCACCACAATCCTGTCAACCAATGGTTCTCAACGAGGTCACTTTTATTCCCCTCCGAGGGGACATTTTACCATATCTGAAGACCTTTTTGGTTGTCACAATTGGAAGGGAGGCACAGATGTTACTGGTATCCGGTGGATAGAGTCTATGGATACTGCTAAACATCAACCTCCCCACAACAAAGAATTATCCAGCCTGCAATTCAATTTAATGACAATGCTAAGGAACCGTGCATTAACCTAATCAGGTCTCATGGACAAGCCCAATGTCAAAGGGTTAGGAGAGACACATCAGCAGCCTAGGGCAGGGGTATAAATGTATAATACTGCCATGGGGAGTGGAGAATTGGATGGATAATTTGGTCTAAGTTATCCGTGTATAATAAATGGAAAATTCATTTCAAAGAATGTGGACGAATCTCTCAAGAGCAATAGGGATGGCCTTTATTTCCTAGAAAGGAAACTATTGATCATCATTGCATTTCATTGATTCTAAGATACACACAATTTTTTCAC
Source organism: Rhinolophus hipposideros (assembly GCF_964194185.1). Classification (NCBI taxonomy): domain Eukaryota; kingdom Metazoa; phylum Chordata; class Mammalia; order Chiroptera; family Rhinolophidae; genus Rhinolophus; species Rhinolophus hipposideros. Next base: position 58,790,583 of record NC_138061.1, on the reverse strand, counting down.
ATTCCAACATCTCTGAAGTAATAATGTGTCTTATGATAAATGTGAAGTACTGTATTATATTTTAATTGGAATTTTTTTTTTATTCCAGTGGAACATGAAATAATGACATCTCTTGCTATGGAAGGTGGTATAGATTTAATGAAACACATTAAATGTTTATCGTGTGCCTGTCCTATGAGGTTGGACAATTAAGTTCGTGAACTCATCCTAGAAAAAGTGCTACACACAGTATGGAAAAGTGGGAAGAAGTTTAGCTTTACAATGGAGCAACCCTACAAACACTACCTCAGCTGTGTGACCAAGATCAACGTTAACAGTGACAAGTTAAGTTCTTCGTGTATAGACTTGATATGATGTGACCAAAATGGCATTCTAACTCTATGTATTCTTCCAAAAAACACATAACCTCAGTCTAATCATAAGAAAAAGATAATAATTCCAACAAATATATATCCTAAAAATATCTGAGCAGCACTCTTCAAACTGGTCAAATTCATCAAAAACAAGGACAATTTGAAAAACTGTCACAGCTAGAAAGAGCCAAAAGAGACCTGACTCCTAAATGTAATGTGATATTCTGAATGTATCCTGAAACAAAAAGAACATTAGGTAAAACCTAAAGAAATCTTAATAAACTATGGACCTTAATGATAATGCACCAATATTGGTTCATTAATTGTGACAAATATACCACTGTATCATAAGCTGTTAGTAATAAGAGAAATTGGATGTGGGGTATATGAGAACTTTCTATATGTCTGTAAATTTAAAATTGTTCTTAAATAAAAAGTTTATTTAAAATTAAAAAACAGTCTACATAACTCATTGCTGAATATCACTATGGTCACCTTAGAAGTACTCCCCTTGGGAAGCTATGCACCGATGCCAGTGCCTAGTCCATCCTTCAAAGCAATTTGGAATTCTTTTTCTGGAATGGCCATCGGAGCTGTTGTCGTATTACCCTTGATGTCCTGTCATCAAAATATCTTCCTTTCAACATTTCCTTTATCTTCGGGTAAAGCAAGAAGTCATTAGGGACCAGATCAGGTGAGTAGGGAGCGTGTTCCAATACAGTTACTTGTTTACTGGCTAAAAACTCCCTCACATACAGTGCTGTGTGAGCTGGTGCATTGTCGTGATGCAAGAGCCATGAATTGTTGGCGAAAATTTCAGGTCGTCTAACTTTTTCACTCAGCTTTTTCAGCACTTCCAAATAGTAAACTTGGTTAACTGTTTGTCCAGTTGGTACAAATTGATAATGAATAATCCCTCTGATGTCAAAAAAGGTTAGCAACATTGTTGCAACAAGTTTGCGAACTTAATTGTCAGATCTCATATGATAGGCAGTAAATTCAGAACTCTTGGAGGTTTAAATAATTACATTTTGCAGATGTAAGTGAAGACCAGAATGGCCTACTCTCTCTCTCTACATCTCTACATGTAAACAGGATTCTACCCTTTTCACAGGGCTTCTAAGAAGAGCAATGACGCAAACCTGGATCTGTCAGACTCTAACGCTACATTTGATAACAATTGGGGACAGGTCAGCACAGGGGTAAAAATGCTGGCTTTGGCATCTGAGGTTAATTGAAGTAAAGAGTGAAAATGTGTAGGATGGTATTTGACATATAATAAACACACACTTAATGGTTAGTATCAACATTATATGCCCAGTACTCTGATGATTGCTTTACATACATTATTTCATTTCAACCTTCCTCTATCCTATTAGATGCATCATCTGAATTTTTTGGAAATGGAACCAACATAGCAAGAGATTAATAACCCAAATTCATGAAGCTCAAAGTGGTTCGTGTGTGTGTGTGTGTGTGTGTGTGTGTGTGTGCATGGTGGGGAAGTGGGATTAACTGTAGACATTTGTATCAATGGTTCATGAATATATTCCTTCACTCACTTACGGAGAGGCTGAGAAGGCTGGGAAGAGGCAGAGGGCAATTCAGAGACATAAAATAATCAACTGTGTTCATTCTACATGTTATAATTTATAAGAAATATTGATGAAAATTACACCCAATTGTAATTCCTTTTTCTGCTTCTTAGTGAAATGCCCAAAGTCAAAGTCAACTTTCTTCTTTTTTTCAGAGTCAACTTTCAAATGATCTATTAAAGCAAATTATGAGGCAGCTTAGAAAGTATATCCAAACCAAGGAAATGTTAGCTAAGCATAACTTTACATTGACTAGTTGTCAACATTAATTTGGTACTAAATAATTGTGCAATCTTAAGTAAGTTAGGATGTTCTCTGGTCCACCACTGTAAAGTGAAGCAGTTGACCTCTCTTCTAGCTTGGACATTCAGTGTTTGGGTAGTTGGATAAATATGAGGCACAGTGATTTTTTATTAAAGGGACATTTTATTAGGCACTTTTATGGGTCTTTTTCAGTCCCTAATATTTTGTCAAAAGTTAAACTTATGACTTCATAAAATTAAAACAACAAATTCAGTCAATTATTAGGGAGACACCATTGAAGTCCTAGTATTGCTGTCTTGGTTTTATCACTTGCAAAATGGGGACACTGGTTTCTGCTTTGCTAAATCATATGTTACATGGAATAACACATGGAAAGTGCCTCACTGTGACTGCACAGAGAACATACATGACAAAGCTCTGCTAAGATATATCCCACATGGTGTTAGGCTCCTGACAACTAAAACCTAGATTTAGTGGCCTGGTATTTTTGGGTTTTTTTGCAGAGTTTGGGCTTAACGTAGATTTTCCTTATCATATATCAAGACAGCAAGCTAATCAGTGCAGCACTTTGGGGTTCAGAAACACATTCAAAAGGGAATGTTAAAATCAGCATTTGCAAAGAGAGGTGAAAACAAATCTTCTGAAATATTTAAAGAAGATAATGAATAACACTTTAGCTGCCTTCCACATGTATTCCTCTAGAGCCAAACCCTTCCATTAAAATTTCTTCTGAGCACCTTATATACTAGTTAATATGGAAATATAGTATTTCCTTATACTCTAAATTGGCATGAATATAAATACATGTTATTATAAATAGAACATGGAAATTGAGTATATTTATAAAGGCAGGAAATCATATAACAAGAACCTATTACCATGACCGTGTAAGGAAGAAAACCCTATGTTACTACAGTTAAAGAATAAAAATGTGTTTAGCTATAGAAGGTAAGAGAAGTCATAGTTGGGGGGCATAGGGGGAGTTGCCTGTGTGCTCCCTTGACTAATGTTCCAACCATATCTTACACTTATGTCTTCACAAGCAAATCAAATTCATTTCTAGCCCTTTTCTGCTTCTGAGTTAACATTTGAAGATTGACTGGCTTGGACCATCTGGCTTTGTAAATAGGTCTGTGGTGTGTAGATGAAAACCAATGTGGATTTACAATTCATTTCAAATGCAGCTCAGGGCCATGGCGGGAAACGTCCAAAGTGATCCCAGAAAGGGCCTGTCCTCTGTTAGGATTATTCCCTCTGTCTGTTTGTCTGTACTTCATGTTTTTCTACTGAGTGACTGTGAGGTACAACGCAGAGTCCTGGCATTGTGGGGAGTTAGAGAAAGAAGTGGACAGCAACATATTACGATAATTCTAATATAGCCTCAAGTTCTTGAGAGGAAGGTTTTTGTTTATCTTTGTATTTAGAACCTTTGTGGTTTATCAATTTAAGAAGAGGCACCTAGTGACTGGATGCTGTACCCAGGATTACTTGTTCTTCGGGGCTTTCTTCTAAATTTCAGAGAATATGGAAATGTTATGGCAGCCTAATTTGGGCCCTATAATCATAATTGAATTTTTTGGTTAGACCCAGAAATGGTGGCATTGCGTGGAAAGACCGTAAATTCTGAGATTAAAACTGGGTTTTAGTTTTGACTGTGTGATTCTGGATTATCACTTGTCTGGATTTCTTAGACTGTGTTGATGTAATGATGGTCCATTCTGGCTGTACAATTACCAGAGAAGTCTGTAAAATACCTCAATGCCTGCCCAAGCTCAGGTCATTTACTGAGAATCTCTGGGGGGGAGGCCTGAGTTTTTCTATTTTTAAAAAAATCCCCCAGGTGTTCCAGTGGCAGCTTGGATTAAATCCACTACTCTGGCTGTTTCCTGAGGGCCTTTCCAGGCCATTCTCTGCAGGCGGGGGATTTGGTTTTCCTTCTCCTTTTATTTCTTTCCACCAGCTTTTTGTCCCTTTACTTTTGTTTTTCCTTCCTGCTGATTTGACTCACTAACCAATGCAGATCCTAAAGTTGTAAGCTCATTTATATGATGTGTGGCACTATCAAACCTGTATGTGCTGGTAAAATCAAGTAATTTTTAAAAAATCAAAATTTTCTCATATAAAGGCAAAATGCTGAGGTCCCTTTAGTTTCCAGAGCTGAATTCAGTCCCAGAAAAAAACACAATTATCTGGCAGATGGGCTGAGATAGACATGGTTCTGATTTGCCTGTTTTCTGAGTCTTCTGATGGAAGAATTTCTTTGGGGGGAAAAGATAGCTATTTGATAAAACAGTATTTCCTGTTTAAAAATGTCCATGATTCTTTCATGTGTTTTTAAAATTAAATTACTTTGGTTATGCTATATTGTTTGTGAACCATGCTTGTAAAAACCACAGGTCCACATACAAGTGATTTCTCGATTTTCCCTACTAAAGAAATTCTAGGGCACATATCATTTTATATTTATAGTCTGAGCTGACAGTCTGGATTAATGCACCTTTGAGCATCCAGCTCAGGAGATTAGCAAATTGTAGGGAAGCTGTGGTTGGTGGATGAAACATTGCTGTCTGATGTACTCAAATTGATACCTAGTGGATAGATTTTTTTTTTCCTAAGTCATTGCTTATAAAATTCTTGTAGATAAAAACTCTAATGTAGAACTCATTTTGCTATTTATTTTTGCTTGACTTCACCAAAATGACTGTAGTCATCATCTACTTCATTTATCTCTCTACAGCCTAGAATGAATAACCCTAAATTAATCAACTGATTACAAATTCCTTAAGTCTACGCATCACATTTCTCATTCGTTGCAGTTATTTTACCCAGAATTGGGAATTAGACTGTTAGCACAGCCTAGGTGTTAAGTAGAGGCAGGCCTACATTGTTTCTATGCCTCTGAGGAGTTTCTAGGAAGGACTGAGTTAAGTTCATTAAATATCTAAATTACTGGGAAGGAGAACAGTCTGGTCATCCCCTTGAGAAGTTCACATTTTTATTGCCTCAATCTCCCTCCAGTGGGGAATTGGGGAAAAATCCACAATGTCAACTCTTTCTCCTAGTTATATAATTACACAGACATCAGGTAATTATCACATTCATTCATTTATTCAACAAATATTTCTAAATGCCTATGATGTATCAGTCACTGTCACAGACCCTGGAGATGAGATATTAACAAAACAAAGACTTTACTTCTGGGATATAGCTGATAAAGAGAAGTCAAGTTGTACTAAGTACTAGGAAAGAAAATCAAGAGGATAAAACAGAGAGGGAGCCAGAAAATGTTGCTACATATACAGTAATAGTCAGGGGATTCCTCTCTGTCCAGTGATGTTTGAGCATACTGGAAAGAAACAAAGAAATCCATCAGGCTGATATCTGGGGGAAAGTTTTCAAGGCAGTGGTAACATTAGAATGAAAGGCCCTGAGGCCGCAGCGTCCTGGGTATGTTTGGAGAACAAGAAAGCTGTGTGGCTGGGACAGAAAAGAAGAACCAGGGTTGCAGAAGAGAAGGTCAGATGGTCAACAAGGCAAACGACATTAGGGCCCTTAGGCCCTGGGAAGAATTTAGGTGTTTATTTGGAAAGCTATTAGAGGTTATTGAGCTACCTCATTCTCTCTTTCAACCGATCCATCTGGCTTCTGTAATGAAAATAAGCTTTGCAGACAAACTTTGGAGCAGAGAAATCAGTTCAGAAGCTTCTGACATGGTTTAGGTGAGAGATGATAATGGCTTGCTTAGGGAAGTGTGACGATGAAGGTGGGATCAAGTGGTCAGATTCTGAACTTATTTTGAAGATACTATGTTTCCCCAAAAATAAGACCTAGCTGAACAATCAGCTCTAATGAGTCTTTTGGAGCAAAAATTAATATAAGACCTGTTATTATACTATACTTATTTTGAAGATACTGTGTTTCCCCAAAAATAAGACCTAGCTGGACAATCAGCTCTAATGAGTCTTTTGGAGCAAAAATTAATATAAGACCTGGTATTATACTATATTATATTATATTATATTATGTTACATTACATTACATTACATTATATCTGGTCTTATATGTAAAATATAATATTTTTTGTGTTGATTTTTGCTCCAAAAGATGCATTAGAGCTGATTGTCTGGCTAGGTCCTATTTTCAGGGACACACTATAGAACTGAGAAATTTGCTGGTGAATGGGTGTGGTATGAGAAATAAGAAAGAAATCAGGAAGACGTTCAGTTTTGTTCTATAGATTATCGTCTTGATATTACAAAACTACTCAAGTTTGGGAGGGAGAGAGAATAGAATTCAAGTTTTCCTATAAGCTGAGTGGCTGTGGATGAATTTGTTTGAATGTTATAAGCCCTAGTTTTTCCAAAGGTATGTTAGTGATAATTGTATCTAACATATTAGTTGGTCTTCATGGTTTAAATTAAAAACCCTAACTGTATTAAACTCTCTATATTTACATCTCAATTTTCACAGCAACAGTATGAGAGAAGTGCTGTTATCCCAATCATATGACAAGAAAACTGAAACATACAGCAATTACAGAGTTTGCTCAAGGTCACACACAGCTACATCTAGGACTTGAAACAGGGTCTCTGACACTAGAATCCAAGTCCCCAAACACTATATTAACAACCACAAAAACAATAGTGATCTTAATAATACAAATAGCTAACATGACACAATATGCCACACCTTTTGTCTAATACCTCACCTACGTTATTTATTTTAATTCTCACAACCTGCCAAGTCCATGTATTGTTTTTCTTTTACAAAGGAGGATGTAGAGGCTCAGAGAGGTTAAGTAGCTTGTCCCTACCATATAGGCAATCAGTTCGAACACCTGGGAGACTGGCTTAAAACTTGGGTCAACACCACACAAAGCGGTCTGCTCCACTAATGCTAAAATTCCTCTGTACACTAAGAGATTCAGTAAATTTCTCCTGCCGATGAGGAGAACGGGTGGTAGGAGAAAAGGCTGAATGTGTAGATTCTTATGAGAACCTCTAAAGCTCAGAGGAACAACAGGTACCTGACCACCTAAGATGCTGGAGAAATAAGGGCTGGCTTCTTTAGTTCTGTGGTACATTTCTCTGAGGTCAGTATTGCAAGATGTTAGGCTCCTTCTTCCTCCTAAAACAGATTTTTATGGCATATTTTCATTGCTTTTATTTTGCAGAGATGATAAAGTATTTATCAGAAGGCATGCTTTTGCAATTCATAAGTACTCTCCTTTCACCAGCAAATCCAATTTTTTCATGTTGAGAGGGAAAAAAGACTACAAGTGAAAATCTGCCTATTGTTGAATCCTTGGAGAAATGAAAACAAAAAAGAAAGAAATCACTAACTATTTCAAAAGTAAAATCTGACTGCATTTGGAGAATAGTAAAGAAGGAAAATGTAATTTATTATCAAGTAGCAATGATAGATTGATTTCCTTTGTTTCGACTTCAGTTATTATGATGTCGCAATATAAATCTAACTGAATGTTTTTTCAGGGATTTTTTTTTTAGTTTTTTTCTTGCCATGATTTGGTCAAAAAAGAAAAATCACAAAATAATTAAATAAGTTCTTTATAACGCTGTTTTTGGAAAGGCAGAGACTAAGGGAGTTCTAGAGATAGTGGTGGACAAAACTTTTCCTTACAACTGCCATTGGTGATTAAAGATGGAGAATCCATTTATTCTGACGGTGAAAAGCAGCTACAGGGTTATTTCTATGCTTTTGGCAGCATCGTGGAAAGGCTATAAGAACAGGCAGGATGCTTAATAGTAGTTGAGATATGATGTCTTGAATTCTAGAATGTTAAGGTTCCAAGAGTTTTTTTAATACTCACCAAATAGTCATTCAGTTTGACACAAGCATTCACGTTTGCTAATTTAATTTTCATAACCAGCACCAGAGAAAGAGAGCTCTTGTTATTCCCATTTCAGAGATGAGGAAACAGTCTCAGAGAGCAGAATAGTCTAAAACACATATATAATATTGGAAGCTGGTGGAATATACACACATATCTGCATGAATCCTACTCATGGCTGCTACACATTGCATTACCTTCCCTTAACATCATAACCCTCCTCTAACTTTTCTGTAAAATGGGGAGTATTTATTTCCTGAAAGGATTAAATTTTAAAAACACGTGTAAAGTATCTAGTATAGTGCCTGGCACAGCTTATGATATATATATATATATATTTGGTAGGTATATATTTGGTATATATATTTGGTATATATATATATATATTCAGTGTGTATATATATATGTATGTATATATATGTATATATTCGGTGTATATATATGTATATTTGGTATATATATATGTATATTTGGTATATATATATATATACATATATATATGTATATTTTAGCTTAAAGATTTTTATTTGGTGCATGTACCACTCAGGGTTATATGAGAGAAACAGAAACTAGTAGATATTTATAATATTATATAAACTATAAAAATATAAGATTTTGAACTATAATATTATAAAGCATATATATATATATATATATATATATAATAGGTGTCATTTATATACATATATATGTGTGTATATATATATATATACATATATATATGTATATATCACATATCTGCAGTCCATAGGCAAAATTTCTTCTTTCTCAGAGTACCTCACTTGTCCCCTAACATTTTTCAACTGATTGGATAAGATCCACCTAAGCTATTGAGGGTAATCTTCACTTAAAGTCAACTGCTTGCATATGTTTACCGTATCTACAAAACACCTTCACAGCAACACCTAGATTAGCGTTTGATTAATTAACTGGGTACTATTACCTAGCCAAGCTGACACATAAGATTATCCATCACAGTACTTATTTGCTATGCTGTGCAGCAGCAGGAAACTTGCGGGAATCATTTGATCACATTGGATAATCAAAACTCCAGCCTGTTAGTATTATCTTTAGATTATCCTCAGTGGGGCATGGGAACGAATGGGGAAGAAGCACTGCTTTTCCTTGTGTCTGCACATTTTCCCTAAAAAGTAACTGTTGTAGCATTTGTTCTTGTTCATTGAATTATTTGCAAAATGTCCTGAATTCAATATTTTCTTGAAGGCAAATACTTGTTAAATTATTCATAGTGCTACTTTCTAAGAATAATTAGATTACCTGCTGCCTACATCAGCTAGGAAACTGTGGACCAAAATATGAGAATTTATAATGTTTTATGTGCATTTTTTCCTTGACTAATTTAGCCTGTATGTAGAAATGGGAGTAGGATCAATTCTGAAAGCAATTTATAGAGCATGCTGTATGTTGAAGGGGATGGAGAATGTGATCAGAGAAAAGCCTTACTGACAAGTTGACATTTGCATAAACATCCAAAAGAAATGAAGAGGAGAGTCATGCAGACATCTAGGCTAAAAAGCATCCCAGGCCAAATTCCTCTGATAGGTGCATGCCTGGTGTGCTGTGGCCAAAAGGAAGTACTGTAGCTAGAGGAGAATTAATGAGAGGAAAGTGGTAATGAGGTCAGAGAGATAAAGAGAAGCCTGACTTGTATAGATATGTAGGTCGTGTTGTCAATTAGATTACTTTTTAGTAATACTCTCTTCCCTATTTCCATGGGAAGGTATATTAACTTTCCCCAATTTAGTTGGCTTGTCCATGTAACCAGCATTGTAACAAAGTAAATATACTGTTCAGATCTCCTTCAAAAGAAAGGCTGCTTTGGGCAGCATAATAGAACCTAGAGCTTCCAGTGCTGTCTCTCTGATTCATAACCACGGTCACTTCTCCTGGGCTGTTCCTAGCCAATGACTAAATGTTGCATGAGCATTAGTACCGCTGGATTTTTTTAGAATGCAAGACCCCTTACATAGGAACTTTGGCTAAAGGATTCCACATTGGTCTAGCTGAAACTTTTCTTAGAACTGTACTATAATCTGTGATTCTCCCTACCTGTTTATTCTTCCTTCCTCCTTTCTTTATAGAGTTGTCAGACCTGCATTGCAACTTTGCATTGAAAGTTCTTCCTGCCTACTACTGCCCCCTCTCCCTTGTCCTTCACTGGCCTTCCTCACTGAATCTCTTGCATGGCTAATCTCTTTATACCATCTGTTTTTAAGGGCATCGGAAATGATACACTTGAGCTTGCCTCATATTGTTATATTGTACTTCCTGCACCCTGATTTTGACTGATCATGAGGCACTCACTGACCAAAGACGAGGAGTATATGAAGCAGAACTGGACCCAATCTGTAGCTTGAACCAAGTGTACCTGAGCCTAGACTACTACCGCTAAGCCACCAACAACCACCCCACAGCCATGAGCATAGATAACGTATTATAGTTTTAAGCCATTGAGATTTGGCATTGTTTGTTACACAGCATTATTTTGACAACTAATTGGTACACAAAATAAAATTTTGACTTTTTTTCTAAATTAGGTGGAAAGCTATTGGAGAGTTTGAAACACGAGATGACATGATCATCTGAATCATCCTGTTTTAGCAGGTTTATTCTTGTTACAATATTGATAGTAGATGGAAAGGGATAAAGGGCAAACACAGAGAAATCCACTATCTGGCTTATGAGAGAATCCAGTCACAAGATAATGGTGGTTTTGACCAAGATGGAGAGAAGTGGTAGAAATCAAGATATTCTTTAAAGATAGAAAAGGCAACAATATTTATTGATGGACTGATATGTAGTGTACAATAAAGAACAGAAAATGATGACACTGATGGTTTTGACCTGAGCAATTGGAATGATGGAGTAGTCTTAACGGAGAGAAGAAACAATCTGAAGGCTTTATAGACCTTTTAACTTTTCAGCTACAATCATCTATATTGTATCCACATCACACTTCAGCCATCCTCTCCCATAGTTATTTCCTGGGTCTTGTCATCACCAATAAATAGATCCTTTCTGGAATCTAGAATTTGGCTGTGTCCCACTCTGGTAACTATTTCTGATTTTTCAAGTTTACCAAATCTAGTACTCAAAATTTTAAAAATATGTATTTTTTTTGTATATTTTAATGTTATCAGAGGTTACCAATTTAATGCTATCAACTTCATAGTCTTTTATTTTTCTTCTACTATAGGATACCATACTTTTTATAAAGACTCCCAATATAAATTTTCCTCAGGAATATTCACTCACCTGGTAGAGTCTCAATCCTGCTTATCTACAACCTAAGGCCAGCGCCTCTTCGAGGCTCAAGCCCATTGCTCCTGCAATTATCCAATCTATTTACTATATTTTCACTTTCTGCCTTGCAACTAAATCATTCCATCAGCAAACAAATATGCCTAAATATGTCCAGTATGAAATATTTGCTCTTCTCTCCAGCCAGGTAGGATGTACCATGAGTGAGGGATAGAGGTCAAACTAACCACATGAAGAAAAATGGTCACTACCCAGACAAAGCCTGGATCTCGTGAGGCCAGGGTATCAGGACTCCCTCAATGTCTCACCAACAAATAGCCCCAACTGCAGTTTCAGTGACACACTGATCCCTGTTGTCCAGGCAACAGCCCTCTCCTACTACTAAGCCATTGCATCTTCCAGGTCAGCTTGTGACAACACTGATGACTGTGATTGTCATGGAAATGGACCCAGAGCTATAATACTACTTACTGATGGCATAGACTATTAGAGCTTTTGCTCCAATAATATCAATAAAACGGGAATGATAATATAACCAAACCCAAAGGACTGTTGTAAAGATTAATTGTCCTCCTGCACAGAATAAACTCATTTTATTTTAGGAATATCTATAAAATATTTAGTGTATTTAGATTTCACTAGAACCCATGACCAATAGCTGAAGTGATTATATGAAGTAATACAGCCAGATTAACTTTGTAAAACATACTGAAATAGACAAACCAATCTAAGATAGAGATGAAGATAGCAAATGAAAAACACGTACAGGTAGTGACGGATATTATAGAAGAACCATGTTCTCAAGAAATATCTCATTAACACTGACATGTAATCAGAACCAAATTAATATATGGATCCAGACCAGCAATTATGCTTCTGTTACTAACACAATAAAAAAATGTATAAACATTATGGCTAGTAGACCCATAGCACATACAAGAGATTGATGACCAATAGAATAAAATAATAAAATCCATGGAATTAGAGGCTTGTCTGTATTGGGGTTTCATGGCCAAGTTTAATTTATTCAAGATGTGAAAAGATTATTTAACATTAGGAATAAATTAATATAATTCATCTTAATATTAAATTAGTAGAGTTTTAAATTAAAAATTAACAAGTATAGAACTGTCTCAACATGCATAGAAAAGGCATCTGAGAAAAATCAAAGTTCCACCTTAAGTAGCAATAGAACCGAAATCCCTTTGCATTATAATGACTACCAAAAATCTGCAATAAACTTCATGCTTAAAAATCTGCAATAAACTTCATGCTTAGAGTTATTACACTTTGGAAAACAATTCAGTGATCATCTTAAAATTTGGAAATACACACATCCTAAACCTCATGCACAACAGTAGCCATTACTTTTTAATAGTCATCAAAAACAAATGCAATGTGGTAGGTTTATATGATAGTCTACAATGTATCTGATGAAGAACACATCTCAAAACACAGCTGGAGGGGAAGATATTTAATCAGTTAGATCCAGTGCAATGCCAGTGTTGCCAGGCTATTTTTTTCAGTGTCAGAACATTGCTACCTAAGATGATATAAAAATAAGAATCTATGGTTCCCTTATTTAATTTGGAACTATGATAAATTTATAGTGTCATATACAAATATGAAGACAGAAAAAATTATATATTGCAAATGTGAAATTTGAATAATTTTCGACACATCTAATGTTCTAGAATAGGGGTTATTAAACTTTTCTATAAAGGACCAGATAGTAAATATTTCAGTCCCGTAAGCCACAAACCATCTCTATCACAAAGCCTTCTCTTTTATTTTTCCATTCAGCTAACATGTTGGGGGAAAAAAAAATCCTTAGCATTTGTATTTGATCCAGTGTAAGGACACACAATAATCCATCAAGGAAGTGAGTACTTGCATGGAGCATTTAACTTACTAAGTTACTGTGATTGTTTTATAGGCTTTATTTTTATAAAGATTCCTGGGGTTTAAAATGGGAACTATTCATAAGAAAGTCTTCACAGAATGTATGTTCAACACTCAGAGTAACTACAAATAAATAACTATTGCCCCTTGGTGTCTAATATGTTATACAAAATGAATTTGATTTCAGAAACCAAAGTATGAAAAGTGTAAGTAAGGTTAAGTCTTTAGAATGTTGACCACTACAGTTACATCTATGGAACTACCACCTTCTCTACCACCTTCATTCTTCTAAAATCCTTTTGTCTGCCTAAATTTCACAGCACTGAAAACTTCCTTACTTGCATCATCATAATCTGTTTTTATGTCTCTTCTACAATGTTTAAATCATAAAAGAGAAAAAACAAACATTGGTGGTCAGATAAACTTTTCATCCTCCCATGAAAAATATACACATGGAATCTTGGGATTTATATTTTCTAAAGCTGTTAAATATGTGTGCTTATACTTATTTACTTGAATAAAACAATGATTATGTAATATACATATAGAAAACATTTAGGGATTTATTATTTAAATTATATATCACTGGTCATCAGCGTACCTCCACACCAATAATGATTTATTTTCCCAATGGACAACGAGAGGTATGTTTAGAATCTACCAAATATTTCAGAAAATTTATTTTTGGATTCTCACTTTGCTCTAATTAGAGCTCATGAATTTGATGCTATTAAGGTATACCACATGTGACAACTGAAGAAACGGAGTTTCCAAGAGATTAAGTAACTTAACTGAGGTCTGTTAGCCTCTCAGGGTTCCCTTTCCTCTCAACTCAATGATAGCAAAATATTCTAAATCTGATTGAAGCTGAGAAGATGAAGATGAAACTCTTAGTAAGAGTTTTAGTGCAATGTAGGCTGGGGACCTAAGCTCAATTTAAGACTAAGAAAAACAGGACAGTAATAGAAGACAACATTTTCCATTATATAAATCCCATATTAGGGCAATAAATACGTACTGCCTTTCTACTCTATTCTAGGACAATGTCAGGCTCTTTGGTAGATGACAAAAATATGTAAACACTGTCCCTGATCTCAAGGAGTATATGCATGATATGGGGAGAAAAGACCAATGAACACAGACAATTAGTAATTTACAGCAGGATAAATCAATTTGACTGGATATAACATAAATGCTGTGTGTTCAGTTAGGATATTTTACATTTCCCACTGAGAATAAACCTTTCACATCACCTCGTCCTTTGCTATGGCAACAGATACAAAATTTGAGCAGAGGCAAAGTAAGCTAAATGATTGACATTGAATGAAATAATAGAAATAATTCCCTTTGGAAAGAGTAGAGAATAATATTGCTATTCAGCCATGTGTTGAAACAGTAATTGACTTTTTTTTTTTTCTTTTTTTACATCAACCAATTCTTTGATTCTCCAATACCTCCTTGGATGTCCAATAATTCAGTTGTGTCACAAACTATCTGGAGTTAGGCCAGCCCCCATGAGTTAAAAGTTCAGTCCCACAAGACTGCCTCTGATTCAGACATCAGCTGCAAATGCGGTGCCCAAGCTACACACATTTCTTCCTGGCTAACTACATATTTGGGGTTCCCACAACTGTACCCCCTCAGGTTTGATAATTTACTAGAACAACTCACAGAACTCAGGGAAGAGCTTTACTCACTATCATTATTTATTATAAAGGATACAACTCAGTTTATATATATATATATTTTTTAAAGTACAACAGCCTGGTAGAAAAAGTGCACGTGGCAAGTTATTGGGAGAGAAAAGCAGTGCAGAGCTTCCATGTTCTTTCTGGGTGTAACATCGTCCCAGCACCTAGATGTGCTCACCAGCCCAGAAGCTCTTCAAAACCCATCCTGTAGGTGTGTTTTTATGGATGTTTCATTACATAGACAAGCTTGATTAAATCATTGACAATATGATTAAACTCAACCTCCAGTACCACTTCCCTCTCTGGAGCTCAGGAATAGAGCTGAAAACTCCAATCCTCTAATCACATTGCTGGGTCCTCTGGGGAGACGCCCCCATCTTTAGCTAATTAGGGCCTACCTATAGTCGCTTCCTTAGCATACACTCAGATGGGGTTGAAAGGGGCTCATTATGAATAACAAAAGATATTCTTTTCACTCAGGAAATCCCAAGGCTTTTAGGAGCTCTGTGCCAGGAACCAGGAACAAAGACCAAATACTTTTTATTACATATGTGGTGACATGACTGAATAAAACATCTTTTTATTTATTGTCAAGATTATCAAGATTATTTATTGTCAAGACCAACTTTTTATTTATTGTCAAGATTATCAAACAATGTTTGGAGAGATAGTTAAAGCCTAGAAGATAACTTTTTTTTTTAATTAAAGTTTATTGGGGTGACAGTTGTTAGTAAAGTTACATAGATTTCAGGTGTACAATTCTGTATTACATCATCTATATCTCACATTGTGTATTCACCACCCAGAGTCAGTTCTCTTTCCATGACTATATATTAGACCCCGTATACCCTCTTCTAGAGCATCCCCCTTACCCTCTGGTGACCTGTAAACTATTGTCTATGTGTTTTTGTTCCTTCATTTGTTTGTCTTGTTCTTTTGTTGTTTTCAGTTTTATATACCACATATCAGTGAAATCATATGGTTCTCTACTTTTTCTGTCTGACTTCATTCACTTAGCATTATAATCTCAAGATCCATCCATGTTGTCACAAATCGTCCTATTTCATCTTTTCTTACTGGTGAATAGTGTTCTATTATGTATATATACCACAACTTCTTTATCCATTCATCTATCAAAGGACATTTTGGTTGATTCCAGTCTTGGCCACTGTAAATAAACCTGCAATGAACATTGGAGAACACATGTCTTTATGGATAAAAGTTTTCAGATTTTGGGGGTAGATACCCAGGAGAGGGATTGATGAGCCATACAGAAATTCTATTCATAATTTTTTGAGGAACCTCCACACTGCCTTCCATAACTGCTGCACCAGTCTGCATTCCCACCAACAAAGTATGAGGGTTCCTTTTTTTCACAGCCTTTCCAACACTTGTTACTATTTGTCTTGTTGATGATAGCCATTCTGACTGGGGTGAGGTGATATCTCATTGTGGTTTTTATTTGCATTTCTCTGATGATTAGGGATGTTGAGCATTTTTTATATGTCTATTTGCCATTTGTAAATCCCCTTTGGAGAAATGTCTCTTTAGGTCCTCTGACCACTTTTCATTTGGGTTATTTGTTGTTGTTTTTTGTTGAGTTTCATGAGTTCCTTGTATATTTTGGATATAAGCCCCTTATCGCAGGCGCTGTTTGCAAAAATCTTTTCCCATTCATTTAGTTGCCTCTTTATTTTGTTGATGGTTTCTTTTGCTGTGCAGAAGCTTTTACGTTTCATATAGTCCCATTTGTTTATTTTAGCTTTTACTTCCCTTGCCTTTGGAGTCAAATTCATAAAATGCTCTTTGAACCCAAGGTCCATAAGTTTAGTGCCTATGTTGTCTTCTACGCAGTTTATTGTTTCAGGTCTTATGTTTAGGTCTTTGATCCATTTTGAATTAATTTTGGTACATTGTGACAGAGAGCAGTGCAGTTTCATTCTTTCGCATATGGCTTTCCAATTCTACCAGTGCCATTTATTGAAGAGGCTATCTTTTCTCCATTGTATATTTTTTGCTTCTTTGTCAAAAATTAACTGTCTATATTTATGTGGTTTTATTTCTGGGTTCTCAATTCTATTCCATTGGTATGTGTGTCTGTTTTTCTGCCAATACCATGCTCTTTTGATTATTGTAGCCCTGTAGTACAAGCTAAAGTCAGGGAGTGTGATACCTCCAGCATTGTTCTTTTTTCTTTGGATTGCTTTGGCTATTCGGGGTCTTTTGCGGTTCCATACAAATCTGATGATTTTTTGTTCTATTTCTTTAAAAAATGCCATTAGGATTTTGATGGAGATTGCATTAAATCTGTATATTGCTTTAATGGTAATACGTCCATTTAAACTATGTTGATTATTCCAATCCATGAGCACGGAATGTCTTTCCATTTCTTTGTGTCTTCTTCAATTTCTTTTAAAAATGTCTTATAGTTTTCAGGATATAGGTCTTTCTCATCCTTGGTTAAGTACATTTCTAGGTATTTTATTCTTTTTGTTGCAATTGCAAAAGGAATTTTATTCTGTTTTTCTGAGATTTCATTGTTAGTATATAGGAATGCAATGGACTTTTAAAAAATTAGTTTCAGTTGCACAAGACAAAGTAATACTTAGACGTTGATCATTTTTATCCCTCACACTGTGTGAACCCCCTCCCCCATCCACTATCCCTCTGACATCGCACAGAGCCATTACATTTCCTCTGTCTCTATTCCTAATGCTGTACTCTGCTTCTTGTAAGTATATACATACATATATATATATATATATATATATATATATATATATATATATATGTATGTTTTACATATGTATATGTATATGTAAAATTGTAGTTGACATTCATTATTGTTCAGCTTCAGGTGTACAATGCAGTGATCAGGCATTGTACATCATCCCTGAGGTGGTCTCCTAAATGGCACAAGTGTCCATTGGATACTGTGGGGCAAAGCCCCAAAAAGTAGTTTTCAGGCTCTCGGCCTCACATATAAAGGTGCTGGCTCAGGTAGTAAATGGCCATCAACTGTGATTGGATGGCCATCAGCTGTGGCTAGTTGGTCGTCAGCTGTAACCAGTGAGCCATTGGGCACTGATATAACTGCCGTGGCTACGCTAGCAGAAAATGGGGGCTAGCAAGAAGATGGTGGCTGAGCTAGCAAGAGCGGATTGCAGAGAGGCAGATGCCTCCAGCGAGAATATAGTGGTATGACTCCCCTACTTAAGGCTCCATGGGTGTTCCTTTTTGGCCTCACCATGTCCTGCGTTCTTATGTGGGAAGTGGGAACAGAGACCCTGCAGGAGGCTCTGCACAACACATACCCTACAAAATCTTTACAACATTATTGATTACGTTCCCCAAATTAATTTTCAAAACCCAGTGGCCATCTTGTGGTTACCGACTGTTTTCTAATCCCCTCACCTTTTCCCTTATCCCCACCCCTTCCCCCTCTAGCAACCCTCAGTTTTTCCTCTTTGTCTCCAAAACTGTTTCTGATTAGTTCATTCACTTATTCTTTTCTTTAGATTCCACATATAAGTGAAATCATATGGTACTTGTCTTCCTCTGTCAGACTTATTTCACTTAACATAATGTTCTCTAGGTCCATCCATGTTGTTGCAAATGGTAAGATTTCTTTCTTCTTTGGGGCTGCGTAATACTCCATTGTATAAATGTACCACAGCTTCTTAATCCAGTCATCTACCGATGGGCATTTTGGTTGTTTCCATGTCTTGGCTATTGTGTATAGTGCTGCAATAAACATAGGAGTGCATAATTTTTTTTGAATTAGAGTTTTGGATTTTTCCGGATACCTAGGAGTAGAATTGCTGGATCATAAAGTAGTTCCATTTTCAGATATTTGAGATATTTCCATTCTGTTTTCCATAGTGGCTGCACCAGTCTGCAATCCCACCAACAGTGAATAAGTGTTCTCTTTTCTCCACATCCGCGCCAGCACTTGTTGTTTATTGATTTATTGATGATAGCCATTTTGACTGGGGTGAGGTGGTATCTCATTGTAGTTTTTATTTATTTCTGTGATGGTTAGTGAGGTTGAGTATTTTTTCATATGTCTGTTTGCCATCTGTATGTCCATTTTAGAAAAACGTCTCTTCATGTCCTCTACCCATTTATTAATTGGTTTTTTTTGTTTTTTTGGAGTTGAGTGAGTTTTTTATAAATTTGTGATATTAACCCCTTATCAGATATATCATTGGCAAATATCTTTTCCCATTCAGTAGGATCCCTTTTTGTTTTATTGACGGTCTCCTAGGCTGACTAGTTGTGAGACTTGGCTCTGCCCACCGCAGGGTGTTCTGCTGCATGAGGGTTGACCACTTAAATGTGGTTTGGCCTCTATGGGCTCCTGTGCCTGTAGAGAATTCCCTCTGGGTGTATCACTTGTAGGTCAAACCCTATAGTACTCTGGTTTGGTCTGGAGTTGGCCTGTGTGTGTGTTGAATCTTGTGCCTCTTAAGCTGGGCCCTGGTAGGGCAATTTCAGACCAAAGCAAATCACCAGGCACAAAACAACAACAAAGAAAAACTCAAATACGTTCACATGTAAAAACAACCGACAACCTACACTCAACACAGGCAAAGATATCAAAGATATAAAGACAAAAGAAAACAAAACAAAAAAGCAGTGCCAGTCTTGGCTTAAGCCCATCAAGTAATCTCCAGGTTGTCCTCTGCTGTACCAAAGAGTCCTCTGTGTATTGTGCAGACAGAGCCGGTCACCTGGTGCCCAGAGTGACATTGGGACTGCAGATTTAGATGCGTGGGGTGAGGGGTCTGGATGGTAGTTTTCACAGAGTCAGTGCAGTTTCTGCCCTTGCCTGCACATATGGGCACTGAGAGTAGCACCACCAGCCCTGTGTCCAGTTCTCCTGAGTCTTAGGCCACTTCTTCCGTGTGCGTGTGTGTGTTTGTGTGTGTGTGTGTGTGTGTTTGTGTGGCGGACGGGAGATTTCTGAGCTGCTGAAAGCCCAGAGCTGCATCTGCGCTTGCTGCTGATCCCTGGGAGAGCCTCTGCAGTTGTAATTGCCCCGCCCTAGGCAGGCCAGAAAGGGTGGGGCCTTGGGATGGAGGGGTCTTCTGTCTCCCAGCCCAGCCATGTCACACTCTTCCTGCAAGCCAGAAAAGGTGGTGGCTGGGGGTGGAGGAATCTCTTCTTTCCTAGCCCAGCCAAAATCACACTCTTCCCAGCATCTTCCCAGAGCCAGAGCACTAAGGCTCCTCTGTAATCTGACACTACTCCTCAGTTCAGGGGCCAGTTTAAGTCTCTGGAAGGGTGAGGGTAGGATTGGAAGAGCAGGGGGAGGGGCCCAGGTATGGAGTTTGTATTCTTTGTTCAGCCTAGGAACCAACTGGAGGTCTCAGCTGAGGTTATTGCCTCAAATGCTGGATATGCTGGCTCCTCAACGGGAGAGATCAGCTGTGGGACGCAGGGAAAGAGCCCACCTCCTGCATTTGTGTTCTCTGTTCTGTCCTGGGATCCCCGCATCTCTGCAGCTGTGGATGCCCCTCGTTTCCACCGCCGCAGATGCGGGCCGCTTCTCCACTCCGCTCCCTTCTGCAATGGACTTTTGTATGTTGATTTTGTAGCCGGCAACTTTACTGTATTCGTTGATTGTTTCTAATAGCTTTTTGGCGAAGTCTTTAGGTTTTCTATGTGTAGTATCATGTCATCTGCAAAGAGTGACAATTTAATTTCTTCATTCCCAATTTGGATGCCTTTTATTTTTTTCTCTTGCCTGATTGCTCTGGCAAGGACTTCCAACACTATGTTGAAAAGCAGAGGTGATAGGGGACAGCCCTATTGTGTTCCTGAACGTAGAGCAAAGGGCTTCAGTTTTTCACCATTAATTATGATATTAGCTGAGGGTTTGTCATATATGGCCTTTATTATGTTATTTTCCTTCTATACCTATTTTATTAAGTGTTTTAATCATAAATGGATGTTGTAACTTGTCAAATGCTTTTTCTGCATCAATTGATAGAATCATATGATTTTTGTTCTTTCTTTTGTTTATGTGATGTATCACATTTATGGATTTGTGTATGTTGAACCATCCTTGTGCCCCTGGGATGAACCCCACTTGGTCGTGATGAATAATCTTTTTAATGCATTGTTGCATTTGATTTGCTAGAATTTTGTTTAGGATTTTTGCATCTGTATTCATCAGAGATATCAGTCTGTAGTTTTTTTGTGTGTGTGTTAATCTTACCACATTTTGGTATCAGGGTAATTTTGGCCTCATAAAATGAGTAAGGGAGTATTGTCTCTTCTTCATTTTTTTGGAAGAGTATGAATAGGATTGGTATTAGATCCTCTTTGAAGGTTTGTTAGAATTCACTGGTGAAGCCAATTGGTCCCGGACTTTTGCTTTGGGAAGGTTTCAGATGAATGATTCAATTCCTTACTGGAAATCAGTCTACTTAGATTTTCCAATGCTTCATGATTCAGGCTAGAGTGATTATACGTTTCTAAAAACTTGTCCATTTCTTCTGGATTATTGAATTTTATGGCATATAGTCCTTCATAGTATTCTTGGATGATACTTTGTATTTCTGCGGCATCCCTGATAACTTCCCCTCTTTCATTTCTGATTTTGTTTACCAGTGTCTTTTCTCTTTTTATCTTAATGAGTCTAGCCAAGAGTTTGTCAATTTTGTTAATCTTTTCAAAGAACCAGCTCTTTGTCACATTAATCTTTTCTATTGTCTTTTTGTTCTCTGTTTCATTTAGTTCTGTTCTGATTTTTATTATTTCCTTTTTTCTGCTGACTTTGGGTTTCATTTGTTCTTCTTTTTCTAGTTCTTTAGGGTACAACGCTAGGTTATTTATCTGAGATTTTTCTTGTTTATTTGAGATAGACCTGTAATGATATAAATTTCCCTCTAAAAACTGCTTTCACGGCATCCCAAAAATTTTGGTAGGATATATTTTCATTGTCATTTTGATCTCTTCTCTTATTTCTTATTTGACTCAGTCGTTCTTTAAAAGTATGTTGTTTAATCTCCACATATTTATGGTTTTTCCTGCTTTCGTTTTGCAGGTGATATCCAATTTCAAAGCCTTGTGATCAGAGAATATGCTTGGCGTGATTTCAATCTTTTTAAATTTGCTGAGACTAGTTTTATGTCCCAATATATGGTCTATCCTTGAAAATGTTCCATGTACACTAGAAAAAAAAAAGTACAGTCTGATGTTCAAAGATGAAGTGCTCTATAAATGTCAATTATGTCCATTTCATCTAATGTGTCATTATGGCTGCTATTTCTTTATTTATACTCTGTTTGGATGATCTATCCATAGTTGTCAATGATGTGTTTAGGTCCCCTACTATAATTGTGTTTTAGTCAATTGCTCTCTTTACTTCTGTTAGTAGTTGCTTGGTATATTCAGTGCTCCCTGATTGGGGGCATAAATATTGATGACTGTTAGTCTTCTTGTTGTATAGTCCCCTTTACCATTATGAAATGTCCATCTTTGTCTCTTGTTACTTTCTTTTATCCTGAAGTCTATTTCATCTGATGTCAATATGGTTACTCCTGATTTTCTCTGGATACCATTTCTTTGGAGTGTCAGTTTCCACCCTTTCACTTTGAGTCTATGATTGTCCTTGTAGTTGAGATGTGTCTCTTGGAGGCAACATATGGTTGGGTTTAGTTTTTTGATCCAATCTGCTTCTCTGTGGCTTTTTATTGGTGAGTTCAGCCCATTTACATTTAGGGTGATTATGGATATATGAGGATTTCCTATCATTCTATCTTTGGTTTTCTGGTAAGACTGTGTCTCCATTGTTTCTTTGCCTTTTTGTTGTTGTCTGTCATTTCTGTGTGGTGTGGTATTATATGATGTTCCCCTCTGTTTCTTCTATTACGTTATATATTTCAGTTCTGTGTTTTTTTGTGTGTTTTTTTTTTGAGTCGTTACCATTAACTTTATGTAAAAGAAAGTTTCATATTTAGAGTATCCCATTTTCTTCAGCATGCTTACTTTCTCCATTCCCATATTC
Source organism: Rhinolophus hipposideros (assembly GCF_964194185.1). Lineage (NCBI taxonomy): Eukaryota > Metazoa > Chordata > Mammalia > Chiroptera > Rhinolophidae > Rhinolophus > Rhinolophus hipposideros. The sequence continues at coordinate 58,767,628 of NC_138061.1, read as the reverse complement.
TGGTTCAGGCCTTTACTCTCCCCCCTTTTGTGTTTTGGCTGCCACAAATTATCCCTATTTATGCTGTTGAATAGCTTCCTTCAGTATTTCTTGTAGTGCAGGTCATGTGTTAGAAAATTCCTCAACTTTTGTATGTCTGGAAAGGTCTTTATTCCTCCTTCATATCTACAGGATATCTTTGCTGGATATATTATTCTTAGCTCATAATTTCTCTCTTTCAATAGTTTGTATATTTGTTCCACTCCCTCCTGACTTGTAGAGTTTCTGCTGAAATATCTGATGATAATCTAATGGGCTTTCCTTTGTAGGTTACTGTCTTCTTTTCCCTGGCTGTCTTGAGGATTCTTTCTTTGTTGTTGATTTTAGACAGCTTCAATACAATATGCCCTGGAGAAGGCCTGTTGGGATTGAGGTAATTAGGTGTTCTATTTGCTTCTTGGATTCGAGGATCCAGTTCTGTCCACAAGTTTGGGAAGTTCTCATCGACAATTTGTTTGAATATATTCTCTGTTCCCTTCTCTCTTTCTTCTCCTTCTGGTATGCCCATTATTCTTATATTGATCTTTCTGATGGAGTCAGAAAGTTCTTGTAGAGTTCTTTCATTTCTTTTAAGTCTCAAGTCTCTTTCTTCTTGCATCAATGTCATTTCCAGGTTTCTATTTTTTTTTGTTAAGATTTTATTGGGAAAGGGGATCAGGACTTTATTGGGAAACTGTGTGTGCTTCCAGGACTTTTTTCCAAGTCAAGTTGTTGTCCTTTCAGTCTTAGTTGTGGAGAGCGCAGCTCAGCTCCAGGTCCAGTTGCCGTTGCTAGTTGCCGGGGGCGCAGCCCACCATCTCTTGGGGGAGTCGAGGAGTTGAACCTGCAACCCTGTGGTTGAGAGCCCACTGGCCCATGTGGGAATCGAACCAGCAGCCTTTGGAGTTAGGAGCATGGAGCTCCATCCGCCCGAGCCACCAGGCCGGCCCTCCAGGTTTCTGTTTTCGATGTCACTGATTCTTTCCTCCATCTGGTCAACTCTACTACCTAAGCTGGCTATTTCATTTTTCATTTCTTTTGTTGAGTTTTTAATCTCCAGAAATTCTATTTGTTTTGTTTCTTTAAATTTCAGTCTCTTTGATAAAATGTTCATGTTGTTCTTTGATTGTGTTTCTGAGTTCATTAAACCACCTGTCTGTGTTTTCTTGCATCTTGTTGAGTCTTTTAATAACTGCAATCTTGAATTCTCTGTCATTTAAGTTACCTACTTCCTTATCTTTAATTCCATTTTCTGGAGACTTTTTGTTTTCTTTCCGAGCTATCTTGTTGCCTTGGTTTCATGGCAGTTAATGATTTATTATTTCTCTTTCTAGACATCTATAGGAATGGCTTCTGCAACAGGTTGATAGGAAGAGGTCTTTCTTTTGTTTTCCAGTAGGTGTTGGTAGATCTTTTATTTTCTCTCTGATTGCAGCCTTTTATTCTCTCTCACAGTGCAGTGTTATATTTTCTCCGCAGTATTCTGGCTTCTCACACAATGGAGAGATTCCCTGGAAGGCAGGCTTCTAGTCTGTGACCAGCTCAGCTGGATCTTAGGGTGCTGCCTCTGTGGGAGGATGTGGAGAGATTTTGAAGTTCCAAAGCTCTTTCTACATCAGATTCAGAGCCCCACGTGTTTTCAGGAGCTCTGTTTATTACTGCAGGGGTCTGACCAGATAGGTGGGGCCAGGGGTGGGGTGAGTTGTGAGAGGTGGCCCAGAGCAATGGTGGCGACCACCACCACAGCCAGTCCTGCTTCCACGGCTCCCTTCCCTGTGCCGAAACTAGTAGGGCTGCAAGTCTGTGTCTGCGACCACAGCTCTCAGAACTGCAAATATTCTGTTCTTTTGATCTGACACTGCTACTGTTCGTCGTCTAGCACTGAACAGGCCGAGGTGGAACGAGCTCTGGCAGGGTAAGGAGGGGATGGCTAGTCTCAGTGCCTAAGGCTTCCATTCTCTGCTTGGCAGTGAAGGCTCAAACCACCATTTTCAGCCCTCTTCCCTCAGTCTTTGCTCCGAGGTCTGTGCCATGAGCATTGGGTTCAGCCGTGTTATATGCTGTCCCCTCAGCCCTGTGGGCCATAAACAGAGCCCTAGCAGTCCGAGTTCTTCCTTCTCCCGCAGCTGCGGTAGTTCCTGGATGCAGCGAGCTCAGAACACTGAGCTAGGTCTGCGTCCTGCACCCACATTGCCCCGTCTCTGCACTCCCTACCTCCCCACCACGCACAATTTGCCCACCTTAGATGATTTCGGTGGTGCGCCTCTTAGTCTTGCCTGTCTGCTGCACAGGGAGTCCTTCGTGGATTTATAATTTTTCGATTTGTTGTAAATTCCAGGGGAGATTTCAAGAGTCTCACCTCATACCACCATTTTTATGATGTCATGAAGATATAATTTTTGATAACGAGTAAATAAAATCAGGGGTCTTATGGGGCAGGCAGATATATTCAGATTTCAGTTTGAGGATGGGGCTATGTTCTCCTGTCCTATAAAAGACAAAATGTGCCCACACTAATGTATATTTTTTCTGTGAATTACAAAAGGAAAACTTTTTATGCCTCTGGGCAATGTTCCCTGAGTGGAAAGTAAAAAATAGAACTGGCGAATCAAGAAAATTTATGTGCTATACTCTGCATGTTATCCTGGGAAAATGTGTATGCTTTTCTTTTTGTTTTTATACTGAATGGAACACAGGTTTGTTTTTTTCTTCTTTGTAGACTCCTTAGTCTGCCAAATTATAATAAAAATCTTTTCTTTTTCCACTAGTGACAAGTACCTAATAGACTAAATCATTTTCTTATAGAAGAGTAATTGAGGTTTATAGTAAGAGGGTTTAAAAAAAAAAGTACAGAAATCTTAGGGTCACTAATTTTTGTTTTGTTTTGTTTTCCATTATCATTTTTATGGATGTCTTCATCATGTGAATCTCACATTTTAAAACAGGTGGGGCTACATAATGACCTTAAAATTCTTATTGTAGAGTTTCATAGATCCCAGATTCAAATAAAAATTATCTATCATTTATAATATGACCTATATTAATGTTTCATTTTATACTTTATCCAAAATAAGTTATATTTTATGTAAAAAAAAATATAAACTTTTAAAAAAGTGTCCTCTTATGAGATGTTTGGTGCTTGTGACTTTGCAGTAGGCTTAATTTCTAAGAAAGATGATATTCTCCTGGGTTGTGAAAGAAAGATATCTTGTGATAAACCTAGAAGCACGATGTAGATTATTAAGTGGGGGGCACATACTAAAACTGAAAATCTCAGGAGAGGCCTGCATGGCAGGTCCTACAAACTCAGAGACCAAAAGTAAACACATAGGGTGGTCTGAACATAAAAATTCCTAACTAAAGGCAGATCATGGTGGGTAATCATGCCCTAGGCCTGCAGCTTCCTTGACAAAGGTCAATCTTTACCTTAATGGAGCCTGTCCATTGTCTCTTTGCATCTAACATAACATACCTTTGAAATGTCAGAGTAATCTCCTTTTCCAGAACCCTCAGAGTATACCTACCACACCTAAAACACTAGACCACAGAATACTTCATTGTTATCTTATTCTCCAAATACCATCTCTCTGTGTTATAAATGTTAATGATTAACTATCCTGTACCCACCAATGTGAAAAAAGTATGTATCTCTCTGTTTTACTTTTTATCCAATCCCAGAGAATTCTCCACTTTGCTTTCTCCTGCCTCCTTAATCCTTCACCAATGAATTTCATGTAACCCTTCTTACATCTCCTCCTTTGATTCTGAAGTGTAAAATAAGCTGCAAAACTTCCATTCCCGGGAGCATTTTCTCAATTCGTTGAGATTTTGTATCCTGCCAATTGTTGTCAATTTCTCTCAAACATACAAAAATCCTCCACAGGTTTGAACATTTCTTATGTCAACAATGGCCGGGTGGGGAGGATGACCAAATAAAGGAAAGGGACTGACCTCACGAAGTACTGGGAGCCATTGTTCAGATTGAGCTTCTGGAATAATTTGGGCTAAGAAGGAGTCCATTAGGAAATAATGGAGGGAAAAGGTGTTAGCCCTAGAATAAGACACATTTAATGAGATTTTAATTAGAATGAGATCTATCCTAGGAATTTTACTGGCAGCTTTCAAAGTTGAGAACCCAGGAAAATCAAACCCATTGAAAAGCTGAGAGAACCAGAGATGTGCCGGGTGTTTCAGAAATGAATCTCTTTCAGAATGAATCTAAGGCCCTCCCTGACAAAGCTTCATAGACTGCAATAGTTTGCTGTACATGTACAATTTTATAAATTTTAGCACATTCATGGATTAGCATAATCACCACCAAAGTCAGTAAATAGACAATATCCTTCACTCCTCAAAATTCTCCCATACCGTTCCTATGTACTCGAACACTCTCAAATAAGTATAAAATCTGAAACTTCTTTATACAGTAATAATGGAATATATAACTTTATCCTAAGAAATATTTCACATATAAATTTTAAGGAAGAAATGCTGCTAATCTCACACAAATAGGAACGTTCTTTAGTTTATAAAGTCAGGCTAATCATGATAACAAAACCTCTCACCCTTGCAACTGAGGAAAATTGAATTTCATTCCTGACTATATGTACACATCACATAAACATTATTGTCACAACAAATACAAATTATGTTTAAAAGATAGGGGGAAAAATAGCATGATCTCATTAGTTGCCAATGTAATTTGGCATTTCACAAAATTCACTGTTCATAATTTGAAATTTTAGAAAACTAGTAAACTAGGAATAGATGGAAACTTCTAACATGTCAAAAAGCATCTGCAGAAAATAACATCCTTAATTTTGAAATGCTGAAAAGTTTTTTTTTTTTTTTTTTAATTTAGAAATGAGGCAGAGAATATATTTTACCACTTTTAATCAACATTCTCTTGGAAAATATGGATGGTGCACTAAGACAAGAAAAATAAATGTTTTTAAGAACTGGAAAAGCAAGAATAAAACTCTCATTATTTGTAGACTGTGTAATTGAGTATACATAGAAAATCTAACAGAATCTACATAAAACTTATTAGCATTAATCATGAATTTATGATTTATAGATGGAAAGTCATATCAAAATCAATTATATATCTATACAAACAACAAAACTTTAGAAAATAATTTTAAATGCTTTTTGTAATGTTATTAAAATCTGCTTGTATTAAAAATATTGAATTCTGTTTAGAATTTTCTAGAAATGTTAATAATTATGTTCCTGTGACTCAGAAATTACACTGCCATTGGGAAGTCACTATGTACACTCAGAAATGAGGTATGTCACTGTTTCAAGAACAATAACCTAGAGAATCCACTAGGACACCTCTTTGAAATACCCAAGACTCTAAAATTAGCTTCCAAGAAACCCTGGCAGTATTAAAGATGTAGGGGATACACAACTTTTACAGGGAAATATTGTGGGACTGAGTTTTGAAAGATTAAGTTTCAGAGCTATCCCTGTGAAGTCTATTGACATAAGCACAATGATCAGAGCTCCCTTGAGGGGACTGAGATAAAATCAGAATGAGATGTTGCTATTTCTGTTCTTTTACCTACAGCACACTTGAATTCAAAATATAGAAAAGAAATAGGAATATATGAATCAAATTAGGTAAGGCATCCAAGATTCAGGCCAGTTCAAGAATAATATTGCACAATTTCTCCTTATCATCTTCAAATGTTGCTGTTTTTGAGTATGTATTATTATAATAAATTAATGATTTGAGAAACTGGGGTATCCTTTGAAAGTGAGAACAGCTATTCCTTCCTCCCCAAGTGATTACAGAATAGCAGAATTGTAGTAAGAAATGAGATGTCTAGTAAGGGCTCCCAGGCTAATCTTCCATCAAAGGCTGCTCTATCACTACAGGCTATCTGGTCCTGAGGCTGTCATGACCATGGGTCCTAATACATATTTTGCCATATTGTTGCTGAATCACCTCCCAAAATTTAGGTTCATGTGCCTGATGCCCTCGTAAGCCAAAACACTGGTGCTTGGAGATAGATATTTGTTTGTCTATATAGGTTTGTTCCATTTGGCTGAAGTGAGAGGACAGGAGAGCGAGATCTCTCAAATCCATCTTTTCAAAAAGCAAAAGCAGGGAGTTTTTATGCAGCTAGGGAGTAGGGTAAAGGGAGTTCCAGGGAAGTGAGAGAGAGAGATTCTGTGTCTCTTTAGTCACAGATAACATTTTGTGCAGCCAAACTTGTGGGTGGCAGTAGCTGGTGGCAGCTACATTGGGGATATTCTTTCTTTCTTCAAAAAAAAACTCATAAGTTTTCCTTGCCACCTTGAAGTTATCTTCTCCTGCTTGACAAAGGGACATCACGTCAGCAACTTATGATTATGTTTCTGAGAACAAAAGCAGATGAGCAGGAAGAGCAATTAACATTGTGAAGAAAGGCCTAATTAAGAATTAAATTATTTAATTTTAGCTGCCCAAAATACTAGGGTCATTAAAATCACAAGCGGCTAAGCTACAATATGAAAACATTTGAATTTGTTTCTCTTGCCTTCAAACATCCCTGTACAATGTAAATGTGAAGAGGTATTTGTCATTTCATCTGCAATGTCTATTTAAAAGGGCATTTTTAGACACTTAGAGTAAATCAAATTTCTTTTATTAGGTTGGTGCAAAAGTAACTGAGGTTTAAAAGGTTAAAAATTGCAAAAACCACAATTACTTTTGCACCAACCTAATATATACCAACTGGTTCGTTTATTCATTTACCAAACATGAATGGAACACCTACAATGTGCCAAACTCTATTCTAGGTGCTAGAGATACTGCAGCGATTAATACAAGACAAAACAAACAAACAAAAACTAAAAACAAAACTTTGCCCGTGGAGAACTTACATTCTAATGGTGGGCAACAGCAAATAAAATAAATATGTAATATATTTACTGTAGTAGTTGGGACTCATTTTACATCACTGTGCAAACAGCTCCTGCGATCCACTCCTATGGGAACATTTCATCACAGGCAGATGCGGTTCAATTGAACCTTATGAAAACTCAATCACTATGAACTAAAACAAAAAGTCTAATTATACCATATCCTCATACACAGTTGATTTCCTTATGCAAACCATCAAAATTCAGTCACTAGAATCATCAGGGACATTATAAGCCACAAAGGTTCATTTAAAAACAAATTTTATAAAGTACCTAATAATTAAGTAAACTTAAAACCATGACGGAAATACCTGTGAGGAGGGAAGAAGTTGAGAAGAGCACACATTAATGTTGATGAGACTATGAATAATTCAGCTTCCCTCACGTATGAATTTTCCCTGGGACAGGATGGTAGTATCATTTTTTGTGCCAACACTGCTTGTTTAGCCCTGGATTCCTGAAGCACCATGTTTGAGGAGTCTGGCTCCTGTTAAAAACTTACGTGTGACCCTTCCAGCCTGACCACAGGCAATACAAAGGCACTATGTGGAAGGCGTCATGGCGGCAAGCTGCCCTCCTGTGCCTGGTGCCACTCCCTGCACTGCGGTCTTGGAAGAGAGGTGCAGTCAGGGACAGAGACCCTTCTGGCTAGCCATGCTTGGAGCATATTTTCATTCCTAGCCCAGGCACCTTCGTTCCTAGGTCTCTTAATCTGAGGCCGTGGACTGGGGTTCTCTTCAGGAGCCTCTGCTGCGATCTCCTTGTGGGGGACTTGGAGAGGAGGAGAACCTTGAAGACACTTGTTCCTACTCTGACTCGGTACCCAGTTCTTTTCCACTCCTAGTCCAAACCCCTGTCCCTCTCCCCAGCCTCTGGTCCAGAAAACTGTAGGAGTGTTTGCTTGGGCTTTTCTCAACAGGTACACAACTCCCACCTGACCCTCCACTGATGAGTCTATCACTGGAGGAAAATAAAATGGGGGGAGTTAGTGCTTTCTCTAAGTTTAGCCAATAGTGATACTACCCTGTTTTCCCGAAAATAAGACATAGCCTGACAATCAGCTCTAATGCGTCTTTTGGAACAAAAGTTAATATAAGATCCGGTATCATATCATATCATATATCATATCATATTATATTATAAAGACCCGTTCTTATATTATAGTAAAATAAGACCAGGTCTTATATTAATTTTTGCTCCAAAAGACACATTAGAGCTGATTGTCCTGCTAGGTCTTATTTTCGGGGAAACACGGTCTGGCAGCAGTGATTAGGCTTCAGTGTTACTTTCGTTTGGGCTTCTTGTTGCTTTAATTGGCTGCTCTAACACCTACCAGGCTGTCTAGCTTGGCTGAGCTCCTGACAATGTGAAGCCACATCTCACTTTGGCATTCAGGAATATCTTTCCGGTGATTGGCACCTGGCTGAACCAAGTCCTGGGTGACTAGCACCATCATTATTAGACCACTCAGGTGTCTCAAGAGGGTGGCATTAGAATCAGTCCTGTGTGCAAGTTGTCCCATTCTAGCAATAAAAATGATGGATGTATCAGGGAAGAGAGAACTAGTCCTGTGTGATACCAGCCTCATAAAAATGGCTTACTCTTTGTGTATATCTATAAAAATGTTTCCTCAGGTCACTTAGGAGATGAGTGGTGGCTGTAGAGTACCTTAGGTTTTATTTAGATTCTAAGGTGTCTGTAACTCTTGTGGATCAAACTGTGTTCTGCGAAGTCCAGGCAACCATTGCAAGTTCTATAGTTTTCTAAATTTCCTAGACTTCTGGCAAATACACAGATTAGAACTGCTAGGGAGGTGATCGTGTGGATGTGGGTAGTGAACCTTTTATAATTATTGTCACTGGATTTGGAAATAAGAGCATGATTTCATTAAGGAGAGACCTCTGGTTTTGCAGTCAAGTACTCTTAAATTCCTGGCTCCACCCCTGGGTAGAAATGTGATTTAGGTAAATTATATATTGTTTCATAGCTGCAAGTCCTCATTTACATAACAAGTAAAATGCCAAAAGTACATAACAAGTAAAATGCCAAAAGTACCTAACAGGTTTATTCTGGTGATTCAAAAAGTTAATGTATTTAGAGTTCTAACCTCACAAATGGTGCAGAGCAGATAATCAACAAGAAAAGGGCACCTCCTTCTTAGAGCAACATAGATATGGAAGGGCATTGGAGGTCTTTGGCAGAGATAACTGATAAGCTTAGTTCAATATGGCAACTCTCAGTGGAAACATATTGATTATGGATTATCCACCTGAGACAAGTTGGCCTACATACTTACATTTTGATATGTAGTGTTTTTATTGTCTTTGTTTTCTAAATATAGTGTAATTTTTGTTTTGACTCTCTTTCCCCAAACTTTTCTTATGAGAAATCTGCTGAAAATATTATAGCAATCAGTTTACTTAAATTATTATACTCTATCTTAGCTTTATTACATTTTGATCACTGAATACTATGGCTCCAAAAATTTTGTTTAACTATATCGATTGATATTTTCTTTATGTTCTAATATAAAATTAGTGCTGTTATATATGCAACTGGACAGTGAAATATATATAAAAAATGTGGATTCATGAACAATATGGTCACTTTAGTAATGATCTTTTTAACTGGAAAAATGAAAACACCCTGAATTGAGAAAGAAAAACAGCCCTGTTTCTAATCAGGTTGTAACAGACACAGACAAGGTCATAGGCAAAGTCAATATAAAATAATGTTTCTTTCAAGGCTACACTATAGCTGCAAAATTACTTCGTAAATGTACCCAATTCAGAGCTGATTTTCACTTCCCTTTTTTCAGAATCACCCAGCAGAAGTGCAAACCCCATAAAAATCTCCTTCCTATTCTTCCTAGTGAGATGATCCTTGGTTCCTTTTGTCCATGCTCCCTTATTACAGCAACTTAATAAACCCGACTCTGTTTGGCTGCAAGTGTGTTTCTGGTGCTTCTTGTCTGATGGCGGTACCTCCCTGAATTCCATAAGATAACTAAAATCACATGTATAAATATTATTATTATATACATAGAATTATGAGAAAATCTACATAGGCAATAAATGAAGCATACCAGTAATGCCCCATATGATTAGAAATATCCTATTGTATAAGGTACTTACTGGTGGAATGACATAGAAGGAAGACTCTGAGGGCAAGTGAGTAACTTCCCTTGGTGTTTCCTTTTGGTTTCCTTTTGAGCGCCATGAAAACCTTGTGTAGTGTGAAATGTGGTCCTGCAGTGGTGGTCTCTGAGCAGTTGCTTCTTTGCTGGAGTTCCATGTACGTCCCTCTGTGCCTACGTCTCTTTCTGTGTCATTTCCCTTGTGATCTAGTGACTTCATTTCAATTTTCTCAGAATAAAGGAACACTATCTACCTCTCAAGGTAGATTTTTGAAAAATCAAGGTAGGTTTTTGAAATCAGAAGATTAAACTCTGTTGAAGGAAACTGAAATCCTCATGTAGCTAGGCAACAGCATCCATTATTATTATTTCTGTAATTCTTACCTAAATTTCATAGATGAAGGAGCTGAGGTCCAGAAAGGATGAGCGGCTTTCCTGTTTCAATTATTGACCAGCAGTGTGACCTTGGGAAAGTGACACGTCCTCTCTGAAGATCAGTTTCCTTACCTCTGAAATGAGGAAACTACTGGTGCTTAATTCATAGGACTGAGAGGGATTCAGTCACTGAAGTCATGTGTAATGCATAGGGACTGCCTGGCCACCCAACAAGTGTTTGGTTAACGTTAGCTGTTTTCACTGGGAAAGGCACCTTAGAACCAAAGCTCCAGATTCTGATCCCAACTCTGGTTCTCTTCTGCTAACCTCTCACCTTACTTTGGAAGTAAATGGAAATAGACAACATTGTAAATTTGCTTTGTAAATTGTGAAATGTGCTGCCTGGTAATTGTGGAACAAGAGTGTGTGACATTGTATCCTCACAGTTATTACAACATTTGTATCCTACCCTGCATATATAATTTTTTTCTTGTAAAACTCATTTTGAAATTCTTTTTCTTTTTTTCCCATTTAAATTAGACATTTTTTAGTAAGAACGAGCACTCGAAACACAGTCTTTGTCTTCTTCAAAATCTTTAGATAGTCTCTGATTTGGTTGTCTCTGAATGTCATCTCTGTTGCTGTGAGGATGTCTACACATCTAACAGGTTTTATTAGTGAATTTCCTAAAAGTTAGTGTCCAGTGGTTTTACGACTGTTGCTAACAAGTAGAAGTTGAATTACAGTCATGCAAGCATCAGCAAAAGAAAAACAATATTTGCTTCCAACAGGTGAAACGTTAGCCACATTTTTGTTTTGAGTCGCGTACCTATTCTGGGTTTGCCCCTCATCATAATCTCCTCAACATTCAATGAGCTCTTGTCATCCAAATATAAATTTTGCTTTTAAAAAATCTTGCCATTAAAGATAATTTCGGATCTTAAAGCTCCCTTCCATGACACATATGTCACATGTTGCCTGGGTACTAAGCATAAAACAAATAAAAGTCATTCTGCCTGAACCTCACGGAACAAGCAGGGAACGTAAGCAAAAGACACACCAGAGAGGAACACACTGTGTTTGGGCATCTTCATAAAGGAAATCCCTTACATTTGTGGCCAATTTGGCAATATAATTTTGGCTCCAGTGACCAAAGTTGCAGGAGTTCCAGCTTCCATTCCTTAGTAAGTATCAGAAGAGATCTGTTTACCTAGAAATTCTAGAATGACAAACCAGGCATCAGTTGTTTAATTCCTGAGTCAAAAGTAATGAGGTGAAGTATATGTGGTCAGTTTTAGTTAACTTCTGTGTCAACAATCAAAAATTGTTGAAGCAGAAGTTAATTATGGGATGACCCTACTGTTAACTCCAAACCCACCATACTTGGACATTGTGGAGACTCTAAGCCTGGGGTACCTGAGGGAAATTCCTCTACAATAATCATATTTGGATCTTCTTGTCAAAACTGACTCAGTGACCTTAAAGACCACCTCAGAACTAAACAACAGGCTATTTTTAGATATCTCCCACCTTCTGTGTCCATTTCCCTTCAGGTATTTTCCAAGTCTGTCTACCAAATGTTCTGACTCATATATAGATCCCTTTCTTGCTCTCTGCCACCCTCTCAATCTTAATGAATCAAGCTTTGCCATGCCACCTGGTAAAGTTAAAGCCAAGATTGAGCCTCCAGTACCTCATTCTACCGTACTCCTGAATATGTGTCCCACTCTCCTCCTTAATCTCTTCCCTGAAAGCCACCACAAAGGGCTTTGCCACTTGCTGGCACCAAATGGGAGGATATTCTCACATTGTCCATTAGATATAGCCCCTGCCATTCCATGCTCTAGATTGATCCACATGAGATTTTCTTACTCCTGTGCAGAGGTTTATCAAGAAGACTCGGGGTGCCCATAATTCAGATGAGCTATAAATAATGTTGTCAAATAAAATCAGAATGCTCAGTGCTATGGACTGAATATCTGTGCCACCCAAAACTCTTATGTTGAAACCCTAATCCCTATGTGATGTTATTTGGTATTAGAGCCTTTGAGACTTAATTAGATCATGAGAGTAGAGCCCTCATGACAGGATTAGTGCCCTTACAAAAAGAGAGGGTAAGCTTCTCCTCTCTGCTGTTGGCCATGTGAGGCCGGCTATTTGCAAACCGAGAAGAGAGAACTCACAAGAGTGGACCATTTGCACTCTATTTCAGACTTTCTGGCCTCCAGAACTGTGAGAAATAATTTTGTTTGTTTGTTTAAGTCACCTAGTCTGGTATTTTTTCACATCGTATTTCCCCCAAAATAAGACCGGGTCTTACATTAATTTTTGCTCCAAAAGACACATTAGGGCTTATTTTCGGGGGATGTCTTATTTTTTCATGTACAACAATCTACATTATTCATGTACAATAATCTATATTTATTCATTTATTCTTGTACAAAAATCTACATTTATTCAAATACAGTCATGTCATCTTCTGGAACATTGTCATAACTCTCCAAACCCCGAATTCTAGCTTGAATTTCTTGCGACTCCATTTCCTGTACAACAATTGGCCCCAATCTCTCATGTCCAGCAATAGAGCTCTCCTTAAGTGAGCACTTCTTGTCCATGTCGCCTGCTCGTAGTGCATTGGCAACACAGCTATCAATGATTTTATCCAATGAATTCTTCACCCAACGCACGACCTCTTATAGGCCAGGAAACTTCACAAAGTTTCCAAGCTGATTTCCCTCCATTCTATTTTCAATGTAGTCATTGATTTCCATGCGCAAATGGGCCTTGAACAGCTTGTTTATTGCAATATCAAGAGTCTGGAGATAGGCAGTCATTCCTGTGGGAATCATTATTTGATCTGTTCTTCCCTCTGCAAGGACGTTCTTCATGTCTTTAGCGTGGTGAGTGCTGGCTGAATCCCGACTAGCAGACCCCTTTGCCACCTCACAAAACAAGTGGCATTAAATCGACCCACTTCTTTATAACTGCTTGTGTGCACCAGGCTTTTTTGGTTTCAAAAACATAAAATGCCTGAAACAAGTTCAACCTTATCTTTCTTGCCCTTAGTGATGATTAGAGGTGGGACTTTCTTTCCATCACAGCATTACTCTGCTCGCCATCTTTCGGACCATTCGGACATCCAACTACTTCTCTTTGCAGAAAGCCATAAGATTTCTTGCCCCAGGAGTCCTCCATGATGCCTTTCTTGTACTCGATGGAATAGCTCTTTCTTTTTGCACTCATCTTGTCTAGGGGTCAAAATACTATTCCGTTAAATCTACCATTAAATCAAGTGTGAATTGAAGACTACGAGACAGGAGTGGCAAAAAAATGATGACAGTTAAGAATGATGATCCATACAAAGGTGATGAAAAATTGCAGGCACCAAACTCAGAAAATGTTTGTTTATTTCACACGAATGCATTAAGTATACGTCACTTACAAGACACAACATATTGCATTATGAAGAGTCATATTAGACACAAGTGGGTACGTTATTCATGCATTGTGTCTGTATTCCGATTGGTCATTCGGCAATAAGTCTCGAGTTCATTTGTTTACATAGGCATTTACCTCTCGTCCAAAGATATTCACTTGGGTATTTACAAATACTTAATTATAATTTGCATTATCATTTATTTTAAGTGTTAATGTCAATATTATTTATTTATCATATATTAATATTTAATTATAATTATATAATATTGAATTATATATTATTATTTTATAATTCAATATGTCTGTCGTGTGTTGCAATAGATGTACTAAAATGCTTCCATCTGGCTGACAATCTTCCCTAGGGCTTATTTTTGGGGTAGGGCTTATCTTACAAGCATTCTGAAAAATCATGCTAGGTCTTATTTTCAGGGAAATACAGTAGCAGCCCGAATTGATTAAGACACCCATTTAAATTTGAATTTCAGATTAAAAAAAGAATTACCCCATTTAAAAATTATGAGATAGTCACCTGAATTAAAAATATAATTGTAT